>NC_088202.1:130910271-131580921 GCF_037126465.1 Ornithodoros turicata | reverse complement strand
CATCTTCTCCACTTCGACGGGTGTTGATTAGCCGGGTATGCTCGTCGACGGTATGTTTCTTTAATGCCAGAGTTTTTCTGGCTCCTCCGGAGTTCTTTTCGGTTTCGGCAAAGTCGAGATGAATGACTGAGGGAACTGAGGAGTGTTATGGCAACGTCATTTGTCGGCTCTCTGGTGGTACCTTTGGTGGTACCTGGTGGTTTTACTCTCTGACACACATCACACGACTCAACATCATCTTTCACGTCTCCATTCGCGGCCATGTGAAATGTTGACAGAGTTTGAGGGTGTGTTCGCCACCCGCCCTCGCGGCCACCTGATTCCCCTCACTCATTCCCTCTACCCCATTGCTCTCTACGACTTGACAAGGTGATGTTTTGACATCTTAATGTCGTATTGATCGTGAACTATGATAGTTTGTTTGCAACCTTAAAGAGGTACTGAAACCATTTCCAAACTTTTGTTGATGAAAGCACCTCGGAAATATTGATCTATGTGTACTGAACATGTGCATCAAAACACAATGTCTCTGCGATCCCGCGTTACCAATCTGTGGCACTACGAAGGCCGCGCGCTGGGCGAGCTCTTCCATCGCCCTCAGCTCTTAACCTCCTGGACCATTTTCGGAATGACGTTCATGTTGGAGAAAGGAAGCGCATGCTTTTCCGTTTCTATGACGACGTAAGCGGTTGTAAAGAGGGAGGCGGCCAGCGGACAAAGGCTTCAGTACGGTGACCTTCGGGAACTTCGGGCAAGTGCGCACACCTAAAATGTCACTTCCTGCTCGTCTGTCAATGTGTCTCGGCGCTGTTCGGCGCCATAGTCGACGGTGGCTTGAAAGAATTTCCGTTTTGAAAGCCCAATAGTAAAAAAAAAAGAAAAAGAAAAAAAAACGTTCGATTGAGGAATGTGGGACTTTGCGTGTTGGCTCCAGGGACGACAACGTATGAAACTCAGAGAACAAGGAGCAGTCAAAAACAGGGACAACGACACAAGAAGACACACAAACAGAGCTTTCAAACAACTCTGTTTGTGTGTCTTCTTGTGTCGTTGTCCCTGTTTTTGACTGCTCCTTGTTCTCTGAATCATGTACCAACAAGCCCATCAAGCTACTCTAGTCAACGTATGAAACGATGCCATAGATTTAGTGTGTTGCATGTGGTTTCACAACCCCTTTAAAGGTCCGCTCCAGGGAATATTCATTGTTACAGATCACAACAAAAGCGAGCAGGCACAAAGATTGGTGCCTATACTAAATGTACCTCCAAAATAGTTTGGACAAATACCCCGTGTTTACGGATAACATCGATTTTTTTTTCTTTTTTTTTTCTTTTTTTTTTTTTGTCGTTCGCTCATCTGCTAAAATCAGTGACGTCACGGTCAGCTTTCGCTTTGGCTCTTCTTGGCTTGTTTACTTGCTCGCGGTTCCGCAATCGCCAGCAATCGTCAGGCTGAAAGCGAAATCGAGAGCCGCTCGTACATACAGGCACCACGAGCACCGTTTTCTTCGCCTAAATTTGGCGTTCATCGTTCTCCTTTGGCTGGTCAGTACATACAACTTCGTCTAACAACAAAGATGTTTCGTACCAAGTTACCCGTTGATTTTGTGCGTGATTGGGTGGTACGAAGCCAGTGGTTAGTGCTCTGAACTTACCAAAGCAACGGTCGTGTGTGCTGGAAGCATTTGGCATCAGAATGTTACGAGGTTGTCCACCTGACGGCCGATTTGGACTCGAAAAGTCGCTGAGGGATGCGGCACCTGCCTCGTTCGACGACGACAAAGAGGACAGCACCAAAGGATAGCAAGGATAGCAAAGGATAGCCATTTCAACAAAAATAACTTTCGTATGTAGGCGTAGCACAGCTCGGTTGATAATACGTGAAGTTCATGGTGCTCTTCGCCAGTTAGCCGCAGGCCGGAAACGCGACAGTATAATTGCACGAATGCTAGGCGCACAACAACGTGTTTTGGCATTGGCAAGCAATCCTACAAATAAAAAACACTTCGACGACGAAGGCCACGTCGATTGAGCAGACGCTCCCTGCCACCATGGCTTGTCTACATTCCCGTATGCTCCGTAGAGAGGGAGGGGTTGAAGAACACTGATACTACTTACGCCAGCGGTATAGACCGCCTAAACAAATTCCGTCTAAAAAGTGGCGGCCTCCATGTGTGTTTCGGGATGGTTAATTTATGATTATTTAAAATATGGGGCCATTTTCTGGAAATGAAGGGTGGTTTCAGACACAGTTCGATATGGGCTTCCAGAATACCGTTACAGTTTCAAAAATTCAAGGTACCCCCGGAGCCTTACCTTCAATTCAACGACAATCGTACTTGTTTGTGTAGTGTGTTGTGCGTGTGTGTGTGTGCCTTTAATTTCACTTTGAATTGTGTATCGTATAATATTGTGCGCTGTATGTGTATTCTACCCTTCCGTGAAATTAGACATGCAGTGCAGATACACTTGTGCGCTGCTTATATACCAACACGATACTTCTTTTCTGCTTTGTTGTTGCTATGTTGTTCATAGGCCAGAGCCACTGTTGCAGCGATACATCCCCTTCCAGAAAAGCACCACACAAGAAAAGAAGGGATAGTCATTCCCTGTCCTGCAACCCCATATGTATGTAACAAGAAATCAAGTCGTCAGCGCAAGACAGAGCGCAACAGAGCTGTATAAATCATATGTATGCGGTATGAAACGCGCCGCTTTGTAAATCACATGCCGTGGCTCGCTCCTACATCGCGTTGAGTTAGCGTTGAGCGTTAGTTTGAGTTAGCGTTAGCTACCTGCGTTGAGTTAGCGGTGCACCCTATCGATGAACATTCAGTTGGAGTGATGTTTAAACCGGCTGACGTTCTTGTGAATCATCCGTGAACCCGCGAGCATATGGCGACACTATACTGCTGCGCAAAATTGCTGCTTCGCCCGCACGGTGTATTTCCTGGTGGAACTGAAATATTGCCACACATTGTTAATCAGGAGAGCTTTTATTACCCAACACGAAACTTTCAGCTCAAAAAAACATCCAAAAACGCGCTCGTAAACGTTCGCAGCCAGCAAGGCACAGATTCTGAGCGTAGTCGCGCAATGTGCGTGATTGGGTGGCACGAAAGTAGTGGTTGGGTGCTCTGAACTTATGCAACTTATGAACAATGAAATTATGCTTATGCAACATCTGGATTGGAGCAGACGACGGGTGTCACAAATGACTCTCTCTAACGCAGTATGACGCGATGTGACTGCTTCGGCTAGGCTCGCCGTCCGCCCGTCTCTCGGTAGCCGGCAGATTGCGACACAACGGCTTTACAGTGAACATCATAGATGGCGACTATGCCGCCGCAGCGCTATAGCTGTAGCACAGTGGACGCGGAGAAAGAGGACTTCACGGGTTACGGTGTGCGCAGTAAACAACAGTGGAGAGTTTACGCATAGTTTCGTTTTGTTATCTCGTCGGTTACCACGCGTCGAAGTAACCTGTAGTGGTTGATCCGTGAACTGGTAAGTGGTTTCAGCACATCCACATATGTTATTTCACTTGTTGTATACCCTAATTCACCGGTATTTAAAATGTGTTCTGTTGTGCGCGTCCGAAACAAGTGCGTGCCTTGAGGAACAGGCAACAAACTTTGGGCGGTGTCTTGAAATCGCACGGTCAAAAATCTACATGTTCAAAATCCCATATCGGCACAGTTTAAGATGGCACAACCACGCGCGGGGACCTGCGGTCAACAAACTTGGACTAGTATACACGTGTACGTCTCAGTATATAGGTGCAACCAACCTTTGTTGTTGTTGTTGTTGCTGCTGCTGCTGCTGCTGCTGTTGTTGTTGCTGCTGCTGCACTTCCGCCGTAGCCCAATCGTCGCACAAGGGTGCATTTCATTCCCTAAAACGGCTTCGATTGACTTCGAAAACACGCGAAGCTGACGTGTTCCTGTGGCGATTTCGAATTTTGGTATTGCGGATTTTGAGATCTGGCAGATTGAACGGTGGGATACCATGGGTGGCGTACCCAAACCACGCATATGAACCGTTATTTTTTTCTGTTCGGGTTCAGATCCGCTGCAGCGCAAAATACCGGTTTCGAACCGGTTTAAACCGGTTCAGGAAATTTAGCTTTTGAGCAGATTGCCATGGCTTTATTTATTTATTTATTTATTTATTACAGGAAACCCTTCAACGGGAACAATCTACATTTCAGGTGCAACGTTACAGTAGCGTGTACTCCTATATGTTCAGCCGTCGTACACACACTATTATATCCTTCTCAGGGACTGGCTGGTATTTTCACAGCCAAAAATGAAGACTTGCGGCTGCTGAACAAAAAATCGCGTGCGAGGAAGCCTACAACTGCCAAAAAGACGACCACCAAACTAACAGAACTGAATGAACGAATTGCTGCGAGAGGGATATACGTCGCGCACTTGGGTTTGCAGTTTTATTTTGTTCAGTTTCGGTTTTGAATTTTTTTGGCAACGCGGCACATTCCGCTGTGTAGATCGTAGTTCTGATCTCTCACAAGGCACATTACGTCTGAACCGTTTCGCGAACCGGTAGCAGCTTGAATCAACAGATTTCGGTTCAGTTCCACTTCCGCGAAAAATACGGGTTTTTAGCGGTTTTCGGTTCGGGTTCAGTTTCGGTTGCGGTCCCTGACCCAACAACAACGTTACCCAGGTAGCACAATCGATCGGGAAGGTATCGGGCCATTACTGGGAGCAACCGGCCAAAGATATCGGGCACATACCGGCCCCGACATCGCCCCAATAACTTTTTGCAACATTTGGCGATATCGTAGAGATATCGGCCATAGATGGGTAGTTTCATTTTAAATCGAACAACGTGTGAAAGTCGCATTTTTTAATTCGCCCAGAAAAAATATATGTTTGAGGACAGTTCAAACGACGCAAATCGCGCCAAATGCGACGCTCGTGCGTGGAGTAGTTTCCGCGTAGGAGAGGGGGAAAGTCTGAGGCTGCTTGAGCACGCTTTCTTCTGGACCGACTTTGACGGGATCTAGCACCGCTAATTTTATCTCTAGGAACTGGAGGTTTTTTGTGATTATAGGCTACACCATAGACATTGTCGACAGTCACCCACAGAACTCTGAGAGCCACAGATTTTCTGTTAAAAAATGCCAAACTTGGCGTAAACGTTCAAAAAGGCCAAACTTTGTTACCAATTTTCTTCATGACCGAACGTCTGAGAAGATCGAGCTTAGTGCCATTCGATAGGACATTGAAAGAGCTTTCGTGCTGTATAGAATTCATTTTTCTCAGCCCAGTTGTTTCTGTGTTATTAGCTTGAGAATCACACATGGCAGGCGAAAATTGCCAATGTTGCATCTCAATTTTCTCAAAAATGCCATCTTCGATTTCCTTGATTATTTTTCAAAAGGTGGCGTCATGCCTCTACCTTAGACGCCAAGTGAGACAATCTTTTATTTTTGCCTGAGAGACGCGCAGCGATTTTTTTTGTCAGGCGGGGTGCACGAGGCTGCGGCCTTGCGCACCCACGAGCACGCGACCTTCAACCTCTTCTTTGCTACATGTTTTCCGTTGACAGAGAAATCAATGACCACACTGCGTGAGCTTGTTGTAGTGTCCCCAGAGCATCACTTTACGTTTACCCAATGGTCTCTCAGTTCCGTCAGGCTCATTCAAACCGTGGGAGAGTACATGAGTTGCCTGTGCGCCCTTGACGAGAAGCCCCAGTTCGACGAACATACCGACAAAGCAGTGAGAAGAAATGAAGCGCTTCGTAGAGATCTTTATCCACTGGCAACATCTTAGCTTTTGTTTCAGGTTGCCGCCAGTCCCTCAGGCAGTGTGAAAGGCACATCCTTTTCATTGGTAAAAGAACGAAAAACGGAAGTTTCGAACAACGTAAAATGTGCCCATTGCGAGATCCCTGCTGGTGGTGGCTGCCACCATTAAATTATGTTCGTCGAACTGGGGCTTCTCGTCAAGGGCGCACAGGCAACTCATATACTCTCCCACGGTTTGAATAAGCCTGACGGAACTCGAAGGCCATTGGGTAAACGTAAAGTGATGCTCTGGGGACACTACAACAAGCTCACGCAGTGTGGTCATTTCTCCGTCAGCGGGACACCTGTAGCAAAGAAGAGGTTGAAAGTCGCGCGCTCGTGGGTGGGGCGCGCAAGGCCGCAGCCTCGTGCACCCTGCCTGACAAATAAAATCGCTGCGCGTCTCTCAGGCAAAAATAAAAGATTGTCTCACTTGGCGTCTAAGGTAGAGACATGACGCCACCTTTTCAAAAATAATCAAGGAAATCGAAGATGGCATTTTTGAGAAAACTGAGATGCAACATTGGCAATTTTCGCCTACTATGTGTGATTTTCACGTTAATAACACAGAAATATCTGGGATGAGAAAAATGAGCTCTATACAGCACGAAAGCTCTTTCAATGTCCTATCGAATGGCACTAAGCTCGATGTTCTCAGAGGTTCCGTCATGAAGCAAATTGGTAACAAAGTTTGACCTTTTTGAACGTTTACGCCAAGTTTAGCATTTTTTAACAGAAAATCTGCGGCTCTCAGAGTTATGTGGGTGACTGTCGACAATGTCTATGGTGTAGCCTATAATCACAAAAAACCTCCAGTTCCTACAGATAAAATTACCGGTGCTAGATCCCGTCAAAGTCGGTCCAGAAGAAAGCGTGCTGAAGCAGCCTCAGACTTTCCTCCTCCCCTACGCGGAAACTACTACACGCACGAGCATCGCACGTGGCGCGATTTGCGTCGTTTGAGCTGTCCTCTAACATATATTTTTTCTGGGCGAATTAAAAAATACGACTTTCACACGTTGTTCGATTTAAAATGAAACTACCCAGATGTCGGGCCGTTGTCCTCTGCCGATATCATCCCAATATTGTGCTGGTGTCAGCGCCCGACATCTGTCCGGTCCCTCACCCCAATAATATTGTTGTCACGTCTTTTCTCCACATTCTGATCCTTAAGGTATTCTCTCTGCTCTTGCTGTTAGTAATACTCATCCTATGTCTGTATTAAAAAGCCAGATGCACACGTATCAGTATGACTGTTTAATACTATGTTTTAAAGCATCACAGACATAAAGGTCAACGTATTGCAGGTACAAAATATTACAAAACAGCACGCATGCCTGACAGTGCTCCTCCATAGATGTGTGTACTTGGTATCTGACTATCAATCGTCCGTCCTCTGGCCCCACCCTCTTTTATCTCTCCTCTTTTCCGCCTAACTTTCAGCTTCTTTCTTCAGCTAGCTTTCCTATGCGTCGTCCAATTTCACCTTCTCTAGCACCGTTTCACTGCCTCTGAAAAGAAGTTTGTAGAGTTGTCAACCTACATCCGAATCTAAACCGTATGTGTTCCACATACCCATAACAACACATCCACGAAGGGCGAGTTGCTGGAAAGCCTTTTTCTTCTGCAGACCCCTGAGGCTGTGTTTTAAGGCAAGGTCATTGGTCAATAAGCATTTCATGATGAGGATAACTGAAGAAGGTAGTGTTGCTCGTCCAATGCATGCCAGAAAGTCAACCTGCGGTAGAGGAAGGAGACCACATACAAGGTGTTCAACGAGTGTCGTTTTGCCCTTAGCAACACATATATTACACTGTAAAATTAAAGAGGACCGGGTCTAAGGGACTTTATTTATATACTTAGATATATGAGTGTTTATAGTATATAGTATATACCATATATAATATATAATGTATATAATAACACCACTTTCTTCACGAATGCTGGAGATGAGATTTAAAAAAAAAATGCCCTGGCCATCTTCAATTTGTTGCAACAACTCTCTGGCCTCCTTTTGTACGTTCTTGTACCTCTTCCAGCGCGACGTTGCGTAATTCGGTCACATCACCGGTGCACCTGCGAATTAGAAAATAAAAGCACGACTGGTGACGCATAGGAACACGCGCCGCGCGAGCCGACAGCAAAGTGTCTTCCCACAAGAGCGGACGCACTGATACATCAGACAGACAGCAATCTAATTGAAGAGACCGATTCTAATCCCCGAACTGTTACACAACCGTGACAGCGGAGCAAACCAACGAAACAAACTTGCACCACTTGCAACTATGCCCACTTCTGGAGATAAGCGTTATGCGTTTACTTTGTCTCGGAAATTGGCGACGGTTGCACGATAGCGAGGGCATGACAGTTTGAATGTACGGCGCTGCATGTACTCTGTGAAACGTCGCAAGAAGTCTTGTACTAACACAACACGTTACAGTTAACCACAGAAGCACACTTTAGCGGCTTCTTACCTGTGAACACGACGAAGTCGTAACTTAAAGGTACTGTAAAGCAGTAGACAAGCATGATATGCCGGTGATGTGACTAGAGACTTTGTTGCTTCTAAATACCATATGCGGAACCATACGACCGACAACGCGCTATAAATATTTTTTATTTGCCATGAAAGATGCGGCGTAGTGGAGCGGGGCGACGCCTGGTGTCAAACAACCCCCTGTACAGCGGGCAACACTGAAAATTGGTATTACACACTATTACATTGGAACTTCGTTATTTTAGTAACCATATTATCAGTTTTCCTGTTTACCTATGCATTCTGAAACCCCTGTTAACAGTTTTACCTGTTAACCCCTGTTTTTGCGAAGCAGGTGGGAGTAAGTCGCCATCTTCCCATGCATTTCTCCCTATTCAGCGCGTCAAATGGCGGCGGCAGCCATCAGACGTCCCACAGTTATTAGCACAGAAATATCTCTCCCCATACTTGGCGCAAAGTATAAAGTGTCTGGGCACACTGTGCCTAAAGTTGGATGATTGTTTGGATCCAAGTGGATTACAGACTCAATCCAAGCCATCCAACTGGCAACTTGCCCAAGCCAAGCCTAAATGCTCCTAATGTCAACAAGAAGCACAGCGAAGGCGAAGATAATGCGAAATCGTCGGTTTGTGAATTGAGGAAACGTATTTTTCGAAGTTCTTGATCTACAGTATGCTGCACAGTTTTGTGAAATTGGTGATTTGTGGCTTCCGGGCTTCAAGCCTTGTTTACGTCGTCGCGTTTGTTGGAGTAGTGTTGTCGGTGCTGTGGCCTTTACATTTGCGTGCCATTTACCACTTCTACCATGAACGATGACCTGCGTTCGTTTTTGTGAATTCGTTTCAAGTTTAGCGAAGTGAAGTACGCAGCATATGGATCATCGCTGCATCATGCAATTGGACTATTAACAGATGCATCAAGTTGTTTGCATCGAATGAACTGCGCATGTTGACGGTACTTCGCACAGAGCTCTGTGGGTCGATGTGCGATATCACAACCTGCCGTGATTCAGGCAGAGTAGCTATTCAAATGCACGAAGTAGAGGGAAATGTGTAGGTGAATGAGAGGGCAACACACAACTTTGTTGCAACAAAGAAAATCTGAGAGTCACGATTTCATTAGAGAACAGTACAGTAAAATTAAGCTGTTTCACGGGATAGTCGACAGACATGTAGCTGCTGCTGCCAAGAAGCATGTAAAAACGTAGTTGTGGATGGGATGCTGTTCTACAGCGCTACGTCTGAGCAAACTATACTTGTGTCAATCTTTTTTTTTTAAAGTATGCTTCCTAGAAAAGGGAAGAAAAATGTGGAGGTACAGCCTTTCAGTTTCCCATCTGTAAATCAGGATGACATCAGGTGCTTCTGATGCATTTGGGTGTTATAAGCTTCGTAATTTTTCTCTTTTCTCTGTGCAACTGAACCTCAGGTAAAGGAAGTCAAATATACAGTTGTCGCAGTTAATGGTCGCAAATGCTGAATGTTGTCAAACGCGCCTTGCATAGTTTATTTTTGCACTAAAATCACTTTATGTCATACATACGCATTGATATTGCCACTAATTAGTAGATATGATACATGATTGGAGTTCAGACAGAGATCATGTTCAACCAAAATTGGGGCTCAACTGATTCGGGGTAATAATCAGTAGGAGATGAGTTTAACTCAAAAAAGTCAGACCGTAAATATAATGTTGTAGGTACACAGGCTGTTCGACACAGGTACACCTCTATATTAAAAGAATGGATGGTGATCATGAGTGGTCTACTTTATTGTATCGAATACAATTAACACACAATTTATGAATGGTCAATATTCCTGCAAAATATTGTAATTAATTGAGATTCATAATGCGAGGCTTATAATTTTGCAATAAATAAGGAAATGGGTTTTGCTTGAGAGGGCACTGTTAATAAAATAAGGGAATTTGTGAATTTCATCAATCGAGAGATGATTCTATTTTGTTTCAGTGAAAATACAATTGCATTGACTTTCTCTGTAACAAGCTGTGACTGTATCACACAGAAGCATTCACCACACTGCACTGTCAGTGTCGGTACTCCCCATATAAAAGAGATGATCGACTGAGCAGCCACGATGTAGAACATGTTGTAGCACATACCTGCTTGATGTAGTCAGTCGTAGTGTCCGCGCACTTTGCTGGAGATTCTTCCTTGGTTTTGGTATAATTGCACAAAGATTTAAGCCATAGTTTTGTGGTTAGCACATGAATTTTAGTCATGTAACATGTGCTAGATGAATATGCCTCACACAAACTATCTGGCCACCCTTTTTTGGCTTTTCTGGCTTTTAAAAATTACATTTATGCAGCATCATGTGCTTTTAATTAGTACTTTACTTTTTAAAGGATTTGAAAACCCTTGCTCAAGCAAAAAGTACGCTGCAAGCACACTTTCAACTGAATGGCCCAAGTGAAGCCGTTCCTGTATCATGGCTTCATGGCAAATGCTTGAAGAGGTTTGCATCTGAGACACACTTTGCTGTTGGATACTCTTGCATGACCTGCACACAAGCACAAGCAGGATAAAATTGAGAAACTTCACAAATAACTACAGAGGCACACTGACACTAAAAGGAATGAAACAGTGTAAGCTCCATCACCTGAACATGTATACTTTGTTGACCTGGTGCCGGAACGCTAGGGCATGCACCAGGCTTCAGTACAGCTCGACTGTGTCCACTATAAAAGAAGCATTGCTGAAAATGAGTGGAGCACATGAGGTCGTGTTTGCAGTCAGTGTAGGATTTCACATTCACTTCCTCAAGTCGCTGAACCCATTTGGAATATCGTTCCGTATGTTGTTGTGGAAGCCTGTGAGGGCGACAAATTTTCATTAACAATGTTACAGAAACAACAGAAGTAGTGCCCTTTTATCTTTATGTAGCATACTCATAATACACCTTCAAATGTGTCGGAAAAAGCTATAGGATCTCCAGCTGCAGGTGCATGCATCCCCAGAGCCTTCTCGAGTGGAGCTGTTAATGGGATGGTGCAGCATCTGCTTGCCATATTCCCGGACTGAAAATATCTGAGTGCGTGTATTATCTTGAGGAAAATACAAGGTGCTCCTATATGTGTGTGTACTTGTATCTGAAATACAGTTTTTTCCTTAGTAACAAATCAACAATAGTATAAATAAAGTAATAAAGTAAATAATAAATAAAAATAAAATAAAAATGTAAATAAATAATAAAGTAATCAAACAAATATAAGTAACTGGGATAAGGTGGGTGCTAAGCGGCATGCTACCTTGCGGCATGTGCCCTTTAGTCAATACTGTGTTAGTAAAATATTTCTGATGTTGAAATTTATAGGTTTGAGTGAATATTACAAATATAAAGCTATGTTTGTACATATTGGCACTCTGATGTACAAAGCTGCACGGCCAGGGAAAATACAAACTTAATCCACTCAAAAACATAGTGGAAGAATTTCACACACATGAAAGTTGGAAAAGCAGGCTACTTACTTTAGGAAAGATGCTCCTGATCCACCCTCTCTACACTGCTTGCAGTTCACTTTTATGCATTTATTGGGCAACAACAATGACAACTTTATTTTAAGATAGGGGAGTTCCATCGCCAGAGGCCAATGGGGAGTTTCATGTTTATGTTGCTAACTTCCGAAACAGAGCGTCGAAGCTCTCGAATTCCGGCTCCATTTACAGGCATCGGTAACCACGATATCTTTGAAATCGCCAATAAACTCACTAATTAAAGGCACGTTCACGCGTTTTATGGCTTGACAGGTTTGACAACCACGGAATAGAAACCGAAATCTATGTAGGCTCGAGTTAGAAAGCTCAGAGGTGGAGGCCAGTCTAAAAGAACACATCGGAACAATAAAACACACAAGATATGACCCCACTCTAGATTTAATCGCTTTTTATCACGTTTCACACGTCTTTGTTTGGTACACACAATGACAAAACGACAAACATGAACCAAAACCATTGTTCAGATTTCCTCCGCCAAAGCTAGCGGGCTCCGCCAGTTCTGGCCTGGCAACACGGGGACGCCTAATGGCGGCTTCCTTAGTTTGACGGCTGTTTTGGATGAGCTGCGGTGACCTGTTGCGAAGTAACCCAACCCAGCGCTGGCCGCTGTTCGATGGAGGCTCTCCCTACTTCTCTGCTGCGCCTGCGCGCTCCTTCTGTTCGCGGCCTCTTTCGAACGAACAAACTCCCTTTGTGGACCTCTGTGAACAAGCAGGTCCCGACCGTGTCTGGCTTCTTGAACGTCTGACACATTTTTTTTTCAACGTCTTAGCATTTCATTTCAGTTCGCTTATCCGTTTATCCTCACATGTGGATCGTTGTGTGGATTGCAGGGGCGGATTTTATGGTGGATTGTGGTGGATTGTTATGTCGGGCCCAGTGTCCTACGCATGCAATGTGGTTGCCGCCGTATGTGTCAGGAGTACGGATTACATTTCGGATACCTAGTACAGTGTTGCCCGTAATCTTTAATTGTAATTTTCTAATTAATTGTACCGTCGATTGGAATGAAACTTGCGCAGTTTTTGTTCTGGTGGCTTGGACTATCGAATAGCCACACTAAATGACATTTGATCGGTGGTGCTTTACAGTACCTTTAAAGGTACTGTAAAGCACCACCGATCAAATGTGGTACCAGCAGCCGGGAAACGAGAAACTTTGTTGGGAGAAGCGCGCTCGACGTCACCGCTGCGCATGCTCAACGCAGCTAATACAAAAAGAAAAAAAAACTAAATGCTGGTACGTCACCTCCACCGCACAGTCTCTCCTCCTCGTCGTTCTCTCTCCCGGCTCTCTTCGCACACCACTCGTCGCTCGGCCAGCTCGGCATGACATCGGCTTCTGACCGGGGAGGATCGGCCGATTTCCGCCGCTGGAGCGCCAGTCGCTCCCGCGACTGGCCCGATAGGATGTGCTACGACTATTCTGTCTGTGCGACTAGTCTGTGCACTAGTCTGTGCGACTTGGGTTACTGCGAGATGGCCCAAACCCAAACTAATCAATGTTGCTTCATTTTGTGTTGACAACGCCTTGGTGTTGCTATAGTGCGTCCGCCCTGCTAAGCCTAACCTCCACTAAAATGTTCGCTTCCTTCGACGGACAAACGCGCCAAAACACGCGTCTGACACGTTGCCCACCGATATATCCCATTTCGGTCATCCTCAGACTTCGCAGACAAAAGCTTTGATGTTGCAATTTGGGATTTTGGTGTTGTGGATTTTGAGATCTAGGGCTTTGAACGCTGGGATATCGCGGAATGCCCGAACAACGTTGCTTCGGTTCGTGTTGCCAACGCTTTGGTGTTGCCCGCCATGCAAAGCCCCCGTCCCAAAAATGTGTATTTGTATTTTGTTCCCTCACAAGTGGTGGAGCCCAGAACAAAAAGGTAAATTCTAGCTGATTTCATTCTGTAAAACGATTTCGACGGATATCGAAAAAACGCGACTTACCCGTTGATATCCTATTTTGAAACATCGTCACACTCAGACCACGCAGGTAAAAGCTTTTGACAACGTCCACTCACTGTCCAACGTCCACTTGTCTAAACTGTCCCACACATGATTCGCTCGCATTTTCTCAAAGTTCGACTTGTGCAGAGCCCGAAAGACAAGTCACTGTATCGCATCAAAAACACAGTTTCAGATGTGCCTCCATTTTTTAACGCTTTTAAGTGTTGAAAGGCAGGACAAACGCTGACTTGACAATTTGCAACTCAGACGCTCAACCAGTGGAATTCAAAACTGACTGTGGGTGCGTTTTCTTATTCAACCCGAGCAGCCAGGAGTTGGGTAACGACGTCAGAGCCTTTATCATCGCGTGACTGCAGAGTAGCCACCTTTGACCGTAATTTTCGAACGGCTAGAGTTACTCTGCGCTCAAAATGGCGGACTGGCCTTGGCGACCTGACGGGCGAGACGATGTGGAAGTGCTGGCAGACACTCTGTTTAAAACTTAACGCAGATGCGTGCACTCCAGCAGATTTTGAAAATTCTCGACAGGTTTTAACCAATCCTACATTTCGAAATAGAACACCACCCAATATTGTCTGTCAACAAGACGGTTGGTTGCGAGCTTATGTGTGACGTCAGAAACGACGGCTACCCTTCTTCAGAGCAGAGTAGACTAGAGTTGTCACTCCATGGCTACTCTGGCTAATTTTCGCCGCAGAGTTATGACGTCATTTTCGCTACTCTGGCTATTTTTCGCCGGCTGAAAGTAACTCGGAGTTGCCAGATACCTGTGATACCGATAGCGCTCTGTCAGCCGACAATGAGGTCGTAAAGTTTCGGTTTCAGACTTGGGTGAAGTCTGCAGAAGCTTCTGCATTTCGATATTCTCGGATTGTTTGCGTGATATTTACGAAGGAAGGAAAGCTGCGCCAAGGACCATACGATAACAGCAAATTGTAATTAAATTTTTCATGTTAACAACGCCCTCCTCCACGAATACGGTCTAGGAAAGCAAAGTTGAAAAAAAAAAAAGGGGGGGGGGTACTCTCTCTCCCTTGGAGACGTCCGCGAGGTATTGGGCGTACAGTTTACTTTGGTGACAGTTCATTTCAACTTTTGTTTCATTAACTTTTTTCTAGGAAATTAATTATGGCTATTCAGTGAATTTAACCCTACACCAAAATGTAACGCCAAAACATTACATGAACGATCGGAAGGACGTAAATTCTATGTCAAGAAAATTCGTGCACAGGATGCCGTGATTGTTATGGGTGGACATGTATTATAATACATTGTATTATAATTGTATTACTGTAGCACATTTTTGTATACTCGTTTTCAAAAAGTATTTGGGTTAGTATGATAATATGCAAAATATGTATTGCCAGTATTGCTGTATGACTTGTACTACACTGTTTCAGAAGTATTATCGTATTTGTATTATAATTAAAAATATATTAATACTGCACACCTCTGGCATATTATAACTCAAAACAAATACTTTTCGAAAATGTGTTATTATAATACGTAATACCACGGTACTAACACAAAAATGTATTACATAATAATTGTGATACAATATAGGTATTAGAATGATACATCCCCACTCCTGGTGGTTATGAGCTGCCAAGTCGAATGTTTTCAATTTTCGCTGAGTTCGTCTATGACGTACGCGTGAAAGCATGTTCTACCGTCAACAAATGCATTACCGATTATACAGGGTTTTTTTTTTTTTTTTATCCGTTACAGATTCTTCTTTCTTTCTTTTTCCCTCTCTTTTTAGGCTGTGAGAGCAGCACTGGTGCCATTTCTGTTGGCGCGTTACACGGCCATAGGGACGTCCTGTGGGAAGAGCACGTAACTACTGGACGACTAATTGCCTAAAATTCATTAATTACCTTTTTACTCGGATGTTTTCTCGAAAATGCGAGGCAGCGGAATTGGAGGCGACCATTATTTGAATACGCCACCCTCTTTCTCAAAAATACGAAAACGAGCACGTAAGATATGTCGCCAAACTTTGGTATGCAAACGAGGCGAAATCAGAATTATGCACTTCTCGAGCGCAAGAAGCTCTGTGACAAACTTGGCCAGTAGAGTAAATTACGAGAGTCTCTCTTTGATGTTTTGTAGGGTCGCGTGGGGATACCCGAGAACGAACGTGCAGACAGCAACAGATGAGAAGTGTGCAAGCGAGCTGATGGATATTCGATGAAGGCAACATTTTCTTCAGTTTGAAGAACGAACGACGGAACGAGTTCGTCCCTCAAACTCAAGGAAATGTTGCCTCCGTCGAGTGCAGCTGCGGCAGCTGCACTTTCCAGGGGTGTAACCCTTTTCACCTTCCTCATCAGGAGGTTAGGGCGATCCTGAAGTAAACCATAATCCAGAAATGGGGACAGTTTTAGGGTGTACAGGAGAACAATAAACTTCGTCAGGTGAAAAAATAACGTGCAGGGGATCCCCCCCCCCCCACACCCACACACACACTTCTTGAAACCGGTAGCACGAAGCTACACGGAGCTCGACTAAGGCTGGGACACACCCAACTAACTCATGGATTCCTACTTCGCAGAGAGGAAGTCCCACACCAGTGCGCACAGCTTTCAGTACTGCTTATCGCGTGTCCGTTACAAGAGTCCCACTGTCACTGCCATTTTCACGAGTTTTATACGTGCAGTTTATCGCTTCACACAGCCCTAGTATAGCGTGATGAGCCGCCCCTTTTACTTTTTAGAGGCATTGGCCGTCTATCTGCTGATATAATTGTTTTTTCTTTACGACAACTTAATCATCGCGTTTTATAACCTTATTTGCTTAGTATATTGTTTTTAACATAATCGCTTTATTCGTCCGCTTTTACAGTTCTGGCGCATATGTATATAGTCGTAGTTGCTGATGCCGTAAAGCCCCAATCATCATCGTTATCATCACCATATGCTTCCACCAGGGGATTTGAGGTTTGGTTCCCAGAGTTTGCGCACTTTTGTCCTTTTACGTTTTTCACCTTTCATTTGCTTCCTCTCCTCTTATTATTTACGTGACCACACCGTACGTTATAGGCTATATCGAGCTCTCCTCCTCATTATTTTCGTACTTGATGAAAGGCGGTGGTAGTGGTGGTGGTGATGGCGAAAGGACTTCCCGTTGTCGGCCTCACATATGTGGGCAACGTCACGACTGACGCCCTGGGGAATGTGCGTCCTGGGCCGACTTCTAAGGGTACTGTGCAGACATATGTCTGAAAGCGTCTGAGGAAAACCCAGATGAAATGCAGTCCACTTCCTGAAAGCTCGTACACCAATAAGCCGTAGTTTCAGTGTTTTTAATCTTTTTATCCTAGGTTCTGCCCTCGAAGCTCTCTTTACCTTTTTGGGTACCAATGGGACTTCGATCCTTATTGTGAAGGGGCTCCTTACTTGATTCCCCGCGTCACCACCACCAATGGGGTAGAGTGTCGCCCCTGGCGGTGGAACTCACCATTCATCATCTCACAATAAAGTTGTTGTTGTTGTTGTTGTTGTTGTTGTTATCTCTTTATCGCTTGTGTTGACCCCTCTCCCCTGCGCGCGTCAAACTAAACAGCATTGACAACACTGTAAAGCGGGCTTCATTACGCTGGCAAGCGTAAGGTGAAGCCGACTTCCTGAATAGTGTCGCCTGCCAAAAGAAAACCACTGCGTTTCACTCACGTATGGACTCCCTATATCATCTCTAAGTGGTCGTCTTGCACCAACGAGCCCTGACGTCGTAGGCAAACATTGTCAACCACTGACTCTTTCCACCGCCCCCCCCCTTTTTTTTTTCATATATTTGTTGCCGGAAAATACTGTTATGTGGGGTGCGACTGCGAAATAACTTCCGCTGCACTAATGTTACCTGCACTGATGCTGCAATGGCCTAATGAAATCTACCAGTTAATACGCCCTCAAGCGAAAAATAACAAGTGGTTTATGAATCAGTTTTCTGAAAAAGTTGTTTGCAAGGGGGAGGGATATGTTTAATGTTCCATAAATAACTTGTAAGTGGAGAAGTTTTTCGCCTGGGGCCCACTAGAGTAATAGAATGAAAATGCTTTGAATAGTATGTGGCGGCAGTTATGCTGTCTGATTTCATACTTTGCAAAATGCATGAGGAGGATATTCTGGACTGTCTGTTTCAGTGTCGGCGCAGTACTGTTGCTGAAGAATCATGGGACTCATTCTCGGAGCTGCGGGTAAGAGTCCACGAACTAGACATCTATTCCACAAGGCACACATTAATTTTTTCATGCCCAGCACATGGTAAGAGGTATCGTAAGATATCCCAATTGCAATCATGGTTTGTTATGAAAACAAAAATTGTTGCAGTTATTGCTACTAAAATATTATTGATGGTTGAGAGCATAATACCTAATATAATTTTTTTGTCTTTTTTAATTTCTTTCCGTTTAGGCGCTACCTGGGAAACGGTCTCACAACCCCTTAGGATCAACTTCTATATCGATTATGCATATCAACACCAAATGGCCAGTTTGTTCTACACATAGCACTGAGAGAAATAGATGGTTAGAGTAGCGGCAAATGAGGATCAATGTAAAGACAGCTATGTCTTTAAGTTTAGAGAAACGTATACAAAAGTTTAATTTCTCCCTCAACAACTTCTAATTACAGCGCGTTGGCCAACATAACAAACACAACAAACTATCGAACAACAAACTATCTTGGAGTCAACATATTGAGCGCGTAAATGGAAAGTCGTTATAAAAAAAATTAAGTGTAATCCGACGTCCGGCGCCAGCGTCCGAGTAACAGGATATACCACTCTTATCTGCCCTGTGCTAGAATATCGCTCACCAGCGTGGTATCCATTAGGACGAACGAAAAAGAAGAATTGTTTAGTGGAAGGCAATTAGGATTTTTTTTAATAACAAATTTGGCAGACATCATTCGCCTACACTAATTGCACAAGACGCGTACCTTACTCCACTGTCAGTGAAAGCCAAAATGCGCAGTATTGAAACGTTCTTGCTTGTATGTAGTGGAAAGCTCAATATTCGCACAGAAGATTATTTGACTTATGTGGAACATAGAAATACATGACTGATTGACTGAGACCTAGTATGTACAGTGCTGGACAAATGTTTACAGAACACGCTCAGGCCCGGCCATTCCTTCCTCAGAATGACACGCTATAGCAGCGAATGGTACCGTACTGTACGGACTTGCAAACAGTTGTCTGGGTTACCTATACACAAAAACGCGATTCAACGAATGGGCGCCGCCATTAGTGCTGCCACCCCGTGGTAGTCATAGGAACTGTGCACATCTGGACTGCCGTTTGCCGAGTTCCTTCATTTTCCCGTGTGTGTTTTCGTTCATTTTCGTGTCCGTTCATGTTCATTTCATGCGGTTTCATTTTCTCCCGCTCGGGAACCTGTGTAGAAAAGATATCCTCACGTGAACAATTGTGCATATCGCACGCGGAAGCAAGCAGTCTTCTTTTTTCCGTGATGTTTCGAACATTGATACGCTACTCCGATGTTGCCCAGATGACTAGTTATAGGGAATGTTACGTTTTTATCGATCATACTCATTAGTGTCATTAAAGACGGCGACCACCAGTATTCATCCCAATGGGAAGAGCGATCTTGGCAGTCCACCCCCGTTGTGTCGTCGCTGGCAACGAGGCTAAAGAGCGCACACAGACTGGTGGTTTGAGAGTAAAGCGACAAAGTCTATAGGCCTAAGTCCGTACGGTTACATTCACTGCTACCGTGCACTGGAGCGTGTTCCGTAAACTTTTGTGCAGCAGTGTTCAAGGGTTGTTCAAGGTTGACTCTTGACTGACACTTTAATGACTAAATGTAATTGAATAAAACAGGTCGAAGTGCAATCGTTCTCGAGTCAGTGACACGTGCAGCAGCGGTAGCTGTCATGGTGGCGAGCGGTGTGTCTGTACAGCTATGGAACAGCTAGCGGTACATATAATCAAGTTACTTGTGAAGGAGAACGTCAAACCAGCTGATTGGCAAAGATTACAGGCACAGTATGGGTGAAGGGGAAGAGTGTATGACTGGTGCAGACAGTTTGACGAAGGAGGGGGTGTGTTGACGAATGAACCACATGGACGCGTTCGTCCGACTGCAGTCTGGTCATTGCACATCGCAGGCGTTGAGTAAGCGATCCACGGGAACCGGCGAGTAACAGTTCTGGACATTGCAACCCACCGTAAGATAAACTTCGGCAGCGTGGACACGATCATTCGCGAGCACTTACGGTTCCGCAAAGTATGTACAAGATGGGTTCCCCGACACTTTACTTGTGACCAGAAGGGAGCACGCATGGCAGTCTCTGAGTCGCTGCTGAACCGGTTTCAATCCGAGGCAGACGAATTTTTGCATTCAATTGTCACACGTGATGAAACGTGAAGAAAGAAAAAAAAAAAGAAGCAACATCGAATGCCGACATCAGGCTTCCCCGCCGCCAAAGAAAAGCAAGATGCAGGGGAAGTCTGCTGGGAAGTCCATGAGAACTGTCGTCTGGGACATACGCGGTGTCATCCACAGCTTCTTGGAGCAACGGGTCATGATTAATGCCCAGTACTACTACACGTTGATGAAGGGTGCCGTGCGAAACACAATTTGCAAGAAACAGCATTTGATGTTTTTTGCGGATGTTTCTTGATCCGAAATGCTATTATTCTATGTGACAATGGCGGCCTCAGACGTCTAACTTGACGTTCGCAACCCTAGCCGAAATTCGCTGGGAGGTGTTGCCCCGTGCCCCTTAGTCCAGCCCCTTAGTTGCCCGTGCCAGCTGAGATTTAGTCTTAATCAGTTGCCATTTGCTTGGGCCAGCATCCAGCTTTGCCAGAGCAGCTTGGATGAAAAACGTTCCAGACAGATTGAAGTCATCCAGAGAGATGTCCTGCGATGTCCACGACAGCACCCCACTTCTTTCTACGCCAAAGGCACCAAAGAGTTGCCACAGCGATGGCAGTGTGTCTAGGTGCGCACGGTGAATACTTAGTTTGGTGTGTACATCATTTTTTATTGTATTTAAATAAAGGAAACTCTCGCTCAACCTTGAACGCTTGTATTTACGTGAGCTATCCCGTAACATCCGTTCTTTCCGCTTTCGATTAGGTAGTGGAATTCCATCCCGAACGAGGTAGTATAGGATGTAATTCGCTCTGAAAAACCATAATAAGCTAAATGTGCAGTTCGCTGGATTATGGATCATGCTGAGGGATTATAGATGGATGAAGCCGCGCATGATGGTTTCATTTTATGCGTGATTAGTTTTGTGTTGCGTTATACCGCTCCCAGAACCCGCGCTTGCAAGCAGCATTACTGCTGGTGGTGAGCGTTTTCTGGCATAGCGATTGGAATTCTCCCAGGTGGCCATAAAATGCGTGAAAATCGGAAAGAAATCGGAAAATTTATCACTGACTTTTAAGTACCAGACTAGAAAGCAGAAGACCACGACAATTTCACCATCGTTGAACCGAGAGCGTCACAGATAGCAGGGAGAGTCAGCAGTGTTTCTTGCAGAGCAGCAGCCTGTCTCAGCTCGATGGCACATATTTTGTAAATGAGTGTATATATGAACGAGCTTGCAAAGGACCGGTACGTGAGTTGAGTGTTTTACATGTCTGATGTCGTATTCTGCAGTCGGAGCCGGCCTGGCACTGCTGTGTCCGACTGTTGTCCTGGGAGCCCTAGGATTCTCCGCAACAGGAGTAGTAGCAGGATCGCTGGCGGCCATGTGGCACAGCGCCATCGGCGCAGTGGTGAAGGGAAGCTTGTTCGCGCTCCTTCAGAGCATTGGAGCAGTTGGGCTACCAGCGTCTGTACAAGTGGCATTGTGTGCGGTAGGTGCACTATTTGGTGCAGCAACCTTGGTCTGAAGGAAAAGAAGAAGAAAGTCTGCATTATGTAAATATGCTGTGGCTGAAGTAAAATGAAAGAAAAGTCTTGTCCGCGACTACGTAGTAGACGAGGCATTCGTGATCTGCACCCTGTGTTCGATGAACTGGCCTGTAACCATCTGGCGCATCCGGGGGGGGGGGGGGGGAGTTAACGGTACCCCGTTCGATTACAAAAGGAAGTATGGTTATCGGTATTTCCATACCTTTTATTGGAGTAACGAGTATCCGTATAACGATACCATATTTCGTCAACGGGTACAACACTGGCGAAAATACAGCGGCGCGGCTATCGTGACGTGACGTTATCAGCCTATAGCAGTGACCTCAGTCCTGAAATTCCAAGATTCAACACCAGCGATGCGCGAGAGTCGACTCCCAGCGACTCTCTTCTCGTTGCGGGACGTTGTAGT
Organism: Ornithodoros turicata; assembly: GCF_037126465.1. NCBI lineage: Eukaryota > Metazoa > Arthropoda > Arachnida > Ixodida > Argasidae > Ornithodoros > Ornithodoros turicata. Next base: position 131,558,823 of record NC_088202.1, on the reverse strand, counting down.
CGATGACGTACGATGACTTTCACACGTTACGACTTCGACCGAGTTGAATAAACGAACACAACTCCTATGCCCGACGCATGCTTCATCGCCTCGTATATAGGTTGCGTTCATTTAGAGGGTTCGAGGGACACGAGACTCCTGTATGAAGGGATAGAGGGGCTTTAACTCTTGGTGGATGAAAATGGCCGCTGTGCGGCTCTCATGAGGTCATACCCGTGAGTGCGACTCCCGTTCTAAAATACGAGGATTCAACACGAGGTGCTCGAGAGTTGACTCCCAGTTACTGCCCTCTCGATGCGGACAGCTGTAGACGATGACGTACTATCACTCTCATACGTCACGATTCTAACTCCTACTCCTACTCACTGATCGCGCGAGTTGGATAACAGAGCCTTTAAGGCCCAACCGCGTGATGCGTTTCTTCAGCGTTTTATCCAGCGTCCCGCCGCGGCGTTTGGCGAGCGGCGGCCAAAGCGGCGTCGAACAATAGAAACGAGACGCTCCCCTCGAAGTCGGCAGCGAATACATATTAGGCGTTTGGGCGACGGAAGAGGCGGGAACGACGCGCACGAGTGGCCAATCAGTTCTGGGGATTACCTCGGACGAAGCCCTCATCATAACTGCTCATCATAACTGCATTTCCTCGCAAACGGGAGAAGCCGTCAGGAAAGTCGGAGAAAGCCTCAGCTTTCATCCAATCAGAAGTACGATTCTCCGTCTACGTAGATGGAGCAGGTATTCCACATCTACGTCACAAAAATGGCTGCGCCCATGGCTTGTTTTGGTTTCTTTGATTACGACGACAGAAAAATAGGCGATGTCAAGTTGCCGGTGATGAGTACATCAAAGAGTGATATTAAACCGTAGGAGTAACTTATTTTTTTACACATGGTAACAAGACTTTCGTGCACGAGACTGCACTTCTTCACGAAAACTCCTTCGTCAACTGTATATATATGTTCCTGTACCATGTTCATATTTTTGTAACCTGAAGAAGTGCAGTCTCGTGCACGAAAGTCTTGTTACCATGTCTAAATAAATAAGTTGCACCTACCGTTTAATATCACTCTTTGATCTTTCTTTGATTAATTAATTTTCGGAATAGGAAGACAAAATTAAGAAACGAAGGTGCGTTTCGGGGGCACTTCGATGTGTTCGTCTGAATATCACAACCGTTCCAACACATCGGTTGGTTTGGTTTGGTTTTAAGGAAAAAATAAAATGGTCTCACTAATGTGAGGCCCGCAACTCCACATCACTTGCACCAGTTACTTTGGTGGAAAACTCCTTGAATGATGATGCCAATGCCAAACCGGCGTAGCTGACCTTTAAAGGGATTTCGCCCGTTTTAAAGGGCTCTGCTGCTGCCTTTTCCGTATTTGTGGTCACCTCTGTTACAATCCCACTACAATGGCATGACATAAGTCGTGCGTAATGTCTTTGGCACAATGATTAAAGGGTTTCGCCCGTTTTAGACGGCTCTCCTGACGCCTTTTCGGAATTAATTTTGTTGTGGCCTCTGTTACAATCCTAGTAGAATGGCATTGCATGTCGGCACCATGGTTGAGGAGGTTTCGTTCGTTTTAAAGGACTATGCTGCTGACGTAAGCGTCAATTGTAATTGAAATTACGTTGCTCGCCTGTGCCTCTGGAAGAAGTTAAATTGCATTCTTAAAACTGTATGCACCGCCCCGTTAAACTGCAAAATCCAACATGCAGTGGTCGCACCAGTGGCGCCAATGTGAAAAACAGTAATTGAAATTACGTTGCACCATGGTGCTACAGGTAGAAGATGAATAGAATTCCTAAGAGCATGTGCACCGCCCCTTTAAACCGCAGTATGCGACATGCAGTCGTTGTACCATTGACATCAGAGTGTAAATGGTAATTCTAATCACATTGCTCTGCTGCGCCACAGGAAGAAGTTAAATAAAATTTCTAGAAGCGTGTGCACCACTCCTTTAAATTGCAACGTGCCGGTGGTTGCACCTCTGGCACCAAAGCGTATAGAATAATCGAAATTACATTGCTCTGCTGTGCTTCAGGTAGAAGTTATATTTCCGAAAAGCGTGTGCAGCGTCGCTTTAAATTACAGCATGCACCATACAGTGGTTGCGCCACTGGCACCAAAGTGGTGAACAGTAGTAATACAACCTCTAAAAACGTGTGCACCGCCCCTTTAAACTGCAAAATACAGTGGTTACGCAACTGGCGCTATAGTGTGGTAAACAGCAATTCAAATTACATTGCTCCGCTGTGCTTCTGGTAGGAGATAAATAAAATTCCCAAGAGCGTGTGCACCGCCCCTTTAAACCGCAGTATGCAACATGCAGTGGTTGTACCATTGGCGTAAAAGCGTAAATAGCATGAAAGTGGGCAGTGTTCAGGGAAATGCTGTTGTAGAGGGCCAAATGTTGGCAGCAATGTCAGCAGTAGGGCATGATGATGGTTGCGAGCCTGTCTGGAGACGCTGACTGTCCGCGGCAGGGTTTCTTAAAAGCCAGAACGAGGATCAGAGTCCAGATGAGGCATGGGAACAAGCGAGAGTGTAAAGGTATGTATGATATGATAGTCATTCGATTGCCCACATGGACGGGCGGCGCGAATGGAAGCCATTTAGTCTTGTCCAACAAAGGCGAAGAGCACCCACAGGCCACGAACAATATTGCAGAAAACGTAGTCGGGGGAATGGGCAGTGCAACAGTTCAACATGCACAAACTTAAGATAGAAGATTGGCGTAGGTCAGCGGTTGGGAACCTTTGCACTCCTATACGGGTCACAGTTCACCCCCCCCCCCCTCCCCTTGTCGATCTTTTCCGGGGGCCGCAGAACATATTTGAAACCATTTCAAAGTAAATCTAAATTAGCCTGCAGCAACTATTAAGCTGTCGAGCAAACTGCAAACTATTACTTTTTAAGCGTAGTGTACAGAAAGCTCGCATTTTCCATGGCCTGATGCATTCACAAAGTTGTGGTAAGAGAGCTCCGGAAAGGCAGCATAGTGCGCGCTCTTGCTTGAGGAATTCGTTTTCCGTGCCTCGCCCTCTGCAAAGACAACCCACTCTCGGATAACCTCTGCTCAAGCCCCCCATAACCATCAACAACTCCTAAGCGCACGAATTTTTGTCGCGCGCTTGGTCTGCACTGAGCCGGAACAGCATGCGGCCCGCGGATTCCAGCCCCTATTCTAGCCAGACTTGTACACGTTACTAAAAAAAAGTAATTGATTACCGTTACCTTCTACGAAAAAGTAATTTTTTACCGTTACAAATTACTTGCCGGAAAAAGTAATGAAGTAACGCCTTGAAAAGTAACGCGTTACTTTGCCAATTACTTTCGATAGCTGAGGCCACGGCGACAAGTCATTGCAGATCGTCGACATCGTTGTGATATCGACAGTATTCCGCACAAGACTGACAGGGGCTCATGGTCACAAGAGTGGCACTAGGTTATCGGGGTCGAGAGTTCTGTAACAAATGTGTCGAGAGGTTGAGAGTTTTGAGAGTTCCGTGAGAGAAAAGTCCTAAAGATAAGACAGCTGCCTTGCACCGAACTTGCAGAGGGCAGTTGGTTTTGTCTTCTCGCGGCGGTGAATCATCCCATATATGTGTGTGTGCATCGTCCCGAACAATGTGGATTTCCAAGTAATCGATTACTTGGTAATTGATTACTGAAAATCGTAATTGAATTACTCAAAAAATTACTGAGCCCCAAAAGTAATCGATTACGTTACAAATTACTCAAAAAAGTAATTGATTACTAGTAACGCAATTACCCGTTACGTACAAGTCTGATTCTAGCCATTCTAAACTTGTGAAACGGGGTATTGCTCACCTCTGTCTCCGTAACGCACTTAACAAATCGTGTCCACACCGTATGGCTGATAGTTTTACTAACCAAGTAGAGAGGTTCCGCAGTGGAGGTTATCCGAAAAACCTGTTCGGTCCGCGAGGGGTTGCTCAGGCAGCTCAAAACCTGGGACGACAGCCAGAACCGGGCAAGAAAGGGCACGTAATCGTCATACCATGCATACATGTGGTGTCCCATAGTTTTAAGAAAAGGAACGACTAATGTTGAAGTAGTAGTTTCTGCTCCCAAACAAACCTGAGACAGCTGTGCGGGCGTAGCACATTAAAGAACAACAACGCGCAGAGATGCAAGAAGAACTAGTCAAGAACAGATGTGTAGGATGGTCTCTCATTCTGATCTCCCGCTTTTGCTCGAAATCCCCTAATTAAAGAGTTCATTAATGAATTTTATGTAATTAGTCATCTTGTAGTTGCGTACTTTCTTGGATGTCAACTTGGCCGTAGAACTCAACTGCCAAAACGGCATCTATTTTGCGCTGCTAGTTTTTTTTGTTTTTTTTAATAAAAATTCTCTAACGAACAAAAATAAACACCCTGTATGTAGTGTGCAAAGAGAGCGTTATTTATCAAATTACTCTCCCATGTGGTAAACACAGTATATATGCATTGATGACAGATAACGCGATCATCGTATAACGTAAAGAACAAACGGGGAGGATGGTTGGCTCAACACTGTAACACTTGCGGGTGCCAACCGATCTAATCGGATAGCAGTACAGCGTATGGTATCTGTTTCCCCTTTGCAAGTACCCATAGGTATATAGTTCTCCTACTTGATTACAATACACACCCGGTGTCTTGTTTTTCTCTTTCTACCTTTTGAAACGCCATGGCAGATACGAGAAACAAACAAAGTGGAGAAACGGACAACGAAATGGACGTGTGTGGTGATGGTGGCCGAGGTAAAAAGAAAGAAAAAAAAAGAGGCCGGTCTCCATCAGACTATCTCGGATGGATATCCACAGGACTGAATTTTCCGTCTGGGCAGGAGAAAGGATGTACTGTCCTGGAACAACATAGAAACACATAATAGAATATAGTATAATATATCTTCAGGACCGACTCGACGAAGTCTTCAACGCTTTCATTATTAATAATGTGCAGTGTGTAATAATAATATTATATAATGTGTAATAACGCATTATAATAATTTTAATAAGCGTCAAGTTAACCAAAGCTAGAAGACATTATGTAAACAGGATGGAGGACGTCTTCTAAACAAAACAAAACAAAATCTTGCCAACACCTTTTTGAGACGTTTACAAGTCGTTTTGTGCTACTACTACTACTAGGGAACGCACTGATAGCTTTGACGCTCTACAACACTTGTCAGGTAAATTTATTGCAGAGTCCTATGAAACCAAACTTCAGTGAGAGAATGTGTTGACCGGAAGCATGACCACGTTTGAATTCCATTAAAATATTTAACTTCGGCGAACCGGTTCAGTCGAAAGACTTGAAGGTGGACCGTTCGAATCGTACCACCGGCTGTACTGCCTGAGATTTTCGTTGAGTTCTCCGAAGACTTTCCAGACGAATATTTGCACAGTTCCCCTTGAAGTCGGCCCAGGACGCATACTAAACCCCATGTCCCCCACTCCTTCCTGCTGTCCTCTCTCCATCTGTCCACATCTATAGGCTGCTCCAACAGCTGCTTCGCGGCGCTAACGGGGGAATTTAAAAAAAAAAGTTGAATGCCTTTGCGGTAAGTTTCTTTCGGTACAAGTTCGCAGCGAGTTTTAAATTTGGTCATGTTTCACCGTCAGTGATGACTCAATTCGATGCAAAATGACTCGGAGAAAACTTTTAGTTATGTTTCACCAGTTTGCCTGCACTTTGAATCTTACCCATTCCATAAACATCTCCTCAAAGTGAGTAGGCGACCGCCGAATATGGTGCCCCACTCCGCAAGAAGACGACAGCTTCACAGATTACACCATAGATGGCGACTGCGCAGCCACTGCGCTGTAGCACAGTAAGCACAGTGCACATGGTGAACGAGCAAACACCCAAAGACGCGTCTCCAACGAACTACAGGGGGCGCTCTGCTCCTTTCAAAATGGCGGATGGAAGGAGTATGAGCGATAAAAGGCTCTCTCTGTCCGATATCTTACGTTTTGTAAACCTCTCAGAAGATTCACGGAGTTTGGTGGAAGGTGAAAGGTTACTTGACGCGGAACACGTGATATTATGTGGAAAGACTGAAGAAAGCACGTCGGGTGTTGAAATTGTAGCGCTGTGCCTCTCGACAAGTGCGCTGAAAGGGGATCCCCACGTAGTGACAGCAAGTTTGAAAGCTCAAAACGACTCCTTTCGGGTATCCAAGACCAGTTGCACATGCAAGGCAGGGAACTCGGAATCCTGTAAACATGAAGTCGGTGTGCTTTTGCTATGTAACAGGTACGTGTACATTGACAATTTGCGCCGCATTTGTCCATTGACGAGTACCATTAACTTAGCTGTCGTTACCAATCTCGTGCATTTTTTTCAGGAAGGGTGTGGCGAACCTAGACATCATAAGCTGCACAGATACTGAATGCTGGTGGAAAGCGAGGGGCGGGAAAAGGCCATACGACGAAGTTTTTCCACTGGAAAACTACTGTCACGTAAAGGCAGTTCCAGCCCCATTTGTCTCGCCAGCTGACAGATCTGACGAAGTCAAGAGCGCCGTTATTGCATTGTGTCCACATTCAGTCATTGCAAAGCACAGGTATATAAATATTAATAAATGCATAAATACATAAATGCATTAAACTGTACTAGAAAGTCTATCTACGAGCAATCGAGGTTCCCACTTTGATGCACTGGTAGAAATGATAGTGTAAAGCCCATCATTCATGCATAATGTGTTATTCTGTGCTTAGTGATTGCTCCTTAGGGTAGCTAGATTACGTTCTTGTGCTGTGTGTAAGCATCGATCTTTTCTGCTTTTACTTTCAGTAAGAGGCAACGCACTGGGATTTTGACAAGGTTTGCTACACAGAATGAACCATGTTAACAATCTTTGTTAGAACGAATGGGTTAGTAACACTAGTGTCTGTAATCTTAGCTTGCAGTTGAACAACGTTCAAGCTGGCAACCACATCCCCGAAATACTGGCACACTGCAAGAACAGTGCAGTTCTTCAGGAAGTGTGTGCAAGCAAAAACTCACCACATGAACCAAAAGTGATGGAATTCTACCAGGAACATGTCATCATTGATGAAATGACAGCAGCAACATTCATGAGTGACACCTTGCACAACAAGGTGCTGTGGTTAGAGCAGAGAAAAGTCCGGATAACTGGTAGGAGTTATTACTTCTCTTCGCATTCCAGTATTGTATCAACTGGTACGGCTTGCAATACGATTATGTGCAGTTTGCATACTGTGGTGAAACGGTACCCTGCCAGCCAACGACAGAGACTGTACTCACTTTGCATTTTTCCACTCGACTACTCCTGGTTGTCACCAGTGTTTGAATGTCTGTTCTGTTTTCGGAAAGAATTTTTCCTAAAATATTAAACAGTGAATTGCAGATTGCAAGCAACACTAGCTTGCAACGGTGTTGTGTCATCTGCAGTACTATGTGACGTTTTATCACATGCATGTTTGATACTTTTGTAGGTACAACATGCTACCCTTTGTACACTTACAAGAAAGAAGACTGGAGAAAAAAGGTTCACACTACACTCCACGCCACGTTTACTGGCAATCAAAACACCCAGTATGGAATTGCCATGGAGGGCAAAGCACGCGAACTGTACAGACAACAAGGAAACAGTGAGACAGTGCTGTGTGGACTTGTGGTGCCTTCAAGCAATCCGTGGCTCGGTTTCACGCCAGATGGTATTGTGTTCCAGAACGGCACACCAGAAAGACTACTGGAGATCAAGTGTCCTGTTAAAGGCAAAAAAGACACTGCCAATGCTGTTGCTGCTGGTTGCAGCTTTCTCACGTGTGTTGATGGCTCTTACAAGCTCAAGGAGAGACACACGTATTATGCACAAGTTCAGCTTGGCATGGCTGTTTTAAATGTTGCGAGCTGCGACTTTGTTGTATATTCAAGTTTCGACAACACCATCTGTGTTGTGAAAGTCCCCTTCAACAGGGATTTCTGCTTACGCATGCTTCTTCACTTAAAGGCTATATATTTTAAACACATTGTGCCCATTCTTTGTGACACTGAAGCGAACAAACAAAAGTGATTGTGCGTGAAGCTCTTCCATGTGTAAAGTCAGACAAATGAATAGATCATTTGAAAAGCTTTACTGACAGCAAATAAATGGTATAACAAAGAATTACACACACTGTGATACGAAGAATTTTTTCCAGCTATAAACAGAACGGTAATCACAGTATTGTTTTGTTCACATAAAGTAGACACATTTGGAGAGAAAGAAAACGACACAACTCTCAGAGGAAACGCTCATCTGCCAGGATAGGTGGTGACAAGTTCGTTAGAGCTGCTGCAATAGTAACTATATCATCAGCAAGCGGAACCATATGCCACGGAAGTCTATGACTTAGTATCTTAAAAATTTTCATTCTTTGAATGGCCCTTTCAACGTGGACTCTAGCTGACGCTATACTTTTTGTCAACAGTGCTTCCTGTTTTGTGAATTGCTTCTTCTGTCGAAGAAAGGGAGGTCTGACAACAGTTATGAAGTTCTTTGTACATGTAGAGTCAATGAGGAAGCCCTTATCAACCATGACCTGGTCACGCCCTGGAGTGAGAAGGTCCACTATGTTGCTTTGATCAAAAATGACTTTGTCCGATGAGCGTCCTCCATACCCCTTACTTATATATGTGATCAGCCCTCCTGGAGAGATGCCTACCATATACTTAATCGTGTTCCCACCCTTGTAGTGAGAGTACGTCCTTACTGCACATTGAAGGCACTTTGGTACTGCTACTGATATCTCTGTGCAGTCAAGCACGACTCTCACCTGAGAGAACTGTTGAAAACAAATCGGCATGTTGTTCTGAACTTCTGTTCTAGTTGGCCAATAAATGGTACATCTCAAAACTGTGCTGAGGGCCTTCAGTGTGGCCCTAATGACTGAGCTACATGTTGTAGGTGAACAGCCAAACATGTGTGACAAAAAGTCAAATGATAAAGTGTGCTTCATGACAAGCATTGTGAGGACCACCCTGTCCTTTGTGCTGAGTGCACTCTTCGATGAAGTCGGCATGTGATGCTCGATTTCATTGCAAAGGAATTCAAGTAGTTGGAGGCTGCCAATTCCTATCATAGACCGCACGTTTCTTTCGGTGAGGACAGCTGTAAATTTAAAACTTTCGAAATCACCCGAAGTGACTTGTGTGCCCACATTGCTCGTCATGCTGCTAGAAGGTAGGTTCTTGAGCAACTCCTGTGTATCCTCTTCCTGCTCTGCACTTGTACTTGTGCTGCTGGCACTGCAGACAAACATTTCTTCGCAACTCTCTGTGCATTCAGGAGAAGTGTGATCCTGTAGGGGATGACATTGTGTTATCTTCCATTCACGAACTTACAGTATATATTTGCGACTAACTGAGTTATACCAAGCAATTGTGAATTCGAGCCAGAAGTGAAGAAATGTAGAGACAGAAAAGGCTTAGACTGAATCAGGTTGAAGGAGCTGCCAAACAAGAGACGAGAAAATCTGTTAGGCTGAGTAGGTCAAGCATGTGAGAAATGAATGGTCAGCAAACACCTCGAACTTGGAGACTGAAGTTTTGTTAGCCTCAACGAAAATAACAGCATCCTCTGTAATCACGGGGGAAATTGGACTCACCATTATTTCCATGGGCTGACAGGATTCATGCCTCTTTTGCCTTTGGAGGAGTCTCTGCTCACGCTGTTCCTTCCGTTCTGTCTTCAACTGTTCCTTCTTGGCATCATGAGTTGAGAGAACTGGCAGATTCTCAGAAGGCACTACCGCCTTCTTCAAGCGTCGCTTCTGGCTGTGGAGATCTGGATGATTGCATAGCATATAGTCATTTCTCAGCTAAAACGTGTTAATGTTGCTGCTCTACTTCACGCGTACGCCAACATATGAAGTACGGAGTAACGCATATAATCAACACATTTTCCCTGTCGTAAATACGCAATACCTACCTGGAAAGAAGTAGTCCTCCTTCCTGAAATGTTTTGAACAGACGAGCATAGCTTTGGAGACCTTCTTCCCGATCCGTAAAACGCGAACCCATTCGTTCCGCCGGTTTACAGTCTGACCGTTCCGAATGCACGTTTCTGCAGGCCCAGGGAAGTTGTGAAATGCCACCTCTCTGTCCTTTGATGCCTTGCTGTTGCACTGAGGCACTGAACAATACCTGTTACTAACGGGCGTTGGATTCTTAGGGGGAAACTCCATAATCAGCAGCAGCGGAAAGTCGGACGCTCCGCTTGCCTACACTTGCATACAGCCCTCCGCCCCTCCGCGTTTGAATCATACTCTTCTCGCTAATTCCGTTGGCCGCCGCAAGGCGGACACGCGTACGCTGGAGAAGCGATATTCGCTTGGTGAATTAGTGAGCGGATGTTTTCACCCTTCGGTTCATTCGAGTGCCTCGTGGGACGAATCATTCACGAACGACATATTTCTCATTGACTGGAACGAGTGGAACAGACAGGTGAGCGCCTGCTCTGCTCTCGGCAGAGAGCGGTATGGCGGGCTAGAAGGACTAGCCCGCCATAAGAGCGGTGAAAGGGAGAACGCATAGTCGCATAGTGGTGCGCAGTAAAGAGCAGAAAGTATTTGCGCATAGTTTCGTTTTTGCAGTCTGCTGCCTGGGCCGGGCTACCACCACACGGCGTGAGCAGCGTGAGCGTCACTCACTTGGGCCGTCAGCTGCAGTTTATAACGCTGGTAAGGGGTTTCTGCTGTATCCTAATCCATCGGTACTTAAAACGTGTAGATTTGCACGCGTGCGAGACCATTGTGTATCTTGAGGAACAGAGACAGCGTAAACTGGGGGTATCCTCAAAACCCTCTAAATCCGTGATATAAGTTGAAAATCCCACATCGGCACAACGCCGGCACTCAAGTGGACCTATGGTCAACAGACGTAGACCAACCTAGGTCTCATTACAGTCACTATATAGTCCCACATAACTATAAACTATCACCAATATATAGCGAATGTCGATACGTTTTGTGTTGCTGCACTGCTAAGCCTTACGGGTCCCATAGCTTTATGCGAGCAGCAGCAACGTGGCAGCAGAGCAGCTGCTTTCTGCTGCCGCTGCCGCTGCTCTGCTGCTGGAGGCGTCCCATAGCTTCGTTTTGAATTAGCGGCAGCAGTGGCTTTAGGAAACACAAAGCGTATTGGCAACCGTGGCATTGTTTACATTTCGCACATTCCGAAGGCGTACGCAGCGGCTAAGCCTTTTAGTACACACACCTAGGAACGCAATCCTAGGTGAAAGGCGTTTGTGTGAGAGATATATTGTGGATTTGGAGCTCATAAGTGAACTTTGAGATGAGTGTGGTGGTGGTGGTCTGAGCCTCGTATTACCTGATTGGCTCTTCGTTGATGTGTAGTTAGTTTCATGACAAGGTTCGTCCTTCTGCTGTGCAGAACAGTCCTTGCTGTGTTGTGTAGAGATTCTTCTACGGGATTTTGTCGTATAAATATTGCCTCGTTACTATACTATTTTGATTTACGGTGACTGTCAAATGCGTACGTTGCTCTTAGTGAGATACAATTGTCTAACGAAAACAAAGGCCCCTTCTGCTAGTACTCACTGCTTTCTGCCTGTTTTCACAAGGAATGGGTTCATTATCTATCTCTATCGAACCTTTTTTTGTTGTCTGAACGTTGTCTATCTCCATCTAACCTTTTTCAAGGGTCAGTTTCATTTACAACCACCTAGCAAGGCCTTGGAATACCGACCACAAGAAATTTGTTAGGTTTGGTTTTCACACGGCATGGACGTGAAAGTAATTTGCTTGTACGTTATCAGGTCACGGGTTTTGAAGTACTTTCCAGAAAACAAGCGAACATGTAGCTACAACTGGTACATAACATATGTATCACGTAGGTTCGGTCGAACACTTTATTGAACTATATGAACTGAATTATGTCCTGAAAGCGCACTTCACGCAGTCCCAATGATTGAACACTCTCTCCAAACTACTGGCGATCACCAGCGTATCCAGGTCTTCAGAATCAAATCACAGAACAACCAGAAACAAACCTTCTGCCGTCACTCACCGCCCTGCTAACCCTGAACACCGTCGAACGAAAACAATACCAACCAGCCTCCTGATTGGCTTTCGAGACCGGCTGCTCAGGCTGCAGAGCAACAGGGCAGCACAGCAACCAAAAATTCGGATACGGGAGAGCAGGGAATTCCTGCAACTCGGTAGTGCTGCTGCTCTCGCCCAGTGCTATGGGACCACTCGTGTCGCTGCAGCTCTGCTGCTCCGCTGCTGTTGCTCTGCTGCTGCTGCTCGAATCGAGGCTATGGGACCCCACCTTAACGCGTTGCAAAGCATAACTTTGCTAAAATGTACATTTTATTCAAAAGCGACTACTGCAGACACCGAAAAAACGCGAAACTAGCACGTTCGTCAGTGATATCCTATTTTGAACCATGGTCATTCTTAGGCTTCGCAGTATAAGTTTTGATTGCATTTGATATTACTTTGATATTGGTTTCGGCATTGTGGACGCTGTAATTCATGACTTTGGACGCTTAATTCGTTAAATAATCCCGACGCTGCAATGTACTGTAATTAATTACTCTCGCAATAACATGTTTTGTAATTGTAACTGTATTTGACTCACTCTTCAAGTAATGCGTAGTGTACGGGGTACTTTTGGAACTAAGAGTACTTTCTATGCCAGGCAGCCAGTGTTTCAACATGACAGGCTCAGCGAGGGGGTCACGCAACGACAAGGATTCAACACCATTCTGCGTAACAAAAGGAAGAAGAAAAAAAACTCGTGGTAGCGGACTCCGAGGACTAACAAACGACCTGGTTCATTAAATAGAACAGCCATTCTTACTAGCATCTATTATTTTATTTATTTATTTATTTTCCTTACTTCTTTTTGTGACGTCGGTTCCTAGCCCATGGGACTCCCTCTTAGTAGATTAGTTTTTTCAAATCACACTCACAAGCGTTGTCTGGGACGAAAGCGTATCGCAACAATGGTCAATACTAGCACCATTCCTTTTCCTGGTGTACATAAATGACTTACCAACGCAGCTCGCATGCAGAACCGTACTATACGCGGATGACACTACCCTATTTATCTCTGGACCAACCATTAACGAAGTATATTCCGGAGCTAATGACGTCATGCAACACTTATCGTCATGGCTAATCTTAAACAAATCTAAAATCTTATCAAACTAATCTTAAATCTAATCTTAATCTTAAACAAACTAGTAGCTAATCTTAAACAAACTAGTAGCAAACTTCGATAAAACCACATACGTATTATTTACACCAAAAAAACAAACGCTTAACCACAGACAACCTCAGCTTACACTTTTTCAATACCACACTAAAACAAGTCGAACGTACAAAATTTCTACGTATCATCATTGACGAAAAGCTCTCCTGGCACAATCACATTAATTCTCTCTGCATAAGCACCTACCAATCCATTAGTCTCCTCTTCAAACTACGCAGATACCTTCCTCTAAAGTCACTTATAACAATATATAATTCATTTATTCACTCTCGCTTAGCATATTGTGCAGCTGTATACGGCATTACATATAAATCTTCGCTCCACCCCCTTCAAATAGCGCAAAACACTGCCATACGCACCATTCTACATATGAAGCGCACTGACAGTGTCACATCCGTATACACAGCAATAAATATAATCCCATTGGAAAAACTGATCAATTTCCGCGCTCTACTTCTAGCCCATAAAATACTCCACAAGACGATAACAATTTCAGACATCAAACTCACATACAAACAACCCACCAAGATAACTCGAACATCATCGCAAAACGCTTTGACTGTTACCACATGCAGAACTAATTACGGTGTATTCACATTTGCTCACTACTCCTCTACACTCTGGAACTCGTTGCCCTCAAACATAACGAACTTATCATCCTTCCTGTTCTTCAAACGAGTATTATATCGTTATATTTTAACTAACGTATAGAACACTATGCTACACTCATTTTACATGCTACACTCTTTTTGACCGTTAAATGCTGTTTAGCGCCATTTAACATTGGACTTTCTTTTTTTCTTCTACTGACTGGTTTGTGCATTTATGTATATATATATATATATATTTGTATTTATGTATCTTGTCTTTTATCTGTTCATAAATTACATATAAGTGAGAGCCATATGTTTACGAGGCATATCTATATAGGATATATCACTCTGTATACAGTATATTTCCTAATGTAATAATTTAACTATTCCTACTATATATACTGCACGCTAATATGTATTTCACTGTATATCTATTGTTGATGTTTATTCTTTCTTGAAGGATTGACCTACCTAACATATATATTCACCATATAGAGCCGCTAACAAAACAAGATAGTAACTCGAGGTCCCAGAACTAGCATTACCTATGGGACCTCTTTCTGTACAAACTCACCCAAACTTTGTACCCCTCAACGAGTCAAATAACGTAAAAATATCGTGCCTGAAACAAATCCTCTCCGACAGGGCCACGTCAACCAACCCGCTTATTGTGGGGATAGGTGCTAGCAGGCATGTAGGTATTTGGAGTATCGTACTCCAAATACTGTATCTTAAATACTTTTGCTGGTATTTAAGTATCTTACTCAGTACTTTTACAGGAAGGTATTTGGTACTCTATTTAAAATACTTTTTTTTTTTCGTATTTGCTACTCAATACTCCTATTACTTTTATCCTTCCTTTCGGGGAGTATGCAGACTGGTTTGATTTTCATGGGGCCATTGGCAAATATTGAACTTTCATTACAATACCTCAGTTTGCCAATCACGCGCCACGTGTCGTGTGACGACCACGGGGAAGACGGGCGAACAGGGCTCGCTAGCAACTTGCTTGTTACAATTCCAGAAAAACAGCAAGTGGGCCAAGGCAAACTAGGGTGACAAAGAGGAAACCAGGAGGTAAACTAAGGGTTACAAAGAAAGGTCATCGCCCCAGGAACATTTTGCCATTGAGTTCAGCTTGCTTCTGAGAAGGTCGGCCGCGCAATTGCTGAGGATTGATGCGGATCTTCAGTGCTGAGTCCGTGGACGGCTTTTCTGGGTACCATCTCTATACGTAAGTGTCTTCGTGAGGAGGATGACACCGCGAACGGAGCAGATAATGAGGCTTGTGCCCATGACGTCACGCGCAGCCTTTGCGCGCCTTGGAGCCACGTGACATGGGGAAACATGGGGATGCTTCAGAGGCGTCTTTCTTCGTGCCGAATGAGGCAGCAGCGTATGTTTTTGCAATTTTCTCTCGTAATTGCACGCATACCGCAACAACTCACGGGATGCCCTCCTACTGTGACTTCAGACAGCAATATGTTTTCCAATGTCACGTGGCCAAACATGACGTCACTGCACAAGCCTCTCCATTTTATGGAGTTCTGTTCTTTTTGCTGGGTGGCCGCCTTTCTTCTGATCCTTTATTCTACCTTCATTTCCCCTTAAGAGCAGATAAAGCCTACGTCTAATTTCACAACCTAAATCTTTGCATTTAATTCTGACTCTAGTACTTTGGATGTATCTTAAATACTGTTTGAAGTATTTACTACTCTACTCTAAATACATACATTTTATGAGTATTTAGACTGTATTTTAATTACTTTACGATCGCGGTATTTAGTATCTTATTTCAAATACGTATTTCGAGTATCCTCTACATGTCTGGGTGCGAGGGGGTGTACGATGCGCAACTGTCGATTCCATGTAATCGTGACTACTGCCTGTGCACCGAGATCGGAAGGTTTGTGGCATGCAAAAAGCGGGGGGGGGGGGGGGATGCGTTCGCAATGTGATACCTCATATTTTTGATGGGCCGCGGGATATAGCAGAATTTGGGACGCACTTTTGTATGCGATTTCGGGTACAAGCTCACGTTAATTGTTGGGTCTTGTTCACAGTGTCCGCAATGTCTACTGTTTCACGAAAGATTCCAAACCCTAGAATATCCTGGCTGCAACGCGTCAGCAACAGATACTAGGGTTGCGTTCACACGGGTCAATTTTCTGCACCAGCTCCAACCAACGCCTTATGACCATGCCGTCTGCGCGTACCAACTCGGTAACCCCACCCACAAACAACCTTACAGCAATCTCAGTGCATAGGTTCAAATCTAACTGCTGATGCCTTCTTTTTAAAAAAAAAACTTCCATTATTTAAGCCTAAGTCAGTTTATTTTGCCACTGATTCGGAGCAACTCGAGTTGGTCGTGGTTGGTGGTGTCGGCCGACTCGGACCAACTCCAAATTTCGTTATAGTTAGTGGAGACAGATGGCGCGTGGAACGGGGGGGCGAGGGGGGGGGGCAGCTTAAGCGTCTTTGATTCGCATTGGCGGATATGGTTGGCTGGTATCGCTACCACCGAAGAAGGTAGCGAGCGAATGATCTCATCGCATGTTCTATCACACACAAGTCACAAGTCATCTGATGAGAAGGCTACTGAAAGTTTTACATTTCAGTGTGGCAAACACTAAAACTGGTCCACCATGAGAGAAATGCTAATCTGAATGGTACCCGTCATCCCGCTTGAAGCCTTCGTGAAGCGTGACGTGGTTCCACCGAGCAGTGCTCCAACGAAGCATCTGTATTCTCTGGGTGGTATATTCATGACCAGAAGTCGTGGCGGTATAGTGAACAATAAATTTAAGAATGCATTGGTTCTGAAGCAACGGATCTTACTCTCCTCCTTAGTTTCTCCTCCTTTTGCAAGTCCATAAATGGGAACAAAAGTGCTCACGGTAATCCAGAAGATGTGGGTTTGAATCCTACAGCTGGCTAACCTTTTCAGTGACTTTCTTCTTTCATTGTTCACGCAAGTTCATTTCGAATTACATACTGTGTTCATTTCGAAGTGGGCGTTACAACTCAAAATTTCTATTCAGTTACCGTACGAAATTACAATAAAAGTCGTAACGAACTCTCTTCGCTCGGCATCACCCTGGCACCACCCTGGCACCACCCTGGCACCACCGCTTCACTTCGCGCACCGGAATTACCGCCCAGATGAAAAACGTTTGGTATTACAAGTGGCCCACGGACCAGTCTAACGAATATGTGTTTTGCAAGTGGAACTGTCTCATAAACCATTTGCAATTGATGATAGACCAAAAGCCAGAGGACGTCACGTGTATTCACACGCACACACACACACACATTGGCTTAATAGAACGAAACAACTTATTATGACGTTTCGGTGGCCAAAACGAAAGGATGATCGAAACATCATATTAAATTGTTTCGCCCTGTTATGTTAAGCCAGTCTTGAGTACTCACCATGCAATTGCAATTGCAAACGTTTTGCACCTGGGGCCCACTAGGGTAATAAAATAAAAATGTGTCAAACAGTAGCCACGGTTATGCCGTTTTATTTCATACTTTGCAAGATTCATGAGGAGGATATTGTGGACTGTCTCTTTCAGTGTCATCGCGGTACTGTTGCTGAACAGTCATGAAGCACGTGGTTGCAGCTGCTGCGGGTAAGAGTTCACGAACTAGACATCTAACTAATGAAGACTAGAACTAACCTGTGCCTGATAGAATCACATTAGTTTTGCATGCTCACGTGTGAAATAACTTATCGCTTATCGCTCCATTTGTTACTATGTGTTGCAAGTTCACTTCAAGTCTTTACTGTGTTGCAATTGGTTGGTTGCTCTGTGTACTGTATGTAAGAGCCTCCTTCCATTAAATGTCTGCTAGTTGCGAGTGTGCAGGTCTCCTGTCGTGTTTTGTTTTAACTCAGTTGTCCGTGTCCCTGGCTGCAGTTCCACCCAGGTATGCTCTTACATATGTTTTGTAAATGAGTGCATATAAGTGAGCTTGCAAAGGACCGGTGAGCTGCGAGTCAAGTGTTTTACATGTCTCGTGTCGTATCTTGCAGTTGGAGCCGGCCTGGCAGTACTGGCTGCACCACTTGCCCTAGGAGCTCTAGGATTCTCCGCAGCAGGAGTAGGAGCAGGGTCCCTTGCGGCTATGTGGCACAGCGCCATCGGAGTAGTGGCTAAAGGAAGCCTGTTTTCGCTCCTTCAGAGCTTTGGAGCAGCTGGGCTACCAGCAACTGTCCAAGTTGCAGTTGGTGCAGTGGGTGGAACAGCTGGTGCAGCAGTTGGTGCAGCAATGAAAGCAGCAGGCTTCGGCTCAGGGAAAAAGGAAACCGATGAAAGTGAAGAGAGCGAGGAAAAGTGCGAGGAAGAGTGCGAGGAAAAGTGCAAAAAAGCGGTTTAAGGCATGCGTGGTCTGTAGCCTTTGTTTTTTTTTTTTTATGATGGACTGACCTGTAACCACATAAGTCACAGGTCGCTGTCCGAACGCTACTGTGTACTGCAGTAAAGGCAGATAAATCTTGAGTAGACAAGATGGGAGGTCAAACAGAGACCTTCTATTTACTTTCATATTGATTTGCATAAGTCGTGGACATGACTACCCCCCAATGTTTCAAGGTCACGGGTCCCAACCCAGCCGAGGAGACCAGCACACGACCTCGGTATACCGGGTGTTTCAGTTAAATCCCCGGGCTAAATAATTCGCGAACGGGTGCACCAAGACCAATCCACGAGCTTTCTTTTTTACAAGTATCTGTCCGATACCACCTACAAGCTGCACATCGTGTGGATTAGTGGGAGGCGCTCATTATTAAGATAAAAATGCAAATGAGTTAAGTAAAAAAGCGTAACTTCTAAAGCAGGGCGCTGTCGGCATTAAAATGGGTACTACCCCTTTTGGGACCTTCAGTGGACACCTTTTAGAGAAAAATCTGCCACCGAAGCGGGTCATTTGTTGCAGTAATTAATTAGTTTCGGTTTACGTATTTTTGTCGCGGCTTGTCGCTGCGAAGCGCAAAAGGACGCTCTTTCACTCCCTTATCCATCAATGAATTACGTCCTTACACCAATGAATTACACCAATGAATTACACCAATGAATTACACCAATGAATTACACCAATGAAATACGCCCTTTTGCGCTTCGCCGCGACCAGCCGCAAAAAAAAAAATACGTAAACCGAAACCAATTAATTACTGCAACAAATGACCCGCTTCGGTGGCAGATTTTTCTCTAAAAGGTGTCCACTTAAGGTCCCAAAAGGGGTAGTACCCATTTTAATGCCAACAGCGCCCTGCTTTAGAAGTTACGCTTTTTAACGAAACTCATTTGCATTTTTATTTTAATAATGAGCGCCTCCCACTCATTCACACGGTATGCAGCTTGTACGTGGTATCGGACAGATACTTGTAAAAAAGAAAGCTCGTGGATTGGTGCACCCGTTCGCGAATTATTTAGCCCGGGGATTTAACTGAAACACCCTGTATAGCTCAGTGGGTAATCTGTTGGCTTGCTGAGCCCAAGATCGCGAGTTCGATCCCAGCCGAGGACGGTAGATATGTGCGGGGGGTAAACACAGCCGTATATAGGGTGTTTTCACATGACGTTAAACGACCGCGTTTGGCCGCCATGGTGGTGGTGACTTTTTCGGCGCAGCTGCCGAGATTATCCAGCACAGGTTGTCGAACCGAAACGTTTTTCGTTCCGGTTACATCATAAACGATCCGGTACAGGTTCTGCTCCGGAGCAAAAAAATAACGGTTCATACCGGTTTTTAACCGGTTCCGCTTCTGCTGGAAATATTCATCCCCATAAAAAAAATAAATGTTACAAAATGTAAACCCGTTTTTTCCGCATACATGGTATTTGATATTAATAAACAGCTGTGAAATTGGTGGCTCCTGGTTCCTGTAGGTTAGTGTCTGTTCAAATGGGCTTTCTCCTTTCTTGAAGCACATGCTACAAACGGACTTGTTTGTCGTGATGTCATACGTAAAGTACTTTCTTTCTTTGCTGGATTGGAGCGATCGCGTCCTATCCGAATGTCTGTTGATACTGTCTAGCCAGCAAGCACCGCCGCACCAGTACGACGCAAATGGAACACCTTCACTCACAAACGCGCTCGATGGCTCCGTTTTATTTTCTTCGTGTCCTGTCCACAAAAGAGTTGCCATTTCGCACGGGCTTGCCCTCGCGTATACGTAAATGTATTCAACTTAGCTGCTCTCAAACAAGGGACGCGTTGCGCGACATTACCGTTAAAGAAGCCGCTACGCAGCCCCCTTGGGTCGCTGTTTAGTTGAGGAGAGTTTGCGGGGATCAAATTAAAATGAACACTACGGCACATTGCTAGAGAGTCACATTTACCTCTAAGTCTGTGCGCGTGCGCGAACGATAAACCATTACAAAGGGAGCCTAAGGGTCATAGTATACCGACATACATTCCGCCGTAACCGTAACTCTCGTATAGTATCCATGACATGACTTCAGAGCACACGACGTCTGTTTCATTCGCCTATCCGTATTCCAAACTGACGAAGTTTTTTCTTGGACCGAAAACCGTTAAATATATTTTCCGGTTTCCCTCCTGAGCAAAAAAAAAACGTATACGGTTTCGATTCCGTTCCGGTTCGCACCAAAATAGCGTTTTTTTTTTTTTTCGGTTCCGGTTTTCGGTTCGCTCCAACACCCTGATCCAGCATTTGCTCGAAAACGAAGCCTTGAATGGTGCTTTGAAATCTGGTCGCGTCCGTACCTATCTTTTATCCCGAGGGCACTTCGACATTGTCGTTCTTACATTTTCTTTTATGAAAACTATGGTTGTCGCATCGAAAATGCCGTGTTTATGTCTGACGTGTCAGAGGACAGCTCACAGTCGTGACCAGGGGCGGATCTAGGATTTTTCCGAGGGGGGGGGGGGGGGGTCCGGTATGGGCAAGTGTCCGGTGCATGCTGGGTTCGGTCCACTGAACCCTACGTTTAAGTCTGGAATTGAGGGGGCGTCCGGACCCCCTGGACCCCCCCCCCCCCTAGATCCGCGCCTGATCGTGACCAATGCTTTGCATCAATATGCCGTCGGCAACCGGTTGACGACTGGACAACAATAGAGCACGGCGAGGGAGGTGGTTCAGCCGTGACGGCGCATGACGCGATTCGGGTTAGGCTCCTCCTAATGGCCACTCTCTTATAACTCTCTTTATAAACGGCTCTGGGTAAACATAGCATCGTGTGTCGAAGATTTCCGGCGCACGTCAAAAGAGCCCCACGTGGTCGAAGTTATCCGCAGTCCTACCCTGCGGCACGTGTAGCACGTCGCCACACAAATAGGCTGATCCACCTTACGTGTAAATTTACTCCTAATTTGTTGCACGGTACAGCGATCGCGTCTGACTGGATACTGTTATGGCTTCGCGAAGCGAGATGGGCTGTTACACGAAGGCAACTAGCACGTACATAAACCTCTGTGAACATATAAGTTCTGGCCCAATGTTGGTATTCAGACCGTTTCAGTCTAAGTCCGTTTGAGACCTTTCAGGGCGTCAGCTCCCGCGCCACTTTGATACCAATACCCGTATGATCATCAGAAGTCCCAATTTTCCGCGGAACAAATATTATATGCCGTGCTATATATCGGAAATTTTGGCGTTCTTCCGCGTGGAGTGTTCGACGTAGTAATGGTCGTAGGTCCGCATAATGAGCCCCCCCCCCCCCCCCCCCCGCAAACATCTCTGGGCGAACTGCAACGGTGAAACGCTATTCATATTGTATGTGTCCAGCAATAACCCAGGCAGCGCAACATCTTTGCCCAACATTGGTGCAATACTGTCGATACCGGCCCAGGATTGGACCAGTATTTTGCCAGGTTGTTGCGCTGCTTGGGAATACACGTTTTATCCTTCTTTTGACTACCTCACCTTTGCGCATATTCCGCTACTTTCGTTTCGTACCATCAACTGGCACACGTCGCACACCCAGCGCAAAACGCTATCCTGCTTCCGTGGTGCTCAGCGAAACGAGTCTGTATAAGTAAAGCTGGAACCGCATGGTGTGTATGTCAGCGCGGGAAACGCGCCCTATAGGGACATTGCTCTGCTGCGCCACAGGAAGAAGTTCAATAAAATTTCTAGAAGCGTGTGCACCACTCCTTTAAATTGCAATGTGCCGGTGGTCGCACCTCTGGCACCGAAGCGTATAGAGTAATCGAAAGTACATTGCTCTGCTGTGCTTGTAGAAGTTATAATTCCGCAAAGTGTGTGCAGCGTCGCTTTAAATTACAGCATGCACCATACAGTGGTTGCGCCACTGGCACCAAAGTGGTGAACAGTAGTAATACAACCTCTAAAAACGTGTGCACCGCCCCTTTAAACTGCAAAATACAGTGGTTACGCAACTGGCGCTGTAGTGTGGTAAACAGCAATTCAAATTACATTGCTCCGCTGTGCTTCTGGTATAGGAGATAAAATTCCTAAGAGCGTGTGCACCGCCCCTTTAAACCGCAGTATGCAACATGCAGTGGTTGTACCATTGGCGTAAAAGCGTAAATAGCACGAAGTGGGCAGTGTTCAGGGAAATGATGTTGTAGAGGGCCAAATGTTGGCAGCAATGTCAGCAGTAGGGCATGATGATTGATGCGAGCCTGTCTGGAGACGCTGACTGTCTGCAGCAGCGTTTCTTAAAAGCCAGAACGAAGATCAGAGTATAGACGAGGCATGTGAACAAGCAAGAGCGTAAAGGTATGTGTGATACGATAGTCATTCGATTGCCCACGTGAATGGGCGGCGCGAATGGAAGCCATTTAGTCTTGTCCAACAAAGGCGAAGAGCACCCACAGGCCACGAACAATATTGCAGAAAACGTAGTCTTGGGAATGGGCAGTGCAACAATTCAACATGCACAAACTTAAGGCGTAGGTTAGCGGTTGGGAACCTTTGCAATCCTATACGGGCCATATTTCATTCCCCCCCCCCTCCCCTCGCCGATCTTTTCCGGGGGCCGCAGAACATATTTGAAACCATTTCAAAGTAAATCTAAATTAGCCTGCAGCAACTATTAAGCTGTCGAACAAACTGCAAACTATTACTTTTTAAGCGTAGTGTGCTGAAAGCTCGCATTTTCTATGGCTTATTGCATTCACAAAGTTCTGGTAAGAGAGCTCCGGAATGCACTGAGCATAGCGCGCGCTCTTGCTTGAGGAATTCGTTTTCCGTGCCTCGCCCTCTGCCAAGACAACCCACTCTCGGATAACCTCTGCTCAAGCCCCCCATAACCATCAACAACTCCTAAGCGCACGAATTTTTGTCGCGCGCTTGGTCTGCACTGAGCCGGAACAGCATGCGGCCCGCGGTTTCTAGCCCCCAATTCGAGCCATTCTAAACTTGTGAAACGGGGTATTGCTCACCTCTGTCTCCGTAACGCACTTAACAAATCGTGTCCACACCGTATGGCTGATAGTTTTACTAATCAAGTAGAGAGGTTCCGCATTGGAGGTTATCCGAACAACCTGTTCGGTCTGCAAGGGGTTGCTCAGGCAGCTCAAAACCTGTGATGACAGCCAGAACCGGGCAAGAAAGGGCACGTAATCGTCATACCATGCATACATGTGGTGTCCAATAATTTTAAGAAAAGGAACGACTAATGTTGAAGTAGTAGTTTCTGCTCCCAAACAAACCTGAGACAGCTGTGCGGGAGGTAACGCATTAAAAAACAACAACGCACAGGAGGTGCAAGAAGAACCAGTCACAAACAGATGTATAGGATGGTCTCTCATTCTGATCTCCCGCTTTTGCTCGAAATCCCCTAATTAAAGAGTTCATTAATGAATTTTATGTAATTAGTCATCTTGTAGTTGCATACTTTCTTCAGGGGATGTCAACTTGGCCGTAGAACGCAACTGCCAAAACGGCATCTATTTTGCGCTGCTAGCTTTTTTTAAATAAAAATTCTCTAACGAATAAAAATAAACACCCTGTATGTAGAGTGCAAATTCCTCTCCCATGTGGTAAACGCAGTATATAGGGCAGACAGGGAGATGCATTGATGACAGATAACGCGAGCATCATAACGTAAAGAACAAAAGGGGGAGGTTGGTTGGCTCAACACTGTAACACTTGCGGGTGCCAACCGATCTTATCGAATAGCAGTACAGCGTATGGTATCTAATGCGTATGGTAAATCGGAGAACTATATACCTATGGGTACTTGCAAAGGGGAAACAGATACCATACGCTGGATTTTAGGAAAAAAGATCCAAAGGGAAAAAACATCCATAGCGAAAGAAGATCCACTGGTGGATCTTCTTTCCCTATGGATCTTTTTGCCGCATGGATCTTCTTTCTCGCTTGGATCTTCTTTCCTTATGGATGTTTCTTCCGTGTGGATCTTTATTCCCTCTGTCACGTGACCACGTTGAAACTTCTTTGTGTTGTACAGTTGCAGTTCGCATTGCGACATGGCTCCTTGCGTACATGCTTTCCTCCTAAGAAGTAATGTAGTCCCTATCCACGGCATGGTTTGCATTCGCCTCTGTCTCCAGCCAACCCAGCGAATCAGCTACGAGCTCTTCAAGCCCTCATCACATTTTTAAAAGCAACAGGGCTCCTGCGTGAGCTCTGAACATTCATCATCATTCTCCATTCCCCCTCAAGCAATGGAATAGGTTGCCGCCTCAGCATCCGCTACATCGTCGTCACTTAAGCATTCCGAGTTGGGTTCTTCATTTTCCGGTTTTATGATTTTTCAAATTATTGAGGGGTGCTATTTACAACCGAGAATTCGGGGAGAAATCGGGCGCCGTGATCTCTGTTTGATATGTCACCAGGGAGGTTTCGGGTGAAACGGAAGGCATATGAAGCAAGCCGCTGCTGTGACACGGGGACGAGAAACAAGAATATTTATATTTCCGCCTGGGAAATAGGGTCGTGAATGACCGCGGTATTCAAACACTTGCCCGAGCTCCACAAAAGCTCGTCTCTTTGACTCCTGCAGGAGGGGATTATAAATAGAGGACAAATAGGCTGTCACAAATGGCTGTCTTTGCTGATATTATTATTTACTTTTCCGACAGTTTACAGAGAACGACACGTTGAAGGACCACAAGAATTTCGGTTAGATATCGGGTTTACCCGAATTCTTGAAAACTTGTTCGGGACGGAACTATCGTGAAAAATCGGGTTTAACCCGAAAAACGAAGTACCCTAAGCACCCGTTGTTATTGTTGTTGCTTACTGTATTTCATGAATTCTTCACAATCAATATTTTTAGAATAAGTAAAAACATATCCTTAATATGTAAACTGCAAAGAAGATGTTATAAAAATCGGTCGCCACCAAATACCACCAACAAGCAGTCTGCTGGTCCCCTATCCGAATGACAGTCAGTTCAGTCGAAGCGATTGCGATCACCCGGTACTTCTCCTGGTACTTCGAGAGTTTCTGAATCGAAAATGCTATCATCAAAGACGTATGGGGTCAATTCAAGAATACCGGGCCTCGAATCACGAACATGGTAGAAGACTGACACAACGGCCTACTGAGTCGAATCGACAGGCGGTACCCCAGTTTGGCAGAGCTGGTGCGGTGGCTTCGAACCTCGCAGCATGCCACTCAGAGTCGGATGCATGCTCTGAGGCTTGATCGGTTGATCCCCTCGCCATAGGAAAACCACAGTGCCCAAGCGTGCTTCGGAGGAACAGGCTGTTGCTTTCCGAGATGGACAGATTAGTAACGTATGTAGCAGAGCACGTCCCTACGTTTCCTGATGTTGTGAACTACTTGGACTCAATTATTGATATCGGCGTGCAAGTTAGGGATATTTTGAAATGACCTTTTTGGCTGTCGGAATGCAATGACACCTTGCTGCAAAACAAGAGACTGCTCAATTCGTGTCCGAATAGTGGTGATTCACAACGGAGCCTTTTCTTCTCTTAGGATGAGGAAGCTGGGGACAAATGCAAAACTCTAATGTGCACGGCTCCAAATTCTTGCGAATCTGACAGGAGGCATATATGCATATACGGCCTGACATGTTTTTGTTATAGCGGGGTGGGGGGAGGGAGAGGGGGGGGAGGAATAGGGTTATATATTTCCTCAATAACTCGGGTGTAATCGTGTTCAGCTGGATCTGATTCACCCCAGTTCTGGTGGAATCTAATTGAAGCAGGTGCAATTCCTCGGATTCCTGTGCATAATACACGTTATACGCACCAGTAGACACAGCACATTCCGCAGTGTCTTTGTTTCGCGTTGGCGGTTTGGTGTGTTGGACAGGTCGCGCCCTTCAAGCGAGTGGGATTCGACGGGCGGATTCCCACAAGTTTTGTGGTCATGGTTCCCTGATCCTGCGGTCTTCGTGGAAATATCGGGTTAAACTTAATACAAACTGGCCTATGATACGATGGCCCGCTGATTAATCGATCCGATATACACATTCACGCGCTTCCTCACTTGGATTCCCTTTCCCTATTGACTTTTTTTGCCGCGTGGATCTTCTTTCCCTGTGGATGTTTCTTCCGCGTGGATCTTCTTTCTCGTTTGGATCTTTTTTCCATCTGTCACGTGACCCCGTTGGATGTTCTTTCCCGATGGATCTTTTTTTCACGTTGGATCTTTCTTCCACGAGCGTAGTTCTCCTACTTGATTACAATACACTCCCGGCGTCTTGTTTTCTCTTTATGCCTTTTGAAACGCCATGGGAGATAGAGAAACAAACAAAGTGGAGAAACCGACAACGAAATGGACGTGTGTGGTGACGGTGGCCGAGGTAAAAAGAAAGAAAAAAAAAAGAGGCAGGTCTCCATCAGACTATCTCGGATGGATATCCACAGGACTGAATTTTCTGTCTGGGCAGGAGAAAGGGTGTACTGCGTAAAAGTCCTGGAACAACATAGAAGCACATAATAGACTATAGTATAATATATCTTCAGGACCGACTCGACGAAGTCTTCAATGCTTTCATTATTAATAATGTACTATAATAATGTGCAATGTGTAATAATAATATTATATAATGTGTAATAACGTATTATAATAATTTTAATAAGCGTCACGTTAACCAAAGCTAGAAGACGTTATGTAGACGGGATGGAGGACGTCTTCTAAACAAAACAAAACAAAAACAAAAAAGAAATCTTGCCAACAGCTTTTTGAGACGTTTACGAGTTGTTTTGTGCTACTAAGGAACGTACTGATAGCTTTGAGGCTCTACAACACTTGTCAGGTAAATTTATTGCAGAGTCCTGTGAAACCAAACTTCAGTGAGAGAATGTGTTGACTGGAAGCATGACCACGTTTGAATTCCATTAAAATCTTCGGCGAACCGGTTCAATCGAAAGACTGGGAGGGACTGGGAGGTGGACCGTTCGAATCGTACCACTGGCTGTACTGCCTGAGATTTTCCTTGAGTTATCCAAAGACTTCCCAGACGAATGTTGGCACAGTTTCCCTTGAAGTCGGCCCAGGACGCATACTAAACCCCATGTCCCCCACTCCTTCCTGCTGTCCTCTCTCCATCTGTCCACATCTATAGGTTGCTCATAGCAACAGCTGCTTCGCGGCGCTAACAGTGAACTTAAAACAAAGTTTAATGCCTTTGCGGTAAGTTTCTCTCGGTACAAGTTCGCAGCGAGTTTTAAATTTGGTCGTGTTTCACCGTCAGTGATGAGTCAATTCGATGCAAATGACTCGGAGAAAACTTTAGTTATGTTTCACCAGTTTGCCTGCACTTTGAATCTTATCCATTCCATAAACATCTCCTGAAAGTGAGTAGGCGACCGCCGAATATGGTGCCCCACTCCGCACCAAGACGACAGCTTCACAGATTACACCATAGATGGCGACTGCGCTTCCGCTGCGCTGTAGCACAGTAAGCACAGTGCACATGGTGAACGAGCAACCATTCAAAGAATCGTCGGTATAGCCTGGTGAATTGGTGAGCGGATGTTTTCACCCTTCGGTTCATTCGAGTGCCTCGTGGGACGAATTATTCACGAACGACATATTTCGCACTGACTGGAACGAGTGGAACAGACAGGTGAGCGCACTCATCTCTATCTATAAAGCCTTTTACAATCTAGATCAGTGGGTGAGCGTCTGCTCTGCTCTCGGGAGAGAGCGGTGAAAGGGAGAAAGCATAGTCGCATAGTGGTGCGCAGTAAAGAGCAGAAAGTATTTGCGCATAGTTTCGTTTTTGCAGTCTGCTGCCTGGGCCGGGCGCCGGGCTACCACCACACGGCGTGAGCAGCGTGAGCGTCACTCACTTGGGTCGTCAGCTGCCGTTTATAACGCTGGTAAGCAGTTTCTGCTGTATCCTAATCCATCGCTACTTAAAACGTGTACATTTGCATGCGTGCGAGACCATTGTGTATCTTGAGGAAGAGAGACAGCGTTAACTGGGGGTATCCTCAAAACACTCTAAATCCGTGATATAAGTTGAAAATCCCACATTGGCACAACGCCGGCACTCAAGTGGACCTATGGTCAACAGATGTAGACTAACCTAGGTCTCATTACAGTCACTATATAGTCCCACATAACTATAAACTATCACCAATATATAGCGAATGTCGATACGTTTTGTGTTGCTGCACTGCTAAGCCTAAGGGCCGCGTCCCATAGCTTTATGTGAGCAGCAGCGGTGCGGCTGCAGCAACATGGCAGCAGAGCAGCTGCCACAGCTGCTTTCTGCTGCTGCTGCTGCTCTGCTGCTGGAGGCGTCCCATAGCTTCGTTTTGAATTAGCGGCAGCAGCGTATTGGCCAATACACAAAGCGTATTGGCAACCGTGGCATTGTTTACAAGAGATAAACTGATGTTCTGAGGCTGGAACAACATAGAGGGGACAGATCGTTGTTTACATTTCGCACATTCCTAAGGCGTACGCAGCGGCTAAGCCTTTTAGTACACACACCTAGGAACGCAATCCTAGGTGAAAGGCGTTTGTGTGAGAGTTATATTGTGGATTTGGAGCTCATAAGTGAACTTTGAGATGAGTGTGGTGGTGGTGGTCTGAGCCTCGTATTACCTGATTGACCCTTCGTTGATGTGTAGTTAGTTTCATGACAAGGTTCGTCCCACTGCTGTGCAGAACAGTCCTTGCTATGTTGTGTGGAGATTCTTCTACGGGATTTTGTCGTATAAATATTGCCTCGTTACTATACTATTTTGATTTACGGTGACTGTCAAATGCGTACGTTGCTCTTAGTGAGATAAAATTGTCTAACGAAAACAAAGGCCCCTTCTGCTAGTACTCACTGCTTTCTGCCTGTTTTCACAAGGAATGGGTTCATTATCTATCTCTAACGAACCTTTTTTTGTTGTCTGAACGTTGTCTATCTCCATCTAACCCTTTTCAAGGGTCAGTTTCATTTACAACCACCTAGCAAGGTCTTGGAATACCGACCACAAGAAATTTGTTCGGTTTGGTTTTCACACGGCATGGACGTGAAAGTAATTTGCTTGTACGTTATCAGGTCACGCGTCTTGAAGTACTTTCCAGAAAACAAGCGAACATGTAGCTACAACTGGTACAGCTCGAAGCAGAGTTAACTGGAACGCCGCTTCGACCGGCGGAGCAAGAGGGGAGCCACCCTGGCGGCCTTTAGCAGAAATAAAGGGAGAGGGCGTTTCGACATTTCCATTTCCGTCGGAGGGAGGTGTGGGAGGGGGAGGTGTTCGTTGTGATGTGCCGAACAGTGCCCAATCAAGCTGGCGTTATCAACGCTGCGCCTGTTTGTGTTTTGGGCGATTGTGTCTGAGATAATGCAGAGAATCGATGGCATGTCACGCGCCTGGAAACGGGATGGCTCATGGGCACTCGTCATCCGAAACGCTCATTTTGTGATCGAATGAAATGAATAACAGCTTGTCTCTGTTCGGAAAATTTACTGTGCCCAGAATAGAGGATACGAAGATGCTTGAAATAATTAGTGATGGTAATCGCGAAAGCATCGTAATGAGTTTTTAAATATAATAATAAAACAATGCTTTCATGGTGTAGCATATCGCGTCTCTCGGGAGTTTCTCGGAAGCACAGCCAATTAGTACACACACAATTTTTGTGTGTGTGTGCATGCTGGCATACCGTGCAGGGAGTCACCGTGAAGGTTTTTTATTATTGGTGTAGTGAATAATCATCAGAGCTAGACAAATTCACCATGACCTTTGTCCTCACTTCAATTTTCGTCAGCAGAGGTTCGCTCGTACCTCGACTGCATGTTCCCCAATTTGCGTCTCCCACCTTTCGCAAATCGCATTTTTATTTTTATTTTTTATTTTTTTTGCCCCACATCAGTCCTTTTTCTGAAAATTTTCGTCGTCTGGATCACTTCGCCGTAATTTTGGAAGTTTGGGAGGGGTGAGAGACGACTGGTTCGCACGTGCTTACCTGCCACGCGCCATCGGGATATCATCGATTCTTCGCAATCCCTCAGGCACGGTCGCAAAAACCAAACGAGCGCAGCGTTGATAACGCCAGCCCGATTGCGCACTCTTCGGCACGCCACAGCAAACACCCCTCCGAGTAGAATGGAAATGTCAAAACCTCCTCGCCCTTTATTTCTACTAGACGCCGCCAGGGTGGCTCCCCTCTTGCTCCGCTGGTCGACGCGGCGTTCCAGTTAACTCTGCTTCGAGCTGTACATAACATATGTATCACGTAGGTTCGGTCGAACACTTTATTGAACTATATGAACTGAATTATGTCCTGAAAGCGCACTTCACGCAGTCCCAATGATTGAACACTCTCTCCAAACTACTGGCAATCACCAGCGTATCCAGGTCTTCAGAATCAAATCACAGAACAACCAGAAACAAACCTTCTGCCGTCACTCACCGCCCTGCTAACCCTGAACACCGTCGAACGAAAACAATACCAACCAGCCTCCTGATTGGCTTTCGAGACCGGCTGCTCAGGCTGCAGAGCAACAGGGCAGCACAGCAACCAAAAATTCGGATACGGGAGAGCAGGGAATTCCTGCAACTCGGCAGCGCTGCTGCTCTCGCCCAGTGCTATGGGACCGCTCGTGTCGCTGCAGCTCTGCTGCTCCGCTGCTGTTGCTCTGCTGCTGCTGCTCAAATCGAGGCTATGGGACCCTGCCTTAACGCGTTGCAAAGCATAACTTTGCTAAAATGTACATTTTATTCAAAAGCGACTACGGCAGACACCGAAAAAACGCGAAACTAGCACGTTCGTCAGTGATATCCTATTTTGAACCATGGTCATTCTTAGGCTTCGCAGTATAAGTTTTGATTGCATTTGATATTACTTTGATATTGGTTTCGGCATTGTGGACGCTGTAATTCATGACTTTGGACGCTTAATTCGTTAAATAATCCCGACGCTGCAATGTACTGTAATTAATTACTCTCTCAATAACATGTTTTGTAATTGTAACTGTATTTGACTCACTCTTCAAGTAATGCGTAGTGTACGGGGTACTTTTGGAACTAAGAGTACTTTCTATGCCAGGCAGCCAGTGTTTCAACAAGACAGGCTCAGCGAGGGGGTCGCGCAACGACAAGGATTCAACACCATTCTGCGTAACAAAAGGAAGAAGAAAAAAAAACTCGTGGTAGCGGACTCCGAGGACCAACAAACGACCTGGTTCATTAAATAGAACAGCCATTCTTACTAGCATCTATTATTTTATTTATTTATTTATTTTCCTTACTTCTTTTTGTGACGTCGGTTCCTAGCCCATGGGACTCCCTCTTAGTAGATTAGTTTTTTCAAATCACACTCACAAGCGTTGTCTGGGACGAAAGCGTATCGCAACAATGGTCAATACTAGCACCATTCCTTTTCCTGGTGTACATAAATGACTTACCAACGCAGCTCGCATGCAGAACCGTACTATACGCGGATGACACTACCCTATTTATCTCTGGACCAACCATTAACGAAGTATATTCCGGAGCTAATGACGTCATGCAACACTTATCGTCATGGCTAATCTTAAACAAACTAGTAGCAAACTTCGATAAAACCACATACGTATTATTTAGACCAAAAAAACAAACGCTTAACCACAGACAACCTCAGCTTACACTTTTTCAATACCACACTAAAACAAGTCGAACGTACAAAATTTCTACGTATCATCATTGACGAAAAGCTCTCCTGGCACAATCACATTAATTCTCTCTGCATAAGCACCTACCAATCCATTAGTCTCCTCTTCAAACTATGCAGATACCTTCCTCTAAAGTCACTTATAACAATATATAGTTCATTTATTCACTCTCGCTTAGCATATTGTGCAGCTGTATACGGCATTACATATAAATCTTCGCTCCACCCCCTTCAAATAGCGCAAAACACTGCCATACGCACCATTCTACATATGAAGCGCACTGACAGTGTCACATCCGTATACACAGCAATAAATATAATCCCATTGGAAAAACTGATCAATTTCCGCGCTCTACTTCTAGCCCATAAAATACTCCACAAGACGATAACAATTTCAGACATCAAACTCACATACAAACAACCCACCAAGATAACTCGAACATCATCGCAAAACGCTTTGACTGTTACCACATGCAGAACTAATTACGGTGAATTCACATTTGCTCACTACTCCTCTACACTCTGGAACTCGTTGCCCTCAAACATAACGAACTTATCATCCTTCCTGTTCTTCAAACGAGTATTATATCGTTATATTTTAACTAACGTATAGAACACTATGCTACACTCATTTTACATGCTACACTCTTTTTGACCGTTAAATGCTGTTTAGCGCCATTTAACATTGGACTTTCTTTTTTTCTTCTACTGACTGGTTTGTGCATTTATGTATATATATATATACATTTATGTATCTTGTCTTTTATCTGTTCATAAATTACATATAAGTGAGAGCCATATGTTTACGAGGCATATGTATATAGGATATATCACTCTGTATACAGTATATTTCCTAATGTAATAATTTAACTATTCCTACTATATATACTGCACGCTAATATGTATTTCACTGTATATCTATTGTTGATGTTTATTCTTTCTTGAAGGATTGACCTACCTAACATATATATTCACCATATAGAGCTGCTAACAAACAAGATAATAACTCGAGGTCCCAGAACTAGCATTACCTATGGGACCTCTTTCTGTACAAACTCACCCAAACTTTGTACCCCTCAACGAGTCAAATAACGTAAAAATATCGTGGCTGAAACAAATCCTCTCCGACAGGGCCACGTCAACCAACCCGCTTATTGTGGGGATAGGTGCTAGCAGGCATGTAGGTATTTGGAGTATCGTACTCCAAATACTGTATCTTAAATACTTTCGCTGGTATTTAAGTATCTTACTCAGTACTTTTACAGGAAGGTATTTGGTACTCTATTTAAAATACTTTTTTTTTTTTTTTCGTATTTGCTACTCAATACTCCTATTACTTTTATCCTTCCTTTCGGGGAGTATGCAGACTGGTTTGATTTTCATGGGGCCATTGGCAAATATTGAACTTTCATTACAATACCTCAGTTTGCCAACCACGCGCCACGTGTCGTGTGACGACCACGGGGAAGAGGGGCGAACAGGGCTCACTAGCAACTTGCTTGTTACAATTCCAGAAAAACAGCAAGTGGGCCGAGGCAATCTAGGGCGACAAAGAGGAAACCAGGAGGTAAACTAAGGGTTACAAAGAAAGGTCATCGCCCCAGGAACGTTTTGCCATTGAGTTCAGCTTGCTTCTGAGAAGGTCGGCCGCGCAGTTGCTGAGGATTGATGCGCATCTTCAGTGCTGAGTCCGTGGACGGCTTTTCTGGGTACCATCTCTATACATAAGTGTCTTCGTGAGGAGGATGACACCGCGAATGGAGCAGATAATTGGCATGTTCTCGGGGTCCACAAGGAATCCATTTTATGGAGTTCTGTTCTTTTTGCTGGGTGGCCGCCTTTCTTCTGACCCTTTATTCTACCTTCATTTCCCCTTAAGAGCGGATAAAGCCTACGTCTAATTTCACAACCTAAATTTTGCATTTAGTTCTGACTCTAGTACTTTGAATGTATCTTAAATACTTTTTGAAGTATTTACTACTCTACTCTAAATACATACATTTTATGAGTATTTAGACTGTCTTTTAATTACTTTACGATCGCAGTATTTAGTATCTTATTTCAAATACGTTTTTCGAGTATCCTCTACATGCCTGGGTGCGAGGAGGTGTACGATGCGCAGCTGTCGATTTCATGTAATCGTGACTACTGCCTGTGCACCGAGATCGGAAGGCTTGTGGCATGCAAAAAGCGGGGGGGGGGGGGATGCGTTCGCAATGTGATATCTCATATTTTTGATGGGCCGCGGGATATAGCAGAATTTGGGACGCACTTTTGTATGCGATTTCGGATACAAGCTCACGTTAATTGTTGGATCTTGTTCACAGTGTCCGCAATTTCTACTGTTTCACGAAAGATTCCAAACCCTAGAATATCCTGGCTGCAACGCGTCAGCAACAGATACCGGGGTTGCGTTCACACGGGTCAATTTTCTGCACCAGCTCCAACCAACGCCTTATGACCATGCCGTCTACGCGTTTATGCGTACCAACTCGGTGACCCCACCCACAAACAACCTTGCAGCAATCTCAGTGCATAGGTTCAAATCTAACTGCTGATGCCTTCTTTAAAAAAAAAAAAAACTGCCATTATTTAAGCCTAAGTCAGTTTATTTCGCCACTGATTCAGAGCAACTCGAGTTGGTCGTGGTTGGTGGTGTCGGCCGACTCGGACCAACTCCAAATTTCGTTATAGTTAGTGGAGACAGATGGCGCGTGGAACGGGGGGGGGGGGGGGGGTCGAGCGTCTTTGATTCGCATTGGCGGATATGGTTGGCTGGTATCGCTACCACCGAAGAAGGTAGCGAGCGAATGATCTCATCACATGTTCTATCGCGCATCCCAGGTTCATGTCAAGTCGTATCCATGCTGGAGTGACATGTATTAAAAACGCAATTAGAGCTGCAGCTTCTACAGTGGAAGGTCACAAGTCATCTGATGAGAAGGCTACTGAAAGTTTTACATTTCAGTGTGGCAAACACTAAAACTGGTCCACAATGAGAGAAATGCTAATCTGAAAGGTACCCGTCATCCCGCTTGAAGCCTTCGTGATGCGTGATGTGGTTCCACCGAACAGTGCTCCAACGAAGCATCTGTATTCTCTTGGTGGTATATACATGACCAGAAGTCGTGGCGGTATAGTGAACAATAAATTTAAGAATGCATTGGTTCTGAAGCAACGGATCTTATAAGTTTCTCCTCCTTTTGCAAGTCCATAAATGGGAACAAAAGTGCTCACGGTAATCCAGAAGATGTGGGTTCGAATCCTACAGCTGGCTAACCTTTTCAGTGACTTTCTTCTTTCATTGCTCACGCAAGTTCATTTCAAATTACTCCGCGAGGGACGTTAAATACGGGGTGCCGTGTGGTCAGCTTTCATCGCACGTTAAAGAACCCTCAGGTGGGCAAAAGCAATCCACAGACCGACCGCTGTGGCGTCGCTCATGATCTCAGTTGTCTCGCGACGTAAACACCCAATTATTTATTTCATTTCAAATTACGAACTGTGTTCCTTTCGAAGTGGGCGTTACAACTCAAAATTTCTATTCAGTTACCGTACGAAATTTCAATAAAAGTCGTAACGAACTCTCTTCGCTCGGCACCACCCTGTCACCACCGCTTCACTTCGCGCACCGGAATTACCGCCCAGATGAAAAACGTTTCGTATTACAAGTGGCCCACGGATCAGTCTAACGAAAATGTGTTTTGCAAGTGGAACTGTTTCATAAACCATTTGCAATTGACGATAGACCAAAAGTCAGAGGACGTCACATGTATTCACACACACACACACACATTCGCTTAATAGAAGGAAACAACTTAATATGACGTTTCGGTGGCCAAAACGAAACGATGATCGAAACATCATATTAAATTGTTTCGCCCTCTTATGTTAAGCCAGTCTGAGTACTCCCCATGCACTTGCAATTGCAAACGTTTTGCACCTGGGGTAATAAAATAAAAATGCGTCGAACAGTAGCCACGGTTATGCCGTTTTATTTCATACTTTGCAAGATGCATGAGGAGGATATTGTGGACTGTCTCTTTCAGTGTCATCGCGGTACGGTTGCTGAACAGTCATGAAGCACGTGGTTGCA
Organism: Ornithodoros turicata; assembly: GCF_037126465.1. Lineage (NCBI taxonomy): Eukaryota > Metazoa > Arthropoda > Arachnida > Ixodida > Argasidae > Ornithodoros > Ornithodoros turicata. Next base: position 131,522,825 of record NC_088202.1, on the reverse strand, counting down.
GTTGCTGCGGGTAAGAGTTCACGAACTAGACATCTAACTAATGAAGACTAGAACTAATCTGTGCCTGATAGAATCACATTAGTTTTGCATGCTCACGTGTGAAATAACTTATCGCTTATCGCTCCATTTGTTACTATGTGTTGCAAGTTCACTTCAAGTCTTTACTGTGCTGCAATTGGTTGGTTGCTCTGTGTACTGTATGTAAGAGCCTCCTTCCATTAAATGTCTGCTAGTTGCGAGTCTGCAGGTCTCCTGTCGTGTTTTGTTTTAACTCAGTTGTCCGCGTCCCTGGCTGCAGTTCCACCCAGGTATGCTCTTACACATGTTTTGTAAATGAGTGCATATAGGTGAGCTTGCAAAGGACCGGTGAGCTGCGAGTCAAGTGTTTTACATGTCTCATGTCGTATCTTGCAGTTGGAGCCGGCCTGGCAGTACTGGCTGCACCACTTGCCCTAGGAGCTCTAGGATTCTCGGCAGCAGGAGTAGGAGCAGGGACCCTTGCGGCTGCGTGGCACAGCGCCATCGGAGTAGTGGCTAAAGGAAGCGTGTTTTCGCTCCTTCAGAGCTTTGGAGCAGCTGGGATACCAGCAACTGTCCAAGTTGCAGTTGGTGCAGTGGGTGGAACAGCTGGTGCAGCAGTTGGTGCAGCAATGGAAGCAGCAGGCTTCGGCTCAGGGAAAAAGAAAACCGATGAAAGTGAAGAAAGCGAGGAAAAGTGCGAGGAAGAGTGCGAGGAAAAGTGCAAAAAAGCGGTTTAAGGCATGTGTGGTCTGTAGCCTCTTTTTTTTTTTTTTTTTTTTTATGATGGACTGACCTGTAACCACATAAGTCACAGGTCGCTGTCCGAACGCTACTGTGTACTGCAGTAAAGGCAGATAAATCTTGAGTAGACAAGATGGGAGGTCAAACAGAAACCTTCTATTTACTTTCATATTGATTTGCATAAGTGGTGGACATGACTACCCCCCAATGTTTCAAGGTCACGGGTCCCAACCCAGCCGAGGAGACCAGCACACGACCTCGGTATACCGGGTGTTTCAGTTAAATCCCCGGGCTAAATAATTCGCGAACGGGTGCACCAAGACCAATCCACGAGCTTTCTTTTTTACAAGTATCTGTCCGATACCACCTACAAGCTGCACACCGTGTGGATTAGTGGGAGGTGCTCATTATTAAGATAAAAATGCAAATGAGTTAAGTAAAAAGCGTAACTTCTAAAGCAGGGCGCTGTCGGCATTAAAATGGGTACTACCCCTTTTGGGACCTTCAGTGGACACCTTTTAGAGAAAAATCTGCCACCGAAGCGCGTCATTTGTTGCAGTAATTAATTAGTTTCGGTTTACGTATTTTTGTCGCGGCTTGTCGCTGCGAAGCGCAAAAGGACGCTCTTTCACTCCCTTATCCATCAATGAATTACGTCCTTACACAAATGAATTACACCAATGAAATACGCCCTTTTGCGCTTCGCCGCGACCAGCCGCAAAAAAAATACGTAAACCGAAACCAATTAATTACTGCAACAAATGACCCGCTTCGGTGGCAGATTTTTCTCTAAAAGGTGTCCACTGAAGGTCCCAAAAGGGGTAGTACCCATTTTAATGCCGACAGCGCCCTGCTTTAGAAGTTACGCTTTTTTACGAAACTCATTTGCATTTTTATTTTAATAATGAGCGCCTCCCACTCATTCACACGGTATGCAGCTTGTACGTGGTATCGGACAGATACTTGTAAAAAAGAAAGCTCGTGGATTGGTGCACCCGTTCGCGAATTATTTAGCCCGGGGATTTAACTGAAACACCCTGTATAGCTCAGTGGGTAATCTGTTGGCTTGCTGAGCCCAAGATCGCGAGTTCGATCCCAGCCGAGGACGGTAGATATGTGCGGGTGGTAAACACAGCCGTATATAGGGTGTTTTCACATGACGTCAAACGACCGCGTTTGGCCGCCATGGTGGTGGTGACTTTTTCGGCGCAGCTGCCGAGATTATCCAGCACAGGGTGTCGAACCGAAACGTTTTTCGTTCCGGTTTTCGTTCCGGTTACATCATAAACGATCCGGTACCGGTTCTGGTTTTCGTTCCGGTTACATCATAAACGATCCGGTACCGGTTCTGCTCCGGAGCAAAAAAATAACGGTTCATACCGGTTTTTAACCGGTTCCGCTTCTGCTGGAAATATTCATCCCCATAAAAAAAATAAATGTTACAAAATGTAAACCAGTTTTTTCCGCATACATGGTATTTAATATTAATAAACAGCTGTGAAATTGGTGGCTCCTGGTTCCTGTAGGTTAGTGTCTGTTCAAATGGGCTTTCTCCGTTCTTGAAGCACATGCTACAAACGGACTTGTTTGTCGTGATGTCATACGTAAAGTACTTTCTTTTTTGCTGGGTTGGAGCGATCGCGTCCTATCCGAATGTCTGTTGATACTGTCTAGCCAGCAAGCACCACCGCACCAGTACGACGCAAATGGAACACCTTCACTCACAAACGCGCTCGATGGCTCCGTTTTATTTTCTTCGTGTCCTGTCCACAAAAGAGTTGCCATTTCGCACGGGCTTGCCCTCGCGTATACGTAAATGTGTTCAACTTAGCTGCTCTCAAACAAGGGACGCGTTGCGCGACATTACCGTTAAAGAAGCCGCTACGCAGCCCCCTTGGGTCGCTGTTTAGTTGAGGAGAGTTTGTGGGGATCAAATTGAAATGAACTTACGGCACATTGCTAGAGAGTCACATGTACCTCTAAGTCTGTGTGCGTGCGCGAACGATAAACCATTACAAAGGGAGCCTTAGGGTCATAGTATACCGACATACATTCCGCCGTAACCGTAACTCTCGTATAGTATCCATGACATGACTTCAGAGCACACGACGTCTGTTTCATTCGCCTATCCGTATTCCAAACTGACGAAGTTTTTTCTTGGACCGAAAACCGTTAAATATATTTTCCGGTTTCCCTCCTGAGCGAAAAAAACGTATACGGTTTCGATTCCGTTCCGGTTCGCACCAAAATAGCGGTTTTTTTCGGTTCCGGTTTTCGGTTCGCTCCGACACCCTGATCCAGCATTTGCTCGAAAACGAAGCCTTGAATGGTGTTTTGAAATCTGGTCGCGTCCGTACCCTTCTTTTATCCCGAGGGCACTTCGACATTGTCGTTCTTACATTTTCTTTTATGAAAACTATGGTTGTCGCATCGAAAATGCCGTGTTTATGCCTGACTTGTCGGAGGACAGCTCACAGTCGTGACCAGGGGCGGATCTAGGATTTTTCCGAGGAGGGGGGGGGGGGGGGTCCGCTATGGACAAGTGCCCGGTGCATGCTGAGATCGGTCCATTGAACCCTACGTTTAAGTCTGGAATTGAGGGGCGTCCGGACCTCTCCCCCTCTAGATCCGCGCCTGATCGTGACCAATGCTCTGCATCAATATGCCGTCGGCAACCGGTTGACGACTGGACAACAATAGAGCACGGCGAGGGAGGTGGTTCAGCCGTGACGGCGCATGACGCGATTCGGGTTAGGCTCCTCCTAATGGCCACTCGCTTATAACTCTCTTTATAAACGGCTCTGGGTAAACATAGCATCGTGTGTCGAAGATTTCCGGCGCACGTCAAAAGAGCCCCACGTGGTCGAAGTTATCCGCAGTCCTACCCTGCGGCACGTGTAGCACGTCGCCACACAAATAGGCTGATCCACCTTACGTGTAAATTTACTCCTAATTTGTTACACGGTACAGCGATCGCGTCTGACTGGATACTGTTATGGCCTCGCGAAGCCAGATGGGCTGTTACACGAAGGCAACTAGCACGTACATAAACCTCTGTGAAGTTCTGGCCCAATGTTGGTATTCAGACCGTTTCAGTCCGTTTGAGACCTTTCAGGGCGTCAGCTCCCGCGCCACTTTGATACCAATACCCGTATGATCATCAGAAGTCCCAATTTTCCGCGGAACAAATATATATGCCGTGCTATATATCGGAAATTTTGGCGTTCTTCCGTGGAGGGTTCGACGTAGTAATGGGCGAACAGCAACACTGAAACGCTATTCAGATGTGTGTGTGATACAATAACCCAGGCAGCGCAACATCTTGGCCCAATATTGGTGCAATACTGTCGATACGGGCCCAGGATTGGACCAGTATTGTGCCAGGTTGTTGCGCTGCTTGGGAATACACATTTTATCTTTCTTCTGACTACCTCACCTTCGCGCATATTCCGCTACTTTCGTTTCGTACCATCAACTGGCACACGTCGCACACCCAGCGCAAAACGCTATCCTGCTTCCGTGGTGCTCAGCGAAACTAGTCTGTATAAGTAAAACTGGAACCGCATGGTGTGTATCTCAGGGAAACGCGCCGTAGTACACTTCGCGCAAAATGTCCCCGGAGTTCAGCGTCCTGCCGCAGCGTTTGGCGCGCGGCAGCCAAAGCGGCGTCGAACAATAGAAACGAGACGCTCCCCTCGAAATCAGGAACGAATACATATTAGGCGACGGAAGAGGCGGGTACGACGCGCACGAGTGGCCAATCACCACTGAGGATTACCTCGGACGAAACCCTCGTCATAACCGGCCGCCATAACTGGATTTCCTCGCAAAATGGAGAAGCCGCCAGGAAAGTCGGAGAAAGAGCTTTTATACAATCAGAAGTACGATTCTCCGTCTACGTCGATGGAGCAGGTTTTCTACATCTACGTCACAAAAATGGCTGTGCCCATGTCTTGTTTTCGTAGTAGGAAGACAAAATTGAGAAACCAAGGTGCGTTACGGGGGCAGTTGGATGTGCTCGTTCTGCATATCACAACCATTTTAACGCATCGGGAAATCGGCGTGGCTGACCGTTAAAGGGATTTCGCCCGTTTTAAAGGGCTCTGCTGCTGCCTTTTCCGTATTTGTGGTCACCTCTGTTACAATCCCACTGCAATGGCATGACATAAGTCGTGCATAATGTCTTTGGCACAATGATTAAAGGGGTTTCGCCCGTTTTAGAAGGGTCTCCTGCCTCGTATTCCGAATTAATTTTGTTGTGGCCTCTGTTACAATCCCAGTAGAATGACGTTGCATAATTCTCTGATCATGTCTTTGGCACCATGGTTGAGGAGGTTTCGTTCGTTTTAAAGGACTATGCTGCCGACGTAAGCGTCAATAGTAATTGAAATTACGTTGCTCGCCCAGTGCCTCTGGAAGAAGTTAAATTGCATTCTTAAAACCGTGTGTACCACCTCGTTAAACTGCAAAATGCAACAGCGGTGGCTGCGCCACTGGCATCAATGTGGTGAAGAGTAATTCGAATTACAGCGCTCCCCTTGCTTCTGGTAGAAATTACGTAAAATTCCTAAAAGCGTGTACACCGCTCCTTTAAACTGCAGTGTGCCCGTGGATATACCCGCGGCACCAAAGCAGTAAACAGTGACTCAAATTACATTGCTCTACTGTGCTTCAGGAAGAAGCTGGATAAAATTCCCAAGCAGGTGTGCACCGCCCCTTTAAACTGCAAAATGCAACATATGCAGTGGTTGCACTACTGGTGCCCATGTGAAAAACAGTAATTCAACTGACGTGGCTCCATGGTGCTACATTGGCGTAAAAGCGTATATAGCGTGAAATGGGCAGTGTTCAGGGAAATGCTGTTGATAGAGGGCCGGGCCACTAAATGTTGGTAGCAATGTCAGCAGTAGGGCTTGATGATGGATGCGAGCCTGTCTGGAGACGCTCACTGTCCACGGCAGGGTTTCTTAAAAGCGAGAACGAGGATAAGAGTCCAGATGAGGCAAGGAAACAAGCGAGAGGGTAAAGGTATGTATATATGATATCAAATTTCTCTCTCATGTGGATCCCCGGTCATGTGGGCTTATCCGGTTATTCAAGGGCAGATGGGGCTGCACGACGCGTGCTGCACAAGTTATGACTCATGCTACGGTGCATTTCCCCCTTACTGTTTCTACTTGTTGAATGTCAATACGCCGCCGGTATGCTGCTCGGGCCCAAGCGTTCAGAGCTGCCTCATACAACAGGCTGCCTCATACAACACTTGCATGCAACAAAGTGGAGAAACGGACAATGTAAATGTACGTGTGGGGTGACGGTGGCCTAGTTAAAAAAAAAAAGAAGAGGCAGATGTCCATCAACCTAAATTTTCTGTCTGGGCAGGGGAAAGGGTGTGCTGTGTTAACGTCCTGGAACAACATAGAAACATAAAATAGACTTCTTCAAGACCGATTCGACGAAGTCTTCGAGACTCTAATTATTAATAATGTGTAATAATAATATTATAGTATAATGCGCAATAACGTATTATAATAATTTTAATAAGCTTCAAATTAACCAAAGCTAGAAGACGTTATGTAGACAGGATAGAGGACGTTTTCTAAACAAACAAGCAAAAAAAAAAAAGTTTTGCCACTTCCTTTTTGAGGCGTTTACAAGTCGTTTTGTGCTACTAGGGAACGCACTCGTAGCTTTGAGGATCTACAACACTTGACACGTAAATCTATTGCAGTGTCATAGGATACCAAACTTCAGTGAGAAGATGTGTTCACTGAAAGTCTGACCATGTTTGAATTACATTAAAAACTTCGGCGAACCGGTTCAATCGAAAGACTGGGAGGTGGACCGTTCGAATTGTACCACTACCACCGGCTGTACTGCCTGAGATTTTCCTTGAGTTCTCCAAAGACTTTCCAGGCAAATGTTGCCACAGTTCCCCGTGAAGTCGGCCCAGGACGCATACTAAACACCATGTCCCCCACTCCTTCGTGCTGTCCTCTCTCCATCTGTCCACGTCTACACGCTGCTCATAGCAACAGCTGCTTCGCGGCGCTAACAGGCAATTAAAAAAAATTAAGTTGAATGCCTTTGCGCTAAATTTGTTTCGGTACAAGTTCGCAGCAAATTTTAAATTTGGTCATGCATGTTTCGCGTACAGTTCTTATTTATTTTCAGTATGTTTCACCAGTTTGCCTGCACATTTCTTGAAAGTGATCAGGCGACCGCCGAAAAGGGAGCCCCACTCTGCACCGTGCATACCAATACCAAATGCGAACGGGCCGACGCCGCCGACGCGACCGCTTCGCGGATTACACCATAGATGGCGACTGTGCTGCCACCGCGCTGTAGCACAGTGCCAGACATGTACAAGTTACTCAAAAATGTATTTAAGATAAGATAATAAATACTGACGTTAGAATGTAATTAAGATAGAGTATAAATACATGAAAATTAAAGTAATTAAGATAAAGTACAAAATACTTCAAAAAGTATTTGAAATACAATTAAGATACTGTTTATCCTTGAACGCAAAAAGTCGCCGCTATGTGACATGAATCACCTAAACCCCGCGTACTATGCAAGCCGTTCCTGTGTGATAGGAGTCATCTAAACACAAGTCCCAAAAAGATGACAAAGAGATGCCACATAACTCCACTAAGTATATGTGACCCAGACAGTGGCGTAGCCACGGGGGGGCTAGGGGGGGCTCGAGCCCCCCCTACCTGCCACGGACCGACCCACACAAATCGTGCAAATCCGATAACATAATATATGTGTGTGTGGGGGGGGGGGGGGACCAGTGTGACGATCGCGAAAGGTCTTGCAGTTCATGGCGTCTATCTAAGAAGCACTCTTGAATGGTTCTCGAAGTATGAGCTTTTCAAAATACTTCCAATCTCGTGACACCACCTCATTGGTCATGACAGCCTATACATGTAATCGTACTGTGAACGTCTAAATCAACCATTTTTGTTCCTTTTTTTAATCCTCAGTTTGCAGTGTGCACAAGTATGTGTGTGTTGTCGACACAGGATCCGCAGGGGGGGGGGGGCGAGTTTTCGTGTCGAGCCCACCCTACCTTGGAGGTCTGGCTACGCCACTGGACCCAGAACAAAGCAAACTTCTAGCAGGTCCCCGCTCGGCGAGGTCAGAATTCGGCGTCACGGCGTCAGAGCACACATGATAGAACCCTCACTCGCCAAGGAGTAGTACACACGGGGCAACATCTCTAAATGGAGACCTCCAAGAAGGGCCAATGTCCGGGTCAAGTCCGAGGGACTCAGGAAATTTCCACTGAACAAGCGAGATAATGGGAAAGACAAGACACGGAAAGTTTGAGAGGGAGATCCAAAATATGTAATTAGAGTATTGAGTAGAAAATACCATAAAATGTATTTTAAATAGAGTACAAATACACAAAACAAAAAGTACTGAGTAGAGTACCAAAATACCGCAAATTGTATTTAAAATACAGTATTTTAAATACAATACTCCAAATACGTACAAGTCTGCACAGTGCACATGGTGAACGAGCGACACAGGCAAAGAATCGTGGGTGAAGTCTTGTGAATTAGTGAGCGAATGTTTTCATCCATCGGTTCATTCGAGCGACTCGTGAACGAATTATTCACGAACGACATATTTCTCGTTGACTGGAATGAGTGGAGTATACAGGTGAGCGTCTGCTCTGCTCTCGGGAGAGAGCGATGAAAGGGGGAAAGCAGTCGCATAGTGGTGCGCAGTAAAGAGCAGAAAGTATTTGCGCATAGTTTCGTTTTTGGAGTCGGCTGCCTGGCGTTTACCATTTACCACCACGCGTCGGCGTTACTCGCTTGGGACCGTCAACTGCAATTTATAACGCTGGTAAGTGGTTTCTGCTGTGTCCTAATCCATCGGTACTTAAAATGTGTACATTTGTACGCGTACGAGACCATTGCGTAACTTGAGGAACAGAGACAGCAAAATCTGGGGGTATCCAGAAACTCTACAAATCCATGATATAAATTGAAAATCCCACATCGGCACAACGCCGGCACTCAAGGGGACGTGTGGTCAACAGACGTAGACTAACCTAGGTCTTATTACAGTCACTATATAGGTCCCACATACAGTGGCGTATCTATAGGGTGTGGCAGGTGTGGACAGGTGCCATGGGCGCCAGGTGAACAGAGGCGCCATTATGTGGTCGGGTGTGAATGTGCCAGGTCGTGCACTCAACCTGGCACATTCGTAAATGATCTAAAGCACCCGCTATTAGAGAGGTTGTAGTGTGAAACCTAGTGCGGACCACACGAAAACGCATCCCCAAAGACATCGTGTTAACCATGTTGCCATGGGCGCAGGCAGCTCTAGATACGCCACTGCCCACATAACTAAAAACTATCATCTATATATATAGCGAACCCTCGATACGTTTTGTGTTGCTGCACTACTAAGCCTAACCGGCGAAACCGTCTCTGAAATGTGCATCTCATTCTCGAAAACGACCTAGACGGAGCTTTGATTTTACAATTTAGGATTTTGGTATTGCGGACTCCGATATCAAGGGTGCGGGAGAGGGGTTATTGTGAAAGGTGAAATACATGGCATACCCTTCTAACCCACGTCGCTTCGTGTTCTAGCGGGTTGCAATGCCTAACTTTGCTAAAATGGGCACTTTATGTTAAAGCGAATTAGGCAGACACCGAGTTTGAGTTCGATTATAGAAAAAAAGAAAAAGCAGACTCGGAAGATATTGAGTTCGTAACCCGACGACACCGAAAAAACGCCAAACTGGCACGTTCATAAGTGATATCCCATTTCGAACCATGGTCATTCTTAGGCCTCGCTGTATAAGCTTTGATATTGCATTTGATATTACTTTGATATTGGTTTCGGCATTGTGGACGCTGTAATTAATGACTGTGGACGCTTAATTCGTTAATTGCTCCCGACGCTGCAGTGTACTGTAATTAATTACTCCCGCAATAACATTATATGTTTTATAATTGTAGCTGTATTTGACTCACTTTGCAAGTACTTCGTAGTGTACTGGGTACTTCTGGAACTACTGTGTATGCCATCCAGCCAGTGTTTCTCCAAGACAGATTCAGCGGTGGGTCGCGCAACGGCGAGGATGCAGCTCCATTCTGCGTAACAAAAACGAAAAAAAAAAAGAAAGAAACTCGTGGTAGCGGACTCCGAGGACTAACAAACAACCTGATCTATTGAATAGAACAGCCATTCTTACTGGCATCCTTTGTTGTATTATTATATTATTTTATTTATTTAATTTTCCTTGCTTCTTTTTTGTGACGTCGGTTCCTAGGCTATGGGCATTGCAATTGCAAACTTTTTGCACATGGGGTCCACCTACAGGGTAATAAAATAAAAATGCTTCAAACAGTAGCCACGGTTATGCCGTTTTATTTCACACTTTGGAAGGTGCATGAGGACAATATTGTGCACTGTCTCTTTCAGTGTCGTCGCACTACTGGTGCTGAAGAGTCATGGACTCCGTGGTTGGAGCTGTGGGTAAGAGTTCACGAACAAGGCATCTAACTAATGAAAACTAAAACTAATGTGTGCCTGATAGAATCACATTAGTTTTGCATGCTCACGTGTGAAATAACCCTGGTCGTTATCGTCATGGTAAAGGGCTTGTCACACTGAAAGACGCTGTCCTGTACTGTCATATAGACACACTAACTGCTCATTGCAATCGGGGTTTGTTTCACGAAAATTGTTTCAGTTATTGCTAACTAAACTATTATTGATGGTTAAGGGCAAGTTGATCCAATTTTTTATCATTTTTAATTTCTTTCTTTTTATTCACTTCTTTTCTCTCCGATAAAACACCACTACAAGAACAAGCAAAGAGGTGATGATGAGTTAAAGAGCAGAAGCGGGACCCACGCATTCGCATATAGGTATATGGTCTTCGGGGTGAAAGAGAGAGAGAGAGAGAGAAATACATGATGACGATGATATGGGGTGAAAGAGTTTCGTACCACGGGATCGCGGAAACGTATTGTTTCAATGTGCATGTTTAGTATGCGCAGAAATCAATGTTTTACGAAAGTTTGGAAATGGTTTCACAAACTCCTTTGTCCATTGTAACGTTAAGCATAACCTGGTAGCATCAACTTCTTTATGTCAATTTTGCATATACAGTCAACCCTCGGTTTATGAACACCGTCGGTTCCCCGCAAAATCGTTCATAAATCGAAAATTCCGTTAAGTGAGTACTATCGAGTAAATGAAACAGTATTTCAGAGTTGATATTGTGTTTATAATGCAATATATTGTGTAATTTTGCTTCGGACCATGCCTTCTTCTGTATCAGGCTCACAAAACACAGATGTTAGCGCATTCACACTCTGTTTATTATGCAGTACTAAATAGTTTAATTTTGCTTTGGACCATGCCTTCCGCTGTGTCAATTGAGGTCAGGAACACTTCTGCAAAAACCCGTTTGTTGTTCGGATTTCGAGGGGTTAAGAACCGAGGGTGCAATACCTCGAAAACGTTTTGTCTGTTCAGGCGTCATTCATAAGACCACGAATAATCCCTTTAAATGTTTTTGTTGGCCTCAGAACGATCCGTTCATAAATTGAGGTCAAAAACGCTGGGCAACGCCTAGTTGTTTCCCAGAAATTCCATTCATTATTCGAATATCGAGGTTCATAAAATGAGGGAAAAATGCATGTAAAAAGTTTGGTTCCTCGTGCTAGTGTTCATAAAACGAGGGAATTCATAAATCGAAAGTTCATAAATCGAAAGTTCATAAATCGAGGGTTGACTGTATATCAACACCAGATGGCCAGTTTATTCTAGAGACAGCACTCAGAGAAATAGACCGTTTGAATAGCGGCAAATGAGCGTCAGTGTAAAGACAGTTATGCCTTTGACTTTACAGAAGAATGTACGGAAGTTTATTTTTCTCCCCCAATAACTTCTAAGTATACAGCATGTTGATCAACATAAGTATATTAAGGGCAGTCGTAGACAGTAAACTATCTTGGGGTCAGCATATTGAACACGGTAATGGTAAGTCGTTAAAAGAATTAAACGTAATCCGATGCATCTTAAGAGATGCGCCAAGTGACATTCGATTAACAGCATATACAAGTACCACTCTTAATTACCAGTCGCATGCTCACCAACGTGGTATCCAGCAGGACGGACGAAAAGCAAAATATTGAAATCGTTGAGCGGAGTGCAGTCAGGTTTCAAATTTGGCAGACATCATTCACCTACGTGGCTTGCACAAGACGCGTATAGGTGCAGGGCAGGGTGCAGGGCTTTCACTGTCAGTGAAAGCCAAAATGCAGGGTCTTGAAACGTCCTGACTTATATGTAATGAATAGCTGATTATTCGCACCGATTATTTAGCTTATGTGGAACCTGTAAATATACTTGACTCAGACCTGGTAAGTATTTACGTGAGCCATTCTCTAATATAAATGTACTTAAAAGCTGGTTCTTTTCACTTTCGATTATGTACTGGAATTCCCTACCGGAGGCAGTAGCAGGTTGTGATTATCTATCCTTAACAAGCTAAATGTGCAGTTCAATGGATTATCTAATATTTTGCAAAACCGCGCAGGATAATTTTCATTGTATGGCATGTTATTGGCGTTATATCGCTTCTACGGTAGCACCTGCGCCGGGACGAGCAGTATTACTAAATAAATCATATGATGAACACTTTCTTGTATAGCGATCTCTAAGGTGACCAGTAAAATGCGTGAAAACAACAGAAGACCACCGCATTTTCAACACCCTTGAACTGAAAGCATCACTAACAGCGGCAGGAATCAGGAGTGTTTCTTGCAGAGCAGCAGCGAGGATCTCTTATATATGAAGTGGGTTGAAGCGGGGTAGTTGGTTGAAGTACATACTTGAGTGGAACTGCAGCCAGGGGCGCGGACAAGTGGGTTACCGCTAGGGCCTGGAAATTTAGGCACTAAAAACGATGGAAATAGGCATGCAATTAGGCCCTCAAAAACAGCGAAATAGGCAATAAAATACGAACATAGGCACGTTACGTTAATCTGGTACACACTTCGACTTTATTGGTGCTTCAGAATGAAGCAGAATGAATCCAGGAAAAAAGGATACAGTACCGTACATGCTTTGACTACTTGTAAACGAATGCTGAGGAGGCCTCAAACAACGCGATACTGAATACTACTTTTAGTTCTCCGCCCTCAAAGAACTTGAAAGGTCAAATATTTTGTTCAAATATAGACCCTGTCGCGTTACTCTCAAACCACCGGTATGAGTGCGCTCCTTAGCCTCGTTCCCAACGACGACACAACGATGCGATATCTTCTCTACACCGCGGTTCCCGAGCGAGAGAAAATGAACGGCCACGAAGTGAACCCAAACGGCCACGAAAATGAACGGAAACACACACGGGAAAATGAAGGAAGTTGGCAAACGGCAGTCCGCACGTGCATATTTCCTGTGACTACAACGGGGTGGCAGCACTAATGGCGGCGCCCATTCCTTGAATCGCGTTTTTGTGTATACATGAACCCATTCTAGCAAACCAAGGTAGTGAAGGAAACCAAACGAGAGAGAGAGAGGGGAAAAAAATATAACAAAAGGTGCAGAAACGAAAAGCAAAATGCAGCACTCAGCATGAGACTGAAAGGTGCACTCGCACTTGCACCACTAAAAAAGTCCGTTATGGCGTCTAAAAATGTTGAAACAGTCTACAATTCAATAGAGTCGATAAAAAGGCAAGCAACCCTGAAAATGTCGCATTTAGGGGTTTATAGGCATTTTTAGGCAAATGCCTAAAATTCCGGGCCCTAGTTATCGCTTATCGCTCCACGTGTTACTATACTGTGTTGCAAGTTCACTTCAAGTTTTTACTATGTTGCAATTGCTTGGTTGCTCTGTGTACTGTATGTAAGTGCTCCCTTCCATTTAACTTCTGCTATATAGTTGCGAGTCTGCAGGTCTCCTGTCGTTTTTTGTTTTAACCCACTTGTCCGTGTCCCTGGCTGCAGTTCCACTCAAGTATGCTCTTACATATGTTTTGTAAACGAGTGCATATAAGTGAGCTTGCAAAGGACAGGTGAGCTGCGAGTCAAGTGTTTTACATGTCTCATGTCGTATTTTGCAGTTGGAGCCGGCCTGGCAGTAGTGGCTTCACCAGTTGTCCTAGGAGCTCTAGGATTCTCGGCAGCAGGAGTAGGAGCAGGGACCCTTGCGGCTACGTGGCACAGCGCCATCGGAGTAGTAGCTAAGGGAAGCCTGTTTTCGCTCCTTCAGAGCTTTGGAGCAGCTGGGCTACCAGCATCTGTCCAAGCTGCAGTTGGTGCAGCGGGTGCAGCAGCGGGTGCAGCAGGCTTCCACTGAGGGAAACAAGAAAACCTACATTATGTAAAAGCATTATGAGGAAGCTCGCTCAAATATGCTGTGGCTGAAGTAAAGTGAAAGAGCGATAAAAGCGATACTGCTACTGTGCACTGCAGATAAGTTTTGAGTAGACGAAATGAGAGGTCAAACCGAAACCCTCAATTTACTTTCATATTTATTTGCCGGCGGCTACAGTGCATAAGCGGTGAACATGACTACCCCCCATGTTTCAAGGTCACGGGTCCCAACCCAGCCGAGGAGACTAGCAGTTTCACGGCCTCGGTAGCTCAGTCGGTCACGTGCTGGCTTGCTGAGCCCAAGATCGCGGGTTCGATCCCGGCCGAGGACGGTAGCAATGTTGGAGAGATAAACATGGCTTCCAGCACCGTGTGTCGGGGATTTCCGGCGCACGTCAAAAGAACCCTCAGGTGGTCGAAATTATCCGCAGTCCTACCCTCCGGCACGTGCAGTAGCACACGAGTAGGCTGACCCGTCTTACGTGTAAATCTACTCCTAATTTGATTCACGGCACAATGCAAGTTGCCTCTTCATTCTGGGGACGTTACAGCGATCGCGTCTGACTGGATACTGTGATGGCTTCGCTAAGCGAAATGGACTGTTACACGAAGGCAACTAGCACGTACATCAACCTCTGTGAAGATATAAGTTCTGGCCGGACGTTGGTATTCAGACCGTTTTAGTCTAAGTCCGTTCGAGACGTTTCAGGGCGTCAGCCTGCGTGCCACTTTGATACCAATACCCGTATGATCATCAGAAGTCCCAATTTTCCGCGGTACAAATATATATTCTGTGCTATATCGGAAATTTTGGCGTTTTTCCGCGTGGAGGGTTCGACGTAATAATGACTCGGAGGTCAGCAAAATAAGCCCAATACTGAAATAAAGTTCAAATCCGGGCGGGTTGGTGATGTATATTAAAAGCGATAAAAACCCCCAGAAGAAACAAAGGACAGACAAACACAGCACTGTGCTGTATTTGTCTGTTCTTTTTTTTTGTCCTTTTTGTTGTCCCCTCGCACTGGGGTTTTTTATCGCTTTTAATAATAAGGCCACTCTGTCGCAAATTTCTCTGGGCACAACACTGAAACGCACTACAGATGTATGTGTCCAGCAACAACCCAAGCAGCACAATATTTTGCCAGGTTGTTTCGCTGCTTGGGAATACACGTTTTATCTTTATTTTGACTACCTCACTTTTGCATATTCCGCTACTTGCGTTTCGTACCATCAACTGACACACGTCGCACACGCAGCGCAAAACGCTATCGTGCTCCCATGGTGCTCAACGAAACTTTCGATTAGGCCTGCACTGCCTGAACCAGTTCCGGTGGTGTTGCACTCGCCCGTTAGTTTCGCCAGTGCAGCCGAGCACCCCCTGCACCGTCTCGTTCGTTTCAAACCAGTGCACGCCAAGTGTAGCCCTAGTGTAAGGAAACTCTGCACTCCCGCAGGGGTCAGTTCAACGGTACGGCAATGGCAGCAGACGACACAAGGCAAATAATAGTTAATGTAAATGCCGGAAGAGACGTTTGAATTCGAAGTCGAAATAACGATTCACTACAGTTTCGGTGTACATTGGTAACACGGTTCCTGTCAGTTCGCAGAAGATTCAATGCTATCACGGTTACCAGGTCGTCGAATTCTTCGTCCTCGCTGTCAGAATCCACAAGTTCCACAGCCACAAGTTCCATGGCTGTTTGCACAATTGTTGAACAGTTCATTGTGTTCGAAATTAAAAAGTAGCAATGCACATGTGATTGAAATGTCACACGCGATCTTACAATCCGTAGCGGTGAGCAGAAGGCCTGCACTAGCGCTGCACTTCGATATTCGTTTCGCGGCGGCACTAGTGTTGCACCGTTGAGCTGGAGGTGGCCTAGTGCTGCGCTAGTTCAGAACTGGCTCTGCACTGCACGGAACTGGTTCAGGGAGTGCAGGCCTAATCGAACTTACCTTAGTCTGTGAAGTAAAGCTGTAACCGCATGGCGTGTATCTCAGCGCGACAAACGCGCCGTAGTACGCTTCGCGCACAATTTCCCCCGGCGAACCGGTTTCTCGCGCGTACTCGAGCGCGTCAGACGCATCTTGATATTTCACGCGGACGGCAACGCAGCAGTCACAGCGTAGCATGAGCATCACTTTACGGTTCCGCACCCCATGGAAACCGCTGTGTTTTGATTTTGACGCTGTATCTACGTATTGTATGGCTGTTATGGCAGGGCGCTCAAAAATGCTTGTCGTACTTCAAATGAACTAGAGGTATGCGAGAGCTCCTCGCTATTGAGATGTTAGATTAAAGAATACAGAAACGTATTGGGGACGGCCATGTGGGACGATCTTGCAACGACACCAGTCAGGTTTGGCGTCCAGTTTGCCAGTGATGCGATTAGTTCGCCCGCTAGATCCAGTCCTTGAGACTTTCCTTTTCGTCGCCAGCGAAAGTTGGAACAGCGGCGTGAGATTCCACGTCAAGAGATCCAACGCGTCAAGAGATCCACGGATGGATCTCTTCACTCGGAGGATCCCCAAGAGATCCTCGAGAATAGTGCGCCTTGCAAACACTACGATCGGGCCCGTTCCAAATCTACACGGCAACGATGGCTCTGTGCGCGCTTCTACCGCTGTCTCATTGGATGCCGCCGATCTCTGCCTCCTGGGGATCCCATTCGTTGCCGCAAAAGACAGTTCTGTTTTCATTGCATATTTCTTCTAAACGGTAGCGCTGTGTGAACTAATTTTGCCTGCGTTACACTAATTCAAACACGGACTTTCATTTGAGAGCAAGTCGTTTTTGCATTTTAGTGCCCCTTTAAATGCATCACTTCGGCCCGTGATTCGCCACGAGCTCTTGCACGAGCTTACCACAGCGGCTTTGGAGCGCGCAGATTTAAATATGACGATAACGATCAGTTCTGCATCAGAATCCTGTGCGGAATGTGGTCTGTTATTACGACTTAGTTCGCGCTTGCTTTGTATAGAGACACCACGTGCACTCCGAAAAAAAAAAAAACTCGTGCCCTTCAGGCTCCAGAAAATGGAAGAGCCCGGTAGTCATCTTTAGAAAGGGCTACCGGTAGAATGGAGCAGAACACAAGGCCATACAACTAATAATATGTAAAGAATTGCAAAAAAAAAAAAATCTTACAATATGAGAAGCCACATTTAAACGCTGCTTTCTTGTGACTTATCGATGTTTTGCTATAGTAGTTCCACTCTACCAAGTTGTCGGCGCTGTTGTACCATCTGACGTCATTTGTTCGTAAACAGGGATAAGTCTATAGGAGGCAGCGAACAAGTGCCCATTCGTGGGACCTAGCCCTCCCTTCCGATTTGCTACCGTTTCAGTCTGTCTACCAACGTCATGATGACGTTTCTCTCCCCCCCCCCCCCCCCACCGCAGACGTGCCGGGTGGCGTATAAGTGACGGCTGGATCAGACCCCTATATTAAAGGGAGTCTGGCCATTGGGAGAAGTCACAAAAAGAGGCTCGACCTGTCAATCACAGTTTCGCTCCTCTAATTGATTTACTTTTTACCAAGGGGGTCGCCATGACACCATACTGCCACCCAAAATGGCGACGAAAACAAACGATTTCGTGACAAAAACTTTTCACAGACTAACCTGATTTTACGCTGCAAATGTACATCCTAATATAAATTTCTCGGAAATCAGTTTGAACTTATGCTCATCCATCGATATATAACTGAAAATAATACGTTTTGTCGCCGGTGTTAGGTCTAGTGAACACGGCGATCACAACGAAATCATAATAGAAACGGAGCTGTGCTTTACGGTCTTATATTTAACAGCAGAATTTCATGGATAGTATAAACATTCTTGACTCTTATATTCCAACTATTCATGTAGATTTGTTTAAAAATGATACCGACAACAGAATGTGTCCCAGCAGGTGGTTCTGCCGGCAGCAGTACAACGACGGAAGCAGACTACAATTCTCGACGTGCCTTTTACGCTCCCTAGGTGGCGCTTATCAAATTTGCACCAACAATCCACTACTTTTGCAGATTGCGAGAGGTATCCATTTCAATCCCATCCAATCCACTTGCCACCCAAAATGGCGCTGCCCATGTTGGATAGGAGGGCAAATAGTGAGGATAGGCTGATTGATAGCGCCCCATATTTCAGAACTTCATTGGTCGTAAAGCTGAAAAAGTGGGTGGAGCTTCAGGTATGGGCATGACCCATTAATGGCCAGACTCGCTTTTAATATACGACTCTGGACTGGATGGCTGGGAGTTTACGGTGTTTGGCGTGCCATGAACCGATGACAGTGGATCATAAAATGCACGCTGTTCTAAACCAGCGTGTGGTATTTGCAATGCATATATTAACGCATTGTGTACAAGCCGATCCTTTCAATAGGATAGAATATATCAAAGGTTCCATGGATGCCGTATGGTAACCTTTTCATTCATTTCGTTGTGCCGTGTTTCGTATCGGGGCGTCATGTGTTTAGGGTTCACTAGAGCTGGGATTAGCAGGACACACACACACAAGAAAAAGAAACTAAAATCGGGACACTTTCCGGGACAACATACCCATATCGGAATGTGTCCCAACTCCTTTTATTAGCTTTGGATTATTTTAACTTGATTTACACCACCGAAACCGACAATCTATGCTCGCACGTCAAAGCATATGATCAGGAACATTTCGAGCGTCTATGTCCTCAGGCTATGCCTTTTCTCCGCTACCTGACTGTCCCCGACTCCCTTGCTTCTTGTTTCTTTCTTTTGTGAAATAGTGAACCCAAATGCTCTTGAATCCGCGAGGTTGAATCTTGTTTCGATTATTCCCTCACTTGTTGAGGTGATTCAGGAACTCCATACAATATCCGTATCCATACAAAAACCAAATTGCCTACAGGCGTGTCCGCTAAATAACGGGACATTTTAGAGAGTCTGGACGCCCGGGACAGTCTCTAATCTTCCGGGACGCTCAGCACATATTCTGGACAATTCGGGAAAACCGTTGTTCCAAACCAAATGTTGAAAACCAGATGCAAACCGCTTTGTATGTTTTCTCGTAGCTGACACTTTTCAAAATCGGGACATGTCCCGAAAATCCCAGCTCTAGGGATCACCCATGGAACGCACGGCCAAAGCAGTTGTGTGGTACACGCGCGGAGGGGGGGGGGGGTCAAATCTCGGAGTGTGCCCCCCCCCCCCCATGACCAAAAGGTAGACGCCGGCCCTGGCAGGAAGGAATGATATACACTAAAAGCGCCGCTTTTAATATGTCGCTGTGTATAACACTCTCTGTGCCTTCCACTACATTCGCCAACCAAATAAGTGCGCATGGCATGTACGGAATATATTAGAAACAAGGGAGGTACCGTTTTTCATTGCGCGCACACAACTCGAAGAGTTTCAACTTACAAGTCCGTTTTGACACTTAGGTGCATTCCAGGAGAGCAAAACAATGTAAGCGGCGCTAACAGGCAGGAATAACATAGTTGCGCAGCCGTTGCGCAAACTACAGTAGGAGTAGGCTAAAACCCAAGGAAAAAGGAAAGGCCAACACACGTAGAAATGGGGGATATCTCACTCTCTCCCCAGTCAGCGTTTCAGCCACTGCTGGCAGTCACCCGTGGTAAGGTAGGAGAAGACGGCATGCTCCGTTTGGAGCATTTTGGCTCCAAATTCGAGATTTTTATCAGGATGGCGCAAAATGGCGCAGGAGTGGAATCACTGAAATTGTATTTTACGTGCAGCCATACAGAGCTTTGGCGTTCCAAAACAATTCTAATTCAGTTGTTGCTCTCGCAGAACTACTTAGTGGGTCGTCTTGGTGAACAATCCCGCAGATTAATCGAGTTTAGTGCAGGTCGGGACAAAAGTTTACGGAACATGCGCGCAGCGTACTTTTTCTTCAGTGCGACACCCTAGCGGCTGGCAGAAGCGGGTGAGTTCACTGTTTCGGAGTGGTGGAAGGATTAGATACACTGTTAGCGACACACAGCGGTAGCATGCACTTCCCAGGCGCACCCAAGCGACACCGAAACCAGGAACTCCAGCTGTGTGTCGCTAACGGCGCTCCTTTCCACCCCTCCTAGACAGTGCACTCACCCGCTTCCGCCATCCGCTAGGGTGTCGTACCGAAGAAAAAATACGCTGCTCGCGTGTTCCGTAAACTTTGTCCCAACCTGTACCCAACACTTATGGGGAATTCGGGTGGTCATTTCGGAGCAACTTTTTTTGCCAGATCTCGAGCAGTCATGTTCGCTTGGTCAAAATGAAGCAAATCTCGCATGTTCGCGTGGCGCTTTCCGACCGCTCTTAATTTGCTAGCTAGCACTTTTTTTGCCCGGTCTCAAAACGATCGAGCAGCAGATTGCTCAACTGTATCCGGTGTCGTCACATCCGCACTGCAACGGTGGCGGGAGCCCTCATTTGCCCGCATGTTGAAATCACGTGGTTTAGCAGACGACAAAACTCCAAGATTTGCTACCGCGACGCCCCTAGCGTGATCCAAGTACCTAAAACCGCTAGATTCCTAGCAATCATGTTCGGGTGGCAACGGTCACGTGATCCAGCTCGGTCGCCGACCTAGCAATTTCCGAGCGCTCGGCCGTTTTGCTACGAAATGACCACCCGAATTCGCTATTAAAACGTGCTTGCAGTGCATCACGAAGTGGTAGTAGCAGAAATTCGTGTCTTCGATCTTGCTCTTCCGTATGGTAATGGTACTGTGACGTTACACGTAAGGTTTGTCTGCGCAGTCTTCAGTATGAGCAAAAAAGGCGGGCAACAGGGTACTAAAAGTAGCCACGGCGTAACGTCATATAGTGCGACAACTTTAACGCAGTTCTCGACGTGCTCCTCCCCTCTGAGAAAGGAACGTCCCTGCCCTGAGCTCAATCACACAATATTTGGCTTCACTCGATGCCCAAATCGGCAGTGTCTACAGCAACGACATGGAACGCTGTACATGGACATTTATTTACAATATTCGCAACACAATTACCGCTACATGTCGCCTTCGCCATCATCATCTTCCTCCTCCTCTTCGAAGTCAAGAAACGATGCCCTTGCAAGAACTGCAAGCAAAGTAAGAACATGTTACTGTCGTGTACTCGTCGTTGGAACTCTCTTTGACAGCGGATATACGTCGAACACGAAGGAAATTGATGTTCTGAGTAGGGTGTCGAACCGAACACGAACCGAAATTTTCAAGACACTGGTGAACACGAACCGAAATTTTCAAGACACTGGTGAACCCGAACCGGAGCAGAATCGGAAAAAATAACGGTAACCGGTTCGCAACGAAACGCTTCGGACATAAAAGAAGTCAGCATAAGAGTTCAAGTGCCTCTCAATCCCCGAACGAGGACACATTGGTCTCCCTATCATGGATTTCGCAAATTTTCACCTATCACTCAAACGAGGACGTAAGTATGCTTTCAGCGTCTTTTCTAACACGTTGAAACGTTTGTGAGCGCCGCGGCTAGTGCCCCACGCACGCGCTGCGGCGTCTGCTCTTCAGAGAGGAAGCGCCACGCGGACGCTTGTCAAACGCTGAGTTTCCAAGCAAACGTCGCGGCCATCCTCTTATAGCAACTGCTGTATTTTCTGAAAGGTGAGTAGCCTGCCATCGTTCACTGAATCAAGCAGGAATTGAGTAGGCCAGTTGTGTAGCTCTATTCGCTCCGAGATCGAACGGTGTCGGCGCGCTGTGGAGAAACGATGAACTACAACAGTGTGACAAGGATGCAAAACAGACAGGGAAACAGGCAAAACAGGCAGGGAAATAAACAACAGACAACAAATTTCTCTGAGAAATTTGTTGTCTGTTGTTTTTTTCCCTGTCTCGGGTTGCATCCTTGTCATCATGAACCAGCTTGTCTGCGCCCTCTCTCTGTTGTCGATTGTACAACAGTGTGGACGCGTCGTCTGCTTTTACATGTTTATTCCGCGTTCAGTGCAGTAGATGGAGCACTGGGGAACCGAACAGTATCGTACCATCGCGGCACAAGTGAATACACAAGAATTACGGAAAAGGACCATCAACTCCGAATATCGGTCCACGTGTTATCCACACTAGAATGGTGACAGTGTCGCCCCCTATAGGTCGATCTCGCGGCGAATAGGAAGAATATGTGATTAAGCAAGCGCCCAACACGCCCTTTACACGTGAACAGTAAAAATTAAACAAGTCCGAAACATGAGAAGTGGAGGAGCAGAACTGTGCCTGTATGATTGGTGGTGGTTTGAAAAATAAATGCAGTCCTGCTTACCGATAGTGCAATTCTGTCGTGACATATTGCCTTTGTGTTGTGGATTAACTGGTACACTGCTGTGACCTCGAACAAAGCAAAGCTGGCAGACTTATTTTCGGCATGCGTCAGTACGGTGTCATATCGATTCACACTGCGAAAGCAGCCTGCCGGCTCATTACTGTAGTCTATGTAAAATGCTGTCCACTGTGTCTGGAAAAGGCGATTTGGGGAACAGACAGTAGCAGGACTACACCGCTTCATCAGCGTGGACGCTATTTGCAAGCGCTCATCCACTGCTCCTTTATCTCTCTAAAGGGAGCACCTGGCTACTAAAAACGTTAATGCAGACAACAGCAGTAATAATCTATTAGCCACGCATTTTCTGATAAAAAGCGGCTTTATGTGAGATATAAAACGGAAGCACTGAACCTGTTCGTGAACCGGTTCGCTTTTTGGCGCAGCCGAACCGGAACTGAACCGGAACGAAATCCAAGCAACGCGAACCCGAACCGAACCCGTATTTTTTTTGCGGTTCGACAACTTGGTACTGAGGCTGGAACACAGAAGAAAGGACAACATATAAGCCTCAAGTGCCTTAGAACAATGAAAGACATCACTGAAAAGGTTAGACAGGTGTAGGACTCGAACCCTCATCTTCTCGATTACCGGCTCCACAACGACTTCTAAGGATGCGTTATTTGAAAGGGCAAACCACATCCAATCACTCCCTCATTCAACTTTCATTCTTGACACGCGATATTCGTGTTGAAATGTACATACGATTAAGCTCCTCACGAACGCTAAGGTCGATGTTTTCCATGTTAACTGACGACGGGTCAAGTGCTGGTGCTGTGGAGCTTGATGCTGCCTCCTACATATCACATGACATAAACCCATAAGTAAGCTGTCAGGCGTATTCCTTGATGCAGTCACACACTCACAAAGTTTCGTGATGAACCAATACAACGCATACCTGACTTGTCGCTCCTGTGGTTTCCTGAAATTGCTTTTCCCTGATCGCGCTTTTTATGTTGAGCTCTTCAACCTTCAGCTTACTTAACTGGTCATTAAACTTGCTCAACATTGACAGAATCAACCTTTCCTCTTCTTGAAGATAGCGCATAAGCTTTAGCTCCGCCATTTTACGACTTGCATTGGCTCTTTTATTGGCGTTTGGATTTTGGATTTCTTTGGCTTGTCCGTGTTGTTCGGCTGTTCGGTACTTGGTTCGGCAGCCACCCACCACGATTCCTACTCAGAGTCATAACTTGAAGCAAATAAAGTAAAAGGCTCAGTAGAACACGTCTAAGTTTCTAGAACAAGTAGTCACATATGTAGACCATATGTAGAACATAGCAACAATATCTTTGAAGAAATATCATATATTGGTCAGATGACCAAATAAACTGACGTCATCCACGTCAACATGGCTCGCTATGTGGTGTAGTTTATGTGGTTTATGTTTACGTATGTGAGCTTGAAGGCGAGGCCAATCGGGAAAACCAATTCACGGGTTTTCCGAACCAGGCGTCTTTGCACAAGACAGTTGAACAATGGGATTCATGGCATTAACCATGAAATGTTAAGGACGATGGATTGTGTTGTGTAATCCAATGATAGTGTGTTACACATTCAGGTATGCTCTCGGTGTATTTGCAAATTTCCAACGTTTGGTGTCCTGTATCCTAGACCGATATATACGATGCAACTCTGTCGTCTGTATTTCCCGTCTCTGCTGTCAATTTGCAGAATGCAGAATTTGCAGTGCAGAACTACTGCTGCTGAAAACGCAGTCGTATGAGGTAGTGCATCTTGCCCCGTTGGTTGAATACGATGAATTTCTATGACTTTTTGGTGAGCTGTTGAGATCTGTCACCATAACGAGAACGGAGGGGACTGTTCATTGCGTCGTGGAAGACGACCGCACAGATGACACTCGCACGAGCTGTTGCCCAGTGTCATATGAATTTTAGCACGTTATTAGAATCATCATCATTGGCTGTTTGACGCGCACAAATATAAGGGCAAAACTGGTAAGTGAAACAGTACTGCTGTTGTCACGTATATTATTCATGATCAACATCGAGTGTCGTTCCTAAGCATACTTATTGCAGGTTCGTAAACTTGCACAACATTCATCTGGATGGATGATAGCCTTTTTCGTGTCACACGCAAATGTTAGTGGTTACACTTCAAAATTGCTCTTAAGAGGATGGTCGCATCTTTATAGACCTCTTTTGCTAGGCAACATTAATCGCAGTTTCCACAACATTGGTGCTACATACCAGATTGGTATAACACGTGTTGAACTGTTTTTGCAAATGTTGCTAATTGGATGGCTCACAAAATGCTCACAAGCAATGGTTCACCAAGTGCACACACATTGGATCATGATTCAGTTTGCTAAAAACATTTCTCCAGCTGGGCACATTAGCGTAGCACAGTTGTCCAGATAAGCAGGACATAATCTCCCCAGCGTCCTCATTAGAATCCGGACATGTGGCTGTTTGTCGTTAATGTGGTCTCATTTGTGGATGGTACCGTTCTGTAATGACCGGACTGTGTCATACAGTTTGTCAGAATTTGGAGTCTTAATAGCTTGCTTTTTGTTTATGGTCCCATACAGGTAACAATGCCCAGCACAACAAAGCTAACAAAGCTGTATCTTGCATCTTCCATGGAAGAGCTGCAGAAGCAAGTCAATGTAGCGCTGGTGGAATATAAAAGCATCAATACGTAAGCTCTATTCATCTCCTCGTTACAAACAATCGCCAGCTTTGCATCTCATTTGTTGCTGTATTGGAACTGGGAATGCAATTAAATGAGGTCTCGTAATTCAAAAGTCCATTTAAACAACAATATGAAATCGCCAACTCATGATTGCACAGCTGACACAGCCATCGACCCTAATCTTCCTGTACTATCCCAATTCTGCTGGAAGGCGTTCTGCTAGACTTTTGTTAGAAGACATGCTGGAGAGGATAACAAAACTGAAACAAGTTATGTCACCATTTCGTAAGAGTGCAAGTGCGGTAACTTGCTATTAATTTTCTTTTTGCATTTGCCTGACAGGAAGTGACAACTTTTGAAGCCTGCGTGTGTAGCAAATGATGCCCTCATACATTTTCGTAACCCCTGAATATCTGTGTACTGCAGTGGCCTGTGACTGCTTGCATAATTTTTGTTGCTACTTCATTCTGCCTATTTTACCCATCTTGTTCTTCCAAAGGATATGCAATTCAGCAAGCACGATTCGCCGCAATGCAGACCTCGAAATGCTGAACGGAGATGAGGAAAAGGCGTACATATATTACATGAGGTACTTTGACTTGGTCCAGCGTGTCCGCAAGCACAGGGACTACAAAAAGGAAAAGGTGTGATGCAAAAGGTTGAGTTCCACTGTTTGCACAGCGCTTGCGGTGAGAATGGCCGATTTGATGCGTGCTTTTTCTTACTTTTTTTTCTAGGAAAAATGTGATAAAACTATAGAACTAGAAAAATGCAGCAATGTCATTGACCGACTGGAATCGTTGAAAAGAAGTCTACTGAGGAGGTATGCTCCCTTTGTTTTTGTTTTTTTCTCATATCTGCAGTCAGCTCCATCAGTTCCTTGGGTAACAAGGCAGTCATGCAACCGCACTGAAAAATAAATTTGTGTTGTTGAAAGTTGACCTTACTATGCCAAAAGATCTCTAAAAACCTATGCCAAAAGATCGTCGCTGTGGCCCCCAGGGCAGGCTTCCAAAACTCTGGAACTATTCTTTACATATGGCATAACAATGAGACTTTGTTGTAGAATGCGTGGCTTTACGTAGCACATATTGTGTATTTGCGGTCGTACAGTTGAGACCACATTAGAATGCCAAGGAGTAAAATTGTTAGCATTGTGCAATGTCCTTAACTTACGTTTTGTACTCCTCTAAGTATATCCAACAATTACTCTTCAAAGGTACGCCTTAATGAAAGACGCCACAGAGGCTGCTGCAAGGGATTCAAATGGTACAGCAGAGACTGTATGTGGTGGCCAAGCAAAGGCTATATCATCTAATTCTTCTAGTCAGAACGAAAGCTTAGATGCTAAAGATAAACAAATATCAATGACAGTGAACAGTAAACCCTCCACACCTTCCATAGGTGAGTGATGATGTTTCTAGTTGCTCCAACTCACAAAATCTTCACTTCCGGTTGTTTCCAGTTTCATGTGAATTTCCTTACACTTGACGTGCAAGCGTACATGCTAATATACGATGTATTGCATCTTGACGCAGCTCCAGAAAAGAGGATAAAAACCGTCATAACAAGCTTCGAGCTGTATGACCTACTCCTCGATCGCACTTCATCGGTGCTCATAATGGATGCGAGGCCGCGTGATGACTTCTTAGAATCACACCTGCGTCATTCTCGCTGCATCAGTATTCCGGAGGAAGTCCTTGTACCCGGGTACGTACCTTGTGTTTCGCATAAAAGTTCTGTTAGAGGTCCGTATCTGCGCACGATCAGTGTTCAGAATTCACGCTGTAGGTTAGTGTAAACATGGGCCTCACTGTGATACTAATGTGAAATAATGTGAAAAATAATGTCAGGGTCTCCACCAACCTGGAAAACCTGGAAAACAGGGAATTATCAGGGAACTTTGGTGTGACTGGAAAAGTCAGGGGATTGTCAGGGAATTTGCCAAAAAGGCAGCTGAAGTCAGGGAAAATCAGACAAGTGCCGTCACGATGCACAGTGAATCGAGAGTGCTGATGAGTGGTTGAGTGGCCCCACCCCAGCAACGTTGCCGCGAGTAGCAGTTCTCCAATGTGACAAACTCAGAGGCAGAAAAGTAGGGCAGTTTTACTAATTTCTCAATAAATGATCTGTTTTATGAAGGATCTGTAACAAAACGTAGCAGCAGGCATCAAGTTCCCTTATGTTTTGATCAGGGAATTCGCTTGAAATAGTCAGTGAAAACCTGGAAAAGTCAGGGAATTTGAAGGCTACAGCTTAGTAGACACCCTGAATGCGAAGTGCTCGAAACTTATGAATTCTTATCACTGTTCAGGACCATTGCTTCCAACTTACTCGAAAGCATTCCAGAAGAAAGCAGGCCCCTGTATGATAAACGTGACCTGATGGACTTTGTAATTCTTCTGGACTGGAGAAGCAAAGAAGTGCCCGCATCCCCAACAGTTCCAGTGCGGGTCTTAAAGGATGCCATTTGCAAGGTACTATGCTGCTGTGAAGTCCATGTACAAGAAGACCTGTAAGAGTGAACGGCCCATGTATGTAGTAGTATCCTGTAACTATTGCAGTGGTCCATCGACAAAGTACTGCGGAGTGACCCGATGGTGCTTCACGGCGGCTATGAAGACTGGCTTTTGCGGTATCCCACGTACACGACGTACTCTCAGCCGAGTATTCCAACTCCTCCGCGTAGTCCTTTCCTGCACAGCCCCGTGGCGTCGGGTATGAAACGTGTGATTGTTTGAAATTGTTTGATGAAAAAATTGTTTGAAATTGTTCGATGAAACATGTGATTTTCACTGGGGTGTTGTGTAGCCCCGAGCGAACGCGTGCCTGCTGCCATTGCCCGTCGTGTTGCACGACGTTTACAGTGTGAATGCCATTCAGGTTGACGAACATCTCTCACATCTACCATGAATTTCGTGAGCGCACATTCCAGGGTGTGTCTACCAACCTGGAAAACCTGGAAAACAGGGAATTGTCAGGGAATTTTGATGCGACTGGAAAAGTCAGGGAATTGTCAGGGAATTTGCCAAAAAGGCAGCTGAAGTCAGGGAAAATCGCGGACAAGTGCCGTCACGAAGTGCAGTGAATGGCGAGTGCTGATGAGTGGTTGAGCAGCCGCGCTGCAGCAAGCGTTGCCGCGAGTAGCATTCGCTAATACGACGAGCTCAGAGGCAGAAAAGTAGGGCAGTCTTACTAATTGCTCAATAAATGATCTGTTTTATGAATTATCTGTATCAATATGTAGCAGCCGTCACATAGTTCCCTTTTGTTTTGGTCAGGGAATTGGCTTGCTATAGTCGGTGAAAACCTGGAAAAGTCAGGGAATTTGAAGGTTGCAGTTTAGTAGACACCCTGTCATTCCCAGTTCTGACCAGCTTGAGTAGTGATGTACAAGTATTTATAATTTGATGCAAATTGAATCTGAGTACTTGCAGATTTAGTCTTCAGTGATAATTCAAATCTTGGCAGGTTTTTATTCAAATATTGAATTTCCATGTATTTTATACTCAAATTTTGGGTTTTTATTGTTTGAAGCTATGAAGTAAGCTAAAACCATGTTATATATATAGGGCCTGACTTTTTCCGGTTCTATTTTCCAGCAAAATCAGGGGATAAATATTGGGTTATTGTTTTGCTTCAATAATTCGGGTGTAACCGGGTTGAGCTGAACCTTATTCAACCTAATTCAAGTTGAATCGGGTCGGATCAGGCGTAAATCTTTGGTTTACTCTGCATAATACACGTGACACACCTGTAGACACAGAGCATCAATATTTAGTCTATGCATCGAAGAGGCAGCAAGGTCTCTGTTTTGACAGTTTGTATTAGCATATTTATGCAGTTACAACACAGTTTCCGAAGTTGTGTGTTAGTTGGGATGATTTCGGATTCCCCTGGTCCAGCAGTTTTTGGGGAAATACTGGGTTCAACCTTCGTTTTCCTGATTTGAATCGGGAAGTAAATATCGGGCATAATGGGGGTATAACCCTAAAAAGTTAGGCCCTAGTCATACAGGGCGTTTGCTCTAACGTGTCCTGAAGTTGTATTTAAAGCGAGCGATAATTGAGAAGCAAGTGGTACTTTTGTGCTACTTGAGCAGGAAACAGGTACTACTTCACCAGTACCACCTGTTTCTTAGTCAAGTAGCTGAAAAGTAGCGCTCATTTCTCTTTTATCGCTCGCTTTAAATAAAATTTCTGGACACGTTAGAGCAAACACCCTGTATATCACGGGTACTGAGATTCTGCTGCCGAGCACCAAAGATTGCTGTAACAAACAAGAACATTCAGATTTACTCTCCGATCCACACAATGCCCATACAAACTGAAGCGATACACGCTTCTGGGCAAACAATGATAACAACCCAACATGTGCCACACAGGCGAGTCTGAAACAGAGTAATCTGGTTCACAAGCTATGCAAAATCAAATAACTCGTACCATAATAAAAAGATCAGCTTGTGGAACACTTATCTCTCAGCAGCAGGGAATCCTTAGAGACGACTTTGAAAGGGTCTCTTCCAACTGGGGTATTTGATGGCCTCTTTCGACGTCGATGTAAACTCGCTTCACTTCTCACAAATATACGAACCGATTCACTACTTATGCAGTACCCTGCTCTATCTTGATCCTGAACTTAGTTCGACTTGCATACAAACAGTAATATCGCTGACACTCCTCCCCTGGCAGAACGATTCCGCAGCACCCCCCCCCTTCAAACCACTTTCACTTGTCGTCGATCATGGGGAATAGTGTCCTTATTTTTCTTGTTCACTCCTTTTAACACCTCGGGACACTGGGCTCTTTGTGGTACCCACAAGACGTGTCCCAAGTCTCAAGTAGGTCATCCATGTGCGACGGTTTCCAAACTTAGCTTCCACATTCCTTTCATCCAATGAAGCATCACCTGCCTTCCAACGGTAGGACGTCTGTACTGCCCATAAAAATGGACGCTCGTTTGGTCCGTGATTCCTAACGTGGCTACCACTTTAAAAGTCAGCTATATCGAGCTTAGCTACAGTTAACAAACACAAAAATGCACGCTGTTCATACACAGATATTTGTCATACTGTGACATTGTACAATGTGCAAGAGCAGATTTTTGGGTGCAAAAGAAAAGAAATTGGACAGAAGAACAACACACAAGCTGAACGTAGCAGGAGCAGGCAAGATAGCTGACTAGTTGCACCAACTAGTTACATCAACAATCAAGTTAACACCAACACACTAGCTGTTGAGCACAAAGCCTGGTGTGAAGTATCTAGTGTCCACCCTAGCTGATGCAAGAGCCTGCGTTTCGACTTTGACATGTTCAGTTCTCAGGAATTTTCCCAATTTTTGCCAGAGTGACAATGATGCAAATCTGAGTGATAAAAGCAGGCTTTACCAGGTTTAAAGGAGCAGTAAGGTGAGGCATCCTCCCATAATTTGTTTCTCCTTGGCTGTAGGATGTTCTGCACCAAATAAAATGTGAAATCCTGCGAAAGAATGAAGAGCGCAGGAGACCTGCGGCATGAGTGTGAAGCCTCTCTTGTGCACTCCTTTCAAAACCTTTTACTCTTTCAAAGAGTTTGTGAGAGGACAGAATGAGGGAAGGAGGAGGGTACTTCATGGTGTGAGCAATACTCCTGACAGGGTGATCATGTGACTCATGATGTGGGCCGACATAGCAGAAGCTCATATAACCGCACGAGCTTAGAAGAAAGCAGAATGTCACAAGGAGTTGCAGACGTCAGACAACGAGATGTGGCCGTCCCTCCGAGGTTGCTTCCTCTGAATGTTGTTGCACAGCGTCGAACCGAAACCGAAAACCGGAATTAACCGTATTTTTTAGCTGGAACTGAACCGTAACTACTAATGCCATCTTGGAGCTGAACTGGAACCGAACCAATCTAAAGACTTCTGTTACCGGTTCAGGTTAGCGGTTTGGTTCAGGTTGGTGTGTGCTGGGGGGTGACGTGGGAATTCGAGCGATCTGCCTGCCTAGATTTGCGGCATATTGCTCAGGGAGGGGATGAGAAAGGGGGTCCTGTTGATCGAAAAACAGAAATAAATGAATAAAGAACGTAATTAAGAGATATAGCATCATTTTTAGTGGCTACCTATAATTTTGTAGCATATTAGAACTTTGAACCGGTTCCAAACCGGTTTACGGCCTCTGAACCGGTTCATCGAACTGACATATGTGAAGTCCAGAGCTGAACCAGAACCGAACCTTTATGGCCGAACCCGAAACAAACCGAAAAACGTTTCGGTTCGACGCTCTGTGTTGTTGTAAATTTGATTGTGCAGTGACGCAGCACAGCACTGCACAGCGAAAATGCTAATGGAAAGCACCATGCTAACACCATGCTGCTAACACCATGGAAAAAGTATTTTTCATGGTAGCTGATGGAAAACTTGATCCATGAAACAGGGTTTCACACCATCTTAAATGTCACGTCCCTGCTCCTTCAACCCTAAAACAGATGTCTCCAAGTATAAGAGAGTATAAATGAGGATAAATGCATCGAGCATTCACAGCTTGCAACTTTATGGGCAACATTGTCCACAATCTGCTGCGACTGCTCTCACAGATGAACTGGTGCGCAATCTGCTCTTGCACAAACACAGATTGGCACCATGTGTATCGAAAGATGTTGATAAATATTCATAAAAGGTTACGTGTTTACGTGTAAGGCTACATTTCTTGTCACTGGTTAAATGTACACGATATGGTTGCCTTGCTCGCAGTTCTACAGTTCGCAGTTCGCGCCCTTGCCAAAAAGCTCAGAAAAACTGCAACCGCAATGATATAGACTAGTACAAGTGCAGAAGAGAACATGACATTATGTACTGTTTTGTGGAAGAGGAAAGGTGTGCACTAAATTCTGTACACTTCTGTACATTCTGTACACACTGCAACTGGGCAACATTGTCCACAATCTGCTGCGACTGCTCTCACAGATGAACTGGTGCGCAATCTGCTCTTGCACAAACACAGATTGGCACCATGTGTATCGAAAGATGTTGATAAATATTCATAAAAGGTTACGTGTTTACGTGTAAGGCTACATTTCTTGTCACTGGTTAAATGTACACGATATGGTTGCCTTGCTCGCAGTTCTACAGTTCGCAGTTCGCGCCCTTGCCAAAAAACTCAGAAAAACTGCAACCGCAATGATATAGACTAGTACAAGTGCAGAAGAGAACATGACATTATGTACTGTTTTGTGGAAGAGGAAAGGTGTGCACTAAATTCTGTACACTTCTGTACATTCTGTACACACTGCAACTGGGCAACATTGTCCACAATCTGCTGCGACTGCTCTCACAGATGAACTGGTGCGCAATCTGCTCTTGCACAAACACAGATTGGCACCATGTGTATCGAAAGATGTTGATAAATATTCATAAAAGGTTACGTGTTTACGTGTAAGGCTACGTTTCTTGTCACTGGTTAAATGTACACGATATGGTTGCCTTGCTGGCAGTTCTACACTTGGTTGTGGGATGCAGTAAGCCAGTAAAGCTTTTACCAGCACCTTCTAATAAACATTTTCCTCTTTTGGTTACCAGATGGTTTAGACTACCCTGACCTCGACGAAGCCTTCCTGGCAACTCCCGATGACTCTCCAAAGCTGTCAGATGCGAGCGGAGACGGCATACGTTTGCTGCATATACCTTCGGTTGATCGCAGCAAAAAGCCCTCTGTGGCGACATTGCCCGCTGGTGCAAGCTCGTACATTTCCCGACTTCCGCCAAAAGTGATCAATGGTATCGGAAGTAACTCTGAAGTGCCGCATGTAAAGAAACAGCCTTCCCTGCAGGTTTGACCTTCATACCACCTTGATCTGCGCAGACAAACCTTACGTATAACATCACGGTACAGTCGCCGTCCGATTTTTCGGACTCGGCGGGGATCGCTCAAAAGTCCGAATAATCGAGCAGTCCGAAAAAACGGATTTCGCTTCAAACTAAGCCTTACTAAGCACTAGTGGGCTGGAAAAATTTGTCGATGCTTTCCTAACGCGCTTCCAGCTATGCCTGATAACATCAGCTTCTATTTCCCGAAGCGACATTTCGTCGCTGTACACTGACAGAGGCACCGCCGTCATCAAGTCCGCAAGTCGGCTTCACCTAGCGCATGCGTGCCTTAGGTGAAGCTCGCTTTACAGCGGTGTCGCGCGACTCGCGGGCGGACAGCACGTGCTGGGCCTTTTGAATCAAGCCGTTGGACAAAACCGAAGACGCAAAAGCGTTACGACAGACCTCTTCTAATGGAAAATGAACAATCCTTGCCTATTTTTTGCATCATTATTTTGGTTGGTTGATTTCTTTTGATACGGATTTCGGATGATACCAATATTTTTCGTCACCCCAAGAGAGAAATTCACTTGTTGGGCAAACAGAGTTTGAATTATCGAGCGACGGGGTTGCACGGCGTCCGAAATTTTGGACCTTCTTATACATCAACTCTATGGGACCCGCGGCCGTTCCGCGAACGAGTCCGAATAATCGAGCACGTCCGAAAAATCGGTCGGCGACTACCATTATTATTACTGCCTTGACCTTGACATATCTCATAATCTATACTTCAGATTTATACCTCTGAAGGTTTCCTTGCTGTGATGATTTATTATTCAGGATGTTTGAAATTAAATAATTAAGTGTTGCTCATTATCAAGGTGCCGTATGACAAAAAGTTTCTGAATTTATGGAAAATAATGAACTGCAAAAAGCGCCCTTGCCAAAAAACTCAGAAAAACCGCAACCGCAATTATATAGACTAGTACAAGTGCAGAAGAGAACATGACATTATGTACTGTTTTGTGGAAGAGGAAAGGTGTGCACTAAATTCTGTACACTTTCTTGTGTACACAGCAAGCTCCTACTGAAGTTGCCAGATCTTTCGTAGCATCTCTCAAACTTTTTTTTTTTTTTTTGCTTCTTTGTCACCAGCCGCATACTCTGTTAGTGGTCCAATACTCATAGTCGATTATTCGAAATTTCGAATGCAAATCGAGCAGTTTACTCTATTTCAAATGGTATTTTCAACAAATTTTGTCTATTCGACATTCTCGAATAGTTTTCTAGCAGTTCTGGAATATACTGTGGCACCACTTGGCTTGATACTTACCTGTATATACCTGTATATAGTATCATGTTCGGCCCTGTTGACTTAATCATCAACAGTGACATCATTTGCGAATGACATTTTTTTTCTTTGTGTAGCTCGGTGCAATACAAACAAATGACATTTGATGCGAATGTCATTCAATCTGCCATGTCAAACGGGTATTATACGCAAGTAAATACGGTATACTGAAGGTGGCGACATGGTAGTTCCATGTGAAGTATTAAATGGCGATGAGTATACATGTATACATATGGGATATATGCATAACATCAATTCAGTTCAATTTTATTAGTAGTAATGCCATACACAGTATACAGTGGGGGCCTCCCGGAAACAATCTGAAAATCATACGAGGCGACAACATCAGAACAAGTAATTAAATATAAGGATGCACATTATATGAAAGGTCAAGGGAATATACTGTCATAGTGAGGGAGAAAGCACAAGAGGGCAAAAGAAAAGAAAAACGAAGAAAATAAATAAATATAAGAAACAAGAACAACTGAGACTCAGCAAACATGAAAACATGAAAAAAAAAGATATTGTATAAAAAAATATACTTGTCTGAGCACGACAGGGTCAGCATTACTTTTCTCGCGGGAGATTTTGCCATGACTTCTGAGCACTTTTATCAAATTTAATTTGTGAGAAATTGAAATTCCCCAATTGATCTCAGAAATTTGCAAAATTAAGCTCACATTTCCTGTTTTTTTTTTTTCACGAAATGATTACGACTGAAAGCGCACGTCAGATTTACCCCATTGCATTCCAAAGTACGTCCCCTGCTTCTTTTGCAGTAGCTGAAAAGGACGCACGAATTGTCGGCCGGGCACAGTTCTTCGTCAAAGTAATGCAAAATGTGCCGGAAGAGAAACGGTCACCCGCCCCTTCGTGTTTCCTCCTTGCTCACATTTCACATAATTTTGTCTCGCAACTATGCTGCCTTTATCAATAGAAGTTTGGAAAAGGAAAAGTTACAGGGCAGGTGCATGGCCTCCTCGCATTGTTTCTTTTGGAAATCTGAGCACGGCCGTCAATTTCGTTCCACGGAATGACTGTTTTCTCCTGCTTCTTTTTTTTTTTTTTTCCTGACTATTATCATTGTAGTAGTGGATGTGTTTTGCAATACGGTGGGGATAAATTCATCATGCACTTTCTGTTTCCATAAAAAAAAAAGTGAGGTTGTCTTGGCACATTTGCAAAAATCCAATTTGTGACAAATTAAATTTGATAACAGTGCTCGGAAGGCCTGGCAAGATCTGCCCATGGATAAATAGCATTGACTCTCATAGTGTTCAGACAAGTAGATTTTTTCATACATTTTTTTTTTTACCTTTGGTGAAACATCCTGTACAAACTTCACAGAATCTAAAGCACCGTTTGAAATTTAGGCTGTGATATACTATAAAGTGCATCCCTAGGAGTAGGATATCTCTAGGGTACTGTGTATGCCCGACCACACGCGTGGCAGGTTAAAAAAAAAATGCTGGACATCACTGTACCAAATGAAAGCCTTCGTGATACCCTATAAAAATACCCTGCTCAGGTTGACAGAAGACTGAAGCCACAAGGAGACACTGGTGTGGTGGATACAAGCATCGTAAAACCTGCAGACGACAAGAACGAAGCTTCAACACGAGCTCAGTCCTTAGGACAGGAGCTCCTTGATTTGTCCCAAGCACAACTCAGGTCGGAGCAGGAGTTCGAACTTCTGAGGGAGCGCAGGGCACGGGAGGCCGAGGAAGCTTCCCGGGCTGCTCTTCAGGAGGAAGAGGAAACTCTCAGAGAGCACATACGCCACATCGAGGCCTCTATGGCTCTCAGAGATAAAGAAATGGATGACCTATTGCAGCAGAATGAACTTATGAAGAAGGTCAGTATGTGGACATGCCTTTTTTTTTTTTAAATTCTGTGTTAGCACTGCAAAGTGGACAGATGGGGAGGGGGGTGCTAGTATGCATCCTGGGCCAACTTCAGGGGGAACTGTACCAACATCAATCTGGAAAGTCTCCCAGAAAACCCAGGGAAAACATCAGACAGCACGGCTGGTGGTACGATTCAAACCCGTCACCTACCCCAGCGTTTCCCAAACTTTTGGCGGTGACGGACCCCCGGAAGGGATGAGAACAAATTCACGAACCCCCCACCCCCCCCACACAAATATACCGGAATATGCGCTGTGTACACTGCATTGCAGACCGCGTTTAATATGCGCGACAGGGTATAACAAGGAACGAAACTACATTTGTGCAAGCATAAAGGTGGTCAAGTGACTGTCTAGACAGAAGCGAAGTTGACTTCCAACGCCGCGTTCAGTGCGAGGTATCATCTGTAGTGCCACCATCGCTGCAAGAGGTCCGCAGGGTGCCAAATATAAAATGCGCTAAACACAGGAGCACTCTTCAGTCAGTTCGAACTCGAAGCAAAACGATATGACGCACTGTATTTCCCATGCTAGCCAGTGCATAACCAGCAACCTCGTCAGCTGCTGCGTGCTTTTGATACAGCTTCAGAAAGGATTCCGGACTGGTTTGTTCTTCTTGTTCTTTGTGTCTATGACGCGGACAAACGTGCATTGCAGGACTTTTCTATCAGAAATTAGAAGCTAGCCGTTGAAGCATGCTTGTAGCAATTTTGGAAATTCTGGGTGTTTGGAAATCGGGCAGCATGTACGAGCGCGTGTTTGTGGAGACGAAAATCCTCACTGAAATGTGAGAGACGGTTGCGGACCCCCACGGACACTCTCGCAGACCCCCCAGGGGTCCGCGGACCACACTTTGGGAAACCCTGTCTACAGCACGACCTTGACGTAACCACCATGGACCGGGTGCTTCATCCACTCGGCCATGAATATCTGCGCCACAACGAGGTCAGAGGAGTGGCGGGAGAGGGTGAACGGGGGAGGGTCAGTAACGAGATGTGACCGTTGCCACATGTTGTGGTTATCAGTAAAAAAAAAACCTGAAACAAAGTGATATGTATACGGGGGCGGCATTCTATCACTGTCGTGACATTGTGGCGCGCAGCGCACTACTCTGCTGTGTTTGAATGCAAAGTTTGCTACTGAATGCAACAACAATTTAGCAATGGCAAGGCGGTTTCAAGTACCAGAAGTAAATGTTAGACGATGGCTGAAGCAACAGGGAGAGATCGAGAACAACAGAAATATGGCAGATGTGGAGATCGAGAATGACGCCAGGGCAGCGGATGTTTGGTGAAGAAATGGTATCGTGCATTATATCCAGTTGTTCACCTTTTTTATTTTTCAAATTTGCTTACCCGTATTTGTGGGGGTCGTCGTAGATTCGAAAAAATACAGGCAGTGCAGAACTTTGCAGAATACCTTGGCTCAGCCAAGTCATGGATAGAGCCTGAAGTTTTGGGGAAATATTTTTGTCTAAATCCGGAGGGTAAAAATCGGGTAAATAAACATGTGCTCTAAATTCACGCAAATTTGGGTAGAAAAACTTCCAGTATGCTAAATTTGGGGAGAAATCGGGCTCAGTTACTCAAACTAACTGTACTGGTTTCATACAAACGGTGGTGTAACTGTATCTGCTGCCAAACAAGTTTGTGTGCATTCCTACAGGCTTCTCAGTGGAGGCAATTTGACGGGTAAAAATCTGGTTTCACCCTAAAGACGCAACCTTCAATTGGGGGTGCAAATTCGGGGAAGAAGCTTTTAAAAACATCCATGGTGATTTCATTGAGATTTTGCTGTGTATAAACTTGTATGTTGCTTGCCTCTCCACAATCCACACCATAAATCTTTTCAAATTGTAGCGCAAATAAAGAAATTGAGACCCCCGTGACTTCAATTATTTTGAGGTTCGACTGTGTTTTTTTTTATAGCTCTACGGAACTCGAAAGAAATTGAATTGATTATTTTAGTGCTGTCAGAGGTTTTGCACGCAACATTCATGGTGACTGGGAGGGCCAAAGTGAAGTTACCTACAGATAGGAGAGAACAACTACAAAAGGAAGGCTAGTTCCATTTCAAATGATCCACTGCCCAGATACGCATGAAAGAATGGTTAGGAAGCAAGCGAGCTGGTGGCTTCTGACGGAGAAACCAGTGAAGTTGAGAAGTTTATTTGACACACGACAGGTTTGTCATCAGCTGTAATCGACACGTTGTTCATATGCATTTTTCTTGTAATTCCTAGTCTTTTCTCTTCTGTGATGTAAACTATGCATTTTGGCATTAGAGTATAGGTAGGGCCTGACTTTTTAGGGTTAAACCCGTATCCGCCCGATATTTACCCCCCGAACGAAATCTGTAAAATTCGGGTTTAACCCGAATCTACCCGAAAACATCTGGGTCGCGTGGCACACTCATAAGCGTGCATTCAAATAAAGTTTGATAACATTGCTAAACATTAGTTCCATGTTAAGACAAATTTTTATTAAACAAAAAAAATCACCCGAATACACCCGAATTCCTGACGACAGAATATGCCGTAACGGGATTTAACCTGAATACACCCGAATTTTCAAATGAAAAATATCACCCGATATTTACCCCCCGAATCTGGCCAAAAATAAAACCCGAAAAAGTCAGGCCCTAAGTATAGGTAGTGCTATTTGAGTGTCATTAGTGTAACTGTGGAATGAAAGTTTTATTGTTTTATCAATATACTTGCACCTCTGTTCTCAGCAACTACAAGAGAAGAACTTAGAAGAGGAGCGGAAGAAAGCTAGCAGAGAGCTTCACAGGTGAGATAATGCCAGGTTGCTTTTATTTTATCGCTGTTGTGCACCCAGAAAATGGCTTCACTGGCGTGATTCTTGCACTACTCTAAATGTGTTTTTGCAGTGATAAGATTGTTGGTATAATAAACATAATAAGATTACAGCCTTTCTGTGGTCTATATAGTGTATCCAGCTAGACCTATATGTATACCTGTGAATGCCATTGAACCTGCACCTCAGGTCCAAAGAGTTTCTTCTGCGATGTCCTGTTTACATTATGCTCACTGCATTTGGTATTTTACAGACAGTGTTTCGTTTTCTGAATTGTAGGTTACGTGAAGAACGTAAAAAGAAGGAGCAGCAAGCAAAAGAAGATTCGCCGAAAGCAAAAAACGTGCCGACCACCAGCGTGCCGGGAGCCAGTTCTACTCCCGAAGGGACACCACTACGGCCAAATAAGCCTACCACAGCAGTAGATGCCGTGAGTGGTAAGCGACGGCGGTCAGCGCTACTTTCAGAATAACGGCACGCAGATTATGTATAGGGCCTGACTTTTTAGGGTTAAACCCGTATCCGCCCGATATTTACCCCCCGAACGAAATCTGTAAAATTCGGGTTTAACCCGAATCTACCCGAAAACATCCGGGTCGCGTGGCACACTCATAAGCGTGCATTAAAAATAAAGTTTGATAACATTGCTAAACATTAGTTCCATGTTAAGACAAATTTTTATTAAACAAAAAAAATCACCCGAATTCCTGACGACAGAATATGCCGTAACGGGATTTAACCCGAATACACCCGAATTTTCAAACGAAAAATATCACCCGATATTTACCCCCCAAATTTGGCCAAAAATAAAACCCGAAAAAGTCAGGCCCTAGTTATGTATAGAGCCTGAAGTTTTAGGGTTTTACCCGATTCTTCCCCGAATTTGCACCCCGAATTGAAGGTTGCCGCTTTAGGGTGAAACCTGATTTTTTTTACCCGGCAAATTGCCCTCACTGGGATCTCTGTAGGAATGCACAAACTTACTTATTTGGCAGGAAATGCAGTTCCATCACCGTTTGTACCAGACCACTACACTTAGTTTGAGTAACTGAGCCCGATTTTCTCCTCGAATTTAGCATACTGGAAGTTTTTTCACCCGAATTCGCACGAATTTAGTGCACATATTTGTTTTCACGATTTTTACCCCCCGAATTTAGAAAAAAATATTTCCCGAAAACTTCAGGCTCTAGTTATGTAGAACAAGCCTTTTCCCTTCAAGATACTACGAGCCCTGCCAAGCCGGCTGCAAAACCCAACGTAGCAAGTTCCGCGCGTGCTGCAGCTACGACTTGGAGTGGCAGTAGTGGTCTGTCGCGGTCACGGTCATTTCCAAATCTCTCGACCGCAATCGAAGAAGAGCCCGAAGAATTAAGTTCGAGCGATTCCAGTGCTCCCCAGTTTGACCGCAACCTGAAACCAGCGCAGAGGTAAGCTCCACATATTTTGATACCTGCGGTAACAACCCGCAACAACCGCATAACGAACCGTACTCTGCGTGCATTGTCTGGGCTGCAACTGCCTAAGTGTTGCTTTGTTGAAGTACTCCTCCTCCTCTGTTCTCCCTGAGCTCAGCGTTTTCACTTGTATGTTTTCTTGCGTAACACGGTTATCCTCATCCTTTTGCTAAACGTGTGTCACCTGTGTAAGTGCTTGTGCTGAGACGGCTCTGATATATGTTGATTGAATGTATTACAGTACGGGATAGCTGCATTGCTAAGGTTGAGGTGCGTTAAATACAGGGTGTTTTTTTTTTTTACAGCCTTTACAGAAGTTTTATAAAAACAGCTACAGTAGAATCTCGATGATACGAATCTCACGGGGTAGCGGGAAAAATTCGTATAAAACGAATTAAAAATAAAAATTGAGGCAAAAAAATAGACAGTGACTGTTCATTTTTTGTTACTGCCAGTGAAAGAGGTCGGTCGTAACGCTCTTGCGTCTCCGTTTCTGGTCAATGCTGACCAAATTCGCGAGATGAATCAAAAGACCCAGCACATGCTTTCCATCCACCCGCGAGTCGCGCGACACTGTTCTAAAGCGAGCTTCTCCTAAAGCACGCAGGCGTTAGGTGAAGCTGACTTGCGGAATGATGACGCGTAATGTTGCCAGAAGTTGTCCTGATATGTTCCCTCCACGTGTTCTGGGTCGCTGTTTTCCGCCAGAGCGATGTCACACAGCTTCGCGGTTTATTGCTGCGAGAGGGCTAAAAAGGTGAAAACAGAGATAAGGTGATAGGGTTCCGGGAAGTGCAATCCTCTCCTCCACCGCCACCAAAGGGAAAGTCATTGCTTGCATTGCGCAACATGATATAAGGGAGTTCGTGGTGAGGATCGCCCTCACTTTTCGAAAAAAGGAGCAACGTGACTCGCAACGTCACTCGCTGAAGCTGACTTGCGGAATGATGACGCGTAATGTTGCCAGAAGTTGTCCTGATATGTTCCCTCCACATGTTCTGGGTCGCTGTTTTCCGCCAGAGCGATGTCACACAGCTTCGCGGTTTATTGCTGCGAGAGGGCTAAAAAGGTGAAAACAGAGATAAGGTGATAGGGTTCCGGGAAGTGCAATCCTCTCCTCCACCGCCACCAAAGGGAAAGTCATTGCTTGCATTGCGCAACATGATATAAGGGAGTTCGTGGTGAGGATCGCCCTCACTTTTCGAAAAAAGGAGCAACGTGACTCGCGCGCTCTCCAGTCACGGCGAAACGACCTCTGTCGCATCCGCGGCTCGTTCGTGTCATCCGTAAAGGCAAGATAAAGCGTTCGTATCATCCGAACTCGAATACATGGGAAGAATAGGCATTCCGGCCGGGACCGGAAAAGAATTCGTATCATCCGTGATCGTATCTAAGAGCAGAATAGATGTTGTTTTTGTAGTTGAGTTCTACGGCCAGGCGGACTTCCTCTGGAAGAGAGTATGTACCTACAAGATGACTAATTACCTGAAATGAATTAGTTAAAATCTTTAATTAGGGAATTTCTGGCAAAAGTAGGATTGCAGATTGAGAGATCATCCTCGTTGAACTCCATTCCATATTTAAAAAGTAATGAAACATGCACATGCGTTAAAATATCCATCCCTAATTTTTGTTATGCAAATAAGCCGAAACCAAAAAAGCATGCCTGAGGAGCGCGTCACCCTCACCGGCGGCGGCTTATCTGGGCCGGAAAGCGGCATATCTGGCAGGCTGAGCGGCACGTACTCCAATCATCTTCATCGCTCCAAATCATGCGGCCTTCTGACATGAACTGAGCGCTGTACTCCTCGTGTTCCTGGTCGCCGTGGTTTCAGTTTCAGTTCAGTGCTCATTTGCATATCAAAAATTTGGGGACGAATGTTTTAACGCACGTGTGTGTTTCAGGATTTGTTAAACGTGAAGTACATAGCTTGCAACTAGGATAGTCTCTCAATCTGCTATCTCGCTTTTGCTTGAAATCCCCTAATTAAAAATTTAATTACCAAATTTAGGTAATTAGTAATGCAGTTGCACACTTTCTTTGAGAGGACGTCCGCCTGGCCGTAGAACTCAACTGCAAAAACGACATCTATGCTGGTCTCATAGCTTGTTTATAAAAATTCTGTAAAGGCTAAAAAAAGCTATGTGAAGATAAGGAGAGTACCAACATATACATACAGGGTGGTCCACCAATCATGTTAGAAATTCATAGTAAAAAACGTAGGCCCCGGGGAGACATGCGGTCAAGGGATTTTTCCTGCCAATAACTTTTGCCACATATTGGTAACATTTTTATTTCATTTCAGTTGACAGAAAGTTAATTTCTTGAATTGAACTGCAAAATTTCCCAAGGCAACCTAACGTTTTCTTTGCGAAAATGGGTTCCCCGTGGTCATTTTACTCATTATAGCACATGATCCCACTCGTAATGCAATGGCAGTTGCCGAAATAAATTTGCCGAAAATCCGTGGAAATGAGCCCTTGGCTACGCCTCTTTTTTGACGGCTCGTAGTTTGAGCGCAAAGCTGCGAAGAAAGGAGGTTACATTGACACGCCAGATGAGTTGGGGAAAGGGTTACAAGCTGTCGCGTGACCTCATTTTTGATAAGATAGCTCCGATTCCGGCACTCACCGTGCGTGTTTGTTCCGTGGGTAAGGCTTGTAACCCTTTCTCCCCTCGTGTGGCCTGTC
Source organism: Ornithodoros turicata (assembly GCF_037126465.1). Taxonomy (NCBI): domain Eukaryota; kingdom Metazoa; phylum Arthropoda; class Arachnida; order Ixodida; family Argasidae; genus Ornithodoros; species Ornithodoros turicata. Next base: position 131,479,713 of record NC_088202.1, on the reverse strand, counting down.
AATGTAACCTCCTTTCTTTGCAGCTTTGCGCTCAAACTACGAGCCCTCAGAAAAGAGGCGGAGCCAAGGGCTCATTTCCACGGATTTTCGGCGAATTTATTTAGGCAATTGCCATTGCATTACGAGTGGGATTATGTGCTATACTGAGTAAAATGACCACGGGGAACCCATTTCCGCAAAGAAAACGTGGGTTGCCTTGGGAAATTTCGGAGTTCAGTTCAAGAAATTAACTTTCCATCAGTTTAAATGAAATAAAAATGTTACCAATATACAGCAAAAGTTATTGTCAGAAAAAAATCTCTTGAGCGCATGTCTCTCCGGGGCCTACGTTTTTTACTATGAATTTCTATCATGGTTGGTGGAACACCCTGTATGTATGTCCCAATATGTTGCTTTCATGTGGCAAATGATGAGTATGATCTACTTTTAACAATCACACTTATGGTTGTGCAAATATTCAGTGTTTTGCTATTTGTGGTGGAATTGAACATTCTTGAAATTGTTGAATTGAACTGTAACTCCTAAAAAGCTTATAACGGTACAGCGGTGCACTGCCAGAGCTTGTTCAGTCCTGGTGTGCAACCTAAATTTGCCACATTTTTTGCCCGTTTGTTTTTCAGTGTTGACTCAGCCGCTGAGAACTTGAACAGAAGGGGCCGTACTAGCGATGGGACTGGCTCTCGTGTGCGAAGTATAAGCCCAACCTCTGGACAAGAAGTAAGTAAAGGGCTACAGTACAATGTCAGTGCATTAAAGTGTAGATTACCTGCAGAAAAGCAAAGTTCTTACAAATGAACATGCAAATTCTGTACAAGTCTGCTTCTAAAAATACCAGACACTCCCAAATGTAGTCCTGAATGTAAACTAAGATTGTGCCATGTACAGTGAAACCCGCGTATAACGATATTGACGGTAATCGCGAATTCCATCGTTATACGGGATACATCGTTAAACGAGGGTTGACCTAAATAGCGCGTCCCTGAAAAGTCGCGCGCCACCACGCGTGTAGCAAAAGAAAAGGAAACAGATGCTAAAAAAACGCGAAACTGTGTGACATCGCACTGGCTTGGGAGAACTCGTGGAGGGTACCAGAGAACATATCAGGACAACTTCTGGGAACATTACACGTCACCATTCCGCAAGTCGGCTTCACCTAACGCCAGCGTGCATTAGGAGAAGCTCGCTTTACAACACTGTCGCGCGAGTCTCGGGTGAAAAGCACGTGCTGGGCCTTTCTTCTTGATATTGGGCCTTTCTTCTTGAATTCTTTTGATACGGATTTCGGATGATACGAATTTTTTCAGCTACCCCGTGAGATTCGTACTTGGCTGTCCATCAGCGTATACATGTTCGTCGATAACTGTTCCATCAGCCTTGTCATACATGGTGCCAGTGTCACTGGGCGTTGAGTAGCTGCTCTCTTACTCCCTCTCCAGCGCTGCGAGTTTCGTGCTCCTGGAGCAGCTATTAAACGGCACTTGAACGCTTGAACATGCTCGCTGTGCTGTCATTTCTCCCTTTCGCTTTTTCCTCCCTCTCTCTGCTCTGCTGTCATCCCATGTCTTGCGCTCTCTTCCTCCACTTTCCTGGAGAGGAGAGACGAAGTCATGTGACAGAGCACGATACCCCTTTTTCGTGCACCCTCCATTAAGCAGGAGCGTGAAGAGCGCGCTTGTGTACAAAACTAGAGTACGAGCTTCGCCGCATAACGGTGGGGGGTGCCAAACACATTAGTTCCAAAGCAGCCATTTACGTGCCCACTGACGCTGCAGATGAGCCCATTTATAGTACAGTCGCCGTCCAATTTTTCAGACTCAGCGGGGTTCGCGCAAAAGTCGGAATAATCGAGCAGTCCGAAAAAACGAATTTCGCATCAAAATAAACTCTACGAAGCTTGATAACATCAGCTTTTATTTCCCAAAGCGACATTTCGTCACTGTACACTGTCGGAGGCACCGCCGTCATCAAGTCCGCAAGTCGGCTTCACCTAACGCACGCGTGCTTTAGGTGAAGCTCGCTTTACAGCGCTGTCGCGCGACTCGCGGGCGGATAGCACGTGCTGGGCCGTTGGCCAAAAACGAAGACGACAGACCTCTTCTACTCAGAGGAATGGAAAATGAACAATCATTGCCTGTTTTTTTTTTTTTTTGCCTCAATATTTTATTTGGTTGATTTCTTTCGATACGAATTTCGGATGATACCAATATTTTCCGTCACCCCAAGAGAGAAATTCGCTGGTTGGGCAAACAGAGTCCGAAATATCGAGCGACGGGGCTGCATGGCGTCTGAAAATTTGTACGTTCTTATACATCAACTCTATGGGACCCGCGTCCGTTCCGCGAACGAGTCCTAGTAATCGAGCATGTCCTAATAATTGAGCATGTCCGAAAAATCGGGGTCCGAAAAATCGGGGTCCGAAAAAATCGGTCGGCGACTGCATTGATGGAATCAAGCTGGAATTGGCTCTAGTACATTTGACTTGGCACTGATGTGGATATTTATTTTTTCCTCCGTGTGTGTCTCATTTCTTCTCAATTCCTTTGCAGTTTAAGCACTTGGCAGGGCTCAAGAATTTGGGAAACACATGCTACATGAATGCGACATTGCAGTGCCTTGCAAACACTTTGCCCTTGGCCTTGCATTTTTTGTCTGGCCGATATGTGAAGGAAATAAACAGGTCAGTTGGCAAAATCCCGCAGCACTTTCGATACTGTTATGTAGTAGACTTTTGCTAATCAAACCCTAATGGTACCAGGTTGTGGGTTGATTGTATTGGATCAGTATCTTTGTTTGTTCTGTTTCCTTTGAAGTCTCACGTACATACTTTTAACTCCACTCCAGGGAATCCAGACGCGGCGGTGGTGCTGAACTCGCTGAAGAATTTAGGAGCCTTCTTTCTCAAATGTACTACAAAGACAAGGGTGTTGCGCCTAAATCATTCAAAGTAGGATTTATGCGCGATTGTGTTGTTCGCAAGATTACTAAGATTTTTTATTTATCCTTCAGTCATTAATGGGAAGGTTCTACAGCGTCTACGCTGGACATGAGCAACAAGATGCCCATGAGTTCCTGCTAAACCTTATAGACAGACTACATGAAGGGCTGAATAGGGTATGGATGTATTGCATCTTGGTAGCCGTTGTATGCTGTTCCGCCCGCGTCCTTTAGTAGCGGTACAGCACGAAACGATGTCAGCAACTGTCATAAAATTTAACAACTGTTTGGAGTGCTTAATAATGCAGCAGAATCAACATTACACAACGAAATACGTATTACTAATCAATGCCACCACAACGTTACTATCGCTGGGACTTGCTCAGATGCAAAGGCAGGGGAAAAACTCGTTTATTGAATGTGTAAGCTGTTTTCGGAAGAGAAATTTGGCCAAGTTGACTGTGAAGCTGTGCCAAACATCACTTTTTCAGTCTCATAGACATGTTTCTGGATGAGGCACTAGCGACGAGAGGAAAAACTCTCGTGTCCCTGGTCTCTGGTTTTTCATTATGGATCATCATGTCTGGTACTTGACTACATTTGTGACTGTTATAGGCTGTGTGCATGGTACTGTGTATTTCCTGCGCAGGGCCCTGGTAGGAGCCACACGAAAGGATTTGTAGTGGACGAGAACCTCTCAGTAAATGGACGCATTAACCAGTTCTGGTGCCATCACGTAGACCGTAACTTGTCTGTTGTGTCCGACCTCTTCGAAGGCCTTCTCGTGTCAACCTTGACATGTCTGTCGTGTCAGAAGACTTCCAGCAGCTTTGAGGTTTTCTCCTGTCTTTCGTTGCCCATCCCACAGCACAGTTCTGGGACCTGTTATCTTCAGGTATGCAATATTTTGGGCATTTGGGCATCCTCATATGAAAGGATACAGTTGCCAACCTATTTTTAGAACGTCTAATAGACTGTAAGCAGTTTGGATTTGTAGCCAAGTGCAGTTCATAATTTTTCCTTCTGTTCTCATTCAGAATTATTCTCTTTGCTTTTGGGTTTAATGCTAGATGCTGTAATACATGTACAGTCGGCGATCGATTTTTCGGACACGCTCGATTATTCGGACGCCTTCGTGGAACGGCCACGGGCCCCATAGAGTTAGTGTATAACAACGTCCAAAATTCCGAATGCCGAACAGCTCCGTCGCTCGACATTTCGGACACGGTTTGCCCAGCCCGCAAGCGTCCCGAGCGGTCGCCAGCTCACCACGTGCTCATGACGCAATGCAAAGTTCAAGGAAGTCAAATATAAAAATTGAGGTAAGAAAATAGGCAGTGGCTGTTCATTTTCGAATACAATGTGTACTCCTGTCGTGGCGCTCCGCGAAGCCGAGCACGTGCTGTCCGCCTGCAAAGTCAAGCGAGCTTCACCTAAAGCACGCAGGCGTTAGGTGAAGCCGACTTGCGGAATGGTGACGCCTAATGTTGCCAGAAGTTGTCCTGATATGTTCCCTCCACGTGTTTGGGATATCGACGTCTTACCGCCTCCCAGCGCATCCATCAAACACTGAACTAATGAAGGCGACTGCGGCGCTTTCGCCCGTACACAATATCGCTTCGGAAAGTAGCAGCGGTAGGATGTAGATGAAAGTAGAAGCCGATGTTATCAGGCAGCGATGAAAGACTACCCGTTAGGAAAGCATAGACAACTTTTTCCGGCCTACTAGCACTTAATAAAGTTGACTTTTGAAGCGAAATTCGTTTTTTCGGACTGCTCCATTATTTGGACTTTTGCGCGATCCCCGCCGAGTCCGAAAAATTGGACGGCGACTGTATATGGTAAAATCTGATGGTATTGTTCACACAATACCATCAGATTTTACCATAGCGGATTTTCGGGAGAAAAATAAAGTGAAAAAGAGAACACACAGTTTCCGTGCGGGAATAGTTAAAACTGCCGATGCTGGACAGAAGTCGACGAGATACGAACACTTTCCATATGAGCAAACACGTCGTGTATCACCACTCGCCGTTGCGCTGCTTGCTTGTTTGCGATAGAGTCACTAAATAGGGAGCAGAGTAGCGACACTGAGCCACGCCGGCGAGCGACACCGCCATCTTGGGTCCGGCGTGGCCACGTCATCTAGCAATGGGACACCAATCTCCCCCTTCTCTGCCGGAGAACAGTGCGCATTCGAGCCAGCTCGCAACCGAGGAAACCGGGTTTGGGATGGAAGGGACTCAACATGGACGGTGCGTTCTTGGAAAGAGAAACCACGTGACACGATTGGGCCAATCGCGGACACCGAACGGCGGCTCCGGCGCGGAAAAGGAATGCTGTACTCTGTACACCTATTTAGTGACTCTAGTTTGCGACGTCGCTATCGCGTGTCTGACGAGGATCGTCATGATCGAGGAGAACAGCAATGTCCGTCCTGATGCCAACGGCAAATGTTTGACTCGTTCACGCCGAACTTGCTAGATGCTGACGTGTTATTGAATCCACTTGATCAGTGCGTGGTGGCTCTACACTCCCTGCACTCATGCGGCCTAAATTGTTTTCATTTGGGTTGCAACGCTTGTGCTTAGAGTTTGCAGCGACCTGGACTTTATACGTGAGTCGTTCTCTACGTTCCAGCGGGCTTGCTTTCCAGCTACAGTAGAATCACGATGATACGAATTATTTTCGGGTCCTGGCTAGAATGCCTATTCTCCCATCTGTTAAAGTTCGGATGATACGAACGAGCCGAGGATGCGACAGAGGTCGTTCCCCCGTGACGCGATAGCGCACGAGTCATGCTACTCCGTCTTTCGAAAAGAGAGGGAGATACTTACCGTCTTCACCACGAGCTACCTTACGTCATGTTGCGCAATGCAAGCAATGACTCTCCCTTTGGTTGTGGTGGAGGGGAGGAGATAAGGGTTTACGTGGCCCGGAACCTTATCACCTTATCTCTGTTTTTACCTCCCCCCCTCCCAACAATAAACCGCGAAGCTGTGTGATATCGCACTGGCGGAAAACAGCGACCAGAACAGGTGGAGGGAACATATCAGGACAATTTCTCGCAACAATACGAGTCACCATTCCGCAAGTCGGCTTCGCCTAACGCCTGCGTGCTTTAAGAGAAGCTCGCTTTAGAACACTGTCGCGCGACTCGCGGGTGGGAAGCACGTGCTGGGTCTTTTGAGTCATCTCGCGAATTTTGGCAGCATTGGCCGAAAACGGAGACACAAAAGCGTTACGACCGACCTCTTCCACTGACAGTAATGGCACATGGACAGCCACTGTCTATTTTCTTTCCTCAGTTTTTATTTTTGGTTTAATTCGTTTGATACCAATTTCGGATGATATTAATTTTTTCCGCTACCCCGTGAGATTCGTATCAGTGGGATGCTACTGTAGTCCCCAGGCATCCAATGCACTCTCCTCCGTCCAGGCACTGCTACTCCTCCACGAAGTGAAAGACAGAGCATTCGAAGTACTCTCCAATTAGTCCTACTGCATCTTTGACGACTATCAGCTCAACATCCTCAAGTTTCACCATGTCTAACATGTCCACCATGGGCACTATAAGATCTGGCACAGTCATCGTCTCAAATACGCTACCACTGTTACACGCAGTCTCAAAAATATCATGAACCACCTGACTTTTGTGTCCGACATTCAACTGCTCCCACAAAGCTCTCTCTGCCCTCAGACTTTGCAGCTCCACGCGTAATCGATGCATCTCAGCAAGTATGTATTTCCCTAGCTCTCTACTCAGTGGCTGCATCTACCACCTCTCGTGTCCTACCCATAGCACTGGTCCTCCTGGAGGAAATCGGTCAGGTGAGAAGATCAGCGCCGACAGACGTAGAGGAAAGATATTGTCCCGAAGACGGTCGTACTGAGACGAAGGCCTAAGCTTCACTGCCCAACGCTCGGAATGGTCATGACGGTCACCAATTCTGGGTGTGCAGGTCCCAGCGAAGACCTTTCTGGCATCCTGTCGACCGCCAAGGTCAAGAGGGTTTCACCATTTGAATTGAGACGGGCCAGAGAGTTAGACGATTTAACGGTTTAATCGTGCTGCTTCACATCCAGAACAGAACAGCGCATCTCTGGAGCTCCACCTCCCCGAGCGTCCATTGTCATCCCTGTCACAAGACATGGCTGGCCTGACTCTCAGCTTCCAACGTAGCTTGTGTTTTGAATTTCGCAGTGTGGGCAATATTTTCAAGTCACTTTTGCAATGAAGTTGTTGTTCTTCAAGTCACTTTCAGTTTTGCTAACATATGTGTCCAAAGCAGCTGAGCACCGTGAAAGTGTGACACACTTTCCCTTCACCCTCTCTCAGTACTTGGCTGTGTCACGCGACTCGCCACCATAGACTAATGACTGCGGAGCTGGGAAGGGCAGTTGGAAACGCTGAAGGGGAGAGGCCTGTGATTGTGAGTGCAGCGCCTGGGCACAGCATACTAATGCGAGTCCGCATATAATACAACCCCATTTTTTTGGAGGACTCCCTTTTAAGGAAGTCTATAGGGCATTTTCGTTCCCAGGGTTTTCGTAAACCTAGCTAAATTTCTACACGAAACAGGTACAGGTGTGTTCCTCTCAAGTTTATCTAGGGAATGACACATTTTTGAAGGCCTGATGCGATGCACTGATTTTTGGCGAATTAAAGTTTGTCAAATTTTCAATACATGGGAGTCTATGGGAGATGCAACAAAATCGCTTCTCTCGGCACGCACGGCCGCGATATCTGGGCCAAAATTATGTCATTCCCTACAGTAACAGTCTAGGAATTTATTGCAATCAATAAATTTGACAAACTTACTGCAGTTTTCCAGATCCCTACGAATGAAAATAATGGTTTTGTCGTTTGCTAGCATGTTCTGCAACGCTAGTATCGATTACATCACTTCCATAGAGCGTTGGAGGAAAGCAAAACAAAGAAAACAATTTTCCGACGGTGCCGCCATCCATCACCAGAACCGAACGTGACTAGATCGCATGAGTTCGCCTTAAGGGCTCATTCTCGAAGTGAAGAACCTCGCGTTATACGTGGTCAAATATGGTATTTAGTGTTCACCAGTGCCTGGATCAGTGCTGAGTTTATACTTGGGCAAATTCTGTTAGTTTTCGATCTTTTGGATTAGTGTAGTTTTACCCGAAATGACGTTAATAAAAATTGGGAGTAAAAATTGGTCCGCAACTGTGTATGCATACAGCCTGAAGTTTTAGGGTTAAACCAGATTCTTCCCCGAATTTGCACCCCGAATTGAAGGCTGCCTCTATAGGGTGAAACCCGATTTTTACCCGGCAAATTGCCCTCACTGAGAAGTCCGGAGGAATGCACACGAACTTGTTTGGCAGCAAATGTAGTTACATCACAGTTTGTACCAAACTGAGCCCGATTACTCCCTGAATTTAGCATACTGGAAGTGTTTCCTCCCATATTCGCATGAACTTTATTTACCCGATTTTTACCCTCCAAATTTAAAAAAAATATTTCCCGAAAACTTCAGGCTCTATACAGGGTGTCCCAGCTAAGTGTATACAGATTTCTTAAAAATATATAGAACACTTTTTCCAAGATGAAATCAATTGCAATATAGCATATGTTGAAGGGCACTCCCTAGGAGGGCATTAGAAAAGTCTAAAGGCAATGTCTTAATTAAATTTTCTTAATTAAATTGTTAATTATAAAGGCTACAAAGTTGTCCCAATGAGAACATCTGTTCCTTTCAGTCACCTGATATCGTAGCCGTTTTCAGAACAAAAATCCGTTCCACAGATCGCCCGCAAAAAATTAGTGAAGGAATGCCATTTTTTTTCTTTATTTTGCTCATTACGCATCTTCGCAGACGCGTATTTCCTTGATCCCCAACGTGAGAGGGGGAAGGAGTACAGTGCCGCCTCATGCGTCGAAGATGAGCTTTAACTTGCGGAAACAAAACAAAAACAAATGTATCGGGTGACTCTATCGGAACTGGCCTTATCTTGGGTTGCATGTTCTGTTTCCTTTTAATCTTTTTCCAGGACGCGAGAGGCGATAGTGTGCTCTTTCTCCCTCTCACATTGGGGATGAAGGAAAGACGCGTGTTCTAAGAAGCTCAATGAACAAAATTAAGAAAAAAATGGCGTTCGTTCACGAACTTTTTGCGGGCAATCTATCAAATGGATTTTTGTTCTGGAAACGGCTACGATATCAGGTATACACTTAGCTGGGACACCCTGTATATGCAGTAGTGTGTACCACATCAACACATACCTCATCATCTACAAGCCACCACCCTTTTTCTCTGCAGGACTGTCTGAAGCTCTTCTTAGAGGCTGAAAAAATGTCGGGAGAGGCAGCTTGGGACTGTCCCGTTTGCAAGCAGAAGAGAAAAGCGGAGAAGCGCATGATCATTGCTAGGCTTCCGAAAATTCTCATAATTCAGTTCAACAGGTTGGTCTCACAAGAATACTAGCTAGGAGTTTGGAATGTGTTTCTCATATGGGAATGTTTTCTCTCACATTGTCTCAGATTTCGTTGCGAAGGAGCGTGGCAGAGCAAAAAGCTGCAGACTTATGTCCACTTCCCCATCTCCAATTTCGACATGAATGAGTACGTCGATCACACCCGTGTTGAGACACAGCGACGGCCCCCCTACGATTTATATGCTTTCTTGGTAAGCTTTAACCGTGTACCTGTTCTGGCGTAACCTAGCGCCATAGTTATGCTGTTGCGTTCTGAGCTGTAGCAGCCGTCACTAAACTATTAGGGCTATGCTAGGCTGTGCTATTGTTTGAAATTTTTGAATATCTATATAGAGGAGAATAGTTGTATTTTCGATTCGATTGTTGAATCAAATACTAGAAGCGTATACGAAGAGGGGAGTCAAGTCCTGTAGATCACATAAACAAAATACAGAAGCCGACGCTGAAGATTTTTGGTTAAGTTTAATTTGTACAAGCTTTCGCGTGGAGGTCCACGCTTCCTCAGGTACAAAGTATTTACGAAGTAGTACCGGTATTGTTGTACCGCTATGGCTTGTACCTGAGGAAGCGTGGACCTCCACGCGAAAGCTTGTACAAATTAAACTTAAACAAAAATCTTCAGTGGCGGCTTCTGTATATAATCAAATAGTAGTGATATTCGAACATATATTTGATACTTTTTCGAATATTGTGTTCAAATCAGTCTTTCTGTTTCTGTCAGACCACACTTGCCATATTCTAAAGCACGTTTGTTGCGTGTGCTGCAAATGGTATCGCTGAATTTGTATTTGCACCGAGAATCGGGGGGAAAAGCTGTGTCGTGTTAACAGGCGTGCCGGCCTTCTTTTGGTAGGTGTCACCGTTCTGTCTGAAGCAGGGTGTATTTTTCGTATCTCACGCAGAGATGTGTGTCGACATAACTTTTTTTGTGCCGGTGGCGTAAGGTCTATTTTGGGCCCGAGGCCACGGCGTGAATCGGTGTGACGCTGGTGTCTGCAGGGTTATTCGATTTCTATTCATATTTGATTTGAAATTATTCAGTAGTTTGCAGTACGTCGTACTGCAGTACTCAGTATTTTGCCGTAGTCATAGCCGGCAGCCCTGTGCTGGCATATCCCATGTATTTATCGTTAGTGGTTTCAGCATATACTTCTCACCAAGCTCGCAAGTGATGCTGTACTGTGCATGCCTTGGTTGTGATTTAATATGTTCATTATCTATTTTTCAGAACCACTATGGAACTTTGGCAGCTGGTCACTGTAAGCAATAATAAGAATACTACAGAATGTGCCACTTAAAATGTGTGAGCTGTTGCATCACATAGACATAGTCAACCGGAAAAACATAGTACTGTCGAACCTGTTTATTACGATCTTGGATATAACGATAACTCTGATATTATGGTCAAATTGTTGGTTCCCATCTGCTCACCCTTCAAAGTACTTTTTCAAAGGCATTGTTGGGGCACTAAAGGAATAACAACTCTTCGGGGGACAGGCAAGTGCCCAGCTGAATCTTTAATGATCGTGCTAGGTACGAGAAGTGCGGTAAGCAAATAAATGATATTGATAGCCTTGCTACAGAGAGGACCCTTCCCTCCTTAACTGAGTGGCCGTAAAGGTGGATGTTCTGGATGAGGGGGAACCCAGTTAAACGTGGCGTGACGAGATAGCTGGAGGCGGTGTGTGGGATGAAAAAAGTTGCGCGTGCGAGGCTGAAGTCAGGGTGGAAATGGAAAGTTGTGGGCCTGGCGGAGTATTCAAAAGGAAGTTTGTTTCGGAGCAACCTGCAATGCCGCAGGTAGAGTGCTTGGTCGACCGCTGCGCTGAATGTCACGGTAGGGCATGGTTGAGGCCCTCGGTTTTCTGCTGCAGCAAATTCAAAATTCTGCGGCACGGACTTGTAAATTCCACGATTTTCCGCGGTGAGCAGTCAACGGCTGTTTGAAACGGGAAACACTTTATTTTCTTGGATAATGTGGGAACAAGAATATTTTATGAAATTACAGATTGAAAGCACTGTTGTGGCTCAGCACTACATACATGATATCTTGTGTTCTCTTCTGATGCGGCCTGTCGCCTGCAGTCATTTTATACCTGCTGACAGATCTTTCAGCATCTACAGAGTTTATAGGAACTATATAGGAAGTAGTTTACAATATATGCCCTGGGGAAGTTACATCTTTGCGACACCCTTTTTTTTTTCCTGGGCTGTAGGAATTATTTAAGAGTCTTAACTTTTTGAAGGCAACCTCGCAGACATCAAATCAAAATCCCCCACTGCCACCGCTAAACTGCACACGGGAGGGACGCTGCCCCTTCCTCATGCGAAGTACGCACAATAAACTTGGGCTACATTATCTTATGCCAAACTACAATCTGTCTGTGTTTGTCCTGCTGCATGAACAATTTCGTAAAGTAGGCTTTAGATTTGTAGGGCGGGCTTCACCTCATGCACGGAAGCGTCAGGTGAAGCCCAGTTCCGGGACGTGTCGTTCGTATTCGTCGAATATTGGAATATCCGGAAACCCGAATATTGGGTATTCGATTCGCGAATCGAATACTTTGAGTGATCGATATTCGATTCGAATTCGAGAACTCGAATATCCGCATATTCCTAAAAATAAGGGATTCCGTGAAATTCTGTGCCAAACGAAGGACTCCGTGATTAATTCGGAATTCCGCGGAATCGCGGAAAACAAGGTCGTGCATGAGAGCGCGTAGACGTTTGGCATATGAAGAAATACCGGATGAAGCAGTTTTGGGGGGGGGGGGGGGGGGAGGCGACAAGAGCGGGACACTACAAATAGTCACCATTATCAACAAGCACTTTCAGGGTTGTGTCTGGGGTTCCATTAACAGCTCTAACGTTTTATGTGGTGGTCTGTGCTTTTACATGCCATGTAGACTCGAGAAGATGGATGAAATCTACTTTGATTTTACATTTTAGATATCGGATACTGCCGTGCTGGCCCAAGAGGAGGATGGTACATGTATGATGACTCTTCTGTTTCAGAAGTCATTCTGTCAGAATCTGATGTGAGTCTTTTGGTCACTACTCAGCCTGTTAGGATGCCTAATGAATTTTTCTTACCTTCCAGAAACGGAATGCTTACATCCTCTTCTACACATCCGTAGACGCAAGGCACCAGTTTATTTCTTACTGAGTAAATTACGTATATGTGCAATGTTGCACCTTGCAGTCCTTGTTGCATGCAGATGGTCCTGTTTATTAAATAAAGTATTTAGTTTGTGAAGCACAGGGCCAAGTATGCACATAGTACGTATTGTACATAGCTCACGCGTAGCAGCTACGCAAGTGTATTATATTGTTGAGCATAAGTTGACATTTTATAAAAATTTTAGAGGGTGTTTATACACATGCATAATGTAAATTCAACGATTGTTAAGCTGCTTCAAAATGCATTTCGATATATTCGCGGGAACAGCAGAAAGCTGATGCCCAGCAGCAAAGATTATCAATAAAGATGGTTGAATATAGGTCATTAGGGTGTGTCTAACTTGTTGGTAGTTGAATAATTTTGACACAGTGTAACAGAACTAAACTAGGGGCTCTGCAATGTTGTCCTCTATTCGCACTTCCTTTGTTGTAAATTGTGATCTGATGTGTCTCTAGCAGCCCACCGTCTGCTGCCGCTGCTATGAGTTATCACAAGCACATCAGAGGAGCATCTAAGTACCTCAGAGCAGGTTAATGGGGCAGCAGAACCTGCCCACATCATGCATATCAATTAATGTCCCGTGTCAGTGCCCAGTGTTTGCGAAAGCCACATTTGCTTCGTGGCACTAACATGTTCGTAAGCTCCTCCCACTGGTGGTCACTTATCGTCACTTCTTACATTACATTTTACATTATGCATCATCTTCACCAGCTCGCTTGCTTTCTAGCCATTTTTTCATTGGCAAACTATGCTATTTTTCAATGTGACAACTCCGCAACAAAATCACCACAAGGGTTCCGTTACCTTTGGGATGTCGGGAACACGTGTACAAAATATCTCGTCCCAAAACTATGCTTATTTTATTCAAACTAATTTATTACGAAGCGAGCGCTTCGCCTCTGTGAAGCGAGTAGGCACTGAAAGCAGCACACTGCCGACATCATCCGGCAAGGGAGAATGCAGGTTGCGAAGCAGACGACAATGCTGGGTGACGTCACTGTATAGTATGGAGCTCTGCTCTTTGCATTTTGGTTTGCTAATGTCATCACTTACGAATTAATTACTCATGCAAGATGAACGTAAATGTTGAATTTGGTGTCGAGAGGGTGGTTCGTGTTCGGTATGATGCTCACATAATTTTGTTCAAATCCTTGCGAAGTCTCCCTTTAAAAAAAAAAACAGAACGACAATGCGAAGTGTCTTCGGGATAAAAGGGGATGGACGCGACCAGATTTCAAAACCCCACCGGAGCCATCGTTCTCGAGCAAATGCTAGATAATCTCGGCAGCAGCAGTCGCCACCACCATGGCGGCCAAACCAGCGAAACGCGTTCGTTCGTTCGGATTCGACTGAGACTGATATTTCGTACTGTCTTGGAAGGCAATGTGTGCATAGTGTGCTTCCCTTTGAACGACGCGACGCACGTCCGTTTCCATGGTAACCTACACCCCTCCACGGGCGAACTCTCCGTTTAGCGTCCCCATGTTCTAATGTCCCTGTCTTTCTTCCCTTCCTAACTCTGTGAGGGCAAGGGCTCCAGGGAAGATTGTTTCTCGCCACTTGCTGTATTCAGACAAAATTAACTTTCGCGAAGGACACAATTTATCATGATATTCATGAAATAATTTCCTTGAAGGACAGATTAAAATCAAGAAAAACAAAAACGTAATTTGCTACGAGGACAGCTGATGGCCGCAACCGTCAGCATCCGCAACCTTGGATCGGTCTCACAACATTGGCGCAGTTCAAAAATGGCGTGTGGAGAGTGATTGTTGTTGTGAGCGGTAATATTTTAATTATAACTGTCAAAAAGTTGTGTTATCGACGTTGTTGCTTTGTAAGGTTTTTCATTGTACATATAACGAATTTCGCGCACAATCATGATTGGGAGTGGAGACTATTGCGACAGAGAAGCTCTGAAGAGGTAGTACCCGAGACGGTTGAAAATATTGAATTTAACGCGGTTGATTTACGTGGTATTGTAATGTCGGTTTTCGCAATTTTACTTCAGGATGATGAGTGATTCATGGGATGGAAAAGCTGTCCCCTACTCGAACGTAAGTAAGGTCGTTGCATTAACGAATGCCGAAGCGGCGCGCGAACAAGTCATTACTGCTGTCATCATGCATACTGGTTTTGTCTACTAGAAATACGAGATCGAGCAGGCAGTTATGTCAAACCCATTACTGCTGAAGCTAGAGCTACCTGATAAATCCATCCTTGTGCAACGTTGTCAGGTGTGTCCTCCGTCCTTACCAAGAGGCAAATAAAGTTGTTCTTCCATTCTCCTCTACATTTAACTTAACATGTGTACGCGATAACATTGTTACAATTGGACCTTTCAGCAACAGTCAAGGCTAATGTCTAGGTCGAAATCTGAGTCATCGACGTTGTTCATTGACGATGTTTCTGATTCCGAGTGTGAGCTGGAACTCACGGGGTGCCCTCTTGAGTGGCCAATGGAATCGAAAAGCTTTTCACTGATGGAATCGCCACCGTACGAAGACGCCAGCAAAAACTCAGAGTCATCCGTGAGGGATAAGCTGCGTGCTCTTCCTGCCGATGAAGCAAGGTAGTGCATTTGTAGCAGCACCTTGTATTGAATTCATGCTTTACGACGTACAGCAAAGCAACATGCAGAAATGGCAGTGTGCCTGATTGCAGGTGCTCTGCTTTTTTTTTTGTCACTTTTCCAAGGATATATAAAAAGAACTTGCTTGCAGTGTATCCAGAGGTGCTCACGTTCAAACAATACAGGCTTTAGTACATCTATTCCAGGACAGTACTAAATGCTGTGGTCAGTATGCTTGGCGTGTGCGGATACGCAACCGAAATCGACCCAGTATGGGTGGCTTGTGATGGGACGGACCCTCAATATACTGCATTCCTGGGTTACCACAAAGGAGGCGGAGCCTGCTCCCGAGCTATAGTCACTTGCAGAGGTGTGCCTACCATTTCTTTACGTGTGCAAGAACGGCCTGCATTTCTTCAATGCCAAAGCGAGGACTGCAACATTATGTCCTTGGCACAGGTCCCATTGAAAGCAAAGAAGATCTCCCTACCTATGGCTGCATCCAGAGGAAACACTTCTGGGGATTGTCCCAGTCTCATTCTCACGTGAGTGCCACAGTGCTGCAGATGGGTCAGTGTGAGGCAGTGTAAGATTTTTGCTTTAATATTCCTTCCACAGACGACAATGCACGTTCATGCCAAATATGATGTCCTCCAACACTATGACCCGATGATGAGGGTGAGCAGCGAAGAAATAATGATGCTTGAATGCTCATGGAACAAAGCAACGACCCTGCTCCAGCCCCCGCTGGCAGATTCAACTTGTAACCTTGTGAGTACATGTGAATCGTTTAGATACTGTAAAAAAAAGTGGTTGATTTTGCAATCTTAAAAAGGAGCAGTGCAAGGCCAAAACAAAATCTGTTTCCAGTTGCGGTGGAACATCCGATCAGTGCGCAATGTTTTCTGCAAGGAATGCAAACACATTTGGCACGTAGTACACAGCAGACGTTTTAGCTGCACGTGCACATTCCTAGTTTTGTGCAGCTGACAATCATACGTCAGGAGGTTGAAGTAATTCGGGGAGAAATCGGGCAATAATTGTGCCTTCGAGTGTTATCGGGTGTTTCGTTTCTCATCTTGTCTATTAAGACCTTTCCTAATCTTTTTCTTCTTTTTTTTGTGTGTATGTATGTGAGGGGGGGTACCCTACCAGCACTAATCCCCGAAGGCATAAACAGCACCTTGGCCAAATATTGGGCCGACATTGCCAATATCAGTCCAGTATTGGGCCAAGATATTGTTCTGCTTGGGAGTGCTGACACACATGGGTATATTGCCGGGAACGTAAGTGAGCCATCTTTACATGTGTTACCTTTGTTCGTCTTCAGTGTCACTTGAGGGTTTCACAGTGACTGGAATTCGGGGAGAAATCGGGTTTAACCCGAATTGGTCGGAGGTCAGTTCGGGGGGGAATAACCGGGCGGAAACGGGTTTAACCCGAAAACGTCGCTCCCTACTTATGACGTAGAGGCATTGCAATACAGTGACAATGCTATTTCGAACAGTCTTTGAGTAGCATGGCTTTGAGCAGTCTGAAATGCCATTTCTATTCTCCTTTAACAATTTTGTGAATTTGTTTTGCAAGAGCTGGGAATATTTCACTATATAAATTTTATGTAATATTTCGTGTGACTTTAATTCTGCTATGCATATCCTCTGCGGTTGTATCATGGAGCTTATAGGTGTCTGAATGCTGAAAGTCTCAGGCTTTACCAGGATACATATCAAGAAATTGTCTCTACTTCTGTCTGGCTGTGGCCTAAACAATTGTTGCTAGTCCAGCGTCCATGTGTCTTCTACTTCTTTTGTCCCGTTTTTTACCGCTGGTTACCTTTCTCCAATCTACTTCTTGAACACCCACATGCGGTGAAACCCTCCTTTGGTGAACTTGACGTTGACAATCAAGCCTGGATTGTTGAGTTGACAACGAGGGCGGAATGACGAGGTGATGTTCGAATGGGTTTGGAATTGATCTCCAGTACCGTAAACGTTGCCAAAGTTTGCTAAATGTGTACTAAAATACCAGTTGCGCAATAAATTGCAATCCGTAGTTCAGTTTTGACTTTGTCAAACTCACTTGTTGCAAATTACAATTTTTCTATAATTTCCACTCATTGTTATCATTATTTTGCGGGACCTTAACCTCGTGGGAAAATAGCTATTTGCAAAAATTACTGCTTTTACAGTACCTATCTTCTGCTCCTTGTGTATGCCTACAATATGCATCACTTTTGATTCATGAATATCGTTCTTGTGAGTGAACGTAACGTGATGCTGTGTTACAGACAATCCAGATTCTGCCAGGAAACGACCGCAGTCCAACGAGATGTATATATAAAGAACTCTCAATCTTAAAGGTGATGTGTCTTCAGTTTTGCAAGGACCTTTGGGAATTTTTTTAGTGAAGTGTACATAGAGCCTTGTGTTTTGGGGATAAACTAAGTAAATCATCACTTCGGGTAAAACCAAAAAAACCCGACAACTAACTTGCAAAAGTACAGATTCAGGCTCCAATACAGTCGCCGACCGATTTTTCGGACGTGCTCGATTATTCGGACTCGTTCACGGAACGGCTGCGGGTCCCATAGAGTTGATGTATAAGAACGTCCAAAATTTCGGACGCCGTGCAGTGCCGTCGCTCGATGTTTCGGGCTCTGTTTGCTCAACCAGCGAATTTCTCTCTTGGGGTGACGGAAAATATTGGTATCATCCAAAATTCGTATCAAAAGAAATCAACCAAATAAAATATTGAGGACAAAAAAAAATTGGGAATGATTGTTCATTTTCCATTCCTCTGAGTAGAAGAGGTCTGTCGTAACGCTTTTGCGTCTTTGTTTTTGGCCAGTGGCTTGATTCAAAAGGCCCAGCACGTCCGCCCGCGGGTCGCGCGAGAGCGCTGTAAAGCGAGCTTCTCCTAAAGCACGCATGCGGTAGGTGAAGCCGACTTGCGGACTTGATGACGACGGTGCCTATGTCACTGTACAGTGGCGTATACGAAGAGGGGAGTCAAGTCCTGTAGATCACATAAACAAAATGCAGAAACCGACACTGAAGATTTTTGTTTAAGTTTAATTTGTACAAGCTTTCGCGTGGAGGTCCACGCTTCCTCAGGTACAAAGTGAAGTGGTGACACACATAAGTATATATAGTATAGACATATACATGACTAAACATACTGCTGTACAAAGAAAGGGAAGGGGAAGGAGATATGGTGATGAGATTTCGCTTCTGGAAATGGAAGCTGATATCAGGAAGAGCTGGAAGCACGTTAGGAAAGCATCGACAAATTTTTCCAGCCTACTAGTGCTTGGTAAAGTTCATATTGAAGCGAAATTCGTTTTTTGGACTGCTCGATTATTTCGACTTTTGCGCGATCCCCGCCGAGTCCGGAAAATCGGACGGTGACTGTACAGATACCGGAGCATTCTAAGAACTGTGCATTCTGCGCAGCCACCTCACATGCTGTGTTCATCTTAAATTCAAGAAGCCCTTTTTATTTTCCACCCGATTTTACAGCACCCGAAATAAGACCTGACTTTCGCAAAACATAAAACCCCAAAACACAAGGTAATTTGTGATGTATTTTTACAATTCAGTTTGAGATTATTCACGGAACATACTTTCGCTCAAACTCGAAATCCATCTGGTCTCAAACGAATCTTGCCATTTGTTGTACGTTCTGTGCTTCAGAGAAAGATTGGCACGCTCGTGTTCAGCTCCAAACCTCTCCTATTTTCAGAGGCTCGTGGACAGTCTGAAGACGGGAGAAGTTATATGGGCACCCGACATGTCAGGCCCGCCTTTTTTGGAAAAAGTGAAGAACATGCTGAAAGGTCAGCATAAGAGATTCCTCTATGGACATGGCCCTTTCTCATTGTGATGCTCCTGTTAGGAACACGGAAGGGTAGCTTTCGGGGAAAATCGGGAACTCCATTCTTGGACGTTGGGTGGAATTCCTCTGACTTCGACCTCTACATCGAAACAGTGGTGGTGGGGAAGCGGCAAATTGTAGACTTCACTGATGAGATGTGGAACATTCTCTCAGGTATGTGGAATGGCCTAGGGGGATACATAGTGTTGTTCTTATGTTGCACACGATTTTTTTGCAGGCTGCTCGTCATTTCAAGAACTGAAAGATGGGCTTACCCTTGTGTTTCGATCTGTGCAGGCGGGAGAGAGCAGGCCTCTTGTATGTAGTCCGTTTGTTGTCACAATGAAATGGAAATGGAAAAGTCTTTCTTAAAGGAGTACAGTGGTCCGTCCTAAAAATTTTCAGATTAAGATGTCTGATGAAAGTGTGTGTGTCCTTTTACGTGTCATTTTACTGAATGGCGCTAAAGGTTTTGATGTGTGCAATTTGTTTCTCAGAAAAAAACTAACGTAAACATGGCTCCGCGCCTTCACCCTTAACTCGCCACTCCGGGTGTTACGAGGAGGAGAAGGTATGATGCCACGTCACCGATGACGTCATAAGGAGAACTCGTTCTGGTTCGCCAGTCGGTGGGAGTCAGCGCCTTGCCCCTTTGCCGCCGTAAACCAGTTTTGCAAGTTCTTCCGGAGAATTAGGGATAGAAGGAGCGGCCGAATCATTACCGAGCGAGGAGAGAGGCTTTTTCAGAACCCCGAACAGCCGAGTAGCAGACGACAGAGGAGTAGCAGACAACATTTCTGTAGACCAATCAGCGAGCGTTCTCTTTATAGCGTTAGCGCGAGGTTCAAGGCAGAGCACAGGCTGGTACTGCTCTTCACCGCCGTTGCGCACGGTCGCTTTTTGCGGCGTACTTTAAATTCAACTTCTGGGATAATTATGACTCTGTGGTGTGAATTACTTCGCATGGTGCATCTTACTGGCCCACCTAGCGGTTTTATAGGAAGAAAACCGAGTGTTAAAAATGACTTCTGTGCTACTTTAAAGGCTCGTTGACACTGTGGCGCATGTCATTCGTTGCATCATCCACGCATTGTATTGCACACCAGAATATTGAGGAAATACTATCCTCCAGCTCCGACTAAGTAAGAGCTAAGTGAGGCCACCCCCATTGGTTCATGTAAGCATGTGACCTCTCTTTCGCAGCCTAACTGCCAGGGATGCCTATCGTGATGTCGGAATCGGATGAGGATCAGTGTTCTTGTTGCCGATTTTCTATGCGTCTATTGCCCCCCTTTGCTGTAAGACTTTGAATTCAAATTCACACCAGTGCATGTAACCACCTTCAATATTCATCTTTTTTTGAGTTGGGACTAAGGCCCCAGTCTTTCTGCTGCGGCAAATCTCAGATCGTGAGGCAGGGAATAAGAAATTATGCAATTTTCCGAGTAAAAGTGCTCCGCTCATTGCTGGTAGCCAAGGTTGTGTTGAAGACTCTGAGGTGGTGAACTCAAATCTTACCGTCGACTGTGCTGTCTGAAGCTTTCTCTGAGTGCTTTCCTCGGGTTTTCTGGCAGACTTTGCAGACAGATGTCGGCATAGTTTCCCCTGAAGTCGTCCCAGGACGCACACTGACCCCCCCCCCCCACTCCACAGGTATACAAGCCGTACAATGCAAACAACCGCATAACTAGGGCCTGCCTTTTTAGGGTTAAACCCGTATCCGCCTGATATTTACCCCCCCCCAAACGAAATCTGTTAAATTCGGGTTTAACCCGAACCTACCCGAAAACATCCGGGTCGCGTGGCACACTCCTAAGCGCGCATTAAAATAAAGTTTGATAACATTGCTAAACATTAGATCCACGTTAAGACAAAATTTTATTAAACAAACAAAAATCACCCGAATACACCCGAATTCCCGACGACAGAATGTGCCGTAACGGGATTTAATCCGAATACACCCGAATTTTCCAATGAAAAATACCGCCCGATATTACCCCCCCCCCCCCCCCCCCCCGAATTTGGCCAAAAATAAAACCCGAAAAAGTCAGGCCTGTAGGCCAAGCTGCGTGTTACCATATAGCATGCGTGTTACGTGCCTGTCATTACGGTATATGAAGTCGTTTCGCATCGCTCATGTTTCGTACGTCAAATTTCTTTGGGACGAAATTTAGATAGTCCACAAGAACCAGACTACGGTGGGAAACATCCTGCGCGACATGAGCCAGCAGTTACGTCCAGAACCAGCCATGATGGGCATCACACCACTGCGTATGCTGGCTGAGCTGGGGTTACAGAAACTACAAAGAGACTACCTCAACATCTTTGTTGGTTAGTAACACATGGCATGGGATGTCCTTTGATCCCAGGTGTGTGCGCTTGCCAAGCACGGTCAACATGCTGCCGCATATATTTAGACCCTGAAGTTTTCGGGTTTTATATTTTTCCAAACTCGGGGGGGGGGGGGGGGGGGGGTAGAAATCGGGTCAATAAATTGATGTCAAAAATTCGTGCAAATTCGGACAGAAAAATTACCATCAAACTGAGTTCGGGGAGAAATCGGGGCATTATTGTAGAATAAACGTTCACTGTTACCGTTTATCCAGAGGGCCAGAAGTAAGGGGCAGTCGCGTATTTTGTGAGAAACTAGTATGTCGATGCCTTGATGTGCCTAGCCAGGGTCCAGTTTTGCAGGTAGAAATCGGGTTTAACCCTAGATAGGTGAACCTCAATTCGGGGTGCAAATTCAGGGAAATATCGGGTTTAACCCTAAAACATCAGGGTCTATGCATATTGTGACAAATTTTTGTTATGATCTGAGGCTTAACGCAACCTTTATGAGCCCCTGTGAAAGACTATGTGAGACCGTGACGGTTGCATTTTTGCGCGTTGCCACTCGGAGGAGTGATTGGCTTATGGATTTTCAATCAGTCACTCAATCATTTTATTTTCATTCGTTCATATACTACGTGCAATTAACGTAGAACTGGAGGAAAACTAGAGGGAAAATCCTGGTTAAAGGATCCTTCATGAAAGGTACCTAAATGTCAATGGAGCACTAGTCAGGAGTTAGGTAACGCTACGATGTACAATACAAGAAGACAAATAAATAAACAAATAAATAAAGAACAGGACAGATAAATTGAATTCAAGAGACTAATCAACAACTAATCAAACCTGAGAAATTAGGACTAATGGATGATTGAGACATATGAGTGAACGGTGCATTGGCTTGTGTAACGAGCCTCCGACTTCTACATGTAGGTTTGGAGCTGGCAAGCCCAGACCAGCTGAACCCATTCTTTCTGTCCCCCGGGGACCTTGCTGTGGCGGTGGCCGAGCTGTACAAGCTGCAAGCGGTCCTGGACATGGTGATGCTGTGTAAGACCTACTTGCACCTGCCCATTCACTACCTCAGTGGGTACACTAGGTATGCATTTCATTGGTCGGGGGGGGGGGGGGGGGGGGGGGGAGAGAGAGAGAAGTGCTACACTTAGAGAGTCGGGTTTTGTTTCAGGGAAGCCCTGAAATATTTCAGCAATGCTGATAGAGGGAACTACATTCACAAGTTCAAGTTTCCGGTAAAGGTGCCTGTTGTCAGGGTGGTGCTTGAAAAGTGAGTAGTGAGATATGTGCTCTGTAGCCACTCGTGCACTCTCGTTAGAACAATGTTAGACAAAATCCCGGATAAGAGACTTAAAGGGACCGTAAACAAGAAATAAAATGACCACATAGAATCCTGCTTTGTGATGACGCACACAAGCCATTCTACCTCTGTTCTTCGTACTCTTGATATTAATCAATTTCAAAGATCGATGACTCTGCGATCGCAGTGCCCAGAGACGTCTGCTATGGTAAACAGTGGGTAAGCCGCCCCAGATTGGCAGGCTGGTATCACGTGGTAGCGATGTACCTATGCAGTCGTTGTCCAATTTTTTGGACTCTGCGGCGATCGCGCAAATGTCTGAATAATCAAGCAGTCCGAAAAATCGAATTTCACTTCAAAAGTCAACTTCATTAAGTACAAGTAGGCTGGAAAAAGTTGTTGGTGCTGTCTTAACAGGCAGTCTTTTTTTCATCTCTGCCTGATAACATCGGCTTCTACTTCCATCTACACCTACGTTCTACAGCTGTTACTTCCCGAAGTGATATTGTATACGGGCTAAAGCGCCGCAGTCGCCTTCATTAGTTCCGAGTTTGACGGATGCGCTGGGGAGACGGCAATTCATTGATATCCCGAACACGTGGAGGGAATGGATCAGGACAACTTCTGGCAACATTAGGCGTCACCATTCCGCAAGTCGGCTTCACCTAACGCCTGCGTGCTTTAGGTGAAGCTCGCTTTACTTCACGGGCGGACAGCACGTGCTCGGCTTCGCGAAGCGCGACGACAGGAATCCTTCACTCAGAGTGTTGGAAAATGAACAGTCATTGCCTATTTTCTTGCCTCAATTTTTATATTTGGTTTCTTTGACCTTCGCATTGCGCCATGCGCACGTGGTGGGCTGGCGACCGCTCCGGACGCTTGCGGTCTGGGCAAACCGTGTCCGAAATATCGAGCGATGAAGCTGTGCGGCATATGAAGTTTTGGACATTGTTATACATTAACTCTGGAGCCCGTCGCCGTTCCGCGAATGCGTCCGAAAAATCGAGCATGTCCGAAAAATCGGGGTCTGAAAAATCGGTCGGCGACTGTATTAAACCTGTTTGAAGAATGGCAGCAACTCTTGAGCAGCTTAGTTTAAACAGTAGTAATGTGCAGAAACATCCTGCGCCCTCTGTTGGCATCTGTCTTTACACATCCTGGATGCACCAACCGTGCATCTCTGACGAGTGGCATTTTTTCGGTTTCACCACACTGCGGAGTGTATGCTGTAGCTAGCTAGTGTAGTTGCATGTGTTCTTAACACATGGTGCATGAGCTGTTGGTGGATTAGGCACTCTTCAAGTTTTCATTGGTTCAGGAATCTTTGGAAATTCATTGTTAGAAAAATGCTAACAATAAAACAGAGGTGCTATATATCTGAAGTACAAAGACCACACAAACATGAACATACAGTTCCTATAGGCTTGCCATTCACTCTACAATCCCCTTATGAATGTAAGGAAACTAGTAATGATTTCATACAGGTGATATTCAAGCAAGTACCAGCCTCTGTATCTTACACATCCTGGCCACAGAAAAAATTATTGTTGGAGAGATCAGTTATGCAAAGAAAGCAAAATATGTGCAGAAGGTTCATGGTGCTACAGCCCTGGAACATGCAAATAAAACAGAAACAGTCAACAGGACCAGCCGTGCATTTGTGATCACTCAAATCAGTCAATGAAGTGTCAACTAATTAGCTTAGTAGTAGGAGTGCGCAAATATTGAAATTTATGAAAACCTGCGAAATTACCCTTCGAATAACTAAATACAGAAACCGACACTGAAGATTTTTGTTTAAGTTTAATTTGTACGAGCTTTCGCGTGGAGGTCCACACTTCCTCAGGTACCAAGTAAAGTGGTGACACACATAAGTATATATAGTATAGCCATATACACGACTAAACACACTGCTGTACAAAGAAAGGGAAGGGGAAGGAGATATGGTGCCACATGTCTGTGTACAATGAATAGCTGGGCAGACGGATAAGTGACCTCTAACCATTTAAGAACAGTAAAAGGTGCTATCGTGCACAAAAAGGCTCGCCAACCCACTTTCGCGGAAGGGGGGATCAGGAGTATGGGAAACGAGTGGCCCAGAATGGACAAAGGGGAAGGTTACGGATTATCTAACGGAGTGCCAGACGATGACTGAAGCGAAGATTCAAGAATTGTGCAGAAATAAATATAGATATATAACTATTAAATTTACATAAGCGGATATAACGAGCCAGGACTAAGATTCCGACCATTTGGTGTGAGACACTTAAATTGCGAAATTAAGTAGGACTCCCTATTCTTACGTTTAATGTCTGTGCGGAACCCAGATTCTAGCAATATAATTTTCAAATCAGTTTCAAAATCGTGATTAGGTTGATTGAAATGGATGGCGACAGGAGTTTGGCGGGCATTTAGGATATCAAATTTGTGGCCGTAAAATCTTTTTCTCATTGTATTGGAGTCTGGAAATGGAATGGAATCTCGAAATATGGGGCGCTATCACTCAACCTATCCTCACTAGAGTTCCCTCTATCCAACATGAGCAACACCATTTTGGGTGTTTGGGTGGCAAGTGGATTGGATGGGATTGAAATGGGTACCTCCCGCAATGTGCAAAACTAGTGGATTTTTGGTGCAAATTTGATGAATGCAACCTAGGGTGGGTAAGACACGTTGGGAATTGTCGTCTGCTTCCGTCATTTACCGCTGCCTACAGAAGCACCTGCTGGGACACATTCTGTCGTCCGTACGATTTTTAAGCAAATCTACACGAATAGTTGGAATAAGAAAGGCAAGAATGTTTATATCCATGAAATCCAGTAATTAAATATAAGATTGTACAGCAAAGTGACGTTTTTGTTGTGATTTCGCTGTGATCGCTGTGTTCACTAGGCCTAACACCGGCGAAAAAACGTATTATTTTCGGTTAGATATCGTTAGAGGATTATCAGTTGAAGCTGATTTCCGAGAAATGTATATGACGATGTACATTTGCAGCGTAAAGCCAGAGTAATCTCTGAAGATTTTTTGTCACGGAATCCCCGCTTGACTGTGTTTGTTTTCGTCGCCATTTTGGGTGGCAGTAAGGTGTCATGGTGGACCCGTTCGTAAAACGCAAACCAATCAGATGCGCAAAACTGTGATTGACAGGCGGAGCCTCTTTTTGTGACTCCTCCCAGTGGCGAAACTCCCTTTTAATATACGGCTCTGACGTTGGTCAGTGCCATATGTGTACTTCTGAATGTGTACTTCTGTTTCACGTCTGACCTCAAGATGATGTGAAATGTACATCTAGGGGCTAGAGGTAAGGGGAGTGCAAGATTTCGCGAAATTTTGTGGTCGTGAATGTGTGCCTCCTGCGACGTTCGTGAAAATTAAAGGCTCGCGAAATAAAAGGGTTTTACAGAAAGCTGGCAGTATGATATTCAAAAAGATTTGAATATTTGAAAAAGTTGGAATATAAATTTTTGAACATAAATACGAACCAAATATTGGAAATATTTGATGCGTATTCAAAATTTCAAATAGTATTTGTGCACCTCTGCTTATTAGCCTTAATTAATAATGCATTATTGACTCTGTGATTTTGTTCAGGCATTGTTTACGTGTCCTACTTACATGTGCCGGAGAAAACTCTCGAAATATTTCATGCTGTTTTCCCCCGTTAGCGTATCTCCCATGGAGTGGACGGCTTCGATGAAAAGCCGTCAGGGAAACTATACAGCTCACACTATTACCCACATCAGTACAGTTCCGCCCTTTGATCACCTGATCTCGGAAAAGACATTTGGTGAGTACTGAGTACTGAGCTGTTTACTAAAAATACTGGTCTGTTCAAAATGCGTACAGCGACTGCTGATCCTGTAGTCTGTGTAGTGTTTGCTGCATACCTAGCTGGAGCACGGGGAACATCGCTCGGCACTGTGACAGCTCCAGTAACGTTACTGATAGAAATGTTGCATGATAATCGAAGTTAAATAAGCGTGAAAGCTCCCTATTGGCTGTGTGATTGAACATCGCTTTTGAGAGAGAGAAAAAAAATGTGGATCCCAGTGAAAGTTTGATGTCAAATAATGAAACTGGAATACAGTCAAACTCCTTTACAACGAAGCTCAGGGGACAGCAAAAATTTGCAGTAAAGGTATTTTCGTTAAAAAGAATGTCCATTATTGGAGCTATAGGGCTCCAGCGGGACCGCAAAAAAATTTGCTGTAGTGGTATTTTCGTTAAAAAGGTGTTCGCTATAAAGGAGTTTGCCTGTATCACGTGTGATATGCGTGAAATTCATGAGAATAAGAGAGAATAAGAAAATGTGGTGATATCTGTGTAGTCTTGATTGAAATGGGAGCAAACTATCATCATATTTGGAACACTCTCATTAAAATGAGCTCATGATTCTGATTTATTTATCTCAAGCAGAAGCGGCAAGGCACTCGAGGGAACCAGATTATTATTGCACTATCATCTCCTGCACACAAGACAAGTTGAGATAAGTCCTGCGCACATAAGTTGTGATATCTGTACAGTGATTTACGAGGGAGTGTCCAGGGGAGCATCATTGCAGAATGTGTCCACGGCAAGCAGTTTTGGCCCTACTTCACGAATGAGTATCCTCAGCAGCGGAAGATTCCACAGTGTTTCGACAACATCTTACACGTGCGACTGATACATAATCATTCTTGACATCTCGCTTAATGGCTGTAGTATATTTGATATTGATTATTGATATAATGAATGGTATTATTTAGCCGTTGCTGAATCCTGTGTGTCCTGCTAGAGTATCGTAATTTGGCTCAAAATTTGATTCAAGATTGCATTGTTATCAATGTCTCCTTTTGGTCTGTCCGCTTATCTGTTCAGCTATAAATATTTGAACTTTCACTTAATTTTTTTGCTTAGGAAATCTACAAGAGAAACAAATTAGTATTTATCGAAATAGTATGAACAAACATTCATGCAATCTCACAAACTTAGAAAAGCTATCCACATAGCACTGCACAAAATGCTTACTAGTCCACTAATAAAACGTGTGTAAGACTAAAATAGTTTGTGTAACTGAAATTATAGTTGGTCAAAATTAAATGAGAATTATTTAGCTGTTTCTGATAGAGTGCTATGCCTACAATGGAATTTAAGCGGATGTGAACCAATTCGTATTTAGTACTCATTTGAAAGTTGGAATGATGTTCACAACTTTGCAGCCTAACTCTTCAAGCATTATATGCCTCTAGTTTTTTAGCTGTTATGATTGTATGTGTGTAACTGACTGGATATCTAATTAGTTTTTTTACCTGGTCATGTGTATGCAAATCAGCTGTGTTTCTTAAATATTTGCTAAAATTTCATGAATTGTGCTCGAAATGTATTTTCCTTAATTTTCTATACCACCTGGTTTGATACTACTTGCTTACTACATTTCTTTACTCTATACAAAACATCAGTTTTTGATGTGGAAGAAGCATTTCGTTATTTTGGGCTCATTACATTTCACTTTTGGCAAACTACTGTCATGCCTAGCTCTAGGTGTAAAAAGACTCATAATAACAGTATTGTCCCACTGTCAGTGGCAGAACTATTGCGGCTGTAGTTTGAATGAAACATTCACAGCACTATCATGCACGTAGTCAGATGTAGTGTCCTTCAACTCATCTGATATGGCCACATGTGGATCTCTGCTGTTCTTGTGATAGTGCTGTCAACAAACCTCAGTAACTGTCAACAGTTTTTGGCCGTACTGCATTTTTAGCTACGTGTAAAATGCGTTTTTTTTTCTGCTGAGCATTGTAGCGCCTCACATCGAAAGGGAAGAGGCATGCGAAGGAGATCCATCAAATTTTTTAAAAAAGTTTCTTGGCTTGGAAAGCACAAAAAGTGTTTAGGTGTGTTAAATGTTACTAGTAATAAATTTCTGCATGTCATTCTTTCAGTTCATGGAAGCAAAGATATCAAGTAGGAACTACTATAGTAGGGCTTTCCTGCGCCATCTTTCTTAGTGACATCACTACAAAAACTGTACAATTAGAGCTTGGTATATCTGAACACCTTAGTGGCACACTTGTTTTGCCATACTTCTACTATTAAGACAAACACGATCAAGCTTGCAATTCTTCACTTGGTTGCTTAGTTACACATTCCAAAAGTGTCAAGAAACACTGCAGCCTAAAAGCTCTTTCCAGGTCATTTGCACCGGTTCTGAGCACGATGTGTACATTGTCATTGGATCGCTCAGTCCCTGTCCAAGGTCCAGTGGCGTTGTAGGTCCAGTGGAGTCGTAGGTCCATGGAACCGACTTTTAGACATGTATCCCTGTGTTACTGACATATAGAGCGCAGGAGGTGTCATTACCACCTCAAGTCCAGCATGAACATCTAAGTTCTCAACACCTTCTTTCTGTCATTTGCAAATTAGACTCCGTGCCACAGTTTCGTCAGAGGAGGAGAGTTAAAGGGGCAGTAAACAGGGCCCCCAAACATTTCACAAATAATGGTACCCCATGAAAGAACGCAGGTCACAATACCCTAATACTATACATTTCATTCGGCTCGTGCCAGTTCAGTGACCCACATAAACGCTTTCAAAGATGAGTAACCCGCGCGCCTCTCTCCACCACGCATACGTCGCATGGCTACATATCCTTTTGCCGTCCAGTCGGGGGGCCCGAGCTCCACGCCCAGGAGGGACGTGACGTTTCAGATTTTCAGATAAACGGGCTTCATTATCAGCTGTGAGGTGGAGTGCTCCGTTTGTTTCTGTGGAGCTTTTGCTTTTCCGTGGTTCCAAAATTCAGCGTCATGACATTTCCAACATCTCTGAGTGGACTAAGCAACACTGGGCGCCTAATTCTGACGTAAACGTCAACAATTGAGCTACTGTCACGTCACGCATTTCGAACCTGGTTACCTCCCAGTCACGACGTGACATGCTAACCACTATAAGCAATATGCTAACCACTGGGCCACACGAGCCGGTGACGCGTTGAAGCCGCAATGGTGGCTCAAACCAAAGTACGGCAGCCCAGCCGTCGGAACCAGTCGAAGATCACGCACCTGAGATTCCAAAACTGTAACGCCGGATATTCATTCGCGCTCGCTGAGTGCTGCGTGCTACTGCGCTGAAAACGTCGTACGCGTGTGATATTTATATTGAACGCATTTCTTCTCCGGTTTGAGGTTGTAACTGTTTAGATTTTGAACAGAATAAGACCCACATTCACCTAGTCAATTTCCGCAAGTGAAATAAAATCGTGAAATAAATAGCGCCACATCAAAATGACGTCAAGTTAGATCGCGGGGTGGAGCTAGAAAGCGAAAGTATGCAGCGAATATTTCATCTGCATGCAAGCGCCTATTGGATTTGAGCGCTAGTAATTACAAGGAGCTTTTACTGCCTAAGTTGCAATAATATACGGCAGAGAAATGCGCACCTTGTATACCTGTTTACGGCCCCTTTAATGTCTCTGTAGCTTGTGATTATGTGTTTTAGGAAGTTTCTCTGCTCAATTACTGTCAAGATAGAGCTAGTATACTTCGCAGTTACTGATATATCTAGTTGTTCTTCCATTTTGATATAGTATATGCTTAGCTTCTGCTTAATGGTGTCAGCTCTTGAGTACATGTCATCAGTCTGTTTCTCTTGCCAGCTGCTACTCGGCTGTTTCAAGCTTGTCTGCAGTTAGATGGAGGCCGTTGCTTATGGTTTTAGCTATCTAGTAGAAGATATATAGTACTTCATAGCAGCAGTATAGGGCTAAGTAATATTTTATATTGCCAGTCCTCAGTATCAACTGGAACTAAACATACGTGGATGCAAGCTCTGTTGTCAATTCGATGACTGTGTCCACACCAGTGTGTGCAAATGCACATATTTCTGCAAATAGAAAGTTTATTTCCAAATTATCTGATGCATATCTGCTAACAGTCTTAACACTTCAAGAGGACATGGCTGTGAATTGTTCACAGAGTCTTCCAGTGTGTTACTATGCTCTCGCATGCAAATTTGGCCATGTTCGTATATTTGGAACAAATTGCAAATGTCGCACCAGAATACAGTGCGAAGTCAAGATAGTTTTCCACCAAAAATGAATGAGTCAAGACGAGAAAAGAAGAAATATGTTGGGCCATCAATCGGATATGAATATTCTACCTGTATCCATTTTTGCCCAGGTATAAGTCTAAGCTTGACATCTGTGTATGACAGATTGCAGCACAAACATCACATGAGATGGAGACTGCACCAAAAAGCTACCATAGTTGCAAGCGCAGCAAATAATTCCTAATTCTATAAGCAATCAGACATGTCCAATGCGCTGTCGTGCCATTGGATAAGAAATTGCGATACATTTTGAACGTGGGTGACTTCTAAAGCGACCCAGCTGAAGTATGTGTGTCATGTGTAAAGCTTCGATGGCATGTGCCATCATTAACCACATCTGTTCCAGGATTAGTTGAGATAGGGAACTGATCACGGAAATATGTATCCGAGCCACTGATATGAGCAAAGGGGCTACCACTTGTTGTATACAAGAGAATCAAGTCATCCCAGTACAAATGTTCACATCATTATAGCTGTGGTATTCCCTCTCCAACTTGCTACGAAACCCCTACTTATTGTGTCCATTGAATGCTGTTGAGAGAAAATGATGGCTACAGTGGAGATCGTAAATACTTCGATAGACTGTTTTTGGGTTGACCGTTATGGGTAAACTGAAAAAGATTAACCGGTAGATCTCCTGGCTTTGATAGTGGAAATGTCTGTGGGAAAAATCAGACTTAGGTGTTTAAAGCAGATGCTGTTTATGCTCTTTGTGTGTTAGCACAGAAACCTTTTTTTTTCACCTCGTGAGTATGAGCAGATGATCATCTTCATTTTCAGTCCACTCAGGAAAAGGCCGAGAATCAAGTGATCATTTTAATGACTTAGCTTTGTGCATGAGGATTGCGAACATGAACGAATATTCGTAGTATTCGGTCCAGATGATCCACTACACTGCCCTTGGGAACGACAAATTACAAATAAATGGTAAAGTGCTATGTTGCGCAGTCCATTAAAACACACACGCATGGCGAGGCAGCATCATACTTGTGGATGCAGACTACTGCTATCCTGGGACATTATTTTTGTATGTAAGGTGATCACCTGCTCACGACCACATTTCTAGATGTGGAATTCCCAGTAGACCTCTGCCTCATACTTGTGCTGTGTCTCAAGGTCTCAAGTCACCGCTTGCAGTGGTTGTCGACGTTCCGAGGCATAGTGCTTCAACATAAATCCTGCTTTCATGGGCTCCACTATAATGTGATTCATGTGCAGTGCCAAGCACAGTTGGTCAATGATTCTGTAATGAAAGCTTACAATAAGGAGGAAAAAAAAGAAAAGACTGTTATTGTTCTACCATGTGAAGCAGTCTTCTTTGGTTGTTGCCATGCAGCAGGCTCAGGTTTAAATCTTTGCCCGAGTGGACATGCAAGCTGGAAAGGCACAGGACTTTATGGCTATATGATAAAGGCTGATTTTTCTTTGAGATTTGCTCTGTCATAAACAGTCTGTCAACTATGGTCGCTACTGTGGTCGTCTACAGGTAATCTTTTGGCCACAGCATACAGTATTTACACTTATTTAAGCTAGAATATATAGGATGTCGAACGAGTGGATATCATTTAAATCTTAAAAACAGGTTTTGCTGCATGAAAATTTGAAAGTACTTGGGATACACTCATAAAGGTTTTGCCACACATTACGGCAGTTTGCATTGGTTTCACACATTAATTGAACTAATTTGTTTAATTAAACTAGAAAAATCGCCAAGTGAAGGTAACATTTTTCTTCAAGAATTTGAAAACTAGTGGCTAAACACTATTCCCCGAAGACTTCGAGGGTTTTCACCAAATATCTCGGAAATATTTTACGCTACAAAATCTGTTGGTCGTCGAAGCACACTCGCTGTAATTTGGGTTTCCGTAGCAGGCAGTATATGTCACGACATGTTTTTCTGCGTTTTCAGAAGAAATAAATTGTTCTCTTTCCACACTGTCTCATACTCCTCTCACGCAGGTCGTCTTCAATGATCATTGAAACCAATGGCCATTGAACATGCACGTGGCGCCACCTAGCGTGTAACATAGAAACTTCTCAAATTGCACTGTATAAACTGCTCCCTGACAGGTTGAGACATTACAGGCTTGGTGGCGCTACGTGCATGTTCAATGGCTGTCGGTTTATGACCATGGAAAAGTGCCCGTGTGACAAGGGGTATCATTCGGTGTCATGCAATGCATCATTATCAGCAAGACCCAGATGATGACACCGATGTCGATACAGACAAGAGGGCTGTTGCCTCTTTTCTTTTTATTTGTATCTTGTAAAGGGTCCTTGGGGCGGAGTGAGCAGTTCCGCAAACGCAAATTTCGGCAAGAACGCTGTGGCGAGCAAATGATTTTATGGTCTCGAATTTGCGTAGCAATAACATGAAAAACCTGCGGATTTTTGTGGGAATGGTGCGTTGTGGCAACAGCGTTTTGAATTCTTGAAGAGGAATTTTCTCGGAGAGTTCTCAATTTGCCGGACGGGGCTGGGGCTTGATGACCCCTCTCTTTCCCACCGCAAATGCTTCAGGTTGCAGGGTACTCTCCCCATTTTATGCGCAGAGATCGGGCAGGGCGTCTAGAATTCCACGTTCACTCGCACGAAGCACGCAATTCTTAAGATACCCCTGAGACGTTCGTCTTGAGTGTCCGCTGGGTAGACTTCTGGGGCCTGGCCCCACATAAAAAAATTTCAAGCCCCCCCCCCCCGCCACCTTACAGATAGCACCTAGGGTAAAGTACTTTTCTTCTGGATTGTAATGTGGTGTCTTCATAGAATATTTTAACGCTAAACGTAATACGTATTGGATGCCACTCTCCACCTGGTTGCACACACTATTTGCTAGCAAGCTCGGATGTATTTGGCCATAGCTTGTGCGTGTTTAGTCCACTTTTGTCCCGTTTCAATCTCTTTCACATCTAGCATAGTCATAGCTAGCTTTCTCTTACAGCCACATTCCAGCTTAGCTATTATAATGCTGCAGATTCCTGCAATATTTTGTCCACTTGCTATCCAACTGTTCTTCCGCCCGTTCTGTGAGAAAAAAGAAAGGAATAGAATAAAGAAATTGGCCAGACAGAAGTTTTGTCTCGCAGTCAGCATTTTCTGTTACTGCTGGAATAACATGGTTAATTACAGGAAAAGCTGTTCCCGATGTTTGACTTTAGCGGAAAAAGACTTGAAGGACAAAGGAACGTTCGTGCACGGTAGCCTAATCAGTATTTATTGAGTGTGAAGAACATGCATTGGTACATACTATTGTATTTCGCAGTTGTGTGTTCATCATCTTATGACTCTTAATATTCCAACATGTACATATGTAAATTGTTGCGTCCTTATTGCTTTTCAATGAGTAAAGGTGTGTACATGAAGTAATGAAGTCGTTCAGTGAGTTTTAATGTATTTCTAACAATGCATAGAAATCTGTTGTTCTCAGTGCTGAGTATAGACAATTAAAATGACAACAACAAAACATGCAACACAGGCACTGATCCATCTGTTACAGGCATGTGTCCTGTGTTGTGTAATTTATTGTCGTTTTTTTTAACTGTCTTACCCAACACTGGGGCTTTTTCATGCTTTAACCATGCACCATCCAGCCCAAATTCTCACTCATATTCTAAAAGTTTATGCTTTGTCGTTCATAAGCATCTGAACACTTCGTTCAAATAATGAGGTGCAATAAATGTTAAGCAATAATGTGCAGTCTTGTTGCACAGAATTCTTCATTTGTGTGGATCAAGGATTCTGAGTACATTCTGTCATACTTTCTTCATTAATGTTCCTTATTACTGATGCCAAAGCTGCAGGTTGTATCTTTTAAATATGGTGCATGCAATGAAAACCCTAACAATTATACGAAGTATTGGGTACATTCTTCCTTTTATACTTTCTTTATGAATGTTCCTTATTATTGACACCAAAGCTGCAGGTTGTATCTTTTAAATATGGTTTTTAAACAAGAATATGAAACATAACTGCTTCTAAGGTTTGTTAGTCAGTTGTGGAATGATAAAGGACAATGCAAATATGACGAAAATGCTGCAGTTGTGTTCTTGTGCCAATCCATCAACATGTGTTATCTTACATTAAACACACATCTCTTGCTGTTTTTATAGTTGATACTTTATTTGGTACTCGGTTTTGCATTTATATACCTCGGATAACGTTTGTGTCTCAGACAAAGAAATGTCAAACAAGAGTTGTGATGCTGCTTTGTTTCGTATTGTCTTTCGTAGAGCATTCATCTGTGCTCCTGTACCATGCTTGCTTCTCAGTACCGTATTTTATTGCCCATGTTGAAAAATAACGCAGCTAACAATTGCAGCGAAGCCCCTGCGTGTCGAGGGTACAGAACAGCATGTTTACTCAACAAAGGTATTGATTATCTTCGATCTTATTATCCAGCAAGAAAAACTGTTGATGTTGTATTCGGCGATCAAAACGCATCGTTGAGCAAAAGGTTATCATATGTACAAAGTAAAAACCATTGTGAAATTATTTTCGTGTGCAGCACTGTTCACACCGATAAAGACATTCTTCTTGGATCTTAATTTGTTGTGTTGTTATCACTGCGATCCTCCTGAGATTGTCCATCTTTTGATAGACCTACGTGAATTAGACAAGCAATTAGACATTATCAATCACTTACGCGCCATAACACATGTGATACCTTAACGTCTTTAACAGGCAGGCCAGTAAACCGCAAATACCCAGTGATGTCCATGTAATATCATGACGTGGATGTTTGGATATCACAGGGACATTCGCAGAAAGCCCGATAGACGTTTTTTGTACATCCTTGCGACTAGGAAAAGATCCGGTCTTTACCACATCCCAGAAACGCCACAAGAACATCCCGACTCAATAAGTATTTGGACATTCAGGGGATATTACCAAATATACAATATTTTCAATTTTCATGTTAATTTATTGATTTTAATGGGCACCATCATGATGGTGTCGGCACCATAACTATGGCCACCGCATATTAATTTTGTTTCCTGTTTCTGCTCTGGTAGAGCGCGGTTAAGCAAACAGTGAAATAGGAAAGCTCCCATTTCAAAAAGCAAAGCTGAGTTTGAAAGGTACTAGCATTCCCTTTCCAAGAAGAAACATATATATATATATTTTTTTTTTTTTGTAGTGCGAGCTTCCTCAAATTCGAGGGTACTGCTCGCCTCTGAAACAAAATGAAGGGTGAGCGCTAAGTTTAATTCGACTATGCACAACAACAATCAAGTGTGGAGTTGCCTGGGGTATTAACTCTCCATCAACGTAACGTCTGTGTTTGTTACTGTTGGTCTGAGACATTCAGTAGGTCCATCGAAAGTCAAATTTGAGAATGCCACAGACTTCCGCATCTCTGTCCCTTTCGCAATAATGCTCCATGTTACATAGACAGCTTTTGGAGGGAGCGAAATCTTACACAGGACCGCCCTTTGTTTTCGACAAATGTCATTCAGCCCCTGTGTGGCACTTTTTTGTTCGTGATGGAATCGCCTCAAAATATCCAAACCTCGATGTCCCCAAGAGTTAGATGTCAAGAGGTGTCCAAGATTGGATGTCTCTCTGGGAAGTACAGAGGATATCCAGTATTTGATATCCCCAGCAACTAAGTAAAATATTTTGAGGAGACATATTGGATGTCCATGCATAGGACGTTGCTACAGTTGTGACATCTGCGACATGATTTGTATCACATCACGAATGTCCATGGGACGTACATAGGATGTTCTGACGTCTGCGACACATTTTGGACGTCTCCAAGGTATTTGTGGTTTACAGGGAGCCTGCTCTCCTGTAACGCAATGACGACTTTCAAAGTATTCTCGACGACGTATCACATTGTATTCCCTGGAAATATTGTTTCTCTTTGTGACACTGAGCTATCATAAAATTAATTTCTAGTTTTGAGAAGTATGACGTCATTCGGTGCGCGATGTTCGATCTGTCTGGCCACATTGCCCCTCGAAGGTCTGTTTCCTCATCGCAGCTGCTGGCTGTCTTCCAACGTGGAGCGGGGACCGGGAAAGTGAGCGCGCTGTTGCTAGGAAACAGACGGCAGAGCTCGTGGCGATATCACCTACCTTTGGAGATTGCGACACCATGGAGTTTTTCGGGTTCTTTCGAAAATTCGTGGAAGCGCACAATGTTCAGTGACAGCACTAATACTCTGCGAGGTTTTGAACGAGGTCGCGGCACTTTTATAATCTTCGTTGTTTATTCCGCAGCAGAAGCCAAAAGACAACGAAAGGAACAGCGGCTTGGCTCTGCAGCAAAATCTTCCCTTGCCGGCTGTTCTTATAGTTGTGTTTCGTGATCGCAGCACACACTCTGCAAAAAGAAAAAAAGAAGAAGAAAAAATTCGTGGAGAAGTGTAAAGGATTTCAGCAGCCCAAAGATGTCGCGACGCTGCGATATGAGATACAGCGAATTACGCCAAGAAGAATATCAGCGCAACAACCAAGACATGGTTGCAGGGTTCACATACTGTATCGTTCTACCGAGGCTCTTTGACGCTGTTCGCCTTCTCGCGAGATGGACGGCCGTATTCTTAAACGATCGTCAACTCGACCCTCCGCTCGGTGTGTTTCTTGAGACCCGTTTGTGCTTCAAAAATATTGGATTCGACACGATCGTTCGACTCGATCCTTGACTCGAAACGTCCCGTCAACGAAAGGAGTCATTCGCTGATAAAATAGCATACATGCTGGCAAGCTGGTGGATGAAATCCATTGTCGAAAAAGCCTGAGCTTTGGTAAGAGAACGACAGAAAGGACGACACGTCGTCCTTATGTCGTTCTCTTGCCCTAGCTCAGGCTTTTTCGACAATGGAATCCTTCGCGCTTTCTTCGAGTGCTACACGGTTACACCGGCGTCTCTGTAAAGCCCAGTGGCTCATCAAGTGGAGGAGTGCTTCTTTCTTCAGCTCAACTATTGTCGAGTACTCATATTGCGGATATTTTTATCCAGACCGTCACGTTCCGAAAATTGCAAAGCTTTCGCTTCAGACGTAGTTTCCACACGCAGGTAACGCGCACAGAAACACGAAATTTGTTTTGGCTATATACGCGCGACATACCACACAATAAGGGACCGTGATAATTTTACCCGCGTATGGTAAGGGAGAGGCGTTAAAAAAATGACAAACAAAGACGAACTCGAGCTTTTTGCGAGCTGCATTAGAGGGAGAGACCTGCTTTGCATAAGGGTATACAGGGCTGTCATGCGTAGGTTACCCAAAAACAACTAAGTTACAGTTACAGTCAACCTGCAAAAATGGTAACTGAGTTAGTTACTCATTTTGAAATGTAACTCTATAATTTCAGCTAGAGTTACCACTAATGGCAGAAGGGCAAGGGAGAACTGGTACATCATTACACCAGTGAAACCCGAGACACGTTATCATGACCGTTACCATGACCGTTACCATGACGTTACCGAGACACGTTACTTTGCACTTGTCTTTCAAGAAAATGAATGAATGAAAAACTTTCGCCTGTAGTGTCCAAGCAAAATTATGCCGCGTTATAAACGGAGGATTTCCCAAACAGCACGGTGGGAGTTAGTCTAAGGCTGTCCTGACTGCGTATTAGATAAGAAAATTGGCGAACTCCTGGTTGAGAAGAACAGGGTATTTGAAGCCTCACGCACCAGGTGCCAATAAAGATACAGGTAACTCCGCATGGAACATTCCGTCCTGCTTCGTACTCATACTTTCTCGCTATCATGTCATAAAGCAACAAACGTTATTGGAGGGAACCCGTAACCGTGCCAGCAACTGTGTTTTGCCGAGAGTCGGATGAACGCATTTTATTTAGTTTGTTAAGTTGTTTTATTTATTGTTTCGCCAGAAGATATCACTTGCAGTTTGTCGGTACTTCCCCGTCGCATGCTTCTAAATCCCAAGTTGAAGTAGGCCGCGGAGTAGCTTCGACTTTCCAAGTGCTTGCCATGCCTTCGAAACATAAATGGCTGTCTATACTCCGGCGTAACGACGACGAGCGAGCGACCGAGCGTGCGCGACGGGTTGACTGCCGTCGGAGTGTTTATGCTCGAACAGCGGATGAAGACGAAGTATAAACAGTGTAGTAGATGTGGTGTTCCTCTACATGAGTCCTGACCGACCGTAATGGAATGTCCCAGCGGGCAGAAGTTCGTGCCCTCACACCAAAACGGTGCCAGTAGTGCTGACTGACCTGTGCCATGGCGCGCGGCAGTAGCGGCGCGTCGTCGTCGTCCACGAGCCACCACATCACTCCCCCCCCCCCGTCAGACGCGGAGCGGTGCCTGCGGCTGTGGCCCGCGTGTATACCACGAAGAGGGTTGTGAAATGAGGATGACACGGGGGTGATGGACAACTGGACACACGGCTTGTGATCGTGCCAGTGGATGCAGCAGCAGCGGGATGGCGTGGACAAGTGAGCTGTGAGCCGGACGGGTCCCAGTGAAGAGCAGAGTGAATTGCGGGATGAGGTGAGTGTACCGCTTGCTTAGGAGATACATGTGGTGAGGTCGACAGAGGCGTACCGCGACCGGTACAGGAGCGTGTCGCTCGTAAAGAAGCCCCTCGTTGATGCCTGAGGAGCACCATCGCGAAGCATGAGACGGTGTGGTGACGCAGTGAATGCGACCATGGCGTGTCGAGAGTGGTGCGATACGGAAGCGACGCCGTAAAATTCCAGGTCGCGGAATGCTGAGGGAGGAGCATCAGCGATGGCTTCCTGAGGGCTTCATTGGCGGTCTTGCAAAATTTGGGATGGTGAAGGGCTGAATCACACGTCCTCTACATGAGTCCTGACCGGCGGTGATCGAATGTCTCAGCGGGCAGAAGTTCGTGGCCTCACGCCAGGACGGTGCTGGTAGAACTGACTGGCTTGTGCCATGGCGCGCGGTGGTAGCGGCGCATCGTAGTCGTCCACGGGCCACCACGACCAGGGGCGGATCCAGACCCTCGGTTTGAGGGGGGGGGCGGTTTCTTTGACGGAGCGCGTAGTGGGGGAGGGGGAGAGGGAAATTCAATGTATAGACTGACGTTTTGGGGGGGCGATCGCCCCCCCCCCCTTGGGTCCGCCACTGACCACGACTGAACCAGTGTACACTGCACATGCACGTGCACCAGTGCACATGAAAACCAGTGTAGCGCGCCATAAGTAGAGGTCTGCGCGGGTGTGGGAGTACCCGTGTTTCCGCGCGGATGCCAGCACTAATGTCGGATTTGCGGGTGGAAAATGTGACTTGATGCGGGTCGCGGGTAAAGTGCATCCTCGTT
Organism: Ornithodoros turicata; assembly: GCF_037126465.1. Lineage (NCBI taxonomy): Eukaryota > Metazoa > Arthropoda > Arachnida > Ixodida > Argasidae > Ornithodoros > Ornithodoros turicata. Next base: position 131,439,680 of record NC_088202.1, on the reverse strand, counting down.
GCCGCTCTGGTTGTGTGCGTGCGGGTATCCGCGCTATACCCGCGGTCATGGGTTTTTGCGAAATAAACGCACAAAAGACCGGACTTCCAGTGTCTTTTCATGGTAATTTGGTGACGTTCTTTCAACAATTATGTATCGTGCATTTGATGTACCAAATCTAAAGTGCGATGAAGCGTCCACAAGCGCCTTCGTGTTTTTCTTTCATACCCGGACGACCTGCAGGAGCGCTTGCGGGTATTGCTCCACCAAACGTCGTGCGGGTGCAGATTGGGAGACCGTGTCCGCGGCTGCGGTTCGGGAATTACATACCCGTGCAGACCTCTATAGCTATTAAGCGCCCGATTGCGCCCGGCGACGCTGCACGAGCTACGAGCACGAGTCTGCCGTTGGAGTATATGAACAGCCCTTGATGACGAGGACCCGACGACAGCACGATGACGATAGCTGCAGGCTTCGTTCCTACAATCAGGGTCAGCCACGGGGTACTGGGGATCTTCCCAATGCTGGCGACGAGATATCCAGCACGGTATGCAACAAAAAAAATTTGGGCAGTGACCAGTATCATGTTCCCGTTTGAGAATCACGGTTCTAGACAACCGCGAAACGACGCTAGGTTACTGACGCATGTAAAGTATTGCAATACTTGAGTAACTTAGTTACATTTTACAGTTACGATATCCGAAAGCGGTAACTAGATAGAGGTACAAGTTACCTTTGTGAAAGGCCGTCATCTACGAGGGATGTCCAAGTCAGACCGGGACTTTGTCTCCTGAGTGTACAAATGGCTCGCGCTACTTCTTTTTCGTCATTTTCACACGCGACAGGCCTCCGCGTTCACCACGTGGTGGTCCAAAGTTTGTGCAAAACAGAAGACACGTGCTGGACAAGATTGCCGACAACGAGGTGAGTGCGCACATCGAACTGCGAATTGTCATGAAGTTTCTCGTGAATGAAGGCGCAAAGTCATCTGAAATTCACAGAAGACTTCAGGCTCAGTATGGCCACAATACACTTAGCCGCAGCAAAGCGTTTGAGTGGTGCAAACGGTTCCGAGACGGCCGTTCATCAGTGCAGGACGATCCCGGCCGGGGCGGCTCAGAGCCCAGTGTCAGAGTTCCTGAGAACATCCAACTTGTGGAGTGCCTGACCCTCAAGGACCGACGGATAACATGTCTCGAACTGGCTCGAAAGGCGGACCTTTCTGTGGGAACGTTGACCACTATCATTCATGAACACCTCCAGTTTCGGAAAGTTAGTGCCCGTTGGGTCCTGAGGCAGCTCTCCGTGTTTGACCGCCAGAGCAGACTGGAAATCTCCCAAGACCTAAGGTACCGTTTCGACACTGAAGGACAGCCGTTCCTTGATGGGATCATCACGTGCGATGAAACGTGGGTGCACCATTTCACTCCTGAGTCTAAACGCGTATCAAAGCTGTGGAAGCATCCGGGCTCGCCAGCTCCCAAGAAGTTCCGAAGCACCCCGTCTGCGGGTAAAGTCATGGCCACGGTTTTCTGGGACAAGGCTGGCGTTGTTCATGTTAATTTTCTACCAAGTGGTACCACCATCAATAGTGCCAGGTTCTCAGGGATGTGCATAAGGCGCTGAAGCAGAAGCGGCCGGGCCATCACCAAAGGAGTCCTCCTCCTACTGGACAATGCACGCCCGCATAGCGCACGCACACGCACCTTACAGGAACTTGGGTGAGAGTTGCTGACACATCCGCCTTACAGTCCAGACCTCGCCCCCAGCGATTTCCATCTCCAGCTGCGCCACTTCAGCTGCGACGACGAGGTCAAGAATGCGGTCCGATCATGGCTGCTACGCGCCGGTAAGGATTTCTACGCTCTGGCATCCAACCCCTCGTGAAACGCTGGGACAAGTGCATTGGTGCAGCTGGAGATTACATTGAAAAATAAAACTAATTTCTCGCTTGTAAGTTCATTTTGCTTTTGCGAAAAATGAGAAGTCCCGGTTTGACTTGGACACCCCTCGTACATACGTCGTTGGAGATAACGAGACACAATAGCGCGTTAGTGTGATGGATTTCGTTATCTGGCGGAGGAGGAAGAGTGACGTCTTTGTGCTCAGCTTTCCTATCTTGAGAGCTGACTCATTACATTTCTTTTCCTTCTTAAGTTGAACACGAGTATAGTTAGAGTGACAAGTTACTGTAACTTAGTTCCTACCCAAGACTGATACAGAGCACAGTAGCGCGCCGTCGCATATCATAAAATTCACGAGTCAAGAAATGAAGCATGAGCCTGAGCACGAAGCACGTAATAAGGGTAATGTGAGGTACACTTTTCCGACTTGAACGTGACCTATTAGGCCCTTCCATACATCGAAGAAAATATATTTTGAGCTGAGACCTGCAGAACTATTCTTCCACGTACACCCTGTACCTGCACATTTTTTTTTGTTTTTATTTGTGAAATGTTGCTGATGGTCAAGAGCCCTGTTTGTTCTACCACTCAATGAAATGAAATGATGACAGTCGTTTGCGAGACATTCGGGGACACGATTATAGAACAAACTAAAGACGCTTCGTGTTATTTATTGTCTACCTAACGAAGCAGGAAGAACTGTTCGATGTCCCAACAGTTCGATGGATCTCTGTCCCAAGAACTGTTGTGTTCGGTGATGTCATTGACAGAATGTCATTGGAGCAGAAAATATTTGCGTAGCACGTGATACGCCGCCCAAATTAAAGTGTAAATATTCGTGGTCGACGTTCCATACTTTTACCCCCTTGGTCTCCGCAGACAATTATCCTTAATTACTACCCTTCATCTAGGCGTTTTCATATGGACAAGCTTTGGCATCATTACGCGCCACCTTCAGGCGGGATCATTATGATAACGTATTATAATTCGTCACCAAAATTCATGGAGGTAGCAAAGGTTGCAGTTAGTGAGGTAACTTATAACAGGCGACGCCTCGGGCACCGATGCGTGAAAATTGTTGCTCTGTACACGTAGGGTACGCCACTCCCCTGACCAGGGGCGGCGGAACGTTTTGAGTTCAGGGGGGGAAAGCCCATGGTTTGCCACCCCCCTAAGGTCCAAACCCAGATGTACTGCAGTATCTGTGGTTAGAAATTCTTGGCGTGACAAGGGGAGGAACATCCTTTATTCTCTTGCTGGAGTTGGCATACATGTGAGCACACACGCACGCACACGAAGAAAAAACACACAAGTCAACGATCCGGCACGCATTGTACGGCTTCCCAAACACTGCTACCCTCACGCTCTTTCGCAGGATGAATTCCTTGATGACAGAATTATCATCCAAACTGTCCAGCCTCTCGGCGTATGCGTGTAAGACGCAGAGGTGATTAAGACGTTTCTGTCCCGTGGAGGATCTCAGAAATGTCTTCACTCTGTGAAAGGACAGTGAAAACGATCGCTCGGGTGTCGCTGAAGTAGCTGGTATGACGCTTTCAGTTTGACTAAGGATTTCACAAGGTGCATGATCACAGGATTGTTTGCTCCTGATATATTTTGAATTAGCCCACTTGAGCCCTTTTCCACTTGGTGGTAATGGTGATTCCCCCCCCCTCAGGAATATCAGGGGGGACAATGTACCCTTGCCCCCCCCCCCCGTTCCGCTGCCCCTGCCCCTTACAAGACGTATAATGCACTGAGTGAGATGTCAGCTGAATACTGATCGCAATCAAAAGGTAATTTATAGTCGATCATCCTACCATCGACAAGAAGCCCTTGACCTTTTTATGTTGCAAGAGTGATTTGTCAGTCAAAAGGACGATAACCACCTCAATCCTGTCTTCAAGATAGGCATTTGGTGCTCGCTAAGGTTTTCCGGGATAGAACGATTTTTGTTTTGTTTGTTTTCATTTGCGATGTTGGAGGTGATGTCCACGGCTTCCCAAAATTATAATATGAGAATGGGTGTAAAACCGAGTGTTTGACGACCTCAAGAATGTATATGGGGGATGTTAACAAGAATGCGGGAATACATCAGTTCTAGGAACGAGCCATAAATTCCATGACTTATGGTATTACCAATTACCAGTTGCATAGGTACGTTGCCCTCATAAAGGAGCGATGCACGTCATGTGCTGAAATCATCTTGTTAAATCAACCCACTGACCGCATAATCATAGTTATCATGACTGTTGTCCCTTGTGAGAGCGTTCATGAGCCAAGCTTCACGTAAGCAAGACCCGAGATACATGGTGAGGTTATATTCTCCAGCTCAAGGTGGCGCGGTTTGGTGTGCTACAATATCTATGCAGGGTACGCTCACTCATAGTTACTCATAATTTAACATCTATTAGGCAGTCGGCACACGCAGCAGAAGCCTCACCCTATAGAATTCGCGACTACAGCGAACTATAGGTGGCACACGCCGAACCTGGACTCGAGGGTTGCCACTTCCACCGCTAGGTGGCTACGGCTTCGCTGGAGTCGCGAATCTCGAGTCCAGCGAACTATAGGCGGCGCATGCCGAACCTGGACTTGAGGGTTGCCACTTCCACCACTAGGTGGCTACGGCTTCGCTGGAGTCGCGAATAAAGGCGCCAAAATGAGGGCGGGGGAGCAGAAGAAAGAGGCGCCAACAAGAAAGACGGGGATGAACAGTTATCCAAATCCCTATGATGTGCAAAGCGTGAGTCTGGGCGACAAGTAGAGGAGCACAAACACACGACTCTGGCTTTTTATATCATGGAGTTTGTTGTCCACTTGCTGTCCTGCATCTATGCCATACTCTCAGTAATAAAACCATTGCCACAGCAGACTGTAATTCTGCATTACTCATCCGTGATACCTGTTGTTGATCGATTCACACGATAACGAGTAACCGATAGATGGTGTTGATTGATGATCAACCCGTCGTATTAATCTGCCATCGGGCGTTATCTCGCACACGACTTCAGCGTAATCTCGCAGCATGAAAGAGCAAGAAACGGAACCGGGTCTGTTGACATCGTACGTGCCTGGCGGATGCATTACGTATTACGAATCGTCCTTGTCAAAGGCAGATCCTCCAGAGAAGGTGAACGGCCAGGCCTTGTTCCCTAAGGCGAGGGTTATCAAAGTACATGTACGCTGGCGCAGCGATGAGGACGACACTTACGCTGCTTCATGACGTTTCACCTTTGCCCGATGGCCACAATTTCTGCGTAATCTTTCGTGTAGATCGACGAGTCATCAAGAATGCGGCCTTTTCTGGCAAGGGTAAGTTGTTGCTTCTACTATGAATGAGGGGGGTTCGCTCAAGGTCTGCAGGTTCCCAGCGTTCTCAGCATGAGCATATTATTCGCGGCCTCAAAGCAAACAAGGAGTCGTTTTAATGCTTGCAGTGTACGTTGTGTCGTTGTCGTGATGGCGGCACCTATAGCCTTACGCGTTTCGTGTGTACAGTGTTCAGCGGATAACGTTGCGCCCTACGTCAATGCAGGAATTCGGATATCTTGCGGATAGTAAACCTTCCTAAGGGATCTTCTCCATACGAAACAATGGAAAGGGTGCAGGCTAGCTGGTTGTAGATCCACGAAGAAGACCGAGAGATACGGACGCAGAAGGACGACACACGCAATAAGCTTTTAAGTTGAGATGAGCCAATAAATTATTGCTGTGTCTGAGGGCTTACGTGTGTCGTCCCTTCTGTGTCCGTATCTCTCGGTCTTCTTCATGGATCTCCTCCATAGTTATGCATTTAAAAATACGAGGGGTGTTCAAGTTAAACCGGGACTTTCTGTCTCCTGAGTGTACAAATGGCTCGCGCTACTTCTTTTTCATCATATTCACACGCGACAGGCCTCCGCGTTCACCACGTGGTGGTCCAAAGTTTCTGCAAAACAGAAGACACGTGCTGGACAAGATGGCCGACAACGAGGTGAGCGCGCACATCGAACAGCGAATTGTCATGAAGTTTCTCGTGAATGAAGGCGTAAAGTCATCTGAAATTCACAGAAGACTTCACGCTCAGTATGGCTACGATACACTTAGCCGCAGCAAAGCGTTTGAGTGGCATAGCATTTCACTCCTGAGTCTAAACGCGCATCAAAACAGTGGAAGCATCCGGGCTCGCCAGCTCCCAAGAAGTTCCGAAGCACCCCGTCTGCGGGTAAGGTCATGGCCACGGTTTTCTGGTACAAGGCTGGCGTTGTTCATGTTCATTTTCTGCCCAGTGGTACCACAATCAATAGTGCATATTACTGCCAGGCTCTCAGGGATGTGCATAAGGCGCTGAAGCAAAAGCGGCCGGGCCTCATCACCAAAGGAGTCCTCCTCCTACACGACAATGCACGCCCGCATACCGCGCATCTCACGACACGCACCTTACAGGAACTTGGCTGGGAGTTGCTGCCACATCCCCCTTACACTCCATACCTCGCCCCCAGCGATTTCCATCTCTTCAGGCCACTGAAGGCGTTCCTTGGGGGCCGCCACTTCAGCTGCGACGACGAGGTCAAGAATGCGGTTCGATCATGGCTGCTGCACGCCGGTAAGGATTTCTACGCTGCTGGCATACAAGCCCTCGTAAAACGCTGGGACAAGTGCATTAGTGCAGCTGGGTATTACGTTGAAAAATAAAACTAATTTCTCGCCTGTAAGTACTTTTGCGAAAAATGAAAAGTCCCGGTTTGACTTGAACGCCCCTCGTGCATTTAAATAGCTTCCAGTCATTTTATTGTACCTGGTTGCGTGTGTTGTATATAAATGATTTTCTGGAGGTCAAGAAATAGTCCTGATTCCTGATTACCAGGTACGTTAAATGGTTTGCGCTGTGCTTTACCGTTCTCCAGCACACATTCGAGACTTGCGAAGCCCTTTCTAGACAATCACTTACGCTATATTTGTATGCACCGTAAGTACGTGCGAGCTTATATCGTGCATACAAAGAGGGATATCAGGGGTCCACTGCTGCCGCAAGAGTATTCGGTTCAGCTGAGCCCAAACCTGTTGGGTTGCGTTCAAGAAGTATATCCCAGAACCATACGTCGCGTGTCAGTTCTGGTGCAGCTAGGGATTTGCTCGTACAAGTAATTAAACGCAGGGCTGGACAGCCTTGGGTTATCCTATTTCTTTTAAGTGCATAAAATGCGCGCAGTAAAATGCATAAGTGCATAAAATGCTTTTACTGAAACAAAAGGAAAAACACCTTGGACCTTACGTGCGATTTATGTAACTTCTTCGTTTTCCATAATTCCAGTCATATATAACGCACTTCTTGCACGTTCGCTGTGGATAAAGCTACCCACCCTTCAGACATATTCAACCATGTGTTGATGACATAATTGCGTAATAGAAGGGCCGAGTAATGGCGACATATTTATTCAACCATTTTGGCTTCAGTATATAGGTCGTCTTGCACGGGCTGAGATGGGTTGTGTTGCCGTGTTGCGTTGTATCCTCAATCACTTTCACAACCACTTTCTTCCCATCATGGCTTGTCTATTTGTACGTCTCCTGCAGTGCTGGCACGACGGGACGCATGAACAGTTGTTCAGCGTGTTGCGCGTTGTATTAAAAATATCGGGGAAGGTGACTGCGTTGAGGGTACGAAGCTGAAGGGTAGAGCACACGACAACGCTTACCTGGTCGCTATACAATGTCCATCTTTTCTTCGTGGTTTGCAAGACACTGAAGTCGCCTATGTAGCCTCAAGTCTCTGAAGTGACACGTACCGTCCTAAGTGCACACACGCTCACACACAAACAATGTCTTCTCTCACGCACCATTCAGCGAAAAGACGGATCTAAACGGACGTCCTCAGTGTGGTCGTTTCATGACTTCATGGATCCAGTCTACGTAGTGAGCAACTTTGCTGTAAACATCTGGGAATCCCTTTTTAGCACAGCCGGAACCAAAAGACGTAATTCCTGTGACGTACCACTTGCCGTCAAACATTTTGCACTGCAGGGGTCCTCCTGAATCGCCCTATACAAGAACGAGAACATATTAAGCTCGGCTCCCCTCAGACGTTTGATATTTTTCTGATTTCGAGAAACTGCGATAAAAAAGTTAATAGGATTTCAACTTACGTGACAAGTTCCTTTGCCGCCTTCGAGTGTTCCCGCGCACAGATGCCATTTCTTTATAGGAATCTTGAACTTGGGCCGATACGCTCGGTCACATACGGAGTTGTCGTAGACCTTCACGAAGACCTCTTGGAGGAAGTTAGCTGGTTTTGCATCTACGTGACATAACGTATAATTTACTCAGGAAACACTGACAAAACTAACGTTCACTGCCGTATAGTCTTACTGTAGTCAACTTTCCCCCATCCTGTAGCCGCACAGACGAGATCTTGAAACTCGTCTTCGGAGTCTGGCAAGCAGATGGGACTGATGTATTTGTTGAATTGAACCTTCTTCTCCATCCTCATTAAGGCGATGTCTTGATCGTAGCCGCGGTACCAAGGATAGTGATACACGTGGGACACCTGAATCGTCTTCTCGGTTCCCTCTGTAAGCTTTTGTCGGTGCTCGCCAAGTCGTATCTTCCAGAACACAGGTTGTGGTAGCACGAACAGTGGACTGCAACAGAGTGACGTAGCGTGAAGTGTCGTCGAAAGGTAGGGACACAGGGAAAGAAGGCTAAACCCACACACAACACAGGGAAAGGCCCATCTCTATAATTCGTCGGTTTGATTCCGGAAGTGCGCCGGTAAGTCTGTGAGTAAGGATAATTTGCGGTTTACATCGTGAGACATCCTGGGCGACGCTAAGATTGTCGGCCCGGGTCGAATAATTTTTTGCCCACTTGGGGTTTCTTTAACGTGCGCTGAAGTCTCGGCAACCTCCGGAAACCTCCGGACATGATGCAAACGGTAATTAGTAACGATGCCACCCTGGCATATTACAGCGTGTGACGGGATGGGACCATTTCCCAGAAGTCCACGCGGGAACCAGTACCTGTTGGTTGTCACTGATCATTTCTCAAAGTGGGTGGAGCAATTCCCGCTTATGAAGCTGGTGTCGAACCGAATATAGGACAGGCTGCTCGAGACATTCTCACGGTTCGGCCTTTCGGCCCAGCTGATTAGGGATAATGTCTCATATACTTTACCAGTAGGGTGTTTGTCGATTCCTGTGCGGCCGTATAGGACTCCGGCACGAGATACCTACTCCGTTTCATCTCCAGGCGAATGTCACGGAAAGAGTGAATCGCAGCCTTAAGATAATGTTGGTGGCCTTAACCGACAAGCACAAGGATTGAGAGGTACATCGGGGTTCTGCCCTGCGTACATGAACTCCCGGAAAGGTATCAGGTTCCCGTTGGAAAATGTGCTGAGACGGATCTCGCCGACTGCTCGTAGCCTGTCGATGTACGCGAGCGGGTTGCGCAGTCCATACAACAGAATACCGCAAGAGAAAGCCTAGGCGGTCGCTTGCACGGAACAAGTGCTTCAGTACGATAGGGGGCATCGTCCTCTGTTGTACGAAGTAGGGGACTTGGTTCCATTGCGAACGCATCCACTGAGCAACGCTGCCATCAGTTTCGCAGCGTCACTGTCTCTGCGCTGGGATAGGCTATTCCGAGTGGTATATCTAAGGTATTCCGTCTGACATACAGTATCTCTCATGTCTGAACATGGTTTTATTATGGGCATTAGGAGAGGTTAGCCTGGGGAGGAGGCTGGTCCCGTTCATGCTCGTGATTTAAGGCGCGTCTATGAACGCTGCCAGGGGGCTGACTCTGTGGCCTACAATGAGCCCATACAACCACAACAGAACTCGGGGTTTCATACCCGAGGCAGTGAGGCAGGACGATATGTTCCACCTGCGGCGGAGCAAAGACAGCCGGACAGCGGTCGCACGCGTACAATTTGCGTGTTCGTTAACCGTGCCGCGTTTCCGTAAGTCTTCTTCTATTCGGAGGTCTTTAAGTGGCAGAGCATTCACTAGGGACAGTGCCCCCCGCTCCTGCTCTCGAAGCCGACCAGGCCGCCCTCGACCGAGCCGACGGGTGCTGGAACCATTGTTTCAGCCCCCTCTCCCTCAATGCCGATCTGTGGCTACCTGTACTGCACACGTTAGGAACACGATGGCGCCTGCTTCGTGTCCCACACACGGGGGTGGCGTTACCAGCACAGGCATTTGAGACGTGCAGACCTGGAGACTGTGGCTGCTACCTTCCAAGGTACAACCATCCAGGAGAGCTGCCACAGCGAACCAGCCGCGGTCTACAACGACATTGTGACTTCTCATCTGTGCAACACGTGCGAGGCCTGGACATTGATCGGCCAAGACACGAGAGAGGCGCCCGCAACGCCGGTGCTGCTGCTGCCACCGCGGCCGCTGGAGCCACACCGAGCGCCATGGACGCCAAGTCTGTAGCACCCTTATCGCAAGGGGCTGTGGCACCTGCTGCAGTCCTCGCAGACCTGGCCGTTGCGGTTACCGTTCAGATTCTTCGGGCTCTCCGCCTCGACCTCATCACCAGGGCGGATTCCTGACTTGCGGAACCCGTCCTGACGCCGCAGCCGGTTGGACCCGCTGTGGTGCCGGAGACATCGCGCCAGAACCCGACGACGGTGGACCAGAACCCAAGTCCTGCGCCCCTGGAGGGTGACCTCTTCAACTTCCTGGACCCTTACCTCGAGACCGTGCCTTAGGTGCGTGGAGGTGTGCGGTTCTCCCTCCGAATTTCCCTGGTCGCTCTAGAACAGCCTTGGGTGACCGTATGTCCTCAAGGTCATGGGCACAAAGGTTTTCTGGGGAGGCAGTGTCGCGGTGTGAAACAGGGACACTGGGAGAGTGACGGGCCGAGTGTGCAGACTTTTCGTGAAGTGACTTCTTTGTGCTGGGAATTAAAAGCGATGTAAGTGTCACTTGACTTGGCCTTACGAACGAGAGGGAGGGGTAACGTTGGGTAGTCGAGCGGCGAACGGCTTTGGCTGTTTCAGCAGCCACGGTAGGGTAGTGGTAGGGTACGGTCATGGTTCAATCATATGAGAGCTATAGTCGTCAATGGTGCCATGCTCACAGAGAAAGCGAATGTCCACGGAACAGTTCTCGGTAAGTTATTCGGCGATCGAAATCGTCCAGTCCAGACAAAGAACAGCTCTGCTGTTGTGCGAGCAACAGAAAGACATGCAGAATGTGTTTGCCATTGCCGATGCCGATTTTGCTTGATTAGAGTTTCGTTGAAAAAAACTACAGATTTAAAATGTAACTAAGACACCTTTATGGAATTTCTTCCGCAAATAAACTAAGATGTTCTTCAACCGTGCCTCCTGTTGTGTAGTAAACAATAGCAGAGCGTTGTCTTACGCACAGGGCTTGCTTTGGTGCATATCACATGCTGTTCACTACTTACAGTTCGCCTCATGATAAAGATGTACGGGAACGGCCCTGGTCCTATTAATTAGGTTCGACTGTATTTATGTCAAAATATTTCGTTGTTTATGTACGTGAGATGAACACTTACTTGACTATGCAGTGCGCCGCAGTGAGCACCCATTGGTCATTGAGTAAGACTCCACCGCACCAGTGGCCAATTTTGCCGGCTTGTGGATGCGTTAGTCGTATTGACACCTGTATGGAGGGAAAATATTTGGATACGACATCAAGGCCTTCTAATATTGGTTGACCCAGTTGTAGAAATGCTAACCTGCCAAGGCCACTCGCCCTTGTTTGCTTCTCTTCCTCCGACAATCCGGAAATCAGGGTCGTCAGGGAACATGGATACTCCACAAGCTGCAAAAAGGGTACTTATTACCGAATTTTTTCCAGTGTTATTATTAAGGTTGACGGGAGCTGTACAAAACTGAATGGGGCTACATGATGCAGCAGATCCGAAATGGCAGGTTATCGCGGTTTCGTTTGTTGGTGCACTTTTGGACACGTACAGGAGACAACGCGTTTGTAATTTTTTAAGCTTGTTTTCTTTTCTTTTTTTTCGTGTTAGCGCCGCGAAGTAACTGTGGCTATGAGCGGCGTACAGACGTGAACAGATGGAGAGAGGACAGTAGGAAGGAGTGGGGGACAGGGGGGGGGGGGCTAGTATGCGTCCTGGGTTGGCTTCAGGAGGAAGTGTGCCGACATTCGTCTGGAAAGTCTTCGGAAAATCCAGGGAAAACCTCGTACAGCACAGCCGGTGGTAGGATTCGAACCCACCACCTCCCAGTCTTCAGCCACGACTTTGGGTTCAGCACGTCTTCTGCACGACTTTGGCATACCACAAACGAGCGGGACGCGTTTACCTCGGCCATGCCGCTGGTTTTACCACCTTGTCATAGCATAAGTCAACAATGTCGTCCGATGATCAACAACGGGGCTGTCACGTGGATAAGGAGAAGCCGCGGCAACAAATGAGCAAGATCTGGTCGTGCACCTAGTTAAAAATGCAGGAGGTTTGCAATTTCATTCATTCGGAGACGACCTTATCGTTCACATAATACGTGGCGTAATAACACCGCGTCCTAGGGCACAGGACGAGCACAGATGTCAAGCCCAAATGAGGCACCGGTTGTCGACCTTGAAAACAGCAACTACTATCATGTTTTTTTCTGCCCACTAAGATGTCTTATCGCGCTGTCGTGACGGATTTGTGACGTAGCCGCACTCAACTTCTGCAGGTGTCACGGTCTTCTTTCCTGCATGTCGATGAACCCTCAAAACAGGCTTTTGTGGAATTGATACGGAAGTCTTGCTCTCTTTTACCTTTGTCGAAACGTACGTTTCTCTGTATAAATTTTTTCCGCCTCCTTTAGAACATGGCACATCGTGGAACACAATGCACCTTTATCTTCAGATGCGGTTAATCGTAAATATGAAGCAATTACCGGTCGAGTACCAAGAAGAGAGATGCGGCGTTATCAACACTTGTCAACTTCATAGTGAGCAGTGACATCGTATCTGTATTTTAGGACCACGTTCTAGGCATGTGTCGTCAAACACTAATAACATCAACAATAGAAGATAACGATGAGATGAGGTGCGATGGATGTCGTCGAGTTCCTCATTCCTATTATAGTTTCTCGCAATTCCTTTCACTTCTAGGGGACGCAGCTACGCATGTACACATACAGTTCGGTGACCGGGAGGGGTGATGTTTTTCTCTTTTTCGCTTTTAATTTTTCTTTTTTCCTTTCTGTGGGGTTCATCCATTTAGGGGTTCCTTGTGAGAGTAGCAGAATTCGCCAGGTGACGAATTCAACTTCATCCCTTTTTTATATATATATTCAAACTCAATGAAGCAAGTATTCTATTGAAAACACCTCTTAGGACGAAGCTCCCGCGGCAGCATGCCGAGCCACGCAGTTCGACGTTTTTGCTTGTACGGCAACAACCGCCCTTCATCGCTTCATCGTCGTTACGGTCGTTACAAGCTAACGAGTGGCGGGAAATTCAAAAAGACGGGCGGGAAATTTAAAAAGGTGGGCACGTGATAAAACACGTGCTCTTCGCGCGATACGTGAAGGCCGTGGTACACGTCACGTGCAATGTGTCACGTGCCCACCTTTTTGAATTTCCCGCCACTCGTTAGCTTGTAACGACCTTAACGACGATGAAGCGATTAAGCCCGCTGGACACGGCACAGTTCATTAACTGCTGCATCATCACCTCGCATTCTCGCTTCCTTCGTTTTATGATGTTGCGGCTCTGAAATGCCACCTTCTCTTGCACCGCAGGATAAAATGAGGTTACGGTGCCGCATAACGTCTGTGGCAGACTTGTGCCCGTTACTGAAAAAAAGGAACTAAATACCGTTACCCGCTACTTCAGAAAAAAAGTAACTAAATACGTTACTCGTTACCAACATACGAAAGTAACGAGTTCTCGTTACTCACAGATAACGAGTTACTTTTACGTTACCGCAGCATAGTTAAAGGAGCCAACAAACATGCCGTCACTTGCCTTCAACTATTTATTAATCAGGAATTGCACTTCAGAAGAAGCTGATACTCGAAATTTGTCGTCTGTCCTTCGTGTTCCGTGTCTCTCGGCCCGTTACCATGAATCTATATTTGTTTGCCTGGACCTTCTCCCTTGTTTCCGAAGTGGGGGTGATCGGAGATTACGAAAACACAAGAAAAAACACTGGTTTTCGTGCCACCGATCACCAACGGTTCCCAAAAACAGACGAGGGGCTGCATCATAATTTAGAGCGCTCAGAAGCTTAGCAAAGACAAGAAGAGGCTAGAAGTCGAAACGCGTTTTTTGTAGCTATAGCACAATTGGTGGCCATTCTTGGGAAGGAGTGATGATCGGAGATTACGGAAACAAGAGAAAGGACAACAACATATCCAGTAAGGGACTGCAATAATACTTTGAATCACACGTCACGCAGGTCAAATCTGCACGCATTGCGCCACACGGAGTGCCGAAATGTGCTCCCCAGTGCTCAAGGAAAGGAACGAGTAACGTCAGTAACGAGTTACCAATTTTTGTAACTGATTCCGTTACTATTACTATTTTAAAAAAGTAACTGAAACGTTACTTCGTTACCAAAAAAAGTAACCGTTACCACGTAACGAGTTACTTGTAACGAGTTAAGCACAACTCTGGTCTGTGGGAACACTGGTGAATGCTTTCGATAAATAATTTGTGGGTATGCGGAATCGCGTCGCGTCTCTCAAAATTGAGCTGGTCTACAGTTGCAGTGGGCATGTGTGTCCGCAGTAGGCATGTAGTCCCCCTCCTGGAACTCACGAGTAGCAAACATTATTCATTCGCATCGAATCTTATATCCAGAGACGGCTTTCTGAGATAGGGGCCGCACATTGCACTTGTGTAGTGTATCAGTTGAACTTCTGGACAGCCGCGCATAGAACACTTCTACTTTCTAACTTTTCCTTTTTTTTCCTTGCTTTTTTAATAAACATATCCCCCTTCTACCTTATTTTTACTTTGGTTTAGTTTATTTATTTAGGTTTAGGGGTTTATTTTATGTGCAGTTCATTTGCAGTAGCAGGCTCTGTAGCAGCACTAGCTTCCTTGAGCTGGGCGTCTTGGCCGCGAGACAATGTCGATGCGACCCAATTCATCAGTGACTCCCGATATGATATTTATAGGCAACGAGAAACGCTTCTTCGTTGTGCGTAATTTTGCCATCTCGTACAGTGTCGTTAATGGTTAGCATGGTCCGCAAAATGATCAGAATTATATTTAGCATTGGTTAGTTTAACCCCTTCCCGTCACGCTGCAGAGGAAATCACTTTTGTGTTGAGCTTGCGACTCAGGGAGGAAAAAAAAAAGGAAGTATGTAATATCCTCTCTGTACCACGGGCCACATTGCAAAATGGAATTCGTAGCGTGTGGCGTATCTGCGAGCGCATCGCACAAGTCGAATAAAATGCATTTCTCAGGATTGCGTCACTACTGCGGTATCATGAAGTTTCCCTGCTGCGACAGCCAAAATTGAAAGCGACCAGGACGCCGCCCACGGGATTGCGTTAAGAAATGCGACCGAAACTTGCGACATATTTGGTGACTATAGCTTATGGAAGTCGATATTTCAAGTAGCTGTCTAAGGTCCCACAGGCATGGATAATCCCCTGTGATCCAACTAGGATAAGGTCTTGTGACCCCGGGGAAGGGTGGTTATAGCAGAGCGGTTGCTGTCTGCGCTATAGGGTAGCGCCTCAGTATCGTGAATAACTCCCGAAAAAAGAAAAAAAAAAAAACAGGTAGTTTGACGGACTAGCTTGCCGTACAAATAGTCCCGGAAATTCCTACGAATACTATATATTGCGCGTTGCACTGTCAGGTGTAGATTCAGCGCCGTGAAATTTGTGCGGGTATAGGTAGTTCTCCTGCTTGATGACCAGAGTTGTGCCTAACTCGTTACAAGTAACTCGTTACTTGGTAACGGTTACTTTTTTTGGTAACGAAGTAACGATTCAGTTACTTTTTTTAAAAATTGTAATAGTAACGGAATCAGTCACAAAAACTGGTATCTCGTTACTGACGTTACTCGTTCCTTTTCTTCAGCGCGGGGGAGCACATTTCGGCACTCCGTGTGGCGCAATGCGTGGACCTGCGTGACCCACGACCACGTGTGACTCAAAGTATTATTGCAGTCCCTCGTTGGATGTGTTGTTGACGTGCTGAATCGTCTTAAACGAAGGCCCTTGTCTTTTCTCTTGTTTCCGTAATCTCCGACCATCACTCCTTCCCAAGGATGGGTACCAACTGTGCTATGGCTACAAAAAACGCGTTTCGACTTTTACCCTTTTCTTGTCTTTGCTAAGCTTCAGAGAGCCCTAAATTGTGACGCAGCCCCTCGTCTGTTTTTGGGAACCGTTGGTGATCGCTTGAACGAAAACCGGTGTCTTTTTTTGTGTTTTCATAACCTCCGATCACCCCCACTTCGGCAGCAGATGTCATCACACGAAAGAGAACGAAGATCACTGATGTAAATTTCGAGTATCAGCTTCTTGTGAAGTGCAATTTCTCATTAATAATGAGTTGAAGGCAAGTGACGGCATGTTTGTTGGCTCCTTTAACTATGCGGCGGTAACGAAAAAGTAACTCGTTACCTGTGAGTAACGAGAACTCGTTACTTTTGTATGTTGGTAACGAGTAACGTATTTAGTTACTTTTTTCTGAAGTAACGGGTAACGGTATTTAGTTCCTATTTTTTGGTAACGGGCACAAGTCTGTTGATGACCAGCACACGCATAAATTGAGTGGACTGAAGTGGGGAAAACTTGGTGGGGGCTTAAATCTTCCGCGTACCCAATCCGACGTGATACGTCTAATAAGACTGCCCCGCTCGGAGTATATGACTATGTTGTCGGTAGCTGGGATATTTCCTCACATCCATCGACCATCGTGACATAACATATGCTGCAATAAGACATGACACGTGTAGCACATCAATAAAGCCTGAGGGTTCTCTCGCCATGAAAACAAACAAAAAGTGGAGAACCTTCGTTCCTTCATGACTGCAACTGAAATCTCAGAATCATTGCCCTAGTGATGCTTCTTGAGACAATCATTTGTACTTTTTTTTTAAATTCCGTGTTAACGCCGCGAAGCAACTATGGCTGTGAGCGGCGTACAGACGTGCACAGATGGAGAGAGGACAGCAGGAAGAAGTGGGAGACATGGGCGGGGGGTCATTCGTAATTAACTTTACACAAGCGCCCACATACAGCTTCTCAGTGCCACCAAACCTCACCCACAGCTTCCTCCTGTCAGCGGGGCATAAACTCTAACTCCTATAGATTCCATCCCACCATTGTCCGTCCTCTTTACCTGAGGCTCTCGTGATAGACATCTCGACAAATTAAAAACCCTTCCATGGTCACGACTTGGAATCATTATTTCGAACACCCCTCCTACGTCTATGACATTCGGGTATCTTGTTATCGCCGGCGCTGAACTGCCGTTTTGGAAACAAGATCTCCTGACAAGCACATTGGGCATGCAGCGTCCGTCTCACCTGGTGCTACGTTTCGATTACAAATAACAGCGGCGTCCCTGACAACGCCCATTGGCATCATTCGTTGCACAGGTCGTTGCTGATTATAGAAAGGATCCGATGGAAAGTGCGGCTGCGCCCCCACGAGCAAGACAGCTCCATCTTCAATTGCTTTCATCGCTTTGTTGGCTAAACGGCGGCGAGTTGCGTTCCATGGTGGGCGGGATAGCGTGTAGACAGCATTCCCCTTTTCTATTGCGGCCGTACGCTGCCTACCCCCATCAATCATGACACGTCGTCTACCTTCTCTTGCGATATCAAAAGGAAATTGTGTTGGGCGATGATGGTAATTGAGACGGAGAGGGTGAACAGGCAGTGGTTATCGTCCGTAAATGGTAGTGGTTTCAGTCAGTCTGCGGCTATTCAGATTCTTAATTTCGTCTCAAGTTCCTGGCGCTGTGTATAGGCCATATTGCAGAATGAGGAAAGCAAGCACATTTGACAGAACTAATATATGTATAATGAATAAGTGCTTTCACTTCACGTTTGTTTCACTGTTTAGGCTCGCTGTTCACTGCCAGCTGTCAGTTGCTCCTCGCTTTCTTGTAGAAGACTATGTGCAGCGTTTTTTTTTTTTTTAATGCTGTTACGCTACAACGCCTTACGGCGTTACTGTAGGGGGTACCTACAATACAAGTAAGTAATAAGTGCAACATGCAAGAAATAAAAAGCACACATGTGTACAACAACACTTATCAGGTTTACACTCCTAAAAATGAACTTCACCGCATAGCACGCTCCTAGCCAGTTGACCATCATCTCGAATGATATCGTTAGCTGCCCTCCTCGTTTCTAAGAGTGTTGACGTGATTCCACTTGCATATGGTTCGAGGAGAGGAAAGAATGAATGCTTAAAAACATCAGTTCTACATCTGTAGGGCTGAATTTTCCTGTAATGATCAAATCTCGATGAGATGATCGACGGCTGTTCCAAGTAACGATCATCTATATATTATATCAGCTTTATCATTAATAATCTTACGAAAAAATTGCAAACGTATCTGTTGTCTCTCTGCCGACAAACTATCACAGCCTAATCTTAACTTTAACTCGCTTACACTAACATCCATACCCATACAATTAAACACTAATCTAGCCGCAATATTCTGAACGCTCTCTAATTTCTGACTTAAAACTATTGCGTGCGGGTCCCATACTGTACATGCATACTCCAGAGTAGGGCAAGTCATAGTATAGTGTAAGCATCGCTTGTAACTGTAGTATACTAGCCTGTCTAAGGTTACGGGAAACAAAGTGAAGCGTCTTTACACCTTTGGCCGCACCATAGCTCACATGCAAAGACCCGGTATGAGATCTATACTAAAAAGAACTCCAAAATATTTATATTCGCGAACAGTTTCTAAATGGAAAAGGTGTGGTATATAAGGAAATTTAATTACGTTAATCTTTCTTGTGACGCGCATTATTTTGCATTTACCGGTATTAATGAAAATTAGAAACAAGAGAGTCCCCAAGACGGATTTTTCATAGCCTGAATGGCAGTATAGTATGACAGTTCCTAAGAGTATACGTAGTTGAAAAGTATCCCTGAAAGCCACTACATTAGGTCGAGTTTTCTCCTCGTACTGCTTGTACAACCAGTCTGTCTCCGTAGCCTGGAGTAGCCATCGACATAGCTTCATATAAATGCAGATCTAATGCCCAAAACGAGTTAAGGCACACGTTATTCCGAAGAACGACAGAAGAGATGGTATTTCAAAAAGAGCAACTCTACAGAGCACAGCATCCCTGCACTGCGGGCTGCAGGCCACCCGCGGTGCATGTACAGGAACAGGACAGTTTTTTTTTCTCCTCCTTGCGGGAACAGCTTCTCAATCATAATATTAAAGAAAGAAAAAGGAACAAGCTTGCCGTGTTCGACAGTATGGTAAAATAGTTGTTCTGGTTGGATGAAGAGAGAGAGAGAGAAAGAGGTCGGGCTCCAACAACTGCAGGCCTGCCACTGCACTTAAAATGACGTGGTTCGTCTGAGATATATGCTAAATTTCCTTGATCGATCAGGTGATGCTAAACTGATTTTATAAACTGAACACCTCCAAAGCGGTCATTGCACTGTAGTTGTCATTGTTGGAGTTCGGTGGTTCTCGCGTGTAATACACATCTTCCTGCAGGCGCAGGTGCAATTGCCGGGATCACTTATTTTGTCATGAGTGCTACGTAGAACATGCAAAGAGACAGTTGAGCAATGCATAAACTCAACAGGAGTTATTCACGCGGAGAGCAGCCTCATCAGATAATCGTGCACCAGCATTAAAGGGGAACTAAAGTGCAAACAAATTATATCCGCGATATGAAAGGTTCCGTCATCATGACAATAATGCAAAGGGAACGAGCCTCACTCGTCGCGCCGTTTGTAATTGAAGCGCGAATAAATGCGTCCCCCCCCCTCCGAATCGGCGCAAAACGTCAAGGGTACCCCAAGCAGCACAACATCTTGGCCCAATATTGGCAATACTGGCCCAATATTGGACCAATATTGGCAATGTCGGTCCAATATAGGACCAAGATGATGTGCTGCTTGGGACGTCACCCCTCATCGCATCCTATTGTCAAAGAAAATATATTGCTTGGGAAGTTGGTGGTGGTGGTGGTGGTGGTGGTGAAAGGGCTTGCCGTTGTCGGCCTCACGTATGTGGGCAACGTCACGACTGACGCCCTGGGGGAATGTGCGTCCTGGGCCGACTTCTAAGGGAACTGTGCCGACATATGTCTGAAAGCGTCTGAGGAAAACCCAGGAAAAACCCCAGACAGCACAGCCGGCACCGGGATTCGAACCCGGGTACCTCCCAGTCTGGGAAGTTGGGCTGCCCTTTCTCGCATTTCTTTGTCCAATCAACGCGGTATGAGGGGAGCTCCGACTTGGCTGTGACGCGTATATAGGTATACACTTTGCCGGGACGCGTATCATACGCATATTCTGTAGTAGCGGAAGCTTTCGCTAATACCGCCATACACGGTAACAGTGACAGAATCAGCGCGTCAACGTGATCAAGCACGCAAATTATAGCCGACGCTCGAAAAACGAAACTTTACGAAACGGAGGCTACACAGTCACCGCGAGAAGCCCTATATAGCCCTAGATATTTTCCCAGACCTTCGGGTTGTTGATGGGCACCTAATCAAAAATAAATTATTATTATTATTATTATTATTATCGCCCTACCAACTGCGAGCTCAGCAGATGGACCAGATCGCAGATGCGTGAGCAACAGAAACTAGAGCAGTGCTGGTACGCTTATAATTGGGCCGTTATGTGATTATGAAGTCCACCTCTTGTATTCTACGTTTCACAATGCCATTCCAGACAAAAAGAGAGAATAAAAAAAAGAAAAAAAAGAAAATACGGTTTCTAGTGAGACAGCTCTTGAAAAAAAGGGGAAAAAAAATCCTACGTTATCTTCATTGGCAGATGGGACATTTCGTCATTGCACACACTTCACATTAGGCGCGCACGTGTCATTCTTCCTGCGTTGCATTGCGAGTGTATTCGAAATAGTGTGCATTGAGTACGCAAAATATACCTGCTTCCAGCAGCTTATGAGACCCACAAACACCATCGCCTTTAGAGCACCTTTAACGCTTTAAATTATCAGGTTCAAAACTCTAAATTTCAACCGAGCCGTGCTACTCAAGCACCGAACGCATCTGGGCTGTGTAATACAGAACGAACCAGAAACCATACAAAGCGTCACGAACGTTGATGCAACATATACAGTAGTCTTCGGCTTGGAGAAGGGACAACTGACAAGAAACGCAAGACACAAGGACCCGCCAATCGAACGGCGAAAAGCCGTTCTCGTGTGCTTGCGTCATCTTTGTTGTCCATCATCCTTTGGACGAGCTCAAGGCAATGTTTCCTACTGTGTATCCTTCCTCCTGCTGACTTTCAGCATTTGAAAACGGGAAAGGCGTACAAGGCCGCCGCTCCAAAGTGATTTCTCAGAGCGAGCGACCTTGCCCATGAAATCTATGACGAAGGGTGCGGCTATATCCTCTAATGAAAAGCGGACCTGGCACGGATATATATAAAAAAAAAGTACATGAAAAGAAAAAGAAATTGTGGTTTCCTTGCGTGAAGTTGAGTGCCCTTGAGGGAAATGCGATTTTTTAAACCAAGTATTAGATGCGAAAATAGCTAAAAACAAAGACGTGTTCCGAGAAGAAGAAGAAAAAAAAAAAAGGCGTGAAAGTCGTTAAAAATAAATAAAATACAATTTTGTTTCGCTGTTAATCCGGTTTAAAGTTCTCAATTAAAATGCAAGTCCTGCGAATGATGAATTCGTGCACGAAAGGAACTGACTAAAAAAAAAAAAAACGCAAGACTGAGTAAATTTGAAGCATTTTAGAACAACTTTGCGAGCCCATATTTGCGTCGCATACGCGCAGTTTTCATGAGCACCTACATCTTCGTGATGTGAGACTCTCAGATATGTGTTGCACAATTTCCATATGCAGCGCTTGGGCTTTCGTTTTATCACGAAATCATAGCTCTGTTCCATGTATCACGTAACAAAGCACGGCTGAATAACAATGTGATGTACATTCTCGGAGCGACATTTTTCTTATAATCAAAGATGAAAGACATCATCCATCACATAGTCGACCCGGAGAAGTATTTTACAGTTTGCAGTAAAATATATATAAAATGCACAAGAAAGTAACGGTGCGTTTTTAATACAGTTGTGCACAGCTGATTGATTGATTAATTGAAAAGAAGAAAACATGGAGACGTGAGCCCCAACAAAGTCGGGATAAAGTTCAGTACGCAGTAATCCAGTACGCAGTAAATAGTAGAGAAAGTAAACAAATGCAGTCCAAGAAATATAAAAATCCAGGTGCCAACTAACGAATGAGTCCATTTAATGGGACCATAGTTCACAAGTCCCTAGAGCAAATACAGCAATGACCGTCAATGCACAGTGCACAGTTCATTGTGCACCATCGTGTTGAATGGATATATGAATATAGAAGAACAGCTATATGAAGAGCTGAATGTGAAACGATCCCGTGAAAGCCTAAAGTATTTTGTGCCCAACCGAAACAAATAGCTAAACAAACAACTTTAGATAGCGGCGCATCTTTTCTAGCTCGTCTTATCGGGTTGTATGACCATCAACGCCTATAGCAATAGAGCAACATCATCTTCATTTCTCTAACATTTTTTCCATTAGCGTGGGTCGGTCGCCAGCGCATGCACTCGTGAGAGTGAGCGTAACGCGTTGGTATACGCAAATGCCGAACAACAAAAATGATTAGAGCGTAATAAAGTTTGAATACTCACTAATCAAACATTACGTCCTAATTAAAGGAAGGTACGTACACACGCAAGAATAAAGGGAATATCAATAGTAATAATAATTATCATAATAATAATAATTATTATTATACAATAAAATCCACCTTCTCTACATTCTACAAGACTTTTTCCGCCTCGCCCAGCCATAGGGCTGGGCGAGGCGGGCTGGGATAACATCTTTCTACCTTTAACAACTGTATACAATTTTTTTAAAAAAGGTACTGCTTATTTCAAATTTTGTACTTTTAAAACCACATGTACATTCTTTAGGTGCCTTTCTTACACTCCTTCTAGGTTTTAACTCATTCCTTTGTTCGCCTTTGTTTGGCACATCATGGCCATATATACTCACTCATCCACCATAAGACGTCACCTCATCATCACCATCACCATCAATAAAATCGAGGATGGTAAATTGTTCTTTTTCCTCGAACCGGAACCAACCAATACCACTTTGCCACCCATATCAGATTCTTCTATCCTATAAAGCCTGCCTAGAGGCACCAAGTTACATAAAAATATATACACCGCATAGCAGGACAGTCTGCACGTAAGACATTGACCTTCACTTACTCATGTTGGCTCCCGAGATGGCAGCGACATTGTGATGTTGCACGGCCAAGGGTCCAATGCACAGCAGCAGTAGCAAGATCCACGCGGGACGTGCAGCCATGGCATCGAGTGGAGTACCAGCATCGGAAAGCAATGCTGCCAAATTGATGAGGTCTCTCTCCAGTTTCTTAAGCTGCCGGGAAACCGGCTCTCTCACACACTCCACCGTCGCCGCGTATACATCCCTTCAGTAACACCACTCTTTACTCGGCTTTTTTAGTCTGGTTTCTTGCACTTTTGCTTTCATTTCAACCTTATAAAGTGGCCGCCGTCTCTTTTTTCGTTCCTCCCGTGTATCGTAAAGGGATCTTAGACCCCAAGGGAATTCTTGCGCGTGTGAGTAGACGAGGTTTATCAGTTCTGCTTCCGAGAAGCGGAAGGACCATAACGCAATAATGGTAGCTTTTGTTTCTCTATCTATATATTGATCTTTGTTGCTGCTTGGAAGGCTGGAATATGCGGTCGTATTTCAGAAAATACTGCGTTGAGTCTCCAGAGCAACTGACTCTGACGCGAGTCAGTTAAACGAGATGTTTCGTTTAATTTTGTATAAATTGAAGGATGGGGACGGATGGATTTCTCCGGCGGTTGTTGAACAGTCTCGCAACCACGCTGAACATTCTCCGGAGATGATGACATTCCTTTAGATTGAGGGAAGACAACGACGAGCAAGACGCAACAACAGGACAGGAGACTTGTCCTGTAGCTTCTTGTTCGTCGTTGTCTTCCCTTATTCTCAAGGAATGTCATCGTCTTCAGATTATCACCAGCTCGCTTGCATCCCACTTTTATGTTGAACAATCTCCGCTTCGCGTGTTAACTTTAAAGCGGGATTATTTGCTCACGTGCCAGCGTCGTGGCAGTAGTATCGCACTGCAGGCGATGACAGTGTTCCACAGTGTTCCACGAAATGAACTGTTTTACTTTACAGTTGCCGTCAGACCTAACAGTAACATGCGATCGCGTGCGCAGATACTATCGCCATGGAGCTCCAGCATCTGGTTGCGCCCGAGACCTGGGTCCGAGACCGGGTTTAAACATACAGCGCCTCGCGACAGCGGCTTGGCCTGCTCAGCTGGGCGGATATGGGTCTCTGCTTTGCATTCATGCTCACCACTGGCTCCGCGACGCTGCAGGCTGCGCAAGGCCACGCGCTTGCGCGTTACACTTAAATCTGACGGCGGCCGTACGTCATACGTGGTATTCGTAAAATATTTCAGTCGGACATATGGTTTATGGTTATCGGATTGTACCGTCGTTCCAACCAATCTCCCGATTCCATGACCCGGCTCCGATAAGCGCGTGACGTGAAGAACGAGAGAAGCGATATTGGACTTGGCGGCCCAAGCAGCAAAATGCACTGAAAGTCGAGTGCAATAGGGGTGGACGGGTAGATGAAAGGCCTTGAACAGATTCATGAAACTAGAGAACATTGATAAGACACATACCGTCCACCCCTAATGCACTCGACTTCCAGTACATTGTGCTGCTTAGGGGGTGGTGTTGGGTGCCGACGAAGTGCTGCGTGTCGCATGTCAAAGTGCGAAAACAAAAAAAAAAAAAAAAAAAAAAGAAAGAAAAGAAACGGATCTCTCAAGGAACATTGCATTATTTATCTGTGGATTCCTCCGAAGTTGCTACGTGCCCATCACGGGGCTTATCGTACAGAGTACTTTGCGGGCCGTGTGACCAACCATTTTGTGCTATTTGGACAAGTCAGCAGTGTGCTGGTATGTGATTATAACTGGAGATTGAAGTGCCCATGGCCCGTTAGCACAAAATTGTGTTAGGCACTCTTATGAAGTTCATTTAGCGCATCCTTGCAACTGCTATAAGTGCTATTGCACTGCTATTGCAACTGCTAAAGTGCAACTGCTATTGCAACGTGCTGCAGCTCCTAACTTTATTATCGTTATCGTTATTTTCCAGCTCGTGCGAAATGTCTAAGCTGTGGCTTATTTTCTTTGTTTGGATCTTAGAAGGATGTCAGTTGCCCAAACTAGAGTCACAAAGCTTATTTAGTGACTCTACCCAAATGGGCCCTGATCTTTAACTTGTGGACATTCTCTCAGAATGGCTAAACTTAACATTTAACTTTTCAAAAACGCAGTGCTGATAGGCACAATTTGAAAACTGTCTAGCAGGGGATGTGATCTGGTCCTGACGACGTCCCCGAAGAAATGTCGCTATTATTTACACACAATTTTACGCGATCCACTTATACCAGACCGAGTGGCGTTATCCCACAGTGATGCTGCCATCTCAGAGCAACTATAGCAGCATTCACTATCTGGAAGCCGCTGCCATTAATTCAACCACGCCACAACATCATAAACATCAAACCCAACAAGCGTGTAGTACCGCACTAAATGCGCAGAAACTTCGTCTTTTCGCTTGATTAGATTGTCTGGAGAAGAACATGAGAAAAACCACTTCCGCAACCGATGCAGAAAAAGACCAAGGTGCCGTTTGAAACAATAAAACCAAGAGCACCTTTGCTAGATTTTGTTTGCCTTCCGGTTTTGCTTCATGGTTCGATAGACTGATTAACATTCAGAAAGAAGGCCGTTAAAAACCATCTCAAGAGCTGTCTCTTAAATTCCTTTTATTATTATTTCCAGCTAGAAAGCAATAATAGTGGAATAAGGAGAAACTCGCAGAAACTTCATGTGTTTACTTCCCATTTTAGATTACATTCATGTTCATCGAAGCAGATGGCAGGAGTAGTAGGAGTGCTATATGTTGATTGATATATTTTACAGCACACATGAATGGACCACGAATGAAGTAATACCCAGATTAATTGGTAGAAATGAGTAGTCTCATTGATTAATATAGAGACGAACGGATAGTGGTTCTGATCCTGACCACAAAGGAAGCATTGGTGGAGTGGAATGGAGTGGAGTGACGTTGATATTGAGCTGTCTGCCTGCAAGTTGATCGAAAAAAAGAAAGGAAAGAACGCTTGTTTTGCACTCACATATAAGGACGGCAGGTGAAAGCCGTGTTGGTAGTCCATGATCTTAAATATACGTTGCCGTGGGCCTTTGCGCGAGGTCGTGGCGGTTCGTGAAAGAGTTGACTGTTCCTAGAGTACTGGACAAGGCCGGACTGGCCATTAAGCCGCCCGGCACGGTACTTTCCTCGGAGAGAAATATTCAGTGTTCCCTGGTTCGGGGACCAGATTTTTTTTTTCGGTAATATTTTTCGTATCAGTTCAATCCGGAGTAGCGGGAGGCTTCCGGCACCCTGGAAAGCGTGCCTCACTATAGCTATCCCCATACTTAGGTCGCAAATCGCAGATCTTCGTGCAGAATCGTGGAATGCCTCATTCTGGTTCGTTCGGCCATGGTTTCTTGAAATCCATTGTCATTTTCAGCATGTAATGTTCAGTTTTTGAACAGAGAGAATGTTCGGATCGTTGCATAATGCATTGCAGAGTTCAGTTTGGAAGAACTACATTGTCTGTTCTGAGTATGTATGTACCGCCGTCAGTCCCGGTGACAATGCATGTCTTGCGGTCGGCTCTTGGTGGATTGGGTGCTGCCTCGCTGGGTGACATAAACGGGCACTACCCTATGTGGGGAAGCCATAAGCGCGATGGCAAGGGGTTTCTGTGGTGTGACGTCATCGAAGATATTGACCTCTGCGCCTTGAATGATGGGTCTCCAACATTCTTGCGTCGGGACTTCTCGGTGGACGCACTAGACGTTTCGCTCTGCTCCAGGGATATTTTACCACATCTCACTTCAAGTACGGATTTGGACGGTAGAGGCAGCGACCATCTCCCCATATTCCTTTCGTATTCCAAGTATGCTTCCGGTGCAGGCCACAGGATTGCTCGGTCGACCAATTGGCAGTTCTTTCGCAACCTGAGCAAGAAAGATGTGCAGGTGGGAGTGAGGGCAGAGGATAAATTACTGATATCATTGTGCGGTGCCTAACGTCGTCCACCACGGTTGCTAAGGTCGCTGCGGGTCATGCAGGTAAGGAACCGGTAGTGGAGCGTTGGCGTGCTTATCGGAGACTGGCGGAGTGAAAGGCTCGGCGATCTGGCCAACTCACTGATGTTGAGCACGCGCGTCGTGCGAACGTAATGGTACAAACAGCCCTGAACGCCGTGGACGTACGTAGATGGCGTCAGTTCTGTGCGTCTCTGACCCCTTTTACCAGTACTGCAAAGGTATGGCGGGTTGCTCAAAGTCTCAGGGAAGCTCCTGCAGCGAAGAACCCAAAGCATTCTCTGTCTCTCTCGATTACCAAGTCTGAGAAGGAAGTCGCATACGAATTTTGCAAGACCATCCCAGCGAGTTCCGAGGCAGCGAAATGTCCACGCATTCAGGAACATGTTTTACAGCTACAGCGCGCTGTTAACCAAGCTCGTCCATCTTGTGACCCCGACATGGATGCAGACTTCACGTTTGCAGAGCTCAAGGCGGCCCTTGCGTTTTCTCGGAAAAATCGTCACCTGGTCCGAACTTGGTCACCTATGCAGCGTTCCGTAACCTGAATGACACCTGCCTTTTGGTCCTCTTAGATATCTACAATCAATCATGGAGGGATGGACAAGTTCCTGCTCAGTGGAACGAGGCCCTAGTGGTCCCCATACGTAAACCGGGAAAACACCCCTTGGACCTGGCGTCTTTTCGGCCTGTCAGCCTTACCAGCTGCCTAGGCAAAGTCCTAGAGCGCATGGTGCTTCACACTCGAGTGGTGGCTTGAGAGAAGATCTGTCTTCCTCCAGGAAATGTCAGGCTTCCGTAGGCATCGTAGTTGCATGGATTCGGTGATGGATTTGGTCTCTGCAGGCGAGAGTCAGGTCTCTGTCAGAGCAGGCGAGGGTGACACAGAGAAGACTGCTGCATTGCAGGGTGTCCCTCAATGAAGTGTCCTAAGCCCGTTATTATTTAGTATCGTCATGGTATCGTCTTTGTTGACCTCAAGGAATGTCTGCCGAGGAGAGTGAATCCATCCCTATATGCGGATGACGTGTGTATTCGTACTGTCGGAAAGTCCCGGCCGGCAATTCAGCATCGGTTGCAAAGAGCACTGGACGCCATCAACAACTTCTTCTTGAACGCAGGGATGGATATCTCTCCTGAAAAAAGCGCTGCCCTTCCTTTTACTCGAAGAGAGATGCGGAGGTTCCAACTTCGGATTGGCGACTGCCCCCTCATACATGTCAAGTTTCACAGGTCCCTGGGTGTTATCCTGGATCGCAACCTCTCGTGGAGAAGGAACATTCACTTCGTCATCTCAAAGGCTGAGCGCTGGGGGAATGTGATTCGCCATTTTGCCGGCGTGCGCTGGGGCTGCACCGAGCGGGATCTTCTTGTGCTCCACAAAACTCTGGTTCGTGGCTGCCTGCGATACAGCTTGCCCGTATAGCACGGTATATCAGCAACGTCTGAACACAAGCTTCGGTGTACACTGGCACGCAGCCTGCGGACGTGCCTTGGTGTCCCGCGCAGTGCTGATACGCGGATGGTGATCGCCGACGCCGCAGAAATACCTATCGATGTCCTCCGTCGAAGACCAACCATCCGGCACTATTTACGGTTGCTCGCTCACCACCGGCGCCACCCTCTAGTTCAGAAGCTACGTAGGCGGAAGAACAGTAAACTCTCGCTATGTATTACAGCAGTATCTAGAAACATCCCTGGCTTTACTGTTGCCCCGACCGCCCCTTCAGTGGCATCATGGACACTGCCGAGCCCATCCTTCTCGACACACATCCCTGACCTCGTGGGGCCTAAGAGCCAGATCCCCGTTCCGGTTCTCAAGCAATCTACTTTGCAAATGATGGATACAAAGTACAGTGGCCGGGTACGGGATAGGGTACGATAGGCTACGGATCGTCTACGTCGGATGGCTCCTCCGCTGCCTTTGTCATACAGGACGAGTCATGTGAGTTTCGCCTGTCACATCGCACCTCTGCGGAGCTGTCTGTCATCTCTAAAGTCTGTCTTGAACTACCCTCATCGCTCCTGGGTGATCTACAATGGCTCAAAATCAGCTATGCAATGTGTAGGAAGCATGGGCATCCGCGGCTCTTTGGCCCCGGCGGTAGTTAGTATCCTGACGGCGCTCAAGGTTCTTGGCGAACAGGGACAGCGGTTGACCCTACAGTGGGTCCCCGGCCACATTGGCATTCAGGGCAACGAGGAGGTAGATTTGACGGCTGCTGCGGCCCACCGTATCTCCAGAGCCGTGCCCATTATCCTCTCCAACGGAGACAGACACTTCTACTTGCCTGCGTTGGTGTCACCCTTGACCCGCCAGCAATGGCTCCATGACATCACTCAATTGTCACTCCTCCATGCAGTGGACCCGTCATTATCATTTAAGATGACAGGTGGCTTCCCTCGCAGCTTTACGTCACTTCTGCGGTGTCTACGACTCAACGTCGCCTTCGCCCCTGTGTTCCGGGTTAAGCTGGGCTACAGTAACACGGCGCTGTGCCCAGCTTGCCACACCCCAGCTACCATCCGCCATATCATCGAGGACTGCGACCGGTACACGAGTGAACGCCGGGTGCTTCGACGCCAACTTGAGCTCCTTGACCATAGACCATTCAGCGTGTCCAAAGTACTTGGCCCATGGAGCTCTCCTATGTGCATCAGTACCGGGCTCTTAGCTCCCTTTTTGCTTTCATGCGAGCCACTGGACTGTTGTCGCTTCGCGTTCATCATAATTCATCCTCTCATATTAACCGCTGTGAAATGGGGTAAGGTCCTGTGGCCACCACGGGGAAACATCCCATGTCATCATCACTTATCCTTCATTTATTGTTGTTGTTGTCGTTGCATAATGGGACAGAGCGTTAGACCCGAGACATAAAAACAACCTATTCGTCATCGTTAAAATAAAGTGCAGTTGAATCGTGTTAGACATGTTTCTTCTTCTTTTTTTTTTCTTTTCACCAGCGGCATGGCCAAGCGGGTTAAGGCGCCCCGCGCTTGGTGGTAGCCAAGGTCGTGCTGACGACAGGGAGGTGGTGGGTTCGAATCCTACCACCGGCTGTGTTGTCTGAGGTTTTGCCTGCGTTTTCCGAATACTTCCCAGACGAATGTCGGTGCAGTCCCCCGTGAAGTCGTTCCAGGACGCATACTAACCCCCCTGTCCCCAACTCCTTCCTGCTGTCCTCTCTCCACCTGTCCACATCTGTACGCCGCTCATAGCCACAGTTGCTTCGCGGCGCAAACACGGAATAAAAAGGAAAAAAGACTTGTTTCGTCCGTAGAAGAAGAACGAGCGAATGACTGTAGGTTTGTTACTTCATATAAGACGAGCCTAAGGCAGCCTAACTTACAGGCTATGTCATAGCCATGCACTAGAGGCGTTTCGAACCGTGGGCATGCCAGATCGTACATTGCGTCAGATTTTAGAATATCTTAAGGGAACATTTGTCTGCTGGTTTCTCTGCGTGTGCACGAGAGATAGAAATAATCATGGTCCTCACAGCTGGAGTTCCCGAAGGAGGTGTTTTGAGCCCGGCGGCGTTCAAGACCGTGCTGGCAACATTCCTTCCCTATTACCGCGCAATGTACATATCGGCATGGTAGGTGGATGATGTCTGCTTGTGGTGTTCAGAGAAACAGTGCTCGGATCCATAGCGATAATCGCCAGAGTGTATCAATGCTGCTGTGAAATGCCATGGCTTATTCCCGCAAAGAGACACACACTCCCTTCCTTGCCTTCTTGTATGATTGAACTCTCCCCAGTAACGCAGAAGTACAAAACACCCAAGAATGTGCTCTATATAGCTGTCCTCATGGGGTACTTCCTGGGTACTCCATGCTGTTTCATGCGTGGCCTACACGTTTTGCTCGTCTGACAGATGGTGGCCTACTATCCAGCCGTCTGCTCCACGTAAGTAGTTGTTCTTCAGGGGAGACTTGTACAAGATACTCAACGATACTTGTACAAGATGCAGCTAAAATACAGCGACAGCTACTAGATAGACCAGTGTAGAAGGGCGCAAATGAGTGTAGAACACAAGGCTCGACATGCAGAAGCGGAAAGAGAACGACGAGAAGGAGAAAGCGATATCTGCGACGGACAGCGCACGCACGCTATCAGATGCTCGCCTCCGCTGTCGCTGTAAGGCTGCAGAGTACCAGACAGAACAGCAACTAAACAGTGTACTAAATACTCATCCTTGTAGAGCATTTGAGTAGAATTTTAAATACTCACGAACGTAACTCGTTCC
Source organism: Ornithodoros turicata (assembly GCF_037126465.1). NCBI lineage: Eukaryota > Metazoa > Arthropoda > Arachnida > Ixodida > Argasidae > Ornithodoros > Ornithodoros turicata. The sequence continues at coordinate 131,408,134 of NC_088202.1, read as the reverse complement.
TCCGAAGAAAGTATCAAATTACAGTTAGTGAAATTTTCTTTCGAACAACTACGAACACAACAAATTTAAAAACGAACCCTCGTCCGGATACTCTTATGTTCCCACGATTTCTCCTTGGTGCACGCGCTTCTTCTCGCTTTCCTTCTGGGACATCTCGCCCGGTAATGACGCTCGCGCGGATACCCGACGCTGCGGTCACACGAGGAGACGGAAAAGCCACCCTAAACATTTAGCATTAACAGCTTATTAACATATGTAGCCGTCCTCTCCACAGACTTCGGCTTCACTGTCTTCTGCAGTCTTCGAGTATACAACAACATGCCCTTCAGGCCGACACATTGTTCCGCGTACCTGCTAAACTTGAAGGACGACGGAAGCGAAATTTGTTAATTGCGAAATAAGGTCCGAACAAGATGTAGACTTTACGTAGAATTATGGTGCCACTAGTATTTTGTGAGTACGGTGTACAGATGGGCATATTTTTGACGATTACGAGCCCGCTGGGCCGCCCGTCAGACACGATCGCAAAGCATTGCTGGAGAAGCCGACGAAGGCGTGACGTCAGATGTTCCTCGAGCTCCATCACCCTCACAGCCCTGGCTGACCTCCCTTGTGGCTAATGGCCATCCTCCGTGGGGAGAAGTAGAAGCTCCATGGGCGCCGGCCAGGTGAACGGGATAAACACGGCGAATTCCGAACAACGCCTCAAAATGTTCGATTCGGAGACGTCGTGGAATTCTGAAAGCGACATCTCCGATGAGAGAGGGGTTCGTACCTATTGTTCTTCATATTTTTTTATTATCCGCAGCAGGAATCGGACGTACGCCTAAAAGGCAAGTCGAGGTGAAGATTTGAGCCTTCCATTTCCGTGAAAATACAGAAGGGACCGCTCCTTCTTTCAGCCAGCTGTACTTCGTTGACGAGCCAAGGCTAATGAGCACCTCCGGATTTTTTTTAAGCATTCGTCAACAAAATGCGCCGTACACTACTTGTCCTGTTTCACCTGTCTTCAAGTAGGCCTAGACTGGTTCGCGGCGAGAATAAGCTTTGGGAAGCAATTGAAATATGACTACAAAAAAGCTAGACATCGGCGGGATTTGAACTACGCATCTCTCGGTTTTTTGGGTACACACCGCAATACGAAGTAAACAGCTTTGCAGCTTATTTTCGCTTCCGTCGTCCTTTAAGGCGCTGCCCGGTTCTAGAGGATACGCCGCAGAAGGACAGGGGTACCCCGGACTATCCGAGGTGAAACGTATATGCGCATCTAAGGCGCCATAGCGTTCAACCGATACCGACGAAGTTAATCTTTTTTTCAACTTCCCTGACAAAAAACAAACAAACATGGTAGTATCTTAGAAGTAAATTAAGAAATGAGAACAATATAGTGCCAGGAAAAGTATGAAGAAGCCTTTGTAGGACAATTAAAAGTACATAGAGTAACTTTGGCAGAGTATTTCAGTTACGTACAACTCTGCTTCAAAGTATCCTGGCACGTGACACAATGCGACAGCCTAGGCAGAAGCATGCGATCTACACTTTCTCTTCGGCTTTTCGGACGCAGGAATCCTAACGTCACTGCGCCACTACACCCGCTTGGCAACCACATACACCGTCGTCAGCTCTTGATGCGCTCTATGCATCGAAGAAATACCTCCAGTACGCATCCTACACTTATGTCTATGTCTTAGCGCTTAAGATAGTCGCCGTTCTCTATAATCAAACTCAAACTCAATTGCCGCCGTTCACTCGGAGACTGGGAGTTCACGCGGCTTCGAATCTCGGCACGGACGCTGTCCGGGGTACATGGGGTGCTTCCCCCAGAAGCTCTAAGGGAAACGTACGCACAGTTTCCCCTGAAGTCGACCCAGAACGTGCGAGCAGCACGATTGGCAAGCAGATTACTCGGCACTAAAGCGGCAGGACTAACCAGCGAATAACCAGCGAAGCAGTCAGGTGGTACACACCTCAAATTCCAAAGCACAAACCTTGAATTTCACAAACTTTTATCGGACATGGAGTTCACCTGGACTATAGGCGGAGAGTTTTCAATCCGCCGGAGAGTGTTGGGGCACAATGCCCCCACCACCCTTGTCGAAACAGTTCAGGCTACTGTGTACTTTGCCCCTGCTTCATGAACAGGGGTAGCGGGATGCATAGGGTTTTGTGTAACTAGGCAACTTTTTACAAGACTGTCATGTTCATTTGCATGAAGCATGCGATTTTTCGGATATCCCTGGTAACTGCCTTGTAACGTTCATCTGGAGTGCCAACTTCGTAGACTTTCCGAAGGGGGCCTGCTGCCCCTGGGAAAGTTCCGAGGGGCCCAGCCCCTCCCCTCCCCCCCGTAGTCGGCGCCTATGATCTGGACCATGCAGCATTTCCTGCTAGAGCTTTGTTGTCTTCTTGGGTCGTCGAGCAACATAGTCCCGCTTCTTTCGTCGTTAGGAATAGCAAGAAAGAGCCGACGCAGGCTCACACAGATGTGCCCACTAAGCGCATAGGGTCCGCTTGCGCTAATGTGACGATAAAGGAGCAGCCACCCTTCGGCTACGAGGCCTACACAAGGTAATGCTACACCCCGTTCTTATCAATTACGAGTAACGTCTTATATGGACCATATACTTGAGTAGATGTGTAAAGGAAGAATATGGGGAGATGTACAGACGAACTTCAGAACATGTCCGCCCTATATGACATCGATTACACAACCGTGCAACTTGGGTACGGGCTTACCTTTACCTCTCCTGTTCATGATGCTATTTGAGGGTTCTGTAGCTTTCGGTCTCTTGATGTAGAATGTAATAGGGTTCTGCCATATCTGCGGGACCATTTACCGAGCTTTCTGGGTTGCTTTATTCCATCACATGAACAGACAAAAAAAAACTTACTTTGCTTCTAATCTTTTGTTCAGACGTACAGTAACGTACAGTAATAAAGAGGAGGTAATGATTCGAAACAGGCGGCCATCACTGAAAACGAGAACACCATTAGACAAGGCACCTGCTCATTCTCAGAAATGCATATTTTTTACGCAATGTTAATTAGAGAGAGAGAGCGAGAGAGAATGAACAGAGAGAAGAAAGCGAGCGGTGAATATCAGTGTGGATGAAGGCGGTAGAAGCCCAGTAATCCAAGCGTACACGTGCATTACCGTTAAGTTAAGACTAAGGGTAGCAAACCGATTTACTTAACGGAAGGAAGTACAATTACTGAGTTAACGAGTACAAAAGCACTCTGACGACAGGAAGGTGAGACTACGGAACTAGACGAAACTAAAGTCATTTTAATTGTGCAGGTGATTAAGTTAACTTGGCCGCGTACTGTGCGATTATGGCAAGGAGGAATGTACGATGATGTCCCGTGGCAGATAAATGGATTTCTTGACGACTTATGCTCAGCGCAACTTCTCGGTCTCTGTTAAAGGAACTATGAAACGATTTTCTCTGGTTTTTATTTTACACAAGATACGTTCCTGAACACAGGACCCAGTAGGTATGTTCGGCAATGGAACGGTTTTCTCACGAGAGAATTTAAACGCAGTCCGGAAGTTATACGAAGCTGATACACCTGGCGACGCGCAACGGCGAACGACGGGAGGAGTAACCTTTTCCCTGTTCCCAAATAACCTTTTCCCTGTTACCGCTGTGCCCGGTTACGTCACCGAGACGTCACCGCTCACCTCATGGTACGCTCATGATTGGTTGACGCTCCTTTCTGCGAGCCGTGTGCAAAGCCAACGTAAAAGCGTTCGCCAGAATCACGCACCAAGAAGCGAGAGGACGAACACGAGAGGGAGGAGGGACGTGGATGAGAGACGATTTGAAGCGTGCATGGGGCCACTTCAGTGGGTAGAAAATTTTCTGGTGTACCAGTTTCTGGACAGGCAGAACCGTGTTCGGGAAAATTCATAGTGTCTTTAACCAACAGCTGGTGAAGAAGTACAAGAAGCACCTTGATTGACGACGTATTCACTCTTAGAGATCATTCAGGGTAGAGGTGGCTTAAATGCCCATGGTGCGTTACACCATAAAGTATAATCAGCAAAAAAAAAAAAAAAAGGACTAAGACAGTCAACAAGCGAGCGAATGACTATGGAAACGATGCTGAGTACTCCTGCCTGGTGCAGCACGCGGACATGGTAGAAGCACGAGGAAAAAGTTCATCTTGGCACTTTAAATGATGAGGCGTCGTCTTATCCACGACTGGCCGACATGGTTTGACTTATCCAGGGGAGAAACTGTGTCACCCTAGTGTAGACATCGGGGTAGTCTCGATGAGCACAGCCAGAACCGAAGGATACCAAGCCAGCCAGAACCCAGCTGCCGTCTGGTCGCTTACATTGGAAGGGGCCTCCGGAATCGCCCTGAGGGAGAACAAGAAATTGCATAAGGCGGTTTGTTTCGATAAGAAACGAAACAATATAAGAATGACAGCACATTTTGTTCAAAAATAACGCAACAGTAACTGACTTCGTGGTCATACACTCTCGCGAAGTGCAATCAGAATTGTAGTATAGACGTGAAAGTAGAAAATGAAGCTTGCGCTTGAGTTTGAACGCTACAAAGAAAGGGAATGAAAAAGTTTCATATTATCTGCATCCAAACGGCTTCGGAAACATTGGACGGAATATGTTTTGCATATGCTTGTTGTCGCGCGTGCCATTCACCTATTTTAAGCCTCGTGCTGCGACTTTTCTCCTGGTATTGTATCTAAAGAACTTCTTTACTTACGGCTTGGGCAGTGCCTCCTGTAATTTGGCAGATATAGAGCAAAATGATTATGGAGTTTATTCTCGAGATTACTAATGGTTGCGGGTTCTTCAAATCGCAGTAGCAGACGAATTCTGATTCGTAACTGAAAGAGGGAGAGGAGGCAATGCGCAGGCTTTCTCTATCCGGGTGGTGTTGACCGATGCCACGCTCCCTTCATGGCTTCATCTTTTTTCGCCACTCCAGCCAATACAAGCGTGGTGTTGGTGTTGACGAACAAAAATAGAAGGGAGAGGGGAAGGGAGTTATAAGCATACCTGATTTTAGGATCAAGTGCAACAGTCAAGTACAAGTGCAAGTGCAACAGTCAATGTAGTGTGAATGTTCTGGAACGAATAGGTCGAGAGAAGTGCTGCATTCCAGCTTGTTCCCGAGACTCAGTATTGTAGACCTTGTATTGTAATTTTCTAATGTTCACAGGATTTGTACGTTCGTATGAGTGGTGTGACGATATTTTCTCCATGACTTGTGTGCGTGCAGGCTACAGTTTCACGTTGCCGTAGAAACAGTCACCCCATCGTCGGACGTGGTCTTTGTCTTCTGGCCGTCGTGGAACTTTCGCCGTCGTTCTTTAATTGTCCCTCGGTTTGACCTAGCTGGTAGCACTGTGAGCACACAGGACAACGCAAGTTCTATGCTGCGCTAAATGACTTGGAGTATGTACTGGTGATAAGGTGCTGCTTCAAAAAGGCAGGTTAAAGAAAAAAAAAAAAGAGATGGGAGAGCAGCAACCTTTTGTCTTTTAGCTTGATTTTGCACATCGCATGCCGTCCAACTAGACGTTGTGGCATATTTAAACATTGAAAAAAATATATATATCAACATATATAAACATTGAAAACAGCAGCGGAGCACACGACGATGCTCCAACAAGGTCATGGACACTGAACGATACCTGCACGTCTTGTGAGAATGCGAGGCTAATCCAGAGTGTTACTAGCGTTATCTTGCCAACCGTGCAACCTTCAAAACAATTTTAAAGCTGCGCCACACTTCGTTTTTTTTTTTCTACTTGTCCTGTCTAGCCAGCTAAACGCTACAGGAACTGCAGATAGCAGCAACTCCTGGCTACATGTTCAATATCCTTAACCGGACATGCGCTAAATCAGCAAACAAGGCCGCCCTGGAGGATTAGGAGATTTATTTTTTTCCCTTCATGCTAAAGCAAATATCGTAATGGCGTAATAGAGGACAATTTTTGAGAAGCCATGCTCAGGCTTTTCACTATGGAGTTCCTTCACCAGCATCTACGCGATTTTATCTGTTACGTTTGAACTGTTTCTTGTTTACATTGATGCTGCATGGGAATAACATGCCACTAAACATGACTTACTTTCGGATGACGTAAAATGAAAGTCTGAAAGCGTTACCTAAGCGATACCTGCAGTCACGAAACTGTACGCAATCCTTCCTATTCTGCTAACGTACGTCATAAAACCGACGAATGAACACGATGAGAGCACCTCATTGTTTCATAACAGACGCCTCTCCATATGACGTAATACTCATAAGCACGCGTGGGATTACATGCCGCATTGCCTACGAACTGCGAGTGTTTGCCATGATCTTTCCGTATAGTGATGTGGCGCTAAACAAAGCTTAGAGGGGATAGTCGTTGTAGGGAACCTTTTTCCAGATAAATGGCACTCGTGAACAGTCTAAAACGGTGCATTGGAACCCAGACGGGAGCTTAATATTTAAAAGGACTATCGCATCCGAGAACATGTGTATGAGACCGATACGGTAATATTTGGCACCGCCTTCACAGTCTACTTGGCCAAATTTCTCTTCCGAAAATACGGCTTACATATCAAATAAACCAGTTTTAAAGATTCGCACTGCCTCTGCAGCTAAGGAACTCCAGCGATAGTAACATCATGATGACGTCAACCAGGCACACGAATGGGAGCGCAGCGCAGTCCATTGTTTCCGGGTTCGTCTGCTTCGTGTTCGCACCGCAATACACTAAGTGAGAAGCCCTCGGTAAATACACTGGCTTTCGCTTATGCGTGTGAGTACTGACGCGATCATGTCGCGTGCAACACTGTGTTACTTTTCTGGCTTTACGAACACGCTCTGCGTTAACTCAGAAGTGACATATTTCATGACATGAGCATAGACTCTCAGCAACCTGCAGGGAGGCCCGCCCTCCCGCCGGTCGCCAAAGGGCGCTCCCTGATTGGCCTTCGCCGGGTGACGTTGTCTGTGATTTCCAGAGAGGAAATTCCGGCGCACTCTCAACATCCGGCATCTGTTCTTGTCATGCATTACATCAAATTGTACAGGAACACCGTACTCTCAACATCCGGCATCTGCTCTTGTCATGCATTACATCAAATTGTACAGAAACTACTACCTGGCGTCGGATTTTCGTCGTTATTGTCGCTGATGAACAAAGAGTACAGTGGCGCGATTGCTTCGTAATCGACAGTCCGAGTTTCGTAATCGACAGTAATCGATGTGCGACAGTCCTTTTAAGAGAGAGGGCCACATGAGAGCTTAACGGTAGGTGTGGGGATGGAATGAATACGTTTACTTTTCTGCAATTAAAAAAAACTCTGTAAAATGTGGTGGAACTACCGTATGGGGCATGTCCTACGGCACCCTTGCTTAAAGGGATAGTTTGCTACCAACGAAACGAAAAAAAAAAAAAAGTTGGCTGGACGTGTGCAATAGTCGACCAACTCCCATCTTTTCCTTCGTTCGCAATCGATGTATTTTCTGAGTTTTCAGTATTTTCCCGTGAGCACAAGCATCGCGACTGGGCGCCGGGGGAGAAGCATATTACGGGAGGCTGCAATCGGCTCGCGTGACTCTCATGACGTTGCTTCAGGGCTGACGATAGGGTAGCCGCATCTCTGCCAGGGAAAAGGCAACTTTTGTCGTCACATTGTTGCAAGACTGACGTCGCGCGTACGTCATTCTCCGCGGGAAAGCCTACTTGCGTGGATCTCGTTGCCTTTCAGATGCCTATACAATAAATCATACCGCTCCAGCGGCCGGAAGCTCATACGTGAACCTGATAAAGTTACCGTCTAACTATATAAATAAACACTACCGTGATAAGTACACTACCGTGTCTGCAAACACAAATCAACCAGCTCCCGTGACATAGTGGTTAGGGTGGCCGCTTTTACAAGCCAAGACTAGGAGGTGACACGGGTTCGAATCCTGTCACCGGCTGTGCTGTCTGAGGTTTTCCCTGGGTTTTCTGTTTCCCTCCAGGGGGAACGGCACAGTTCCCCCTGAAGTCGGCCCAGGACGTATACCAACCCCTCTGTCGCCCACTGCTTCTTGCTATCCTCTCTCCATCTGTCCACTGTCTGTACGTCGCTCATAGCCACAGTTGCTTCGCGGCGCTAACACGGAATTAAAAAAACAACATAAATCAACGAATCGATGCTTGGAGAGCAAACTATTCATTTAATGGAAGGATCGCGATATGTTTTTCGATGGCAAGCTCAGTCGTTGCGCGACTGTGCCTCCAAGGGTCTGGAACCTTGCCAAGCTAAGCACTCTTAGCTTTTTGCTCCAGCCTCCATCACGGTTTACGTGAAAAGAAAGAAAGACAGGGAGGTGAGTACATATTCATGTTTGATTTAGCTGGGTCAGAGAACGCGCGGCAAATGGTCACCATACACCGGCCCTCCTTTCGCCAAACCACTGTCACCACTGGTTCCTCAATGTCAACTTGAGAATATGTCAATGTCTCTTCCGAAGCAGTAATGGTGCAATTGTCCTCGGACGCAGACATATAATGTGCATGCTATTTCATTATGTTTTTTTCCTACTTAGCATATATGTTAGCAGTGAAGGAGGTCGTGTACTTATCGTAATTTCGTTGCCCTTTCCACCGTCAATTAAAAATGAAGAACCATTAATCCACTGTGAATAAAAGATAAATACTGTACGGTCTCTACTTGCAGGATCTTTATGCATGACAATGAATCTGCATCATGACTGCATCCATTCTTAAACGCGAGGAAAGCGTAACTGCACATACCTCACATCATGCGTCGTCTAGTTCTAGTATACATTGGACGCCTGCTGCCGAAAAACGTGGGTGAAGGAAATATGTTCTCTCCAGCCTTCACATGAGCAACGACTGTATCCGCATATGTGATCGCTTGCGGGCACGTCAGCATCGTGTACATTTTTCCCACGAGCCCCCTCGACGGCCACGTGTCCGACTTTAGCGATGGGAAACGCTTTGAGGCCCACTGAAGGCAGTGGCAATAGTATTAAAGCTAGCCATAGCGAGCGCAAGACACAGGACCCAGGTTTACGAACGATGACGTCAGCACGAACCTGCTAACTGACGTCAAAGACGTTCTTGACCTGCAAATTACTATAAGTCGGTCAACAGTTGTTCAACCACAGGACAGCGGTACCCACTTATGTAAACACTTGCACTTTGGCCATCACCAGGATTAAATGCGGAGGTGGTTTACAATCACAGCCCTGGCGCCGTAACCGTAATAACGGTAGGAAGTGAGGAAGCAAAACAAACAAAAAGTTATACGAAGCGTGAAAGGAGCGGGCTTCGGAAGGCAACAGCAAAGTCACGAGGCCATGCAAGAAACCAAAACAAACATGGGGTAAGGACAAATAGAAATGGCAAGGAAAGCCCGGAAATTAGCCCGGACACTGAGCTGATAGCAACAACACCAGTGGGGCGCTCACGCGCTTATTGCAGGGCTGTGCGTGGCGCCGACGGCTCGCCGTTGTGACCCGGTTATTAATGTTGCAAGGCACGCGCCTTCCACGGCTCCCGTGCAAGTTTCTGCGGGTCAAAAAGCTGAGCGATTCCATTCAACCTTATCGTGGACTGCTATGAGCGCTCTGTAGCAACGTCTAGAGGCTAGCATCTTCACGAGTTCGTTTTGTACAGCTCCCGTCAACCTTAATAATAACACCGGGAAAAATATAGTCTCGTTCCCGAGCGCGATTACAGCAACCTTTGGGGCCACGAGGAAGTCTTAATTGAACAAAATCGTTGAACGCAAGGATTTTATTCACTTAACATTCCCCCGGTGCCACCAGGGCGGCTGTTATCGAGCTCCGGTGTTATTATTAAGGTTGACGGGAGCTGAACGATGAGCTCGAGAGCGAATAACACGCCGAATTCAGGTTAAAGGCTAAATCTGCCCTACGGAGATTTGGCTTTCTTATTATGTTTAAAACTATAACATAGGACAAAGTAAGAAATTGTAATCTATAAATTCGAAAGGTACCTGTATATCTAGCGTGTGGTGGTAATGGCGGCGGTAAAGCTTGTGAATAGCGACTTCTCATTTGTTATCCGCTTCCTTTGTCGCAATATTATGTTGCGTGCAATACTTCGTAAGATTATTTGTAATATTTGGTTTACGTCATTTCGTTCTCTTCAGCGGCGCTGTTCTGCGGTAACGCTATATGTGTACAACGCGTGTAACCAAAAAAACATCCGACTTACGTAGCAAGATCCCCGGCCGCCTTCAAGAGCTCCGGCACATAGGTGCCAATTCTGGATGGTTATGCGGAACTTCCGGGCATACGGTCCAGAGCAAACGTTGTTCGAGTACACTGGCACGCTGACTTCACGCAGCACCGAAGAGGGAGCTCCTCCTGCGAGTTAGAAGACAGAATAAAGTCAGCGTCATGCCAAATACCTAGTGTGAGTTCTTCATGCGCCCCCCCCCCCTTCTTTGTGAAAATGGCTTGGTCCACGGAGAAATCCAACCCACCAACGCTCCGCACTCAAAGGACATCTGTCCTCACTGTAAACTCATCATTCCATTTTCCACATCACCACCAGCGATGGGGTAGGGCATCGTCCCTGGTGATGAAACTCTCCAATCGTCATCATCAAATAAAGTTGTTGTCGTTCTTGTCACGTTGTAATAATAAGGCGAAAAAGCAAGTGGTCCCCACTGGTGTTCTTAAGTTTGCCAATGGTCACCAGCCCAAGTATTGACCTTAATTTCCTTTAATGCGCCATATTTCCTTTGCTTTGCAACACACGTGTACCTAACCCTCGGTCCTTGGTCTAACATGGTCGAACATCGTCGTGTTCTACAGTATTTTCTGGTCTTTCTCCGTGACAACGGTCTTCTCTCTATCATAATGATGTGCCTGCGTACCTCTGTGCGATGCGTGTTTTGTTGATTTTTTCGCCGTCGCTAATGTTGACGTGCCGGCTCCGCTGACTCTCGACCACTCACTTGAGCGTCGTTCATCATCTCATCATATTCATGTCACATCTCATTCCGTCCGTAGTGCCTTAGAGTAGTGGGCCGCACCTTATGTGATGAATTTCCCGATTCGCCCTTACGTCAGTCGCAGGTGTCTCTAGTCACTTAGTCAAATCACCCTAGCCTCAGACACTCTATATCCCAAGTGTCTCATACACTCTCTGCAAACCTTGTCCTACTTTTACAGATTTCCCCACAATTCAATCTGTGAGGCACAGAAGATGTAATATAACCGACACCTTTACTAATCATGTCCAACGCCCAAACCAAAACGCGCTATAAGGGATTTATCGCGGAGATTGGAGACACTCTCTCAATCCCATTAGGATGCATGAGTTCGCTCGAGTATTGCGGCGCTTTTTCAGCGAAGAACCATGCATCAAAGTGCGGGCTCCAGAACGAAAGTCCAGCTCTCCGGTGACAATACTTAGAGGGAAAAGCCCCAGCTTAGGAGCTGCCGATGTTTTGAACTGGTACTGCTGAGGACTGTGGCAGAGCTGTCTTTCGTTCAACTATTCTCATTCATTAATGGCGTGTCGTATGCAAATAGGAACAATAACTGCGCGATGATAAGGAACGCAAGAAGACGTCGCACAGGGACCTATATCGTCTGATACAACAGTGTCATCATTCTGCATTGAGCAATCAGCGAATTTGTGCGTGATCCGCGATCGAACAGAGTTGTCATCTACCGGGGATCGTTCGGATCGCTCGCCAGCAGCGGAATAACCCTGACCATTTTGCCAAATTCGTGGTGGCGATGTTTCAGCAACGTGAACGTACAAGCGATTACTTATTCCTCTGGGCACACCACTAAGCACGTTGGATACGTCTGTTCCAATTGACGAGTTCTTGCACATTATAGCCCAACAGGGAATTGGTATCAGGGAACACAGGCTTGATGCTTGACGGCTGTGTATGGTGGCATTTCGTGGACTGCTCCACACATAAATGGGATGGTGGTGTGGTGGGTCATTCGTCGCCGTAATGGAGGTACACTGCCCCATTGCACATGGGGCAGTGTACCTCCATTACGGCGGTGAATGACTCCATTGCCCATTGCATTGGTACACTGCGTTGTGGAAGCGATGAGAAAGTGATGATGATGGAAAGATGCCCTTTAAAGGTCCAATATTTTACCTTGCTTTGGCGCACTAAACTTTAGGTGTTCCGCGAACTTCCTTAGCCATGTTACCTAGGCTACCATATAGTTTGTGTTGCATTGTCACTAATATATTCGAGCCCCGCACCGCAAGGTCTTACCTCCTGAAGTAGTGGCTCCCCATCCAGTAGAGACACAGTTTTGTCCTTCGAAAACTTCTCCGCTATTGGGAAGACAGATGGGTTTCACCCGACTGCTGAGGCGTACACGCTTGGCCAGTTTAATGAGGGCAATGTCATTGTTGTAGCCCTGGTAGCTGTGATACTTGAAGATCTGTCGAGAGTCCACCTGAATCTCTTGACCATCGAGAGTGTTCTGGTCATGTTCTCCTACACGGACCTTGATGGTCCTAGCGGGGCTGATCACCGTACCTAGTTGCCTGTAAATAGAAATCGTAGCTTTTTACGGCTCAACGAACTAAGTATGTGGTGTAAATTATTCAAGATTCGGCGTACTAGGCAGCTGTTTTGTTCAGGACTCAGAAGTTGGATGCAAATGAACCAGTGAAATGAGATCACTGCGTAAGCGTAACTTATCTTATGAATCACTCTGGATTGGACTGGATCGGGATTGAGTTAAAAATAATATGGTGGTTGTGGTTCAACAAGTGTGGAGCTTTGGTGTAGCCGGTCACACGCTAAGTGGGACCTACATGTCCACATTTCTCTCAACCACCACCACCACCATCATCATGTGAACGCGTTTTTCACGTTTTCCAACAACTATCTCATTATATAATATGACAGTCTCTCGTTCAATAAATTTAGTTCACTGCGAATGACTTTAGAATCCACGTTTGCATGGAAGTATGAAAATTATTCGTTGCTGTTAATAACAACGCCAAAAATTAGGCAAGTTAGTTACGTTGATCGGCTAAAAGGCTAGTTTGTTAGAATTCATGCGGGGAATGGCGCACAAGGGACGAAAGACAGAAAAAAAAAGCGCCCTCTGTACCAACTACCGTTTATTTTGTAATACAACACATATAACTAGCGGCGATGGGCAGTTATCACCTATAGCTGATAAAATCGAAACAAAACCTTTCGACCTTATCACATTCCCGGTGATCAACGCAACCCAGGACCTTCAGTTTATACTGAGTCAGTTGGACTGACGAATTGCCGATACAGGTTGAAAAAGCGCGAAGCAGTATTCTTCTAAGGTTGCAGTTGCTAATAACAATTAGCGGGAAATACAATTTCTTCAAGGTGGGCATGGGTGAATCTTCATATCTTTTTACATTTTTTCCTTGTATAAATATTAAAAAAATATTACTCGTGTCCTTGAACCTGTGAGATCTGTGGCGCTGTCTGTGTTTTCCTTTCTTTTTGGCCTACCTTTTGTGCCAGTAAAGTTGGAAGTGACGCTCGTCCTGTCTGTTTCTCAGTCCCTTTGTCTATTGCGTCGTGTTTACTTTATTATGCATTCGCACCAACTAGCCCAGTTGATCGTCGTGGTGCTAATAACGGACTTACTACTTACGCAATATTTTTGATAGCACGTGTCGAACACTTTCAGACCGAGGGTATGTACAAGGAGTAAGAAAGAAACAAACAATACTGTGACTAACATATACTCACGTTACAACGCAATGCGCAGCGGTAGCCACCCACTGGTCGCTGATGAGAGCGCCACCGCAGAAGTGTCTCGTTCTTCCATCTCGGCCCACTTTACGAAGTGACACCTAATGGTTTTGTTACGTGCACTAAATGAATCTTCAAAGCCGGCTCACTCAATCCCATTTGTTCCACAGATGTTTACCTGCCACGGCCACTCTCCAGGATCAGCTGGCTGTCCACCCACGATCCTCTCGATGTTTTTCTCGTTTAGGAGGCTGACTCCGCATGCTACACAGAGACAATATACAATTATTAACGCAGCACTGCGGGTACAACGGATATCATAGGTGCAGGCAATAATAATAACGTAACTCCCTATCAGTTGCTTCTTCTATAATACCGTGTTTGTTGTTATAATTAACGCGCTCGCATAATTAGTGTACCTCAGCTTGGGCACCCAAGTATTGGTACCTTTCCCCGCGTACGTAACGTACCCTGACTTTAGCAGCCCGTTGCTGGCTACACCAGCATGTGCGAGCGCAGTATATCTCGAAGTATTGGCGCTTGTATGTGTCGCTGGGCCAACCAAGTGACGATATGACGATGCACAGTGCGTTCATGATCTGCTGCTGTGCAGTAAATCACTTGGGTTCTGGGCCCCCTTGCGGCAACTTGCCTTTCCTCTCTGGCAGGAAGACCGGCTTTCCTTAACGTCACGTAACGTCTGGGCCCCCGGAATAGATCATGTTGTGCAACCACGTATACAGTATATACTTTGAATCGTATCACGTTACTGGACCGCTCATGCCCAGGACTTTGCAGGAAATCTATACACGAAGCAAATTTTCTTTTCTGAGGTCGATCTGGTACAGACGTACCACCATGTACCTGTCACATTGATGCCAGTGCACGATGAAATAATGAAAACAGAAATCGCGATAACAATGTAATAGGCTGCCTTGCAGAATGCAATAACCCCCGGCTCTATTGCAGTAAAAGTGCAGGTAGAGGAGATAAAAAAACAAAACAAAAAAACATTATGTCCCTCATATCGGTCATCCCCAGTGAACGCTGTCACCAGTGTCTGATCTGGTTTGCAAGCCATAATTGTGGTAAGAGAAAGCAATGAAGGTGAAAGTGAAGTGGAGGGTAACACCCTTGGAAGTACGACAGCCTTGCAATGTCAGGGTCAAGGAGAACGAGAACCGGTAGTGAAGTGCGGCCGTGGAACCCTCTTGCATGGCATTTGCGTACGCGTACCATTCTAATATGAGAAAACGAAACTCTATTATAATGACGGAAGCCAAATGCTCTATACGTTCATGACGGACTCAACTGTGCTCAGTGAGTCCCTTATACTTCAGGGAATTATCGTAACGTTATAATGTACTTCCACGGCGACCATTACAGGCACGACTTCCAAAGTGTTTACTTTCTATGGAAAGTACAAAGCTTCGTCAGTCGTCGTGAGATTGCAAAAGTGTTGCGAACGATAAAGTTGAAGCGCAAAAAAGCACGAAAGGCGTATCAGGGTTCGGGGTAGTGTGTAAAAAAAGATGCCCCCTCCCCCCTTCCATAGCCCTTTCTCTCGTTCGAAGTTATCCACACAAACGTCTAGACTCCCAGAAAAAAAACGGAGTCCTTTTAGAGATTTTATGGACTAGATTCGCGTTGCACTAACCATTCTTCCCCATATCTGTTCTTTTTTTCCCCTTGGAGTAAATTTCAGGGTATGGAGGCTAAAATGGGGCGTATTTGCAGTTTAAGGGACTGTCAGCTGTAGTTGCTCTTCACGAAACAGAACATTTACAGTTTTGGATCATTTCTTTTATTCCGCATAGCGCCACGAAGCAACAATGGCTAGAAGCGATGTACAGGTGTGGGCAGTTGGAGAGAGGACACCAGGAAGGAACGACAGACGGGAGGTTAGTATGCGTCCTGGGCCGACTTTATGGGAGACATCCGCCTGGAAATTCTTCCGAAACGCCAAAGAAAACATGAAACGCAAGCAAACAAGAAAAACAAGAGGTGGTGGAATTCGATCCCGTTACCTGGCAGTCTTTATCATGATCTCGGAAACACTACTACCGTGCTGCGTTTTAGTATCCAAAGGAGACAGATATATGGGCGACGAAGAAATACAGCATGCAGGATGATGATGATGATGATGTTGATGTTGGCGAAAAACAAAAGAGATAAAAAGGCATGCAGGAATTGAACCGGAACCTCCTTCTACGAACGAAAAATATTTGGACTGCCTCAAGAAACTTTTTTGTGCTTTCCTATTTTAAATAACCGGGTGATCGCAATACGATCATATTTCTTGACTGTTTCTACTAGTTTTATGCGAAGTGTGTTTTCCCGTTGTGAGTTGCGCTCGCATTCGCACTGCGTCCTCTCCGTTCAAAGAAGAAAACGAATACGAATACTAGCGCTAGTATCCTTGAATAAAAATTGCACTATGCTGTATTTCATTATATGCGCTCTTGTAACCATCCCGAGATCACGGGTTCGAACCCGGCCGAGGACGCTAGCAACTTGGTGGCAGGGTACAAGTTGCTTAGACACGCCGTCTTCCGCGAGGGACGTTAAATACAGGGTGCCGTGTGGTGAGCTTTCATCGCACGTTAAAGAACCCTCACGTGGGCAAAAGCAATCCACAGACCGACCGCTGTGGCGTCGCTCATGATCTCAGCTGTCTCGCGACGTAAACCCACAAATTACCGATTTCTCTTGTAACCTTGTGGGTAAAATAAGGGGGGGACTATATCGAAACCGTCTTTTGCGTTTCCTAGTCAAGAAACAAGCATGGCTTGTTTCTTTGATGTCGTCCGACAACACCGTCACAGGAGCCTATAGGAGAGTCGCACGATCGGCACGCCACATTCCAACATTCTTCTCATAGGCTGACACACCGTACGTGTAAATACACTCCAATTACATATTACCTAACATTATTCTCTCTCTTCTTTCCAGTGTGCTTACCAACCAGCATTAATGTCTCATAGGTATCGTCTCAGTAGTAGTAGTATGTAGTAGTAAATAACTGCGAAAAAAGAAATGGGCGGGGGGGAGGACTTGGACCCTTGGATGCCTTGTATCATCTCAGTGCTACCACACTCGACTATTCGCGAAGGATACACGACATTTCTAGTACCGAATTATTGAACTGATCCCTCCCAGCTTTTGATAACCTCCCACACGTCACAAGGTCCCACTGCACACTCTTCCTCGCTTTGTGCCCTCGTTGTCACCATATATACTATAGTCGTCACAACAACGACGCATAATCGTCACGGAAGCCACCACGCCCGGCGCCACAAGAGATCGACGCCCTTTGCATTAGGATCGCGTACGTTCGCGTGTTGCATGAATGGTAATAATGACTTACACTGCGATGCGACCAGTGGTAGCAGAAGAGTACATCCAATGAGCAGTGCGTTGATGGCCATCCGGTAGGAGATCACTTCGGGGCGGGACTCCATGGCTCGCGGCGGCTGTCTCGCGGCGCCCGTGCTGAGTGCACTCTTTATAGGAAGCCCTGAACGTCGCCCTTCCAAGTCAAACCGGTCGGACGGATGCCCCCTCGGGACGTCTCACTATCACCCATTAGTATACACGAGCAAGCACTTAGCATGCGGTGCTGCTGATGCGGGCTGTTGACCTCCTGGCTGTTGTTGTGTTGCCTTCCTATAGCTGCCACAAGCGTGCGTTAAAACGTGGAAGTAAAATTAGTCGGGAGAATATGTTTTCCGGGAACGGTATTACGTTCGCGAGGGACACACCGAGTCTGGTGGAGATGATGATACGTTGCCTTGTTGAACGCGTTTCAGAGAATTCCACTGAACGTTTAGATAAGTTTACCTGGACAACGATTCCGCAATGTGTTGGCATCTCGGTGGACGTGGCTTTAAAATTGCGATTGTGAGAGCCGGGATATCGACATGCACTAGCACGACAAATAAGTACGGTTTTAGCGGACAGTATCGATGTTTGATGCGGGAACGCTGTATTTTCTGTTGACATGACGGAACTGGCTTTAAAATGACAACAGATGAGACCGATGTTCGTGGCGACTTAAAATGTTCGTTTAAATGTTCGTTTGTTAAAAATTAAAACACTGAAAATGTTCGTTGACGTCTACGAACATTGGAGTTCGTAGGCTTTAATGAGACGCAAGACTTAGACGTAGAATGCCAAATACAGCTCAGCTACCGATGCATATACTCATAAATGTGTACCCAGAAAATATATACCTCCCTCCCCCTGGACGCTCGATTTCTGGGGAACTGGTGCAGGCTATTACAGTGTGGGGAAGCCCGTTCGTGTGCACACTTCCCCACGCCCAGTAAAATGTTACCAAGATCGAGACATTAACGATCAGTCACCATTGTCAGAAAGAATCCTGCTGGGTGCTTATCGATTCACGCACAACGGATCAGATTCAAAATAGGATGTTTTGTGAAAGGACAGCAGCTGCGCTATGAATCAATATAGAAAAACGCATACCATACCTTTTGCCGCTCGCGGATTCGCTGTGACACGAACGTGATCAAGCAGACTCGGGCTGTTGTTATGCATAAACGCAGATGTTTACGTAGGCAAATTTTCTGCGAAGGCAAAGGAGCGATAGTGAACCTGTTTTGGTGACCCATACGGCCCTCCCGGATGCAGCTTGTCAG
Source organism: Ornithodoros turicata (assembly GCF_037126465.1). Classification (NCBI taxonomy): domain Eukaryota; kingdom Metazoa; phylum Arthropoda; class Arachnida; order Ixodida; family Argasidae; genus Ornithodoros; species Ornithodoros turicata. Next base: position 131,389,726 of record NC_088202.1, on the reverse strand, counting down.
TGAAACACTTTGGCAGCGGGCGAGAGCTGAGCGCATATTTTACGGCACCGGGCTGCCACTTCATTCAGCGTAACCTTGACAGTGAACCAGCGTGTGTCAGCCTCCGCGGCATGCGCGCGCGGTTTTTATCGGTTGACCTCCCAACGGTCGAAGACACCGCTTCGACAGGCCGCACTACATCTACGTCGCTCGAAAACTGGATGTCTTGCACGGCGGTGCCCCAGCCGTATAGTACTTCGGAACCATCAGCGGCCCACGCTTTGCATGTATAGCATCCCTCGTCTCCTGCACAAGAAGACTTCGGACATAATTTCATGTAGCGTCTTCTCACCTTCCCTCGCTTTAGCTACGTTGTTTCTCAAGGTAGACGATTTTGAGCATCACTGTTGCACCGTCATATGGACGACAAAAGTGAATCAGGAGCAAAAGTGTGAGTTAAGAATCCGGGGCCTGATGTGACAGTAGCGAGTTGTAGTACATTGGGTTTACGCTAAGAACACGATGCGGCATATAACTTTGGAAACATCAGTCCAAGAATGTGATGTCAGTCCTTTGGAAAGAATAGCATAATTCACGCACCGTATTTCGGAACCGTTACCGAAACCGATCTACTAAAAGTCCGTAATGCTGTTAATTCTGATCATTAAGACAACAGAATTTTGAGAGACGATAATGATATAGGCGTTGAGGGAACGGAAGCTCAATTCATTCTCCGTCAAAAAAAGAAAAGAAAAGATAACCGCGTGGCATGCAGTCCGCCAATCAGTTCTCTTCTTCTTCAATCCGTAACGTTATGTGATTGTGAAACGTACACGAGCTGTCGACGAGAGACGAGATGCAAGGAGGATTTGTGTCCACGTTCTCCTTCGAATTGAAAACGGGCGGGAGTTTCCTACCTTTTTGTTCAAAAGCTAACGAAGGAATCTCGTAATGTCGCGCACTGCCAGTATAGAACACATAGCAGGCAGCTGGTTATCAAACTACGAAAAAGTAAAAATGAGAAAAGAAAACGTAACTTGATCGATTTCTGTTGCTTGTCATGTTTCCTCGACATTTTCGACACGTGTCTTCCAATGAGAATTTGATTGATGAGCCGCATTAACAATGGTTTTGTTGCCGTTGTTCTGACGGATTTTGATGTGCATTATCTACTTGATTGAGCAATTAAATACGACGAATCGTAGGCTGACCGACCCTACTTGTAAATATACTCCTAATTATTATTATCATTACTCTCTTAAAATGTAGTGAAGGTCACTGTGCTTAAAGTGGACTTTGTCGTTTGAATACATACCTATATCATAAATATCATACATATTTTCTGCGTTTTATTTGTTACTTAAAGTTTCCGAAAGCTTACGCAACATAATGGTGCGAAAGCTTACGCAAAAAGCTTACGCAAAAAGCTTACGCAACATTAGGGACCGTCGTTAAGCAAAAAGACTAGTTCTCCTCGGCAGATCAAGAAAAAAATAAAGTAGAAATCACTGTGCAGATTTTCATTGAAATGCGATAGCGTTTATAAGCTTATTGCGGGCATTCTTTGATGATAGACAGTAGAGGCCTGTGGAGACAGACAGAAGTAGATGACGTAGGGGAAATCAAGTACAGTGAGACGAAAAAGTTAGTCGATTTTTTAAACGTTTGTGCAGGAAAGAGAACTTCGCATTTTTCACTTCACTGGCGACAAATCCTGTTTTATTCACAGATGATGAAAACACAGATGACGTAGGGGAAATCAAGTACAGTGAGACGAAAAAGTTAGTCGATTTTTTAAACGTTTGTGCAGGAAAGAGAACTTCGCATTTTTCACTTCACTGGCGACAAATCCTGTTTTATACCGAAGAGATACTCCGACAAATTGCGAAAATATAGACAGCAACCTCTTGTTTAACTGTGTGCCCCAGACTCGGACAGTATTGTCGAAACCTAAGCTTCCATTCTGAAAAAAAAAAAAATGACTGGCAGCACTGCTCTGAAGACCAGCGTTAATGCTCCCCGTCGAACATCGTAAAATGAAGAATGAAGCTCACTTCTTCTTCCTCTTCATCTCTTAGTCTACAAACCAAAGTAAATCGCAACATCCTCCCCCAAAAATGAGCTAAAGTTCGTCGTTCATTTTTATGCTGTTCCTAACGAATACAGTAGCTGAGCAGGTTAGTCGAATCAGCTTTCCAGATACAAGTCGCAGTTCGCAAGACCGTGCTAGGCCGTCTCGTCCTTTGTAGAGTTGTTATCCGGGCCAGTCTCCACATGTGCCGCGGAACTTATCCTCCTGTACTAGCACACCTCCTTGGCGTGCTAGTTGCTAGCTTGTTGCAACACAACAACAGTCTTGTTGTATTGCTTTTGGGGTCCGACTGATGAGCTGACCGCAATTCCAGCAGGTACTCAATCTCCCACCTCTTCCAATATTAGTCAGCTAGCTTCTGCCGAAGTGTCGTAAGACGAGGGGTGTTCAAGTCAAACCGGGACTTTTCATTTTTCGCAAAAGTAAAATGAACTTACAGGCGAGAGTTTTATTTTTCAACATAATCTCCAGCTGCACTAATGCACTTGTCCCAGCGTTTCAGGAGGGCTTGGGTGCCAGCAGCGTAGAAATCCTTACGGGCGCGTAGCAGCCATGATCGGACCGCATTCTTGACCTCGTCGTCGCAGCTGAAGTGGCGGCCCCCAAGGAACGCCTTCAGTGGCCCGAAAAGATGAAAATCGCTGGGGGCGAGGTCTGGACTGTAAGAGGGATGTGGCGGCAACTCCCAGCCAAGTTCCTGTAAGGTGTGTGTCGTGAGGTGCGCGCTATGCGGGCGTGCATTGTCCTGTAGGAGGAGGACTCCTTTGGTGATGAGGCCCGGCCGCTTTTGCTTCAGCGCCTTTATGCACATCCCTGAGAACCCGGCAGTAATATGAACTATTGATGGTGGTACCACTGGGCAGAACCAACATGAACAACGCCAGCCTTGTCCCAGCAAACCGTGGCCATGACCTTACACGCAGGCGGGGTGCTTCGGAACTTCTTGGGAGCTGGCGATCCCGGATGCTTCCACTGTTTTGATGCGCGTTTAGACTTAGGAGTGAAATGGTGCACCCACGTTTCATCGCACGTGATGGTCCGATGGTCCGATGGTCCGTGATGGTCCGATCAAGGAACGGCTGTCCTTCAGTGTGGAAACGGTACCTAAGCTCCAGATTTCCAGTCTTCTCTGCCGGTCAAACACGGAGAGCTGCCTCGGTGTTCATGAATGATAGTGTTCAACGTTCCCAGAGAAAGGTCCGTCTTTCGAGCCAGTTCGAGACATGTTATCCGTCGGTCCTTGAGGATCAGGCGCTCCACAAGTTGGATGTTCTCAGGAACTCTGACACTGCTCTTAGCCGCACCGGTCGGGATCGTCCTGCTCTGATGTACGGCCGCCTCGGAACCGTTTGCACCATTCAAACGCTTTGCTGCGGCTAAGTGTATCGTGACCATACTGAGCCTGAAGTCTTCTGTGAATTTCAGATGACTTTACGCCTTCATTCACGATAAGCTTCATGACAATTCGCTGTTCGATGTGCGCGCTCACCTCGTTGTCGGCAATCTTGTCCAGCACGTGTCTTCTGTTTTGCACAAACTTTGGACCACCACGTGGTGAACGCGGAGGCCTGTCGCGTGTGAAAATGACGAAAAAGAAGTAGCGCGAGCCATTTGTACACTCAGGAGACAGAAAGTCCCGGTTCGACTTGAACACCTCTCGTATATTATTTATGTATTCTTTATAATATATTTAATTATTAATTATTATAATATATTTAGCATTTCCGTGTTTTTTGCTTTCTTTTCTTCCTTCTTGTGTTCGCAGTCGCTCGCCGTATCACTCCTTCCATCCTGCTGGATACGCCCGTTGCCCTTCAGCAGTACGATAAGCGCTGAAATGTAGTGGTGAACATCGTGAAGATACCGCGATAAGGGTTTCCCTAAACCTCGTATGACGTCTTTCTGTTACGTCAAGTGAGGGCGGTGATATCGACCTCACTGTCGCTCTTTTGCCGATCGCTTACGGTTTGCAGCAGACGCCGGAGTTATACCCCTGTCACACGGGCATTTTCGATCCTGCTCGACCGAACCTGCTTGAACCCAATGCAGATCGGATGGTGCTACACGGCCGCTTCCAAGCAGGATCGAACTTTGATCCTGCTTGACTCAAGACAGTTCCCATAACAGGATTGAGAATTTCAAGACGGCTCTACGGCCGCCATTTGCATCCTCGACCCCGGTGAACTGTCATAACTGAAAGTGGCCGTGTAGCAGCGTCAAAACTCGAGCGTGCTCGGGAAGTTCGATGCAGATCGGATTCGAGAAGGATCGAAATGCCCGTGTGACAGGGGTATTAGGTCTGGAGCGCGCGTTGCGATTACTTTTGTGCTTCATCAGTAGTTCGAGCGGATCATGTGTCGATCACGCTTTAATATCACAATTGCAATGTGTTCCCGAAAGTCAATAATTATAAAATTGGCTGAAATATATATGTTAATTAATCCCCAAATTGAGAAAGAATACGGTTTCCTAGTTGGAGCTACTCCAATTACATTATGTTACACTTCGCTCAACGAAAAATGAAGAAGTTTACTCAAAATTATCTATTACTCGGTTTCTCACTCTGCCAGCATGCTTTCTGCGCAACGAAGATGGCGGCATCCCTGGACGGACATGCACGCGCACATAAAGTCCTCACCAGTGCACCGTCCTTCATCGTGCAGGCATTTGCAACATGCATTTCCATGGAAACGGGGGATGTGACCCGGCAATGCACAGATAAACGGACACCGCTATACGCTTTGTCGATGGCATTTGACTCACACCTCCGACTGAATCTTAGGAAGCCCTGAGTTTCGGTATTCACAAAGCTGAACGACCATGGCAGCTCAGAATAAACGCCTTACAGAACGCGTGTGAGTAATATTCAATACTGCAACCTCGCCAGGAATAGACAGGAACATTCCGAGGCAGCAGGGAATTGAAGACACCACTTCGGCGTCAGAACTTGCGAGGAAGACCATCCCCATCGTTAAAATAATGGCTCTTGGAGCTGCAGTCTTTGACTTAATGATACAGCTACTGCCATTACGCGAACTGCCACGCAACGATGTTCACTCGCCCGCTGCAGTACGGGGCCGCCTTCCTGCAAGGTGTATCACAGTGAGAGGCACCACTAACGGTGATCGTTCACAGTTAGCTCAAGTTGCGCGTTCTTGTGGAGGTTATTAGCCATGAAATAGGGGCCGGAGTTCTGCCTTCTGAGTGTAGCCCATCGTTTGCATGCGCACATTTCGCGTTGCCTAAAACAGTAGGTCGTGGAGACGCATATATGCGTTACAGAGGCGAATTATGACACATACGTAAGATAACTTGAGTACTTGTATAGTGCTGCTAGGAGTACTAAAATTGAATGATGGCATTCATGTAGTACTCGTGTAGTATCGGTACTCTTAGCTGTTCGTTGTTGCCGTTCTAGTGTCGCCAGCGGTCTGCTTACCGGATTCCGATACTTCTCAACTACTAGCCCCTGTAAATGCTCAATAGAAGAACTGTCTTTGTGGGAAATATCGGCGGACCCTTAACGTACTGTCTGCTCCTCCCTTAGTACAGCTAGTACTACTGGTAGAGCACTGGTGGTTCAGATAGTAATTCGCGTACTCGTCATACGCAGTCTCTTAGTCTCTAGGACAGCTAGTTGAGCGTGCAAAGCGATTAAGTCCCTGCAGCAGAAGCAGCAGAAGATGAAACACTGTTCCACGTGTTCCTGATCTGCAGAACTGCCTTCGTTTTCTGGGTTCGAGTTCGAGAAAGTGTTGAACTTGAATTTTGACTTCGACTGGCAGCTGATCAACTTGTTGGACCCACAGAAAATCGGAAGCATACCTTTGGAATCGGTGACGGTTTTGGGTCTGCACTCACTCTGGCTAACGCGGACAGTTGTGACTAATCGGGAAGCAAACCTGAAGCCACCTTGGGACTGTTTCCGGGGCTTGTTGAAGTGGAACCTTAGTATCGTCGAACTAAGACACGAAGACGACAAGCATTGGAGGGACATCAAATTGGCCATGAACGGTGCACCAGCAGGTTCCACTGCCAGACGACGGCGCTAAACTAATAGTTCTCTGTTAAGAGACATTGCAAAATCACCAAGCTCACCTGATGACAAGACAAACAGAAGGGACATGATGGCCCTCCAAGCGGTGAAATTTTCTCTACTGCGCTTTGTGTCCGCGCACGGACTAAATATTGTAAAATTGTAAATAAAGCTTTTCCTTTGGGTTAAAAAAAGAAAAAGCTGCCGTGGCTTATGTGGTTAGGATGATCGTATTCCGCGCAGAGACTGGGGAGGTGACACGGGTTTGAATCCTGGCACCGGCTGTGCTGTCTGAGGTTTTTGCTGGATTTTCCAACTGTCTTTCCAGATGTACATCTGCACCGTTCCCTCTGAAGTCGGTCCAGGACGCATACTAACGCTCCTGTCCTCTCTCCACCTGTCCACGTCTGTACTGCGCTCATAGCCACAGTTGCTTCGCGGCGCTAAGACGGAATTAAAAAAAAAGTAGCTATACAAGGCTTCTCGCAACAAACACCGTGCCGTACTTTTTTGACGCCTACTTCGAATCTTACCTAAATAAAGAATAAAGTCGCCATCCTTGCCGCCATCTTTACCGAGGGTGACAAGCTCAGCTACATGTCCCAATACTGGTATACCAGTTGACGTTGAAGAGAACTTTTAACTTGCACTATTGTAATGATAAGTCTTCACTTCCACTTCCTTAGTCATGTGCCGTGCAACGTAGGAAACGTGCCAGGCAGATAAATAATGTTTCTACGTCGGTATAACCACGATAAAAAAGTAAGTATACAACGTAATTTTCCAGTCTGGAACGCGCTTTATTAATCTTGGGCCGCATTTATTTATTTATTTTTATTTATTTACGTATTTACCTTCAGGGCAAGAAGTGTCAAGAAGCGTGCATTAAAACTAATGAAAGTGCACTTTTCCCTGGACGTACCCAATTTGAAAACGCAATGGGACACCAAGTTTGGATAAGAGTTCTTCCCATTATATAGTATACGGTCTGAAATGCAATCGAGCCAGGAAAAGAGGGAGGTTCGAGGACCTGTGCGGAAGCCATCAAATTAATTCTATTGGTCCTCTTCATGCTGAAGAAGTACAGGCAAGAATACCGACATGCCTCATTAGGATGCGAGCGATGTATTCAAATGCACTTGAATGGCCGCTTGATTTATGACAGATTCAAACAGCTCTTATCCTCCACTTCTATAGATTGGGCATGTAAACGGAACAAGCGCAATGAGTCACGGCTGTGAACTCAAATGAATGACTCTTTCGTCTGCATGTCTGCATTTTTGTAAATGCTTGATACGTGTTTGGAGCGCAAATGGTTATGGCATGACGCTGAGTTGGTTTCAATTATACTGGGTTTCATATAGCTCCACTTATAGCTCCACTTAGGGTGTGTCAAATCTGCCATGTGGGTTAGCAGGGGTGTGCGTGTGTGTGTGCGTGGGGGGGGGGGGAGGTGTAACTAACGCATACTCCACGAAACTGCGATGTACTGGCTTGTCAGAAAACAAAAGAACAAACAGAAGAAGAAGAACAGGGAATACGGAAATGCTGGCCGGATTCAACGCTAATCTAAAGGTGTCTAAGATAAAGGGTCGTCATCGTTCGCCACAAAAAATACCGGCTGAGTGAGTAAGACTATAACTAAGGTAGAGGAATAAAAGCTGTTGATTGGGCAAGAGAAACGCAGAAACAAAAATATGCGAAAGGGAATAGAAAGGGGTGAAACAGGAGCTTATCAAGAGAGAAAGGAGGCACCCATTCAGCAGCGTACAGAAAAACTTGCTGTTTGTTCCATCTGGGCGGCTTGTGTTGTAATGTGCATAGAGAACAAGACTAAGTAGTAAAGACTAAACAAGAAAAACTACAAGCACAAATAATTTATTTTCAAGGATATATTATCTTCTACACTTCTCGGAGGAACACCTTATGATTTAAACTGTCGGCAGAACCCTGCCGGTATTGCCCTTCAACCGGAAGCTGACACAAGCAACAAAGACAGGTCGGATGGCAACCCTGTAGTAGGGAGACGAGGTGGGTGGTACTGGTCCATGAGAAATCTGGGAGCCAAATATGGACACACGAACTGGGTTCGCCACCTTTGCTGTCGGCAGATGCCGAACACCGGAGGGGGGGGGGGGGGGAGGTCGCAGGCGCAACGCATTGGTCTCTGTGTGTATAGACCTCTCTTTGAATCAATACGATGTATGAAATGTTTTTGACCCATAAGTTGCTTTATAGTTATTTCAGGCTACAAATAACTGGGGGTAAGGCGGAAAACCAGTAGACGTCGATATCAGGCAAGACAAGCAGGAAGGCCCTTGATTGGCCGGCTGGAATGCATAACGTCGCATTTTTATTAGCCCTGTATTTTTTTTTTACGGACCTGCGTTAGTCGTGACGTTGCCCGCCTTGCGAGGCCGACTACGGCAAGCAGTTACACCACCACCACCACTATTAGCCCTGTCAATTTCATTTGCATTCTGCCCAGTGCTGTGTGAACTATCTCAAACTATGGATTCTATGGGGATCTGTTACTGCCATACCGCCATCCAATTTTTTTTGCCCTGTATTGGATTAGATTGTTAGGGACTGTATCAAATTCTTGAGAGTTGAATGCTCAGCGCTGCACGCAGAGGGTTCTAATAACAGGTTCTCTACAGTATCTGTCTACAGTTATTAGTCCTATCTGTGTATGACCTCCGCCGCTGACCATTTCGGTCAGGCGCCGCCGCCGCCCAAAAAATCTGCCTGGCTCCTAGGAGGAGCCCTATTGCGCCGAGAAGTGAAGCCAAGATTGGGGCCACTCCTGTGACGAAACCACATGCTTTCCGGTTTTGGTTACATACATCTCCACGGGGACCCCAACGCTTAGTTTAGGAGTACTTGGAGAGGTCTGATGGTTGCGCGTCAAAATGCCCCCCAAAGTGGCGTGTGCAAAGCGACCTTATTGGGCGATTCAGGTAACGTGACCCCCGCGTCGCTCTAAAGAAGCTACAGCTGATCTGTCATCTCGTATCCTCAGTCCAATCACGTCACCTGTCCCCGCTTCTCTCGAAGAGTCGTTGGATTGAAGAACTCCGAATGCAAGCAAAATGCAAACAGAGACTTTGATAATTGTTTTGTTTCGCAATAAATAGCTAATATTTCTCAGAGCATACGACACTATAGGGAGTTCTAGCGAGTCGTTTGTGCCCGAACCAAACGACCGGTTCTGCCGATTCGAAAAGCGAACGGGAAGCGAACTGCAGAGGCTTTTAGCAAATCGGATGAATCGTTCATCCCCAAATGTATTCCAGATGGACTTGAGTAATAACTGGATCATTGGTATCTTTCCTTGAAGTAAATATGACATATCGCAGTGCGCTTGCAGACTTTCCTTTAGCGGAAGGCTGCAGTTGAGATGAACTACGTCGGTCACCATGTTGTCAACGCGCTGTCAAGCAGAGCTGGCACAGCTGGGAGACTCGATCTCACGTTGATGAATCACGATAATCTTGGTGGCCCTTTTGCATTGAAAAGGGTTAATAAGCTTGCTTCTTAGTCATCTTTTCATTTTCATGAATCCACGTTCTCTTTGTAGTGCGTCAGAAAATTAATTATCGTTGTTTCCGATATGCATTGATAATAAAAGTCTGCCATATATATGACTACAGTAACTGCTTGACGTGACTACACGCCGTTACAGCATTCGCTTTTCAATATTGCGTTGCTTTTCTTAGTTGAAATGACATGACGCAAAGGGTATTTTTTTTTTCATAATGTCTGACATCGCGAAAGCTCCAAAGATGAGTCTCAGTCTCACAAGATAATCGCAGCGACAGCATAGCTTCGGCCACTGTGGCGTAACACTTTCCCGCAGTTTGGTCTGCAGCAATTGCCGACGAGTAGCAATGCAAGAAGCACGGAACACGGAAGTTTACATTGTCGCCTCTAGAGACGCGGGCAAGGCAAAATGTTCCACTCTGAACGATACGTGGAGCGTGACGTGAATGTAATGCATCCGCATTACTTTGACGATAATAGCGTCCCAGGACGGCACCTCCTACTCCACTCATCTCCGTCGCTCCAGTGCGTCGCTCCAGAGCCGTATATTAAAAGGGAGTCTGGCCATTAATTGGCCATCATGCCTATACCTGAAGCTCCACCCACTTTTTCAGCTTTCCGACCAATGAAGTCTTGAAATACGGGGCGCTATCAATCAGCCTATCCTCACTATTTGCCCCCCTATCCAACATGGGCAGCGCCATTTTGGGTGGCAAGTGGATTGGATGGGATTGAAACGGATACCTCTCGCAATCTGCAAAAGTAGTGGATTGTTGGTGCAAATTTGATAAGCGCCACCTAGGGAGCGTAAGGCACGTCGGGAATTGTCGTCTGCTTCCGTCGTTGTACCGCTGCCGGCAGAACCACCTGCAGAACCACCTACATTCTGTTGTCGGTATGATTTCTAAACAAATCTACATGAATAGTTGGGATATAAGAGGCAAGAATATTTATATCCATGAAATCCAGCTGTTAAAAATAAGATTGTACAGCACAGCGCCGTTTTTGCTATGATTTCGTTGTGATCGCCGCGATCACCGTGTTCACTAGGCCTAACACCGGCGACAAAACGTATTATTTTCAGTTAGATATTGATGGATGAGCATAAGTTGAAACTGATTTTTGAGAAATTTATATTAGGATGTACATTTGCAACGTAAAATCAAGTTAGTCTGTGAAGATTTTTTGTCACGAAATCCCCGCTTCACTGTGTTTGTCTTCGTCGCCGTTTTGGGTGGCAGTATGGTGTCATGGCGACCCCTTTGGTAAAAAGAAAACCAATCAGAGGAGCGAAACTGTGATTGACAGGTCGAGCCTCTTTCTGTGACTCCTCCCAATGGCCAGACTCCCTTTTAATATACGTCTCTGCGTCGCTTCAAAGCACGGCGCCCTCTGATGTGGAATGAGGGCAATCCTCCATGCGCTATACTGATGCGCGCGGTTTCGGTTTCGGGGTAGGGTTACTAATTCGATAGTATTATTGGGCTAACCCCTCCGAAATTCCTGTGGTCTGCGCCGAAAACTCAGCGTGGACGATACATGGCGCCACGGGAAACGTTGGCGCAGAAGAGTTTAGGCAGGGTATTCAGCGTGACCCCTCCCCATTTCTGCGTGTAGGGTCGCTTAAATGAGTGCCTATAGTAACGCATATAGATTTCCAGAACCTCGTTTCGATCGAGTGTGAGTGCCTTGCGACGGAATTCGGTTAGGAGGGAGTCTGCATAGTCCCTTTGGGCAAGTGTACTGCAGAGTTCGTCGAGCTTCTCAGCGTAATCTGTGTCGTTTGAACAAATTCTGCGTGGTCTTACACTGTGGCCATTAGGAATTCCAACCTTACAGTGACGCGGGTGGTGACCCTTGAAGTGAAGGTATTGTTGTTTGTCAGTTGGCTTTTTGTACAGGGTGGTGATGAGGTTGCCGTTGTCTAGTGATATTGTGGTGTCGAGGAAGATAATTAAGTGAGTTGACTGTTGTGATGTGAACTTTATGTTGCTATGCGCGGTGTTAAGGAGATCTACGGACTTTTGAAATTCGTGTTCCCCGTGTTCCCATATTATCAGTATATCATCGATGTATCGAAGGTACACAGTGGGTTTTAATGAGAGGGCGCTGAGAACTTTGCTTTCTAAGAACCCCATGAAGATATTTGCGTATGTGGGTGCAACAGGTGTGCCCATACTAGTATGTACCAGGTAGTATTCACCATTGAACTCGAAGTAGTTCAGTTCCCTCCGAGCTGTTGACCCACGATTCGCATGAACCTTTAAACACGTCACACCTAACCCTTTAAATACCATGCCAGTGATGAGGACGGTGCCCAGAAGAACAGTCTCTGTTCAAAATATCGGCGGCTTCTGTCCTGAGGCAACTGCCTTCCTATAGTAACGCATAGAACGGCGCATGTTTTCTAGGTGAAGCTATCACGAAGCAGCATGCTGGCATTTGAATGCTACGTTAATATTACATATTGCAAGTGAGACTACCAAGGCGACGTCTAGCTTCGTCGTGGCGTGGGCCTGCCGACACGAACAAACGGTCGTTCTCGGACTTCCTATGTTGGTGGCCATCGTCTAAGCGTCGCAGCAAATTCAGTGTGGCTTCATCATCTCTACAGGTTTCATGTGAATGCTTCAGATAATTAAAATCAATGGCCTCGTTATACGTGTTTCAGCCCCCATAAGTCGTTACTGAGCACATGCTAAACCCGTGTACGTAAAAAAGGATTAAACAAACAATAATCATAATTGGGAGTAGATTTACATGTAAGTTGAGTGCGCCCACAATTGTGTGGCTACATCCGGCACGTGCATGGATAATTTTTGACCGCTGCCGTCCTCGGCAGGGATTGCACACAAACAAACAAGTTATCCTGTAATTCGGGTCAGGGGATCTGATTTCTTCACGCCAAACCTCACAGTGCATTATCCTCTGTAGCGTTATATCGTAACTCATTGCGGTTCTGCGTTTACATTTGGCCCACATCTTCAAAGCATTGCGCGCAATTTAAAATTATATGCGCATTTTTTTAGCAGCTCAACGATTGCCGTCCTCGTTGCATCAGCAGGGAGATCGCAATTTTTTTTATCTTTTTGTATAGCGAAATTCAGCGATCGATATTCCAAAGCATGTGCTCGTTTAAGGATGTTTTTGAAATAATGATTTCAACGATGAGTTTCGATTTTGAGTTTGAATGTAAAAAAAAACAACAAAAAACAAAAAGAACAAAAACGAGGATTTCCTCCCATTCTGCTATCTTACTTTTGATCGAAAGCCCATAATTAGAGAGTTCATTAATACATTTACAGATAATTAGTCAAACAGTGAACACTCTATTCGAATGTCCCTCCGGCCGCATAACCCACCTGCAAAAACGCTATCTATGCTGTTTTCATAGCTTTTTATAAATAATATGTAAAAAGGACACACACATACACACACGCACACACACAAAAAAAAAGAACACTTTGTATGGCGAGCCGTTATAGCGAGGTCGTTCACGTCTGTGTCGATACACTTTCTGCCAAGGGCTGCCTTGTGAACTCTGTGGCTGCCTGTTGGAAACGCATGGAAAACGACCGTAAAGGGAAACACACCACATCCATAGAACCGCTAGGAATATCGCCCAGGCCGCATGTTAGAGAACTAATGACCATACTACCGGTCAGAGCTCCTTAACCGATGCAGCAGCACGTTGTGAAGCTTACGTTATATAGTCCTTTATGTATTTCATAAGCCTTGTCTTCTTCTACTTTAAAGCATGTTATAACCAACTCTCTCCTCTCAGAAAATATTCTCAACAATATAAAGCGGAACATCCCATCAGTATGTAGGACAACAATACGTGGACATGGTGGACATGAAGAACGTCAGCACAACAAAAGCAATATTTAATTGGTCCAAAATGCATATCGACATGGTTGTAGAGGAACCAAAGAAAACAGAACGCATAGGTTATTTTTTTCTGCTTTCAGTGAAAGACATTCTTTTCTCACTCTTATATGAATCACAGCTTGCGCAGGAAGACAGCCTGCCTAGAAAGCGACGGACAAGCAACAAAAGAGCACTCTGAAGAGACTTGTTTGTGTTTAGCCCCGAACAGGAGCTCCTGATGGTCCTTATTGACATTCACGTGGCCAACGATTTTTGTTTTGTTTTTTTCAGCTGTAGAACACTCCGTGTTAACCAGCGGATACGGATGCGCGGCGACGCCAGCAGAAGACCAAGAAGGCAGCATTCCCAGCAAATGGGCGATTTTTAGTGCTTACTGCAGTGTCTGGGAGAGATTGTCGCATTAATTCGAATTAATTTGTCCTGACCACTGCGTTTTTTTTTTTTTTTTTTTTTTTTTGCAAGCATTGCTCTGGGATTGCTCGTTGAAGTTGGAATACCTTCTGGTCCATGTGGAGGTGTCTGACGGCCGTGTTCTTAAGCTATATTCCGAGTCGACACCCGACCTCGACGCCAGTGAGCGCTGAAAAGAAACACTCTTTTCCTCCCTGTCCACTCACTCCTTCCTGCTGCCCTCTCTCCATCTGTCCACGTCCGCTCATAGCCACAGCTACGTCCTTTACGGCGCTAACACCGAATAATAATTATAATAGTAATGAAAAGGGAACGCTCTTCCTCTTGAGGGGCCAATGGACGTCGAGGGAATCCCGGCGCTACCGTGTAGACTCGACGGAAGCGTAAAGGATTCCTTCCGTTCGGGGGACGTTTCGAGTCAAGATCGATTTCTGAAGCACAAAGCCGGTGTCGAGAAGCACACCGAGAGGAGGGTCGAGTCGAGGATCGTTTAAGAATAGGGCCCTAAGCGTCATCAACGCCACTTAGATTACAAGGTCTGAGCGCGACCCCCTCAGAAGAGCTGCTGATGCTGCTGCGCAGACTACGCTGCATGCTTACTGTAATTCTGCACTGCAGCCGTTGGCGACTGACATAAGTAGCAATGGCTTATTACAGTGACGACACCCCTGTCAGCGTATTATCACGGTCACTTTCCTGGATTCACTCAACGCCATCTAGTCCGAAGGAGGCATATGGCGTCCTCGGTATACTGCACCGCTGCGCCCCGGTGCGAACTGGTGCGGCTTGTCATCCTCGACAAACTGCACTGGTGCGCACTGAACGTCCTCGATTAAAGGAATGCATCCGTTCAGTGCAGCACTGAGTTGCCCCGGACCCACAACGAGAAAACCGACCGAGCGCCAGAGCGCAATCCCAAGAAGCATCGCGATTGCCGGGCAAGCAGCAGCAGACAACCGTCGTCAGGTCGTTCGGTGCCGCTCGCCAGGTGCCGCTCGCTACGTGTCGCGCAACCTACGAGCCACAAGTAGTACAGATCTCAAGGCGGCGCACGCTAGTGTCCACCAGTGCGGTGCGGTTTCATATTCGATAATGCCTCCGCCCAGGGCACCGCCAGTGTAGAGCGCCACGCACCCCGGTGGTTTTGGGGCAATTCCGGTGCAAGTTTATCGAGGACGCTAATAATCGTGGTTGTGGTGGTGGGATATGCTGTGTACAGGAAAGCCCGGCCAATCACAGCCGTTGCCTTCAGCGGCAGTATCCCTGGGAACGATCCACCACCAGCTGCATGAACCACCACTGGAAGCCACAAGCTTCGTCTTTGAAATCAGATGCCCCGCACTCGCTAGAGTCACTAAATAAGCCATGAAGCGTAGCTTATTTAGTGACTCTAGCACTCGCTATTTTTGTAACCAACCTCGAGCCGTCGCTTTTGTGGCAAAATCCCCTGTTTGAGTTCACGTGATGTTGTTCATCAAGGCGGCAATAAAGACCTGTTGGCTATCATTCGTCCTTGTCTTTCAGAGCAAGGACAAGGACAAATCGAACAACTGGACATCACCTCGTCAGCAAATTTCGTCACATTCGTTTGGTCCGTGGATGTTACCTGCGACAGTCAACAATGAATTGTTTATAATCAGTTTTGGCGCTTGCCGACAGTTCGCTTCCAGCGCAAAACGACTAGATGAGCATATTTCGTTCATGCAAATTATTCGAAATGTAACTCGCCGAATCCTTCCGAAGTCTGGCTGAAATGCACCGGAGTCTTAGCAATGGTGTCGCTTTCACATCATTGGTTGAGGTCAGTGGTACGAGGCAATACTTGCGGATTTATCTGTTTTGCTGCAAGAATATTGAATAAAACTATTACTGAGGCCTCAATACTTTACAAAATTTTGCACACAAACGTCACTCGCATTGTTCACAAACAGCTTAGCCATCTTCATGGGGTTCGCCACTTTTATGGGCGTTTGCAATGTTGACGTTTGCAATTACATAAGCCCAGGACATATGCACGATGTGTCTATGAACCAGTATGTCGCAGCTCTGGCATGAACCAGTACGTGGCAGGGCGCCACTGTGCTTCAAAACGTCTGCGGCGCCTGCCTATAGCAGAAGGCAGCACTGCTGTACGTGCCTACGTAACAAAGAAGGGAAAGGAGATATTCCTCGTCGTAGAACGCGTTGGTGAAACATGGTATAAGAGACTGTATGATGCCTTGCCCTGCGCAGTAGCCATCGTTGGTACACGAGAAGCTGATTTCCTTCCCCCCCGTTTCCTTGCCGAGTGGTTTTCAACGCTGAGACCTTGTAACCTAGTAGATGCTGGCATCCTACCTTACGTGAATATTGCGCATCAAGATCCAGGACCCCACCACTGTAGGTCATAGCGGTTTTATAGCGAATTTTGTGTTATAAATCAGACAACTAAATTTTGTGCACGTTGAATTCGTCATTACGGTTTGAGCTATTTCCGCTTGACAGCAGGAGAAACGATAACCAGGGATTGGTGTCTACTAGGGAAGAAAGGTAGGAACGAAATCCAATTCCCGGGCTGCCATATTGGCTGGAGCGGCGGCTGCATAGTGGGTATGGTGTCCTGTAAGATGGGCGACCTGCGGCGGCTATTTGTAGATCTGTGGTTCTGTATGGTGGATCGGATCCAGTCGACGAAGTACGGCACACGAGTGTAGACATCCGGGTAGTTGCCCTTAGCACAGCCGGAGCCGAATGATGCGAGGCCCATGACGTACCAGCGCCCATTCTCCATCTCGCACTGGTAAGGACCGCCAGAATCACCCTGTGAATAGGAAGGAACTTGGAAATGAACTCGGTAAAGTACTGGCAAAAGTACTGGTATGAGACAGACGATGACGCATCTTTCTATGGAAAGATGCGAATGGGACAACGCGGATTGCCTGCTTACACCGACTACATGGTAAATAAAGAGGGGGAGGCATATCTGCTTCCACAAACACGAGAAGGCAGGCTCACTGTGTGAAGGCCTCCTTCGTGCGGTGAAAGATTGATCCCTTTTTATTGATTTTTTACATGCACAAGCTATCCGATGGAACCGCAATTTCGCATTGGTGTAGGTGCCACCAAGTCGGGAACGTAACTAAGAAGGTAGGACCCTTTACAGCGTTTGCAGTTCTATCTTACATGTGGGGTACGGGATATTTATTGGACCTTGACAGGCAGACATACCGGAAGCAAACATAGCCACACAATTACCGCGTTATCACAAAATTTCCGCGTTGTCATCCGGTATGCGAGATAGATGTTTCTATCTGTGTAAAAGGATCTACCTCCATAAGTGTGGGTCCACTACCTGCTGACATTGCACATTGATTGACATCTAGATATTTATGTATAACGTGTCTAAGTAAAGTGTACCCTATGGCTACCTGGAGGATGGGATATGTCGCTATGCTCGACCACATCGCGTTACAAAAACATTCCTGCCTTCGCCCTAAAGACGAAGAGCACGTGCTCATTGTTCTGGTGGTGGTGGTGGTGGTGGCACGATGTTCAAAGGAAGGCGGCAAGTTTCACTCCTTTGTGAAAGGGGCAAAGGGAAGAGTGTGAGTAAAAGAGAAAGGATAGAAGAGGGTCAGAAATAAGAAATTAGAGACGTAGAGAGAAAGCAATAAGTAAGAAGGGAGGGGGAGAGAGAAGAAAAGCGTGCACGAGAGACCCACAGAGGAGCCAGGAGCACGGATGTGGGTGGGACCCTGCGGGTGCAAAATCTCGTATAGAGAGCCACAGGGATAGGGCTCTGAATCTAGCAGTCCCTGGCTTCTTGAGACTCTGCACAGTCCATGATGATGTGCTCCAGGTCACAGAAACAGAAACAAGTCTCAGAGCGTGGCGATGACGCGAAGTCCAGTTTGTAGCGAAAGGCAGGTATTATAACGAACATGCATCGGAGTCCGTCGACAAGGGTAGTTCACTTCCGGATGAGATCCTTCACGGGGCGTGGTTGGGAGAAGTGCCGCACTTTCGGATAAGCAGTGAGACAGATTTCTCGGATGTACGCAGATAACTGTTTTCTATTATGCCGTGGGTCCAGATGTGCAGGGACATCAGGACGAAGATTGTGGTAGCTGTAGCGGTCCTGTCAGCTGTTTCGTTGCCAGGTGCATGGGACGGAACCCATTTGAAAACTCACGGCAATACCGTTGTTGGCAGCTGTTTCCATATCTCCAGTATGACATGTGCTATGGGGACGTCGATGCGGAGGTTACTTATCCTCTGAAGAGAGCACTTGGAGCCTGTAGGCACAACAGCACAGCACTCCTCCCTGCGATGTTCAGTAAGAATTATAAAGCCTGCTTGATGGCTACGAGCTCGGCTAAGTTGGAAGACAGTTGAGTGTCGATCCTGGTCGATGCAGCCGCCCCACATGTGCTCACGTGCAGGGCAACAGAACGCTGCCGTACTACTCCGGTAACGGGATTTGTGGACCCGTTGGTGTAGATTTCCAGTGCATCCTCGTTCTTTTCCAGGATGGTTTCTTGTACAAGCGCCTTGGCCACAATGCTGGGGACCTCGCTGGGGAGTTCGCCTCCATGAGATTGAGTGTAAATTTTGGGTTCTGCAGTTGGATGCCGGTGAATCGCGCCATGAGACAAGGTTTTGCGGGTGACAGGGGTTATTTAATCCTGCTCATCCTTGTTTCCTTTCTTGCGCACCATTTTTCGTCAAATTCATCTGGACAGTCTTCAACACCGTTACAGACATATTTGTCATAGAGACACTTTCTCAGTGGAGCACAGAGCGACGTACTGTCGGAACAGACCATGTGACTTCTTTCTGAGACCCCGAAGAGAGCAAGAGCAGTGCGGTCCCTGCTGAAGAAACGGTGGCTCTTCCGGGCGGGAGCTCGGTCTAGGGACAACAGGCATCTTGTAGGTGTATCTCCCCAGTTTCCTGAAGAGAGATCCGCGGCGTATTCTGCGGATGATCTTCCCAGCGTGGGATCTGTGTGGTCTGTCATACTGTCGCAACAAACGTTCAGTAGCAAAAAGACGAACGGGCATTGATCGTAGCTCCCCGTGGGCAAGTTCGCTGCATGATTGCTGCGGGTACCTCCTCAGAGAACATAGTACGCGGAAGACATAGCCTGATGCTACGCCATGGAATGATGCCATAGGATGCCGGTGCTGAGAATGCTGCCTTCTTCGTCTTCTGCTTAGCGTCGCGCGTTCAGTATTCGCTGGTTCACATGAAGTGCTCTACCACTCCACCACTACCACCACTGGCAAAAATTCGTTCCCGTTGTCGTTGTGGCTACGATAATGCAATTCCACGCCCCGACTGGGGAGGTTACCCGGGTTGGAGTCCGGGCTTCGGCCGTGCCGTCTGGGTGTTGTTCCAGGGTTTTTCCTCAGACAGCACAGTTCCCCGTGAAGCCGGCCCAGGATGCCCGATCCCCTCCCCCTCCCCTGTGACGTTGCCTGTCTGAGCGTGGCCGACTACGGCAAGCAGTTCCATCACCAGCACCACCACCAAAAATTGGTTAGTTCACCATCGGAAGGTGATCTTGTGGTGGTCCGTAAACTAATAATTGCTATACTGCGTCTTGCAACAAAACGTTCGGACCACCTCAGTCAGGATTTTACCATCACTGTCTGCAGGGACATGCGCAATTCTATATGGGACCTGTGCCAGGCGGTGCCAGCACTGCACTGTGCCGCCATATCGGCATCAAGTTGTGTGTTTTTAGAAGACGTCTGCATAACTTGCTGGGTTTGTTATTTTCGTATTTTCCTTGGAAACATTGTCGCAAATATTGCTCATTGCGGTCTATTCGACAGACATATTTATAAGGATATTCGCACAAGTGCCGTTTTCTGGCTTTACGCTTTGTTACTTCGAAAAAAATCCATCAGTCACACTGATATTGTATATCTCTAGAAAGGATCATCCTGTAGGCACGTTATATAGCATTGGAGCATGCCCTGGGAAATTACGAGCAGCGACATTTTCCAGTGTTCACTGAGTTCAGGAAACTTAGAAAGACTTACTCGCATGATCTCGTTTTCGTCTTCTGTTTCTGACGTGTCCTCATTTACCCGAAAGGACAGACGTACATAAACACCACAGAGTGTGCATGGAAGCGTATGCCGTAGGCACTAAACTATAGTTAAATATTTTCTATGTAGTCAAATATATACTAACGTAGCAGACGCCTTTGTTTCCTTCGGGTCTTCCACCGCAGAGGTGCCACTGGTGAATGGGCGTGTTGAAGATTGGCCCGTACACCCGTTCGCAGTCTTGTAGAGGACGCAGAGGTACAGGAAGCTTATTCAATATGTACGACGTTGTACCTGCAAGAGGGGACGAAATGCATTTTGCACATGGCTCATGAAGTCTATGCAATTCCTATACGTACCACCTTGCCTTTGAGCATATTGCGAGACAATCATTAGTTAAAGTAGTTGCCTTTGCCATTATCTTTGCACTCAGCAAAAGCCGAAAGCCATTTTGCCACTTTGCGAAAGCCATTATCTTTGCACTCAGAAGACGTCACGGTAATGTTTCTAGCAGGGCTGATTGTGGTATTACTTTTACGATAACCAGATGTCATATCTAACGTATCCCCAATGCAACGCCGTTCATTCACCCAACGTTCCTAGCCACGGTGCGACAGAAGCGCATAGTGTCCACTAATCACAGTAAATCCTCTCCCAGCAGTCCGTGTCAACCAATACGCTGGAGAAGACTGGTGCGAGGAGGTGTTATATGGATACGGTACACTTCTCCCGCATTCATGCAAATGAGGCCACTTAACTCAACAAGGAAGAAAAAGGTCGATTAAACAATTGCTAGCCAAAATTATACAGTGAAGGAATTGACAGGGAAGACACGATAAGAAAGCACCATGAGCGATGTGACGGGGGAAGCGATATGCAGGTCAACAGCAACGATGAGCGAGGAAGGATATTTGTCTAGCGACAGCGTATGCGCCAGAACGTGACCTTTCGTAATGCAACATGAATTCTTTTTTTTGTGTCTGATGGTGCATTGCAGTGTGCAGAATACCTACGCATAAGCGGAATTCTTAAAATGATCACCACCACATTCAATTGAACGTTTGCTCAAAAAAGAGCTGCTATGTGCTTCCTGTGTAAACAAAACCGAATTGAAACGATGTGGAAGCGCATAGTAGTACGCTTTACCGGAACAGCTTTTTTCAACACGAAAGCACTCGATAATATAAGTCAGACTGCGTTTGCCTATGTACGATATTGGTTTGAAGGTAAAGAAAAATGCGCTATCCCGTCAGCAATTTTGACATTGACAGGCGCCGGGGCGGCATAACGTAAAAAAACAACAAAAACGTACAGAAAATCAACAGAAAAAACAACATTCAAACAAAAATATTGTAATGCGATATGCTGTGTACGATTTCGTGCTTTCAAGGAACATGTTTCAAGGCTCAAAGCTCTCTTCGCCTTTTTGGATACCGTGGGGCTTCGAACCATTATTGTGAACGGGCCATTATTTCATTCGTCACCATGCATCACCACCAGCAATGGGGTAGAGTATCGTCCCTGGCGATGAAACTCCCCATTCATCATCTTGTAATAAAGATTTTGTTTGTTTGTTTCACGGAACAAGGAATATGTTTACAGAAGGTTCACCAATACTTCTTCAAAGAGGTCAATTAGGTTGTAAATAAGTAAACAAAAAAATGGAAAGAGAAAGACAGGAAAACCGCCGCCACAGAGTGTTCATTGAGGGCAGCAGCAGTGCAGCATGCACCTTAGTTGGCTATTTAATCCGCTTCTATAAGAAATTATGTAAACAAAATAGCACATTAGACGAGGCCATTGCAGAAAAAGAATATCTGCAGGATGTTACACGGCCTGAATTTACCTTTTCGTAGAGAACGGTGGATTATATGAGGAAACCAAGATGATTTGTTTGGCACATCGTCTTGTGGAATTCAGGATATTTTTGTGTCGTCCGTAATTGTTTTATATATTGATCGACAAGAACGGAATTCGGGGTTTCTGAAGACAGGAAGCGTCCTGTATACTAAAACAGCTGCCGAAACAAAGAGTCTCTAAATTTCTTGGGAACTCCCTCAGCAGGAAATTGTTCTGTTCACGCCACCCGAGACACGAGCGTTTGTACGCATTTGTGCGATCGGAAGAAAAAGGGGAAGGTTTTGTTTACATCGTTTTTTTTTCTTCGCACCACAGAAAACATCGCTGAATGTTTCTGACATCATTCTTACACGGTCTTGGAATATGGCTTAACGGTTGTGGAGAAGTATTGCTCCTCGAAATACGTGAACAGAAAAGCGTACTCATTCCGTATTTCCACTTGCGAAGCATTCTGGTATTGAACATGTCTGTACTAGATAAGTGCTAGAGAACATTTTTTCGAGTCTGTTTGACAAGGCACGGGCGAGCTATATTTCACTGCTTCAAAGAAATGAATGAAAAGTACTGCTTCCCACACAGCACAAGCGCACGGTACAAATCAATAAATTTAGTTCAGAAGGGCATCTTTCGTGTTGAAGAACTGTGTGCAAATTATCCTGATATATGCATCAGGATATGAAATGATGAAAACACCTAGCATGAAAACACACGGATGAAAACACCTAGCAGGATAGGAAATCCTTTGCTGTGAAAAGGCAACACCTACTTTTCAGAATACAGCTGCATTACACAGCATCTTCTACTTAGCTGTTCTGTAGCATATTCCCCTTTCCAAAAAGGGCGCAACAAAGAACGCAAAATGCAGCTCAACATAAATTGACATGGTTAAGGGCTCCTCGAATGCACACTCGGTTCAAGGAACCCCCAAGGTAGTAGCAAGAATACGGCTATAAGTGTCACTTACCTTGGGTTCTTGTGTTACCCCATCCAGATACGGTACAGTTGAGACCCACATGCAGTTTGACGTTCGCATCTGGAAGACAAACTGGCTGCACGAAGCGGGACAGTTTCAGCCTCTTGGCCAAGCGAAGGAGGGCGACATCTCGGTGAAGGTGGGTGTACTGTGGGTGCACGTACACATGCGTCACACGCACTTGAATCTCTGTGCCTTCAGCAACGTGCTCGTCGTGTTCTCCGGCCCTCACGTATAACTGGGAAGCCACGAGTCGTGTCCCCTTCTGGCTGAAAAGAAAGGAGCAGAAACCACTTGAGCTTATTTTTCTATGGCAACGTGTGAGGGCAGTTGACAAAGAATTATGTGTTGCCGATAGGAATACGTCGCGATGCAACCATCCTAATGAGCTGGGCCATGGGTGTCTTTCAGTGGATTATGGAGGGGAGTATGCGGGAAGACTGGTCTCTCCTAGAGGACATGCTACTCCGCATTCGTGTGTTGCTGCAGACAGAAGCTGCAGAATACGAGGGCCCTTGTTACGAGCTGGGACACAACAACACAATATTTTGCACAACTTCCACTATGTCAGCTACCATTCCGTCCTGCCAGCGCTACACGAGGGATTGATGCACGTTTATACGTCAACAAGAAGCTATCGACATCAAATATTCAGTACATGCAGGATTCTTGGACCTTGGCGTCATCCTACACATCAGCGCTTGGCTCTCCAATCGCTTACGAGTTTTCTAACAACCTACTGGAGAACTCCAAGTCTTTGCCCTGCTAGCCTCGCGGGTTCCGCAGCCTAAACGGGGAAACGCCCAGACATCATTATTCATAATATAACTGTTGTTGTTGTTGTCGTTATTAGCACGTGATCCACTGAAGTGCACCACAGCCTTGATAGCATTACAGAGACAAGAATCCCGCATCCGTGAGGAACTCTACTAACGCTTCGATGACCGAGCGCTGGGATGATCGATTGGGCCACGTAGCCAGCACAACTTTCGGGGTTAGCAGGCTTGTTATGATCTTGCTCTTAGTTAGACGCAAATACAATCTCCACTGTTCATGAGCAACACACTCAAGGAAGGTGTAGTCAGTATCCGCTAATGTGTCCGCTGTCCCAAGCTATGCCTTGACATGTGCTGAAAACTCGTCTACTGTCACCCGCGAACCTGTTCGCACCCAGAACAGTGGGATTAGCAAACAAAATGGTTCTGATGTAAATAATCAATGCATATATAAGAACAATTGGGGTAAATTGAAGCGTAGGTGAATCAGCTTATATTTTTCAGGGACATGCTGCACGTGCACGTGCAGCATGAATGACACATGAATGACATAATGGAGAATCGTACGATTCTTGAACAACGATTACGATTCTTGCTTTCGTAGCCCACCACAAAACCACACACACACAAAAAAAAGATCCGTAATTTTACTCACAAGTGAGTGCTAACTCTGTTGCCGGCATATGTGCTGTAACCCAGTTATTGCACAAAATTCGTTCGGAGTGCACACTGCACAACCCCCATAAGCGAAAAGAGTGACACTTACAATGAAGGGATATTAAACTGCGAACGCCCAGTTCGGAACTGTGCAGTGTGCACTCCAAACGGATTTTGTGCACGACACATGTGCCGGCAACAGAGTTAGCACTCACTTGTGCAGTAAAATTACGGAAATTTTTCTTACAGTGTGGAAGCAATGTTTACTTCCCCCACATTGCTACCGTCCTCGGCCAGGACCGAACCCCCGATCTTGAGCTAATCCATCAAATGTACTGTTGGGGACACGGTTGTCTAAAATCTCCAGCCCGTGGCCGAGCAGTCCCCTATCGGCGATGTCGCGCACGTAGGAACTGTACCATTACAGTCTCCGAGGTAAGGCCATGCAGCGCCACCTGTCGAGAGCGAGTACCATCATATTCCCAGCGTCGTCTGCTAGCGAGAGCAGTCCAGCGCGGCCTCCCCTCGGGGAGGGTATTGGTATAGTTCCTTCGTGCGCGACATCTCCGATAGGGGATGGTTCCGCCGCGGGCTGGAGATTTTAGACAACCGTGTCCTCAACAGTACAATCACACAAATCTAGAGAGAGAGAAAAAAAAGACTGCTATTCCCGCAGCTGGAACAGATATGTGCACGTGAAGGATTCGGACACTGCAGCGAGCTGGGTGATTATCCATCAAATGTACGCTCACCCGCTTCGGCTAGAGCGTATAGTGCCAATACCTCAAATGCAAATACACGTTGCTGCTGCAATATAAGAGCACGTTTTTACGCTTGTATTTTTCTGCCAGTGGAAATTCCCGAGGTAGCTTACAGCTGCTCACGAATTCCGAAAGGAGAAGCTCCTCAGTAGAAGGTCTAAGATCACGTGACAGCACAACAGTCTCATCATGCATGCGCTGAAGCCCATTTTCTTGACTTGTAGGGGTTAGACGTTATTCTGAGGTAATTGAGTTAGTCGATCAATTCAGCGACTTGGTCGTGTGCGGATCATCGTATTTGCGCCGTTCTACTGCATGTGTTTGTGCGTGCGCCAAGGCGGGTTACACTGTTGTACCGTTGTACTAGGCACTATTGAATGTCTAACACATACATACATTGCATTATTTATGAAAGTCCGCATCCAGTTTCATGGATGCCATGCGACGCGTAAATCCTACCATGTCCAAATCAACTTCTGCAGCGCACTCGAAGGGGTGGGCGTGAATATTCATTTCGAAGTATAAGCATAAAATTAGTTCAAAAGCTCGTTTGTGTGGAAACAAGACAAACCATAAACTCTAAGCATAAGAAAGAATAATTAGAAGCGTAATAGCTTTGAGGTCAGGACCTATCGATTCATTCTTTTCTCTGTCTTCTTCTTTGCTCGGAACATTACATGTTTTTTACTTCAGAACTGAGCCTTCAGCCATAAAGATCTTTGTACTGTTGGTTCACCTTGCATAACATCGACTACCTCCGCCACTCGAATGAGTGAATTTCATGCATTGAAATGACTTACACAGATAATTGAAAAGGAGTATTGAAATGAAATACTGAAAACCACGTACAAAAATGCAATTCTAAAACTCAATCCTGCATTCCTATTTTACGCATTAGTGCAAACTGCTGCTCTGCCGAGATTAACCTGTGCCAGTGTTTCTTCCCAAAACTATTCCCGTGACCGAGGCGAGTTCAATACCATCAGGGGTTCAAGGGAGATCAGGGGTTCAAGGGAGATCAGGGGTTCAAGGGAGATCAAGAGTTCTAAGGCCATGTGGACAGGCGACGTCATGAATCACTCGGTCCTCACGCGAATCGACCCCAACTGCACGTACTGCCTCCTATCGAAGATGCAAACGCTGTTAGAGTCCATCATCCATCGCCTGCGACTCAACGCCCCGTTCCCAGCAGCATTCCTTCATAAGGTAGGTGTCGTTGGATGGCCGAACTGTTCAACTTGCGGAACCGTGGAGAACACGGAGCACCCGCTGGTTACCTGCCGACGCTTCGGCTTTAGTCGGCAAACACTGAAAAACGCCGTTGCTAAACTTGACAACCGACAATTTAGTGTTGAGAAAGTACTGGGGAGCTGGCCAAAGCAGCACCAACACAACCTGCGCTGTGTACCCTGGCGAACTACCTCAAGGACATACGTGCTGAAGTAATCTTTTAATTCATTCAGTGCTTTCACACGTCAAGCGTCATGGAAGAGCTGGTCGCACCAGTTCGACCTACATTTCCATTTTTTCTTTCTATTTCTATTCTATTCTATTCCATTCAAGGGTAAGCGCTCGCAAAATATACCTATAACTTATTTTCGTTGACTAGCAACCCTAATGGTCTAGATCATCTCCCTTATATCTACAAATGACTGCTGCAAGGTCCATTATAGTGTTTATCGAACACATCCTCACAGAATGCCGCGCATATACCACACTATGCGGGAACCCCACCTCCCACACTCCAGGCCTGGCATATAGTGACGGACATCCTATTCGTCAAAGGTTCTTCTGCCAGAACGATCTACCAAACTCGCAACCTCGTGCGTTTCCTCCGAGAAACGCACGGCCTCTCTCTTCTCTTCCGGGCCTCGTGCAAAGGCCTCTCTAGTGCACCTCTCATCCACAGTGCACTTCCGTCTCATCAGTACCGTTCATCCTACCTATACCTCACCCTTCAGCTCTCATCTTCCCCCTTTCTTTTCCCGCTTATTTTTTTTCCGCTATAGTCGTGACGATGGCTACTCCTGTGTGGCCAGCAACGGCGAGCTATTTCGGCACCCCCTCCCCCGCCATGTTGTATTTTTGTACTGTCTGGGCACAGTCCACATAGAAATAAATAAATAAATAAAGTGCGGGGCGGCCTTACTCTACGATGCAGTGCGCTGCTGTGACAACCCAGCGGTCGTTGAGAAGTGCTCCACCGCAAAAGTGCTTGGTGCCCAGTCCTCCGGCCTTCTTTTGTCGTATGGACATCTAGAAAACGAATAATTAAAAATCAATTATTATTAACAATCAATTGAAATACGGTTATGGTTCAATGGGTAATAAGTATTCGTCGTTCTCGTTTGCCATGGTTCAGCAAATGTAGGAAGCCTGCTGCCGCAGCGGGCAATGCCTTCTGGATTACTGGCAGGGCAGCGTTTCGGTCAAAACGCATGGACCGGATTACGGGTTTCCAGTGTGTGTCTGTATCCATGTGAACAAATTGGAACACCCCTCCGGAGACATCGAAACAATTGGGAGACATTCTCCTCCTTTCTCACCACCGGCAATGGGGCAGGGTATTCCCCTGGCGATGAAACTTGCCAGTCATCATCATTAAATAAAGTTGTTCTACTCCTTTCTCATGATACAGTTCCCACAGTTAAAAGCAGCGCTATTCTGTCTCAGATTTTCTCAAGTCGTGTTAAATTTATTTATCTCCTTGCTCATGAAATGCTAGTTCACTTAAACTGAGAAACACCGTCACGTTTAGCCATTGCCGTCTTCTGCTTCCATTGAAGCATGCACACCTTTTGTCAGGATTAGTCTTGGACCCGAAGTCGATGCTCGAAGATCGTTCCTTTAATTGGACGAAATCTACTACGCATTGTGTCTGCGACTTCCTTTCATAAGGCGCTTACATACGCATCAAAGCCGCACTGGCGCTGTGGCACGGCAGTATACAATTTCATCTATATAGCCTGGAATATATATAACACAGTCTCCACAGAGATCACGTGTCTCGCGTCGCTTACCGGCGTCTAACTAATGAGGACCAGGTCGAGTTTCCGATGATTGCCGCGATTCAAGATGATAGATTGTCTGAACGCGGAAGTGTGACACTATCGGTACATTAGCTAGCAGAAGGCTTTTGCTCTCACAAGATCGTTACCTGTATACGCTGCCTCAGTATGCTTTTCAATCAGTTATTCTTTTTTTACGATCATAGAACGCGTACGTTGTTGCTTGCGGCCTTATTTGTTTGTAAAAAAGATGTTGACCTCGTCACAGTCAACCCATACCGGACAATTCATAATAGGACCGTTCGTACCAGTGCAATTCGTACCAGGACAACTCATACGAGGACAATTCGTACCGGGACAATTTGTAAGAGGATCATTTGTAAGAGGATCATTCATACCCAGGATCATCCTTACCATAGCAAGTCATACCCGAGAATTGATAACAGGACCATTCATACCAGTGTAATTCATGTCAGGACAACTCATACAGGGACAGTTCGTACCGGGACAATTTATAAGACCATTCATACCAGGACAATTCGTACCTGTACAACTCATGAGTAAAAACCGGGACTGGTGTACTTAAAAAGGGAGAAAAAAGGGGTAACTGTACTTGAAGGTTCAAGCGGAAGCTCTTCATCAGAAAAAAAAAAAATAATCGAGAATCCCAGAAATCCTCCTTTTTTTCTGATGAAGAGCGTCCGCTCGAAATGTCACATATAGTTCCCAACCTTTCTTCCCCTTTTTAAGTACACCAGTCCCGGTTTTTACTCGTGTGTTTTGTGTACCTGGCAGTCCTTTTTATCGTTCTGTGCAACTCACACCGAGACAACTTATAAGAGGAACATTCATACCAGGACAATTCGTACCTGTACAACTCATACCTCATTATCTATCTATACTCATTCAACCGGGGCAGCCCAAACCGGGACAATTCATCCCTGTAAAACTCATGCAAGGGCAACCCATACTAGGGCAATTCATACCAGGCAAACTCATGCCCAAAGACTAATACAGCAGCGCCACACGTTGAACCTTGTTTCACTTCGCGTTTGTTTCTAAGGAAACTCCAGTTTATTAGGGAGTAAAAATCTGGTCGATTAATCCATTATGTCACTACACGTGTTTCAAAGTCTGTCGAAATGAATCGTATAACTCACATCCCGTAACATCTGTCCTAGTATGATGTTCCCCAGTTTGAGTTGTACTGGAATGCGTTCGGACTGGTATGACTTGCCCCGATATAAATTGTTCTGGTATGAGTTGAATATGGTGTTAGACTTGGCATAAGCTGTCTGGTATGAGTTGTATTGTTTAATACACATCCCGAACACATCCCTGAGTCTGGGAAGTAGACAGGGACAACACAAGAGAACTCTTGTATAGTATTGTTTATTTCTTACTTCTGTGTTTACTCGCAAAAGTCAGGGATATGCAGCCCACGTCAAGTATGCACTAGTTTGCTTACGTACTGAAGTTTTTTTTTTTTCCTTTTTGAATCGCAAGCCGACCTTTGTCTGGCTAACCTTTCCCTTTTCATTTAATAAACTTTCATATCCGCCTCGGTTTTGTTGAAAATTGTATAAATAGTCGTTTTGAATTAAACTGCTCGTGTGTACGTTTCCTTTCGTTATTCTCGTTGCTCGCGGTCCATTTTTTTCTTTTTTTTTACTTCTATCACTGCGTGTGCATACGACCTTATATTTTTCAGATCAATATGGTATGTGACGTGATAAGAAGATTTCGGATGAGCTCAAAGTAAAACAGGTACGAATAAGTTACAATTCAGACGACATCATAGCAAGCCTCAAGGTACAAAGAGAATGTCCGTGCTTCTTCTAAATGCATGCAAAAAATAGAAATATATTTCTTTGTGAAAAGTTCTGACTTTTCAACAGGGGCGCGCTTTCAAAACGTTTGAAAAACTTGTCGATCTCGACCAGTTTCATCGTGTCTCTCGTCTAAAATTTAGTTGCGCCACATAATTAGTGACTTAGCCGTAAAAGACGCTGACGCGTGCTTACAAGAGACCTCCCCTATGGATAGCTATCCACGTTGTGCACTGTTTGATGGACACTCCTTGTGACTTCCGCTTTGCCTAGCGTCGACAGAATTCCCATGCAGAAACGCTATTACTAATATCTTTAGACTAGCCCAGATTCAACCCAAAGCCCTTACCTGCCATGGGAATTCTCCCTTGATAGCTGTTACTCCACCGATAATTTTGAAGGAAACTCCATCTTTGGAGGCCGGGTTGTATCCACAGCCCATGTCTGAAGAGCAAGAACAATGACAAAATCATGACAATGGCACACTACACATAAACGAAACTTGGACACTCTAAACTTCATCTTACCTTTTCTCATTTATTGAACAAACACACAGACACACACATAAACAGGAATGTAATTGCGACGTTTTGCACTATGTCAACCGAAACGTCACATGTGCATTGAAAGATTCGCTTGAGCAGAGACGAAAATATTCGAAACACAGCGTCCGGCATATCGGCCGTTAAGCGATTAAAGCGTATCGAGTATTTATCGAATAAATTGAGTTGCGTACTCTTTGGCAATACGAGCTCCCGAACCACACTGAGATTAATGACATCTCTGCCGCCAAAGCGACATCACCCCACACAGAACACTTCCTCTCACTATCAGGCTTCACTTTCTTGTTCTCGATGACAGTCGAGGAACGTACCTGCCATTATACGTGGATGATTGATTGTGGTCGCTTACAATCGCGCATAGATGGCCAAGTTTATCAAATCAGTATCTTTCATCCTACCATTCATTCATCCAGTCACTGAACAGTGATGGACTCGCAGCGGGCATTATTTTCCGCAACCCTGGCTCCACCTAGCGTTCCGTGACTGAGTGCACTCGCTGATAGTTTGTGACTTAAATGCCTATTTTATAGCAATCAGTTCGTGTGTCATATCATCCCGGTTGGCACACGTTGTGTTGTACACCACTGCATATGAAGCTACATCTGCATACATGTCGTACGTACAGTTTGTCATGTTCTTTGGAAAAGAGCACGTATCACCGTAACCGCAATCTAATATTAATGCTTGGAAAATTATGCGCTTGCATTACGTGCTCATTCGTTTGGTTTTAATCTGCTTGGGTACACGGACTTCAATATAATGTCCCGCAAACAGTCACTGCTTCGAATCTTCCCATGTAATGACGATACAAGAGAATACCGCGTCATACTTCTCCTATACCTACGATACAATTATCATGACTGTACCCTTCAAGCAGACACATGAAAAACACACAACACGTTTAAACCACAACCAATGCTCTGACCTAGTCATAATCATAAGGTCTCATTTGAGCCGCACCCATAGCACTACCACATAAGAACCACCACAGGGTGCATACTACGGATAACAAACTCACTTTGCGCCGTCACACCAGTCAACCGCACAAGCAGCACCAGCGCCATCAGTAGCGGTACCGAAAACCCAGGCATGGTCCATGGTTTCGGCAACGGTGTCTTCCCGGCAGCAACACGTGCACTCATTCCTCTTGTGTGACCTTCATGATGACCTCCATCCCGACGCATCAACGCTTGCATCCTTCCTCTCTGTAAACAAAGGGAACCATGCGACAACAGCACCCGAAGCGAGGACTCCGAATATCGAGTCTCTATCCTTAGCTGCACTGCAACTTTCACCGCTGGAATGCTGTCCGATAAAGCAACAGCAGTGTCGTCTACCGGGGATCACTGACCTCCAGCGTCTCCTTGCAGGACACTGCAGGAACAAGATCTGATAGCGCACTAACCGGACTCTCTATAACGCGAAACTGCGTCCACACTTTTAAAGTTGAACCGCGGGAGCGCCACGTTATGCATTTGAGTAGAGCCTAGCCGATTCTCCCTTTCTTAATTCGAAAGTGACTCAAATCACCACGCCCAACGACCTTCACCCGTTCGACCCGCGTTGGATGTTCAACGATTTTCTGTTCACCATATTATTTCTTTAGTTATTTGTGTTCCAGGTATTTCGTCTTTGTAGCTGCGGTAAAGGGAAGGGGCAATTGTGACGGACGTAGGATGGGTTCAATGAGCTTGGATGCACAAACAAGTGAAAGTGGACATTGTTGGGAGTGATCCAAGTATTTGAAACCTTTTAGCTGTCAAAGTACGGCGGAATGAATGTGCTTAGTGTGTAAGAAAATTACTAATCATTATCGATGCACGTGGTTCCGAGGCGCTGATGGAACTGGTCTGCTTTCTGGCCTTGACTCTCGGTGCGGTTGAATGCCTTTAGAAACCGGCTTCAAGAGACTCGTTGCCACAAATTAGTTTATGTGTAAACGATTAGAATTAGGATGAAGGTAAAAGAAAAACGGATGTGTAATCACAAAACGTTCGCTGACGCAGTGCATTATGAGCAAATTGATCGAGCACGATTGATGGCAAATTGTTGAGATCTTTTAAGATCTTTCGTTCTTGCACTCAGAGAGGGATCCTGCAATCAGATAGGTGTGGTTCCGATTCTTGCCACCGGCACTCATTCGCTCTTTACCAACAGTCGTCCTTCAGACGCTTGGGCGTTGATCTGTCATAATTGTCCCCTCAGCCTCTTCAATGTACGTTAAGCCAAATGAGTCGTTCAAACAGGCTGAATGAGGGCTCATGGTGCACCCTATTGTATCGAACCACAAAGCATGTGCAAATAGGACTTGATTGATTCATTGATTTGTAAAAAAAAAAAAAAAAAAAAGGAGATGTTAGTTCCAAGCCACTCGGACTTCATGTCCTCGTACTGGTACATTTTATGATAAAAGCAAACAAAATAAATAAATAAATAAATAAAATCTGTCGAAAGCCATTCCGGTCCGGAGTTCCCATCTTACAAGTTCTTTTTTTTTGCACTAGAATATATTGTGTAGCACGCCAGTTTTTATTTTTGTATTTGCTGCTCGTAGATAAAGCAGTGTGAGCAAAGTTTATGCTATGGCGTAGCGTAAACACGAAACTAGGTTGCCTGGCGCCGCCTTCAAAATCGAACAAAACAGGCGAAACAAAGTTGTACTCGTGGCCCAACTTGGCAGTTCATCCACCGCACGCAACCATGATTGCACTCTAGTACTTAGTATCGTACTTATTCTATGCCCCTACGTCGTCGTAATCTGGAGTCGGCTATTCTGGTGTACTTATGCGACATTTACTATGCCCACGCATTCACCGTGGTGTCCCGTAATGGCTGCATAATGATACGGTCTTTGGATGTAAGAAGGTAGCCCGTCGCATCTCATTTGCTTTGCCGCCCCGCACGACATCCACGCATCTAGACCCAACAAGCGGTAATTACAATGGCGCCGATTTTATTGCGGGAAAGAAGGAATGTAGGGCAATGTCACCAGTAATGCAGGAAGCGGAAACTGGGTCAGAGGATAGGACACTTCAGAGGCTACCTATGCAAGACCGCATCAGAATATCTTCAAAAGTGCGCGCGTCTGTCAAGATGAAGGTTTTATTGTACCTGCTACTGTGCTCCTTAAACGAAGTTTCAGGTAAGTGTTTCATTCCTTACCATGTTTCTAAAGCTGCAGAAACGGGGGTGGGTGAGGGTATATAAAGGGGAATATGTGGAGAATGGTTTGTGCAATCCGAAGGCTGGTTTTATGGCCATGTTATACCGTCAGGATCGATTTCGTGGTATTAATGGATCTGCTATAGAAGAAGTTCGCATCTTTTTGTTTGTTTATTTATTTATTTTTTGTTGCTGTCATCATTGTCGGGCCATGTCCAGGTTATATATTTAGTATCAGAGCAGCACCAGGTACCCACACTCTCACACAATCACACTTAAAAAGATTATTTCAAAAAAGCTCCGCGCCGACGAAGCGAGTGCTCTATCGTGTTAGGAGTTGAGTGTTTTGTGGTGCTTGCAGTCTATCAAGCCGGTTGCCGGTACTCTTGCACGCTGAGTTCTACGACAGACACTCCTGATTTTAATTTGGGTGCATGAGAATCAGACACTTACGGGGGCTGGATTTACAAACACTAAACTCACCGTTTATTAACCTAATTGTGCCATTGTGCATGTTGCGCAGGAGAGGGAGAAAACTACTTTCACGTCCTTCAAAACTCATCTGAGTGTGGAAAAAATATATGTTTACAAATAAGACTCAACAGCACATGATGTCAATATAGAAAGAGCGCATTTCCATAAACGAATATTCAAGTGAGAAACCAACTTCTTCACCAGCAGCATGGCCGAGCATGTAAAAGTATCAGCATGTAAAGCCGAGCATGTAAAGAGTGTGTAAAGTCGTACTGAAGACTGGAAGGTGGTAGGTTCGAATCCTTCCACTGGCTGTTCTGCCTGAGGTGTTCCAGTAGACCTTCCAGAGGAATGTAGGCAGAGTTTTCCTTGAATCGGACCAGGACGCATACTACTCACCAGCCTCTCACGCGTTCCTGCTGTCCTCTCTCCATCTGTCTACGTCTGTACGCTGCTCATAGCCACAGTCGCTTCGCGGCGCTAACAACCGGAATAAAAAAAAGAAAAAATCACCTTTTTCATTTCACCATCCGAAAAATTTCGCCATCCGATATGTTTCTCGGTAACTTTATTGAGAATATGTCATATCAGGTAAAAAGGCTTCGTTTTCGAAAATTTATCGTTTGCGAGTTCGAAAGAAGTTTGAGCTTGGCAGTAATCCCATGCGGGATTAGAACTGCACGTGACTATTGAACTGTTTAGCTATATGGCTCCTTCTAGACCGTCATAGGTTATCGCATCATTCTAATCAAATACCCTCGTCTGTATTCACAACAGCATTTAGCGAGCAGCAAGTGGGCGACACGATGACAGGTAACACATATCAAGTGCTGTACGTATATCAAGCTGCTCTTGGGTTCAACCAAACTTTCAACCAAAATTGTGGCATGAGTCCGAATATAAATCCAAAAGGCTGAGCTCGCAGGAGAGGAGGGTATGCCCAAGCAGCACACAGACATAGGACCGACATCGGACCGACGTGCATCTACGGGCATTCCCAATGTCAGTCCGATGTCCGGTCTGCAATATCCGCCGGAGTTGGCCCGATGTCATGTGCCGGAGTTGGCCTCAATCCCTCCGGGCCTCAATCCCACCGGGAGCGCTAATGTAGCGCTCCCGGTCAGGACGACGATAAAGTGCGTAAAGGTACTATAAAGCAGTCGAGGTCGAACCTATACAATCAGCATGACGTGAGAGTGCTAGACTCAAAGGTTCAGCACAACAAGTAATATGCGCAGGAGTTTACTCTAAATATTTTTAATTGGTAAATTAAAACGCAGTCAAGAATGTCGGGACGACGCCTGGTGGGAAGAAGTCCTCAATTTGTCAAGCAACCATGTAAACAAGAAGACCAATAAACAGATGGCTTTCCTGTTGGGATTTGCAAATACTACCTTTTGAGAAAATTTAATTTGTGTGAAACAAAATAAACAAAAGCCGAATCTTGCACTCAGTAGCTAAACGTCTATACCTGGGCCTTGTTTCAGCACCGTGGCGCTGCTATCGTACGTCGCTTTGTTTGGCCCAGAGTCTTGCGCATGAGACATTTTCGCCGCCGTACTTGGCGGAGTTTGCGTTTCGTCGGCCTGCTTCGCCACAGTGTTGCCAGTAGATTTAAATTTGCATTTTTTTCGGGAGCTATAACGTCTATGTGAGAAAATTTTGCGGCATTTTACTCCTGAGGACGTACACAATTCAGGGCACACAAAACATGAGGCTGCACCTCGACTGCTTTATAGT
Source organism: Ornithodoros turicata (assembly GCF_037126465.1). Classification (NCBI taxonomy): domain Eukaryota; kingdom Metazoa; phylum Arthropoda; class Arachnida; order Ixodida; family Argasidae; genus Ornithodoros; species Ornithodoros turicata. The sequence goes on along the minus strand of NC_088202.1, from coordinate 131,353,933 downwards.
ACCTTTAAAGTGCGTGCTTTTTATGACGCTGCTCGTGCGGGCGTATTAAAACGTTCAGGTGATTCCTGGTTGTCGGCGCCTACGGTTCCTTTCTTATCAGACCTACACATCTATACGAGGACCACAGCTCTCGCGTCTCATAATAATTGGAGAGCATCCGAGGATGTCGCATGCTGGTGTACAGGAAACGCTTCGTCAGCTCCGAGAGGATTACTGGATAATCAAGGGTAGACAAAAACTAGAGTCACTTATTTAGTGACTCTAACAAAAACCACTGCCTCTTCTGTCGGCGTTTAAAAGCTCGCCCGTGCGTCGAGCAAGAAGCACCTCTACCAAAGGATAGGGTTAGCCGACAACTTCTTTCGAGGTCGTTGAAATGGACTTTGCCATTGTACTCCCGCATAGGTGAAGGACACCTAAAGTCTTATGTTGCGTTATTTACCTGCACCGCGACCAGAGCCGTATTATTGGTTACCGATCAGTCGTATGCCACCTTCCTCATGGCCTTCGTCTCACGTCGGTGTCTACCAACCAAGGGTTACTCTGATAATTTCCTTACTTTTAGAAAGGACGTAAAGGAGTCTCCTGCCATGATGGCCCCACAGTTCGAAGCTGTACAGGAGTATGCAGCCCGACTTTGAATTTCCTGGGAGTTCGTCGTCGAATTTGCAGCATGGTGGGGGAGGGGGATTCTGGGGGCGAATGGTCCGCTCAGTGAAAGAATCTCGAAGAAGAACGTTACGTCGTAGTGAGCTTGATTTTCAGCAATTTCAAACGGTACTGACAGAGATCGAGGCCATTGTAAGCTCGACCTCGCACGCAATTGTGAGAAGACCCCAACAATACCGAGGCCTTATCTCACCTCCTACTAGGGAATCGGCACACGGCTTTGCCCCTCTCCCCCAAGGAAGCGAGGGCCATCTCACCCGGATAATACACAGGCATAGTTTTTGAAATCAAGAGGGAAGCTCCCTGAACGTTATTGGAACCAGTGGGCATGGGATTACCAGTTACAACTACGTTCGGCAAACCTTCAACGTATAAGGAGCTTGTACTGCTTGCCGACGATCAACGGCCAAGAATGATTTGGAAACTCGCATATTTTCCAGTGTTCTAGGAGCCTCACGCTAGTACGGTGCCGGTAGAACGCTGAATGTGGTCTTGCGAAAATTTGGATGGTACTAGGCCGGATTACGCCGAACATGGTGTTCTTTGTTCGTGTCACCAAATGTAGAGAAGGTGGTGTTCCCCTGAAGGGAACACCTGAAGGGTGCCTATCAGTCCTGAAGGGTGCAGTGATGGAATGCCCCGGTGAGTAGATGTTCGTGGCTTCACGCTGGGACGGTGCCGGTAGAACTGGCTGGCAGGCGCACTGGCGCGCGGCAGCAGAGGCACATCTTCGCCGTCGTCCACGGGACGCCATGAGATAAAGTCATCCTTGTGTACTGGAGAAGCCACGATTGGGCTTATTGTGCTGCTAAACGAGATACTTTTGAAAATAATATCCGAGATGACCAGCGTAATATCACATATTAACATAGTGCACACGTTTTTCCGGATACAACGTTGAGCACTGCTATATTTTCTGTGCAGGTGCATTCCGGTATATTGAAGTGATTGCAGCATAAATATTGAGAAGGATATATGTCGACCTATCCTCTTAAAGCTGCTTTAGAGTCCGACGTATAGTATTTGCCCATCGTCGCGCGCGTACCGCGCCGACAGCTAGCGTTACGCTATGCCACGCTTCCTTATTTTACTGGGTTCATAGTTGACGCGATTCAGCGCAGTGCAACGAAGACACGTAGATTTTCACGTTTTTTTTCAAGATTTTCACAAAGAGGCATGAAAAGAACTGCTGCCCGTTTGCGTGGAAACCATTAGTCAATTGTCTTTTCCAAATAACTTTCTATAGGGCTTTTTATGGCGCCAGACGTGGAATAAACATGGACGAGCAGTTGTCACGACTTCATCAGCCTGTTGTTCAGCCTGTTTCCTCATGCGACTATTTGTGCGTGCACATGTGCTTCGCGCCTAAGCAGGGGCGGCGGAAGGGGGGTTATAGGGGTTACTGCAGACCCCCTGAATTTGTGAAGGGGGCAAAATTCCCATGGAGCTGAGACGTCAAAGTGCTATCTCAGGTGCCGCATGCGAATAAAATGCCGTTAACCCATTTTTCCGAATCGACCAAATTGCCAGCATAGCCAAGGGTTTCTCGATTGGTGCGGTAGAACTGACTTGAAGGTGTTCGCAGGTTCCAGGATGTTTTACACAACCCTCAGTCTCATGTGTGTCACGAGCTGTAGAATGGAAAGCTGCACCGCACAGCGCGGTGCATAAAATTCCAGGTTCTCTGGCTCTCGTCCGTGGTGATCGCCTCCGGAAAAGTCAATGACATTGAAGGTGGGGGATGGTAGGGGTCGCCTGTTGGGATCTGGGGTCCCCTAAAGTCACTAAATAGGGTCACAAAGGGACTAATTTGTGCATTTACTCCCCAACGGGACAAATTGGTGCATTTACCCCAAGGAACTAACTTTTGCACTTACTCCCCAAAGGGACAAATACAAGACGTTACTCCCAAAGGGATTAATTGGTGCATTTACTCCCCAAAGGGACAAATACAAGCACTTATTCCCCAATGGGACTAATTGGTGCATTTACTCCTCAATTGGACTAATTGGGGTATTTACTCCCCAATGGGACTAATTGGGGTATTTACTCCCAAGGGGACGAATATAAGCACTTACTCCCAAAAGGGACTAATTGGGGTATTTACTCCCCAAAGGGACGAATATAAGCTGGAAGCTGCAGTTGGTTCAGGGTGGTGACATCACAACACGTAAGGGCTTGTAACGAGCACGATAGCCTCAAAGAAGAAGCTAAACGAGGAGCAGAGATTGTGACCACAACAAAGCGTCGATAAGGTTCCCCGTTTCGTTATTCCTAACGACTCGCTGACGTTGAAGCTGCCAAAGAAATATGGCGGAAGGATTCGTCACGGCGATCACACAAGCGGCTATCCGTGCCCCATGGACTCGATGGCGTCAAGATGCCTTTCTAGGAGGCTAGTAATGGGACTAATTGGGGTATTTACTCCCCAATGGGACTAATTGGGGTATTTACTCCCTAAAGGGACTAATTGGAGTATTTACTCCCCAAATGGACGAATATAAGCACTTACTCCCAAAGGAGACTAATTGGTGCATTTACTCCCTAAGGGGGCTAATTGGGTATTTACTACCGAATGGGACTAATTGGTGCATTTACTCCCCAAAGGGACGAATACAAGCAGTTACTCCCCAATGGGACTAATAGGTGCATTTACTCCCTAATGGGACTAATTGGTGCATTTACTCCCAATGGGACTAATTGGTGCATTTACTCCCGAATTGGACTAATTTGGGTATTTACTCCCCAATTGGACTAATTGGAGTATTTACTCCCCAATAGGACTAATTGGGGTATTTACTCCCAAGGGGACGAATATAAGCACTTACTCCCAAAAGAGATTAATTGGGGTATTTACTCCCCAAAGGGACGAATATAAGCTGGCAGCTGTAGTTGGTTGAGGGTGGTGACATCACAACACGTAAGGGCTTGTAACGAGCACGATAGCCTCAAAGAGGAAGCTAAACGAGGAGCAGAGATTGTGACCACAACAAAGCGTCGATAAGGTTCCCTGTTTCGTTATTCCTAACGACTCGCTGACGTTGAAGCTGCCAAAGAAAGATGGCGGAAGGATTCGTCACGGCGATCACACAAGCGGCTAACCGTGCCCCATGGACTCGATGGCGTCAGGATGCCTTTCAACTGGACGAGACAGATTTTGTAAAGTTGTTCCGTCCGCCAAACAACGCTGTCCGCGCCGTTTGTGGGGACGTGCGACCGTACTGCACACCGCCTTGGTAGCTACGGGTGCTGTGATGAACAACTAAGGAGAATTGGATACTTATAGTAGTTTTCGAATTCTTCTCTTTTAGAGTACATTGCGAAAAAACTTTTTTTGTCGTAATGAATATGAAGAGCAAAGCATCCAGTACATTCCCTGAGGTAGATTATCTTGAATAGATCCATAACATTCTCCTGCTTTGCGATGCGAACATGGCGGTAGAAAAAGATCACTAACGCTCTGTTCAAGCTCACTAGAAAAACGTTTTATTGCACTGCAAATTTATTTTAAGTCTGTTGTTTATGAAGCATGACGGTAAGGCTGCGCGTTGTACCTCAATGCTTGAAGGAAAAATTTGCATAGAGGTAATCAAATAAGTGTTTACTCCGAGGAGAAAGGGCCGCCTCCTTCTTTCTTCTTCTGATACTACTGATACCACTACGTCTTCCCTTTCTCGCCTCGGACCCCCATGGGCCCTAGAACTCAGCACACACTACTTCTCGTGCCATAGTTAAGGTCATTCCCACCCGACACCATCGTCGGGGCAGGAATATGATTTATAGGTTTTGCATATTGCTCGATGATTATTCTTACAGTGACATATTTTCTGTTCATTATTTTTACACGACTAGCGAGCCATATAACGGGACGAGAAGAAGAAGAAGAAGAAGATGAACAAGCACGGGAACGAACATTGGAATGGAATGAGCATGTATGAGAGCGCGAGAATGCTCTCTCTCTATGAACCTATCGGAACCAACAAAACATTTCTATTGGTCGGAGAAAATGCAGCCTCGCTGGCAGCTTGCTCTTTCGCGCTTCGCCCTTTCGCCCAGCCCTTTCGCCAGCACCACCACCACTACTGACATCAGGGCGGTGCTCAGGGCGGTGACATCACAACACGTGAGCGCTCGTAACGTGCACAACAGTCACAAAGAAGAAGCTTCACGAGGAGCACAGATTGTGACCACAGCAAAGCGCCGATAAAGTTGCTCGTTTCGTTAGCCTGAACGCCTCGTTCAGCTGTCTCGCGTCGTTAAGTTGAACATGTGAAGCGATTACGCCCACAGGGCAGATAACAATATCATTCGAGATGATGGTTGGCTAGGACCGTGCTATGCGGTGAAATTCATTTCTAAGAGGGACGCACATTCCCTAGGGCGTCAGTCGTGACGTGCCCACATCTGTGAGGCCGACAATGCGACCCCTTTCCCGTCACCACCACCACCACCATCCTTTATAAGAGTGAGTGCATCACTGCATCGTATCCGCTGAATGCGTCCTAGCGCAGGTGTCCTTATGACATCCATGGGATTAGTCAGTAGTAGGCATCGTCTGCAAATTTTCGCGTTTTACTGCAAAGGAAACCAATAGAACTGACTACTGAGATAGAAAGAAACAGAAATAGCGCTGTTTATACACGCGCTCACGTAAATGATGATTTTTGGAATGGCGTGTGACCAGGACTTGTCCAGAATGCATTTACCCTGGACGCTATCATCTATGGAACAACGTATCTTGTCGTATTTGTCGAACCAAGGGTGGCCTTCGCATTCAGAGATAAGCCTTGGGCGCTAACCGCGTGGAGCGTATTTTACAACCGAAATGGGCCAGCGTTGCCTCTGCCGAACCGCACCAAACGTAAGCCGAGCTCTTCCAACCGCATGCGACGTGTTCTTGGCGAGCGTGGTTGGCGTGGTGACATGCCGGCTGCCTGCTGTGCACACGGTAGCTACATGTACGTACATACTTGTTGCATTATAGCTATGCTGATGAAAACGCGCAATGTCGTCTGTTGCTACTTTCGTAAAACTTGGAGCAGCCAAGATGTGCGTCCACCTTTTGTGCACCAGCGCGTCCACGAGGCGCCTCTGGCTTCGCCAGGTTAGAGCTGGCCACGTTGCTGGTCCCGCAGCCAGTCGCTTGCTTTGCTGTGCGATATTAAGTAATCACGGTAACACGACACATACATGACAGTAGCGATCATGTTCTGGAAGCAGCAGCGATAAAATATGACAGCCAGCTTCAGTCACATTCCGATTTCAGTCACATACAAATACCCAAGACGTCAAACCGGGACACAAGTAATGAGTCTTTGTAAGCGCATGACACCATGAAGAAAGGCGACACACACACGAAGCGTACTGTCAAAAAAGTTTATTGACTAACGTGTTTAAAAACTCGCTAAAATTTTCTTTGTCGATTACGCCACCGACGAAAACGGCCCCAATCCTCCCCGCTCTTCGATAAGTATAAATACATTAGCTTAAACGCGTAAATGATTCGTCACATCTTTGTACTCGTCCATCGTCACGTTCCAAGCGTTCAACATCCAACACCACGAATCCGGCAGCCATGTTTTCTGTTTATGTGCCGTGGAGGAAGGGCGGTCGCATGCACTTCCCTCTCACTGCTGACTGGCTTGCCCGGTTCCGCTTCGGTACGTCGCTGCCGAAATTTCGATCCTGCCAGATATGAGCGCTTCGACTGTGCGCCTATTGTTCTGCCGTTCGGTTGCACGCTCGGCACACGCGCCGCTCGAATTCGGCTAACAAATACGCTCCGGGCGGTTGGCGCCTTACCTTACTCTATCATAAGCACCTTCCGACCAAAACAGGAGCCAGTCTCAGCAGGATCTTTCCTCGATCCGGACCCAATATTTCTCTTCGTTATATGCCATTACGGTTCTAATTGCGAACGAACTACTTTGTTGTGTGTATCCTTCTATTACATCGAAAAGTATATATTTTAGGCTGCGGCACGAGGGTCTTTCCGGCATCCAACGAAACACGAATAATCGGGGGAGTGCCAACGTCACTCGGAGAATGGCCGTGGCAGGTAAGTCGTATTTGACGACCACACCCAACACTTTCCATTAGCGAAATCACGAGCTGTCATAGTGCAGCTATAACCGGACTGTCGTAAAGACAAGCGCGCTCAACTGTCATTCATGCGACGACTAGGGCTACCGCGTAGGCTGATTACGTTCTGTGCCCGGGTCTCTGTACGATTTCGCGTCAAGCAGGGTGGAAAGTAAGCATACAGTGTACATATTTCAGTAACGGAATTAGCAAATTCACTACCAGAAAGTGGGCCGCGCTCGCAAAAATAAACAAACAAACAAACAAACAAACAAACAAACAAACAAACAAAAGCAAGGAAACGTTTCCCGGCCAAATGCACACCGCTGCGGCCGTAGGGCTAACGTTGGTATATCTGTTGCATCCTTTGTACCGTCATTTTATTGCAGGTTTCACTCAATCTTCGTAATCCTTCTACTGGCGTGCTCCTCGGACATCAATGCGGTGGCGTCGTCATATCGAGCAAATGGGTTCTCACTGCTGCCCACTGCATGCTTCAGTAAGTGGCCTTTTTCACGCCGGTCGAGAGCCAGAGAAGAATGTGTTTTCGTTTGCATCCGTGGTTCTCGATTACTATTCGAGAAAAACCGTAATCTTATCAGCGCGACTTCATTTGTTCGACTACCACCACGTTAGCACAGTGTACGAGAATATGCCCGGACCTTCCCTTTCTTCCCGATAACGTCGCGGCGTTACCAGTAAACGAACTTCGAGATTACCACGGCCGTGCTCCAGACGTGCACGTTCCGCTGTTAGGCGTGCAAGGATGGAACGCAAAGACAAGCATTCCCAAGCAGCACAATGTACTGAAAGTCGAGTGCAATAGGGGTGGACGGGTGGGTGGAAGGCCTTGAACAGACTCCTGAAGCTAAAGAACATTGATAAGACGCATACCGTCCACCCCTATTGCACTCGACTTTCGGTACATTGTGCTGCTTGGGTTCACGTCGGGGAACAGCAGTTGCAACAGCACCACCGACAGCGGCGAATAGCGCGCAGGTGAATGCCTCACTCTGTCACCTGCAGAGAACAGAATTTTCGGCGGGCAGGCCCTTATCTTGTATTCGACGCAGTGTGCTATGCGGGAACTATTGATCGCGCGAACGAGGTATCAGCTGAAACAACTCTTCACGGATCGATAGCGGGAGGAGAATCCCATCTTCAGGAAGCTCTCTCCCGAGAGTACCGTTGTACCGTGTGCGCTTATTGCCACATAATTTGCTCAGACGCGACGCCTCTATAAATAGTACACTCATATATGCATCATGGCATGGGCTCAGTGTGGACTGAGGTAAAGTTTCGCCTGTGCCGGTGAAACACCCCACTCATTATCATCAAGATATATAGTTGTTGGTATTGTTGGAGGTTGTCAGGTACAATGTTCCTATGACCATCCTATGACCATCTGTAGTAAGGGTGTTTGTCAGTGGTGTACCGCGTCTTAAAAAGTGTTTATTACGTGTAGTTGTTTGGCGTCAATACCGTAGCATTAGGTGCAGAGCAGAACGCAGTTAACCGACCTAACCTCGTGCTTTACGGTGTGGTGTCTCACGGCAGTACAACGGGCTCTTTGTAAACAGTATGCATCAATGTCTGCTGGTGCAGTTTTTTCTAGCACTGACCAGCAAAATGACATGCTGTGATTATGGTATAGTGTTCTACACGATAATGAAGTACAGAGTATGTACTTTGATTTGGATACCCCCTTTTATGCCGTGACATCTTAGATTGCGTTTCTTTTGCGCATCGCCATACTTCATGCATCAAAGCTGGCGTTGCAGGTCATATTCAATAGGAAAAGGAAAGCTAGCAATGGCATCACGTCCCTAAAAAGACCATTTGATTCATTTTATACGACCATGCAGGAGTCACTTTGTGGTCACGCCCAACTATATGACTTCAAGAAAGGCAGGCGCGCTATACTTCCGTTTCAAATTAAAGAGAAACATACGAACCTCGTTCGAAACACATAAATTCGTATACGTACATTCGTCTTTACACAGGAACAGGAATTTATACGAAGTATGACTACTGCTATTTAGATTCCCTTCATACACTGTTCAAAAGAGTCATTCTGCCTCGTTCATGTGCTTTTAAGTTAGTCTTATCCGTGTACAACTATACTAGGTAGATGACTATGCAGAATCTCGCTGTACCCTCTTTCTCTCTGGATATGCGTTTACGGAACGATCTGCCTTCTATGCGGTGGTGTGTCCTGGGCAGGCTTCATAAGGAACTCCGCCGACATTTGCCTTAAAATGCCGAAAGAAAATCCAGGGGAAGTACCTAGGCATAAGCAGCCGGGGCCAGCGTTCAAGACCACGTTACCTCGCTGTCTTGTCGTATAAGGCGGTTACCTTCCCCAAGCCGTGCATCATGTCAAACAAAGAATGATAGCAACATATTACCAGTCTAGCTGTGTTCAGTATTACGGCGCACGTCAGAGAAACTAAAGTATAAGGGTAGTTGGTACACTTTAATACCGTATAACGTATAAGGAAAAATAAATAAATAAACAGGACAGAAAGAAGGAGACAGGACCATGCGGTGGTCCTGCCTCCTTCTTCTGTCCTCGTCCTTCTGTCCTTGACACAGTGAATCTCATAAGACAAACAGGTCGAGGACAGTTTCCTGAGTCCCTCAACGATGTCAAAAAGTATGGTGTGAAACTAGGAGTTAAGTTATACTTCGCATAATTCCCGTGATCATTTGTTCATTCATAAAGTTTTTAAAATCAACACAATGTTGAAAATGAGTTAATATTGTTATTTTTGTGCACTCTAGCCCTACGGCCCGCTATGCTATTCCGCCGCAGTTCTGGCTTGTGTGCCCCGACAGCCTGACATCATCACCCAATGGGTCGACGGCGCTCTGCGTTCGGGTTCGAAAGATCCTCATCCACCAGAGGTTCGATCGGCGGAGGTTCACGCACGACCTCGCGCTTCTCTCACTGACGGAACGGATGAAAGTCTCCGGTGCGGATGCGACGAAAGATTATTCAGGACAGATCTGTCTTCCGGACCCGAAGAAACACAACTTCAAAGACCGAGAATGTGTCACTACTGGATGGGGTGTCACCACCAAGAGCGGTATATGTGCTTCAAATTTGGAACTCGAACGAAGGTAGTTACATAGAAAAAAAAAGTGCTTGCGTTTCTCATATCGCTACTACTTTACGTGAGGACTCAAATATGCTGCTGTGATTGGCTACCTATACGGTGACAAAATAATGTGGAGAACTCGATTACATTAGGTTGGCCGCCTCAATATCTTCACTGCGTAATGAACCACTGGTTGGAACCTCATCTAACTTCATCTCATCTAACCTCATCTCATCTAACCTCATCCTCCTGCGTTAGTCGTGCCGTTGCCCGCTACGAACGTGGCCGACCACGGCGAGCAGTTCACCACCACCACCACCACCGGTAATAGGTACATGTTTTTTTTACTGCGCACATCAAGGCACCACCTTAGATGGAACAAAAGGGTTCAGCAACAAATACATATGGTGCTCCTATGATCCTGATGGTGCTATGCCTATGGTGCTTTTAGGCCCTTCATGGTTATCAAAAGAACAAGCAAAAAAGGAAAACCATTATTTTTAATATACGGTAAACAATGTCAGTGCCCTTCAGACGTTATCCCTCCTGTGGTGTAAAAGCGCCAACCACCACATAAGTGTTCAGGGTCTACCAGAACGCACACGGTACAGTTTGTCACCAATTTCTGTTCTCAAGACAGACGGGTCGTCATATTTGCCTTTACACTCAGCCTCGAAACATTTATTAAACATACGAGGTAAACACAAAACTGGATGCTGGGCTTCAATACTATAAAACAGCCCTCGAGGAATCGGTATGGTTCAGCAGGCAGGGGCAAACAACGCCTGCATGCAGACGGGGTACAGGAGGTCCATAGGCTACCGGAAGCATGAGACGGAGAGCTGTTTCTAAATTTTCTTTCTATTATGGCAAGGCCGGAATGCGACACAGGGCGATTCAGGGGCAGTCCTCGCAAAACAGATGAGTAACCAGGTGATCAAACAGCGACTATATATGACTTTGTCAGTCTTAGCAACACCAGAAGACGTGTCTTCATCCTTTCATGTAGGGCTCTCTTTGCTGATCACGTAGTTTATATTTTCACTGCCATTGAGAGTATGGCATACATGCAGGCCAGCTGGTGGACAAATGCACAAGTGTACCAAGTTGGGGTAGTTGGAATCTAGACATATTGTTGAATGCAGCGATAAACAGCACAGAGAAGACAAGAAGCTGACGCCCCGGCTGCTTATGTGCTGTTATGCTATACAGTATGTGGTGGACAAACTCTATAATGTGAAACGTCTGAGTCTGGCTACAACTAGGGGGAGAGGACGAACGTAGTTGTCCCCGTAGTTGTACCTACCCAGACTCAGGCTTTTCACTTTATGGAGACCACTGTCATGTATGCTTGCTGTCTCTGCGCGCCTCACATATTGCTCGCTCACTATAATATCGGGTAGATACTACGTCTATGCGATCATTATATGACAGTGCCCCTTCTCCGACATGTCGACGACTCCTATTAAGAAATTATCTGTCCGCGAGTCATGCGGTCAGTCATCTCAGGGAAACATTTTGTATCTACTACGAGTAATTCTATCAAATTAGATAATTGTAATAATCGCAAATTATCGCAATTAATCGGGAAAAAAATGCAAATGATCTATTGATAATTAGACAATTTGCAAAGCTGTTCCTAGCAGCTTTTTGTTCATGGTGTCTTGGGTGGTTTAGCTATTTTGATCTTGTTTCTTTGATTTGAGATCCCATTTGCGAGCAAGTTAAAGCAACGTACGGAGAAGGTCACGTGAGTTCTTCGAGCACGTAGGTAGTTACATGGGAAGTTTACAGTTCAGTATTCAAGGGCTGAGACGTACTGGCACCCGTGTAAATACTGGTTTGTCCTGTTGTCATAGTTCCTGGCACGTTAAAAATGTCAGCGCCAGAACGCTCCCCCTTGTCAGCGCTAATTGATTTTTGCCTTGGACTGGCTAACGAAAGAAAAAAAGGCGAACAGTGGTCCGATACATGTGGCTACTACGTGCCTCGCCTTTTATACACACGACAGCTTGATTTTGCGCAGTTTTCGAATGCCTTGAATACGGAGTTCTTCTGTCCGTTCGTCTATTATGGCTGAGCCGATAAGACCATACCTTTTATTTGCAGATATGCGTAGCAGGTCCAATGTGCTAATGAAGACGTCAATGCCTGTGCTGTCGTGGCTCAACTGCAGCGACGCCTATCCTTCTTTCAAGTCCCTTAAGCGGTGGCTCATTTGTGCAGGATACTGGAAAGGAGGCAAAGGTCCTTGTCTGGTAAGAAATTGAAGCACGAGCAAAGAGAGAAGCTGTGTCATGTGCCTCAAATATAACGCAAAACAGAATGTTGAGAACATTGCTACTTGAATTTCTAGTACGAATGCTTGAGCGCCGATTCCTTACTAGATCAGAAACATGTGGGTCACCGCCATCGGACATTGAATCTATAGATTCTATAGCCGGGAGTTCTCGTTTCTTATCATCCATGCATCATCTCAAAATAAAGTTGTTGTTGTTGTTGTTCTTATATATGTATAAGAAACAAGAACTCCCGTGTAAGGTACCGGCGGCGTTTCGCGAAGACGCCAATGAATGCTACCTTAAAAAATTTAGTGCGTGACTGAGGAACAGTCTGTTGTGCCGGGGGCATTGCAGCCAGTGTGTGTGGGGTGGGGGGGGTGGGGGGGGGAGTTATGGGGACCATTCCACGACAGGTTACACAATCTGTATACTTAACACCCAGAAAGAACATTGCATATTGATTGATGAAAGTGGTGACACACTGATGGCAGTTGAGATGGTCACCCTCGAGGCCTTTCAAGTTTCAAAGTAACAAATCGCAGTATTACTTCTCTCTTTCAGGGCGATTCCGGGGGACCCCTGCAGTGTCTCTTGAGCGATGGTCGTTGGTACCTGGCGGGGGTGGTGTCCTGGGGTGTCGGCTGTGCAGAATCCGCAAAACCTGCAATGTTTGTTCGCGTCACTTCTTATCTCGACTGGATCCGTTCCAATACCAAGGAGACACCCACGCGAGCTCGTCCGTCTACATCAATTTACAAGCTGTACTTGCACCGTTGAAGACATCCTACGAGAATCAGAATCAAAGTTCGATTTCGTCAAAATTTGTAGTAACTGGAACACATGTTGTGGACTGAAATTTGTCATCGCGTGGAGATTAAAGGGGTTCCGGCAGCCTCGAGGCAGCGTACCGCCCCTGGCAATGAAACTCCCCAAATAAAGTTGTTGCTGTTGATAGATATGTTCCACTGCATCATGCACGAATTGTACAACACCGTATAGCATCGAAAAAAAATTTTTCCCCAAAAGTCGTGCTTTGCAGGATGTAAGCCCTTGGACACACGCACGGCTCAAACTCTGACGTCACAGGAGCGAGAGCTATGATGGCTGCCATTGGTAGTCGTAAGCACGTGACCTCTTCGCGCTGCGCGTCATCGGTGTGTACGCCTGCAGTGGCGCAGGAACCCAATGAGTTTCGATGTTCCCGGTGCCGGTTTCCTACGGATCTATTTTCCTGTAAAAGTTTAAATGCAAGTTCAAATCGATGCAAATAAGGTTTTTTTTTTACGTTAGTAATAATTGGGGGTTTTACGTCGCGAGACAACTGAGATCACGAGCGACGCCACAGCGGTCGGTCTGTGGATTGCTTTTGCGCACCTGAGGGTTCTTTAACGTGCGATGAAAGCTCATCACACGGCACCCCGTATTTAACGTCCCTCGCGGAAGACGGCGTGTTTAAGCAACTTGTACCCTGCCACCAAGTTGCTGGCGTCCTCGGCCGGGTTCGAACGCGCGATCTCGGGATCACAAGGCGAACACCCTACTGACTGAGCCACTGAGGCAGTTTTTTTCTTTCTTTTTTTTTTTTTTTTAAGGTTATTCTTGGGACAGCTGGGACGAAGGGGTGCGAAGTGTCGCGACCCCTTTAAGGTCATAGCCTTCTTATTCTTATTTTGTTCATTTCTATTTATTTTACCCCAAGGACCCTTACCCGCCCTTCCTTGAATATTTTGGGACACAACGAATACCATACCACGTAAATTGCCACCTGACATTCGAGGCGACTCCAGAATGCATTTTGCTATTTGGCACCTACAAGCTGAAAGGGGGAAAGAAAGAAATCTGGAACGTGCAAAGATCGCTTGTGAGTTTTTAATGCTAGATCCAAAATTCAAGCACTGCGTGCTAGGAAAAATGAGTAAAGAAAACAAACTCCATCCGCTCAATACCAGCCACTCACAGCGCATTTGGCGAATGGAAAATGGAGTAAAAGACCGAGCCAGCAAGGAAGGGCATATGGACTCTGAACAATTAGAATAACTCACTGTTCCATTCGTGGCAGTGTGGAATGACAGCGAAAGACAAAATCGCATTATAATATGCAGTCTTTCTGTGGGCGCATTGCACCAGACATTATATATATACGTTACAAGACGTTATATGCATTCAAACTCACTCAACAGTGCAGCTCACCATAGTGCACGTACAGGCATTTTTAGTTTTTATTCTTATTTCTTCTTCTTCTGTGGACAGCGGCTGTTATCTTTTGAGCGAGTGCAGCGAACTCGCTACAAACTGGCAGCGCACATTTTGATGCCTCTTTATTAGAAAATAGTGCAGTCAAAAGACGGAAACGTGCAGTGAAATACGTAAACACACTGTTTACTTTCGTGCTTCAACTGGTTGCATATCATTCGAATATACAAACAAACAAACAAGCAAACAAACACACACACACACACACACAAAAGAAACATGCCATACTGACTGTCCCTCCAAACAAAATACGTAATACTCCGTCCCTCGAGATATTTACTCTAGGAATGTAAACATGACCATGCGACTGAATAATAAGCACTACGTGAAGTTTGTACAAATAAAGAAGCTTTTCTGTTCAATCGTCATAGTACAAATACGCGTGACTCGTTTTTTTTTTCTTTTTTCTTTTTTTCGTGTCCCGATCGATGGGATCCAGTGGATACAAACCGAGAATTTCTCCGTGACTGCTGATTTAAATGACGCTTCTCGAAGCATGTCGCAACGAGGGAGTTGTGCCTCAGATGCTTGGGCCCAAGTCAAGACGCACTCTAAAGCCAATCTCTTAGCCAATCACCGTCCCCGTAATATATTTTGGGTCGGAGCAGTAACGCGTCCGCGCGAGCCAATGACGGACGATTTCGGATTTGTGAATGGAGTTCACTTGGAGCTCTTAACTTGTCTCTGAGTATAGTTACTCTTCTTCTGTTTTACTTCGAACTTTGTTACTGTCGTGCATAAATTTGACAGCGAAATGATGCTTGTTACATAACCATGAAGTCTTTAAGTTACTCATTACATCGTCAAGTGTTGTGGCATAAAATATATATATATATGTTTGTAACTCAAACGTCGCCATGCCAGTACTGGACAGCTGTTTCGGCCTTGTTGGGCCTCATCAACAGTACGCAGGCAGGCAACGTTTGAGTGGATGGCGTTAGAAGGTCACGTAACACGTGATTCCTCCCGTCAGGGTGAGATAAGCTGTCCAGTTCTGGCATGGCGATGTTTGAGTTACAAACATATGCTATACGTGCAGCCAAAGAGCTCTGACTATTTGTTTCCTTTGGATATATATATATATATATCCACACGTATATAGCCTGACATACCTAGACACCGCTGCTCCTGCTACCGACGCTCCATGCCATCATGAATACCTCTGGCTCCCGTCTGTATAGGTTGATTGTTGCTTGCCAATAAATTTTCACATTTCACGTTCCGAAAATGGCCTTATCGTTTTTCTTTTTGCACCGTGTTTGATTGCCCATTAAGGCGGGACTCAAGCGGAAGTAACGTTCTTTGCGTCCACACAATACAGACTTCAAAAAGATCACGTTCATGTGTGTAGGCATCCGTGTACACTCCGGCTTCCACCCCTTCGTGTCTCACAAAGAAAGAAAAAAAAAAAGGCAGAATCGGGCAGGAGAGAGTTTCATCCTTTCTTTTTTACATCTCATTTACGGAAGAGTGAGATTCTCATCCTCACTGTGAACCAGGAGCCCCGGCAGGTCCGATACAAGCATCGCCATTTATGAAATGGATGGGACGTACTAACGATGCGACGTACAAGCCACTTCACTAATCTGTAATTGCAGTACGAAGCGAGCGCGGATCCGAGTCTCATTCCAGGTTGGACGCCTGTATTCGGGCGCGTTTCTGAATGATGCTGGTACAGCGAGTGCTGTGGGCTACAGTGGACCACTATGGCCGCTTGCCTCTAGGGACGGAAGTTCAGCTGTTGGATGTAACAGCACTGGTACGTGATATGCAACCAATCGATGACTGTAGAGGCAAAGAATCGATTTTGCAAAGCTCCCCCTTGTTGCTCGACTTCTAACCACGAATGCATGTCAAGCGCGTCAATGTAAGGCACGCGTGTCGAATATTAAACTGGTTGATATTTGTTACTTCCCAACTGTGTTCTTTTACTCTGTTCGGTCAAGGTTCAAGGTGCTGTTAATTCTACGTAGCCTATGTCAATATTCCTCAGTGTCAAATGGCTTTTTGTTATGCCTGTGTGCGTTTGTGACTGACGAACGCCCTTCAAAGTCTTCTGCCCTGCTTCGGGCCACCGAGTATAGCGGTGGCCCGGTGGAAACTGCGTGTAATGCGGCCACAGGTAGCACTCAGCTGCCTGTGCTACTGAGGCGTGTCTGTAGGGTCCTTCAGTGGCGACAAGGACACGAATAAGAAATAAAAAAAGCCAAATGCTACTAAAAGGAATCAACGCTAACAGTTTTCTTGCCAGCGGAGATATTCACGCGGTGCGCACAGAGGAAAGACTCAACAGCATTTATTCATTCATGGGTGATACTAAAGCCTCGCATAAGTTTAAGATATATGACAGTTCTAAGTAGCCCGTTTGGAAACCATATCTCCTGACAGCAAACGTCGACTATCTCAGCGGCGCTTCATCTACCTTGGTCATCCCACCGAAGAACGCACCGTGCGCGGGAGCTTAGATTCACATAGCCATTGTCATCATATCGGTATGCTAGCCACCAGTCGAGGCTGGGCTAGAGTTATAATTCTTGCTAACCTCATGGCACATGTGGAGGGTTTTCGGAGGATAGGTAAGACTGCACACGTTTGCATGTGTCACGCATAAACGGGCAGCACGATGCAGGACCAACGAAACTCCCTCCTGGAAGGTGGAGTGAGTGGAGTCTGTGGTCCGACTGTTCCAAGACGTGCGCGCTTGGCCTGAGAGTGAGGGCAAGAAAATGTTACATTCGTAACATTAACGGTAAGCACACTTCTTCACCCAGTAAGCACGAACGTTTTAGGAAGTTGTCCTGTTGTCAAAACCTCCTCAAAACCACCAACTTTTTTTTCGGTGCATATGAGCGTTTGGAGGTTATGAGCATTTGGTGCTTATGAGCTACTACCTATCTCCCCAGCTGTAGCTACTACAAAAAAGGTATGAGGCAAAGCATGCTGTGTTGTATTGTATTGTATTGTGTACAGGGTAGACAACATGAAAAAGAGCAAAGTATATTATCAGCTTGTGTAGGTCACACAAAATATTGTATTTGTGGACATAGTACAATGTGTTGCCTAAGGTCTGTTACACACCGTGAAGAAAGCCTCCAGCATGCAATTGCAGTAATGCTGCACACAGGACGACGGAAAAAGGCAAATGTCTTTCAATCATGGACCATATAGCGACGCCCTTTGAAGTACGGGTTTAATGGCTGGTTGTCAGCATAATAACTCTGCCATGACCTCCCCTCTACCGACATACGTGTTCTAAGTTCATACAACTTGCCTCTTCTTCTTTTGTACAACAACCGAAGGCAGCGAGGTTGCTCCCCGTACGGAATGTCCAACAGGCAAAGACCAGGAAAGAATATTTTGCGACACTGGAGTACCCTGTCCTATTCCCGGTGGGTGGTCCGGGTGGAGCTCCTGGACGTGCTCGAGAAGTTGCGGAAAAGGAATCGGCAAACGTACACGACTCTGTAACAACCCTGCACCGCTCTTCGGAGGAGCTCCCTGCGAGGGTCCAGAATGGGACATGGGTACCTGTAACACGCGACGTTGCCCGTCACAACTACGGAAAGGTAAAGCAATCAGCAACGTTCCGTTCCAACGTCAGCGAGACCACGACGTAAATAATGTCTTCCTGGAACGTCTATTATTGTATCTTTATTCAACCTTACATACTGCCTTTCATAGCGACCTGAATCGAGAAACACACCTGAATTCGGGACTACACTAGTCTACAGGTCACGAACGCAGGACGTTGTATTGGTCTAAGATTTGGAACCGCACGTTATAGTGGTCTAAGCTCTAGTGCCTCGTAGAATGTGGAAAATCGGTATTGTCTTCGACGGGGGTGCAGACACTGGAAGTTCTATCCAGCTCAACCTGTGGAATGTGGGAACGCCTGAGCCCACCGAAACTGCACTGCCTCCGAAAAGAATGTGTAAACTTGTAAACTACATGCGCCTAACGAAAAATCTGATTCCATCGAATACAGATGCGAGGAAATTGTCCCGCTATCGGGCACGCATCAAACGAGCAAACAAAGTGCAATATCACCCTGCTGCCGTCTTTCCATCAACTTCCATTATTGATGTGTTGAAAAGTGCTAAAAGAGGAAAAGACGACCCACATACACCGAGCGCCAACTCTTAACTGTTTATTCACAATCCCCGTGGATCAAGCCAACAGAAAGCTTATCTCGTCGTCACCCGATAGGACCGAAGCTGTGCTCACGCACCTGTCCCCCGCCCTCCTGATATGAGGAGCCTCGTGGATATTCTCCCCGTATTCTCCCCGTGGAGCCCCGTTCTTTTTGCCGCTTGTATCCTGCTTTGATCTCGGAGTCGTCGAACATACATTGACAATCGCCCCCCCCCCTCCCCCCGATCATTAATGCGTTAGCATTAGTAGTGTCAAAGTGGAAAAAGATGTGTGTGTGTGTGTGTGTGTGTGTGATATGGTGAGGCCTTACCAAGACAGAAGTATAGTTTTGACGTAAAGGGGAGATAAGAGGGTAAATGTAAATGAAGGTAAATGATAGGAAATTGAAGTAGTTGAAGGTAAATAAGAGTAAGAGATAAGTCTAATTAAAGGTAATTAAAGCAAGAAAGTTCATTTTAAGGGTAATAAATGCCAGATATATGTAATGAAGAGAAAGAATAAATGAAATTAAAGATTACCAAGGGTAACTGTAGGTTATCGAAGGCAATTAAAGGTAATTAACATAAATTAAAGAGAAATTAAAGCAAGTAAACGTAATTAAAAAGAATGAAATGAAATGAACTAATGAAATGTAACTAAATGTTAATTAAAGGATAATTGAGGCTGATTAAAGGTTAATTAAATGGACATACAAAGTAATTGAAAGTGTCGGATCGGAAGTCATGTATAAACCGGAGGTGGACAACCGGAACTCAGGTTAGACAGGAAGTGAACAACCGGAAGTCGAGTTGGACCGGAAGTGAACAACCGGAAGTCGGGCTTAGACCGGAAGTGGGTACCCGGAAGTAAAGTATAGACTGGAAAAGGCGCTTAATGCTAACACATTTCTCTCGCATTTGCCACTCAATCGATACTGAATTTGTTTATTGGCCATTACACTGTTTATATTTTCACAGACAGCGTGGGAATGTGACGAACTTTTCACAGTTGATTCGTTTTTATTTTTATTTACAATTGGAAAACGCCTACCCGAGCTTCTCAAAGGAATACTTTATTCTTAAAAGCATACCTTCATGAGCATCTGTATTTCTGACGACGGCAGAAAAGTAACGAATTCTGTGATAAAATTATGATGCCATGAGGGGTGATTCTCTTACACGTGACATCTGCACTTTGGTTTCAGACGCAATAGAAACGGCCATGAAGAACCTTAAACGTAAGTGAACCACTCCATGAAGATGGAGCGTGAGTGAGAGACACAGGGACACCCTCGCATTATTCTGTTGATGCAGTTGGATTGGCTGGTCAAATCCGATACAATGCGCTCCCAGTCACGTACAGATCACAGAGCAAGAATAGTGGGTTGTGCTCCGATCTCACTGAGAACAGCAGATTGAAACTTCAGAAATTGATAATCGCCGAGGGAAAAAGCTACAGCAGAAAGTGCAGTGTCCTTAAAAAAGGCTGTCGAGAACGGATGTCGGATGTCATTTTCTCTACAGCTGGATCTCCCGAGTACTGTTATACGTTATAGCAAGATGACTGTCTGGATAGGATAGGAAGGATAGGAAACAGTAAATTGCTCGACCCCCACGGGCTCCTCTTTTGCAATCACATTCCTCTTTATTGCTTGTGACTTCTTCTTTATATTTTAAAATTCTCAGAGGAACAAGCAAGTGACAACCAGCAGTCGTCGAATCCCTGCTTCGTTCATTGAGCACTCAATCAGAAGTCACCATGTGCATTATCTTGACTGTAAGGTGTCCTGTCACCACCTCAATTGAATTCACAAACGCATAAGAAAAAAAAAAAAAAAACAGCCATGAGCGGCGCGCCGAGACCTTGGAGGTTAGACCCAATCTCCTGAAGTGACGTAATCAGGCCCGTGTGAACTAGCATCACCGTAGCGATAGCAGGTAGATCTCATTCTCCAGTGAAAATTCGCTTGCTACGGGCACGGCGCCTCATTACTAGAACTCTAGAGAGACTGCACGTGACGGAGTGACGTCAGCACCACTCACTCACTTTCGAACTCTCTGAAGGAGGGGAGGACTTCAAGAGGGTGCGCACACCAAAGCTCTGCTCCACACCTCTCCGCTCCGCAGACCGCTCCACAGACCACTCCACAGATCAGCCACGATGATCGTTCGCAATGATGCAATGATGACGCAATGATTAATTCGCAATGATGATCGCACGATGATCGCAAGAGCGCATGTTACTCGTTGCACAGTTCGTCTCAGCCAAAAAAGAAAAAGAAAAGAAAACAAAATATGGAGGGAGACTTTACTGTCCCATAAATTTAAGGCGGACTCATTTCTTAAGGAAGTCTATAGGGATTTTTTGTTCGCAGGGTTCCCGTAAACCTCCCAAAATCTCCACACGAAACAAGTACAGGCGTGTTCTGCTCGCGTTTATCTAGGGAATGACACATTTTTGAAGGCCTGACGCGAGCCACTGATTTTTGGCGAATTAAAGTTTGTCTAATTTTCAATTCATGGGAGTCTATGGGAGATGCAACAAAATCGCTTCTCTCGACCCGCCCGCGCTTCATATTTGGGCCAAAATGATGTCATTCCCTAGAGTATCGGTCTGGGAATTGATTGCAATCAACAAATTTGACAAGCTTACTGCAGTTTTCCAGATCCCTGCGAATGAAAATAATGGCTTTGTCGGTTGCTAGCACGTTCTGCACGCTGGCTCCGATTATATTATTTCATTAGAGCGCTAGAGGAAAGCAAAACGAAGAAAACAATTTTGGGACGGTGCAGCCAACACTCACCGGAAGCGAATGTTGACTAGATCCATGTCCGCATGACTGGATCCATGACTAGACGCATGAGTCCGCCTTAAACCGCAACTGTGTGCGCTAGGGAGCTGCAAATACCGGCAGCGTGGAAATATTACACCCAACCGAGGAAGTGATCTCCAGATCCTGAGGGAACAACAGTACATCTTGCAAACCTGATTACTAAAGATGGACCAAAGGCCGGGAACATACATCTTTAATTACCGAAATTCACACCGGCTCACAACAATTAAAAACAGTGAATTAAAATTGACGTTTCGGAATCCATCCGGATTCCATCATCAGAATGCGGTCTAGGTGGTCGTCCCCGCTCTTTTATACATCAAGGGGGCGTAGCATTCGGGTAACGGGCCGGGATGCCTGTTCATGGTGTTATCTATCTTCTTGATAAACCAGGACTCCAATTGTTTACGTACCCCCCAACGTTTTTTCTACTATATCCCCCCAGTTTCATCGACGACACGTGCCGTCGAATGAACAGGGAGCACCGTGGAGCCGAGGACTCTGGCCAACAGCCATTTGTAACCATTCCATACACAAAGGGTGTCTCAGAACAAATTAGGCGGGCTCTTGATGAGGTAGGTATACGCACTGCTTTTAGACCACAGGTGACTATAAAGAACTTAATATCTCGCCCTAAGGATAAGACGGTACAAGGGGACGAACGTGGGGTTATATATAAAATAAGCTGCAACGATTGTCCCGAGGTTTACGTTGGGGAGACAGGTAGGAAAACAAAAACGAGAATGAAAGAACACAAAAGGGACATGAAATACAGTACTAGTAAGCAGACAGAGCTCTGTGATCATGTTTTGAAAACAGGGCACCAGGTGGACTTAGAAAAACCGGCAATCTTGGCACATGAAAAACGTTGGGGGGTACGTAAACAATTGGAGTCCTGGTTTATCAAGAAGATAGATAACACCATGAACAGGCATCCCGGCCCGTTACCCGAATGCTACGCCCCCTTGATGTATAAAAGAGCGGGGACGACCACCTAGACCGCATTCTGATGATGGAATCCGGATGGATTCCGAAACGTCAATTTTAATTCACTGTTTTTAATTGTTGTGAGCCGGTGTGAATTTCGGTAATTAAAAACCTGATTACGTCTCCTTCGGATTACACGGCCTCCTGATTGTCTCTGCACGCGTGCTGCAATGCACCAAACACATGCAGTATTTCTTTTTTTTTCCCCGAAAGGAAATATATAATAATGCGGGGCTTTACGTCGCGAGACAGCTACGATCCCCGAAAGGAAACAAGAAAATAAGTGTCATCTGTGTTCTCAGTTCTAACACAAAAGACACCGTTACATCGAATAGAAATAGACGTCTGCTCTGCAGTCGTCCAATCCAATAATCATCTGCAAATAAAAAGGGATTCTTCCTTCAAATCCAGAACCGAAAATAATGAAAGGGCTTACGAACGTCGATATTGGGGAAACACGAGGGAC
Source organism: Ornithodoros turicata (assembly GCF_037126465.1). Classification (NCBI taxonomy): domain Eukaryota; kingdom Metazoa; phylum Arthropoda; class Arachnida; order Ixodida; family Argasidae; genus Ornithodoros; species Ornithodoros turicata. The sequence continues at coordinate 131,331,130 of NC_088202.1, read as the reverse complement.
AGAGACGATATCGCACTAAAGAAATGAGTTCTTCCCATTCTCCGCTTTCAATCTGCTCTCTCATACTGTTGAATGGTCCAGAGAAGCAAGGAGATATCAGGAAAGAAGCGGGCGAATCTGTAAAGCTCACCTGTTCCGGGGACGCCGTTGGCAACGTCTATAGCCAGTTTCCGGATTCCACATTACGGTGGACGCTCAATGGCAGATCAATAAGGCTGGACAGAGAAAGACAGTTCTTCGTCGGCGAGGACCTCAGTAAGTTCATAAGGAAGAGTACCAAGATAAGATGGTAGAGTTGTAACAACTTGTGTGTTTTGAAAGGGCAAAATATTACAGTAAAATCTCGGGGCAAAATTTAAAAGGAAAGGTCCGCATATATTGACAACGTTCGGTGGCATCACTGCGGTGATCTGGAAGATCTAGAGCGCATTATTCTCTATTGCACGCGCACTACCAACCTTTCAGAACCACACTTTCAGTGTCTCTAATTCAGCTGGACTCTCGCCCTCTGACTATGTTAAAATTGCTTGGTCCATGGCCAAATCTGAACCACCAACGCCCTGCGCTAAAAACACTTCTAGACTTTTTGGACACAGTAGGACTTCGGTCCTCACTGTGAGACGACCGATTGTTCCATTTCACCACATTACCGCAGGCAACGGGGGGGGAGGGAGTATCGCTCCCGGCGATGAAACACCCCAGTCATCCTCATTAAAATAAAGCCGTTGTTTTTGCATCCCCGTACTTTGCACGCAGCGACGGGGCTGCTATAGTTAAGAGGTGAGCGGGGGTATTGAGTATACCGCGCGTCGGTGGCTGTTGCATTTGTTGGAAGAAATCTCCATGACAGGCAAGCCTGAGCGATGGGCAAGACACGTAAACAAAAACAAACACAAACACGAAGGCTCAAACCAGCAAGACGTTTAATTGAGAACAACGAACTTCATGAACATGTAGACGGTGCGAGGGAAGACAGAGAGAGGGGAATATCTCCACGGCAAAAATGGTGTGTTACGAACGTTTCTAATTTTCAGCATACAAACTTTTTCATGAATGTTATGTCATGCACAGTTGTCCAATAGTTAAGAGCAAAGTAGTTGATGGACAAATAACAGTTAGACGCATGCGATGCAAGCGATGGCACACTTGGACACCATTCTGAACTCACTGCGTGCTCTCAACTGTGGCTCCTCCTATGGGACGTCAGAAGATGCACTAATGCTTATTTGCGGACAAAACGAGTATGTCCGCAGGAACTGAAGAAGCGGAGGGTTTTACCAGCATTTTTGTCCACGTGGATTCCAAAGCGATTTTGGCATTTTGGCGATTGATCGGCAAACGAGGATGTCGCGTGGATATGGCCGCACCCGCGCACACATGTAACTAGAGCAGCTGTACATCGCTTGTCCGCTGAACCAATATTATGTAACGTCTTGTTGACGTTTCTGTCTTCGATTGCACTTACGTATATGTATAAGCATTGCAAGTGCAAGACACCCGGCGAAGTGGTTATGCCTAAGGACCCTGGTTTTCTGCAGCGGCAAATTCAAAATTCTGCGGCACTGACTTGAAAATTCCGCGATTTTCCGCGGCAACCAGTCAACGGCTGCTTGAAATGATAAACACTTTATTTTCTTTGGTAATGTGGTAACACAAATATTTTATAAAATTACAGATTGAAAGCACTGTTGTGGCTCAGCATTACATGCATGATATCTTGTGTTCTCCTCTGACAAAGACAAGGGACTGTCACCTGCAATCATTTTATACCTGCTGAAAGATCTTTCAGGACCTACAGAGTTTATAGGAACTTTATAGGAAGATTATAGGAAGGATTTTTTTTTGATTGGGTGTTAGCGCCGCGAAGCAACTGTGGCTATGAGCGACGTACAGATGTGGACAGACGGAGAGAGGATAGCAGGAAGGAGTGGGGGACAGGGGGGTATTATAGGAAGGAGCTTACAATACATTCCCTGTGGAAGTTAGTGTCACCCTTTTTTGTTTCACGGCTGTAGGCTTAAGAGTCCTTAAAGGCAAACTCCCAGACATGAAATCAAGGTCCCCCACTGCCACCGCTAAACTGCACACGGGAGGGACTCCGCCCCTTTCTCAGGCGAAGTATGCACAATAAACTTGGGCTAACGTTATCTTAAGCTAAACTACAATCTGTCTGTGCTGGTCCTGCAGCATGTGCAGTTTCGTAAAGCAGGCATCACCTCATGCAGGGAAGCTTCAGGTGAAGCCTCATGCAGGGAAGCTTCAGGTGAAGCCTAGTTTCGGGATGTGTCGCTCGTATTCGGCAAATAGTCAGACATTCGAAAATCCGAATATTGGGTATTCGATTCGCGAATGAACTACTTCGAGTGATTGACATTTGATTCGAATTCGAGACCTCTAATATCCGCACACACCTAAAAATAAGGGATTCCGTAAAATTCTGTGCCAAAGGAAGGTTCCGCGACGAACTCTGTATTCTGCGATATTTCGTGGAATCGCGAAAAACCCTGGGCCTTAGTTATGCCTATATCTTCAAATGCCAAGACAGGAAAGTGCTTTGTTTTCCGCGGACGCTTTCGTACAGATGTCCCTATCCGGCAATCTCACGGCGCATAACTTCGACGAGGAACTTGCTATCATGTGCCGGTAGGCAGACAGCGTTGTCACAAAACAAGGTCTACGCTTTCCTTGCTAAGTTACTGCTGTATTTCTGAAGATGGCTTGGAGTGTTCGCTTTAATGTTCACTGTTGCATAACTTAGAGGAGGACGATGGGCGACCAGGTGCATGGGATTGCGATGAGCGCGCGGCGTCAGGCTCGAGGTGGGATTCTGGGCACTTGTGGATTAAAGCTTGTTGGTGTTGGTCACCTGGAGCTTCGGTCGGTCTGACTCATTACGTAATACAATTTGGTGCCGAAACCCGGGATTCGGACCGCGCTCCGGATGTCAAGCGAAGCACTCGACGGCCTACTGAATACTCGGGCAGGAACCCGCGACGGGGTCACCCATGCCACCGAACATCTCGCCGTACTTCTGTCTCGACCGGTAAAAGCGAAGGCAGCAATTGAAGCAGACCTCCGATGCCTGATTGCCGGGAAGGCAGCCCTTGCGAAGCTGGATGCCCAGGTCATGGGTTTGATAAGTGATGAGAGATACGATAAGAGAGAGAGACGAACTGCAAGATATACTGGAGCAGGAATGGCAATTAGAACTGGCAATTTCGAAAGCGAGAAGCGCACTCCGCCTGGCTCTCTTGCCTACCTTGCCTACTGGGACGTTCACTGTGTGGACCAGCGGAACAGTTCATCTCACTACAGCTGGTCAGCTCGGAAGTCAAGTCTCGATGAGCCAGCCTCCTGCTTCTCCAGCTGGCGCAATTGAAGGTCACTCAAATTCGACAGAGAGTGACACAACTCAAGAACGCTCGATGTCACGCCATCCGCACCAGTCGGACCTCACAGCAAACATTGAGGCATCTTTCGAGGAATGGCTATGGCAGCGTACGGACAGCACGAACACAGAACACCGGGAAACCGCTGAGGGTCAGTGTGATGCAAAAGTATTGCCAGAGGACTGCAACCGCAGTAAGCAACCAGGGAAAGACTGCACTGACTGTAAGGATTCGCTAGTTCAAACCAGGCTGTCGGAAGGCCTACCTCCCGTCCACACGAGGAACATGGCACAAAAATCGTCAAACTCCGAATGTGATTCGCACGACGTTGTGCAAAGGCACCAACGATCTTCGCAGATCTTCGCTGAAAGAGAAATAATCCCTCCAGCTCATTTTGAAGCCAGCTCTAAGATAGGGAGAATGTCGTCGAACGTCGGCAGCAGAATCAACGCTCAACCGCAATCGGCGGAGGACCTTGGCAGCGCTTTAGAAGCCACACCTTTGCCCACAGTCGTCCACGTTTGCACGAGTCAGCAGACACCCGCATCGGTCTCCTTTATGACACTCAGCGACCCAGCGGCAGCTGCCACAGACCACACAGTTCGCCAAGGACTACTGTACAGCACACCACACCCTGTGCCGCACCGCGAGGATGTTTCGGATGTTTTGGGGTCTTCACGTCAGACGACGACGCGGACGATTGAAATATTGCAAGTCTTCGTAAACCCAGACCGTGAGGACACTTGCCTCGATCGGCCACGTCCCCACCTGACGTCACTTGGACACTGCACAGATATGATCGCCGCCAACGCGGTCACCCTGTCGGCGCGGGAGTGTGTTGCATAACTTAGAGGAGGACGATGGGCGACCAGGTGCATGGGATTGCGATGAGCGCGCGGTGCCTGGCTCGAGTTGGGATTCTGGGCACTTGTGGATTAAAGCTTGTTGGTGTTGGTCACCTGGAGCTTCGGTCGGTCAGGCGAACCATGGTCCTTGTTAAGAAACCACGGGTTCCACCTCGGGTTCGTTTAAGGCGTTCCATGGCTGGCTGCTGGAGTATGTCAATGGTGTCGCCATACACTTGAAGGGCGTCGGGTTCTGACGTGCATCCCACAACCAAATCGTCGACGTAGAACCCTGTACAAAGCCGTGGAACAGTCATCGGGTATCGAGAGGCCACGGAAGCGAGATGTCATTACGTAATATTCACTGTGTTAAAAAAAGAAAAAAAGAAAACAGCTGGTTAGCAGCATCTACCTATTTATTAGTTACAAGACCTTTGTGCATGAAACTGCACTTCTGTACACCTCAAAATCAAGAAGTGCATAGATGCATGCGATAGATGTTTACATGCTGCCTGTTTCGCATGTCACTGTTGAAGTTGTGGGCATTGTAACACGTACGTAACGCGCATAACAAAACAAAATATTATAATCTCTAAAGGTAATCGCAATATGGAAAATGGCGCTGAGCAAAAGCACTGAGCAAAACTGGCACGAAACATATCGCCATCATAAAATAGCAACAAAATCTTCGAAAAAATCGCTGATTAATATACAAGGCGATTATTTTTACAATATGTTTCTATAAAAATACATTGAGAGCAGCATAGATGCCGTTTTTACAGTTGAGCTATACGGCCAGGCGGACATCCCATCCAAGAGAGTATGTCACTACTAGATGACTACTTAAAATTCATTAATTAACTATTAAAATAAGTGCTTTCTTGCAAAAGTGAGACAGCAGAATGGATGGCAATCTTCGTTGAAAGCATTTCAATTTTGAAACTATCTCAAAACGAGCACAGACGTAGAATTATCCATCGACGGATATTGCGATGCATTTGTTGTTTAAATCCGGAACCAAAACCGGGCGCCTCAGGAGCGCATCACATTCTTCGTAGCCGGCTTATTCAGGCCGCAAAGTGTTTGATCACGCCAGCAAATCAACACCAACTCCAATAGTTTACGTCGCTCCAAGATACGTGGCCCTTTGACGTTCTTCTGACGTCGAAAGGACGCAGTCCTCCCTGCGCTTCTGATGCGCGCTTTTTGGTTCTTTTGTATAGCATAATTCAGCGATATTTAGATGCAAGTGCTTGTCTCGGGATTTTTTAAAGATAGAAATGGCTTCAGCGAGCATTGTCTCACATTCTGCTATCTAATTTTGCTCGAGAGCCCCTAATTAAATATTTAAATAAGAAATTTTAGGTAACTAGCCCGCTGAAAGTACATACTCTTAACGTTAACGTTACGTCGTAACGTTAACGAGAATACACAGGGACAGCGTTCAATTAGTTACTGAAATTTATTCAGATAAACGCACTATCCACGAAAGTCCAGCGGTGAGTCATCTGCGAATCTGCGGTCAGTAAACCTTACCCCGCTAGACGTGGCCTTTCTTTCTCTGGACTTTGCTGGTTAGTGTGTTCGTCTGAATAAATTTCAATTGCTCGTTGGACGCTGTCCGTGTCCGTCGCGGTCGCTGTGTGTTTTCATAAGGATTTTCTGAAGCAAACAACATGCTCTACACTGTCTCGCCTTACATACTCTCTTCGAGAGAACATCCGCCTGATCGTATAACCCACCTGCAAAAACGGTATCTGTACTGCTCTCATAGCATGTAATAAAAAATATGTAAAGAATAATAATAAAAACGCACCCTGAATAGTAAACATCAACCACTTCCGCCGTGGCAGTATTCGGTTTTTGCAACTTAGGCTCATTCTGAACTCGTATTCGCCACGTTACAATGGAATGTTTATTGCTGTCATTTGCGCACCTCTGGTATTATGAGGCACGTTCGAGTCCTTCACTGCAATCATCCTATAATTCACGTTATGCAGGGTGTTTCACTTAAATCCCCGGGCTAAATAATTCGCGAACGGGTGCACCAATAATATTTTTTTTCCACAAGTATCTCTCCGATCTCTACAAGCTGCGTACTTTGTGAATGAGTGGGAGGCGCCTATTATTTAAATAAAAATTAAAATAAGTCGTAAAAAACATCACTTTTAAAGCAGGGCGCCGTCGGCATTAAAATGGTATATACTACCCCCTTTTTGCGTCCTTCAGTGTACACTTTTTAGAGAAAAATCTGCCACCGAAGCGGGTGATTTGTTGCAGTAATTAATTGGTAGCGGTTTACATATTTTTGTAGCGGCTGATCGTGGCGAAGCGCAAAAGGACGTAATTAATTGGTGTAATTAATCGTTAATCGATGTAAGGATGTTATTCGTTGGTGGATAAGGGAGTGGAAGAGCGTCCTTTTGCGCTTCACTGCGACCAGCCGCGACAAAGATATGTAAATTGAAACCAATTAATTGCTGCAACAAATGACCCGCTTCTGTGCCAGATTTTTCTCTAAAAGGTGTCCACTGAAGATCCCGAAAGGGGTAATACCCATTTTAATGCCAACGGCGCCCTGCTCTAGAAGTTGTTTTTCATGTTGCTCACTTGAATTTTCATTTAAATAAGGCGCACCTCATCGCAGCTCGTAGATGGTATAGGACAGATACTTGTAAACAAGAAGGTTCTTCGATCAGTGCACCCGTTCGCGAATTATTCAGCTGAAACACGATGTATAGCTCTCTATACTTGCTTCGTATATAGCTGGTAAGATTTTGTGTGAAGACTGTGCGTTCAGGCTATACAAGACAAGTTGCGACTGCTTTTTGCACTATCGTGAGGTTTCTTTTGTTTGTACTCAAATGCAACTAATGTTCTTCACACATCCCTGCGTGCAAGTCCCGCTTTCTTTATGTTCTCAAAGTTGTATTCGAATATCTCTTTGAAGTAACGTAATAGAGTTGCCGAGTACAAAAATTGAATGCGTTCTTTGTACTGCTTCCCATCACAGCACTTATGAACCTGAGCACCGTCGATTCTGGAGTGTATATTTGTTGGATGGACTATCAAGAAGGGAGCTCTGTAGCTGTATCTATGGCATCCCTCACAGGTACGCGACAACGAAATGGTATGTTGGCTGGTTATGGCGGCATGTTGTACGGAGGATCGTGGGTTCTGGGTCCACGTCACAGGGAACTGAGGAGACATAAGGGATGGGTATAAATGAATTTTTGATGAATTGAAAGGGAGTATAAAATGAAAGGCAACCGCCATACTTTTATGTACCGCCAGGTAGAACTTGGCTTTGTGATGACACACTCAAGCCATAACGTCGCAATCCTTAATATTTTTCACACTAACGAATTTCAAAGGCTGATAATTTCGCGATCGCGGCGTCCACAGACGTCCGCCACAGGGCACATTGGAGCATGTATATGTCACGTGATATTTAAGTACTACGTAACGCATTTGAGACAGGTTACTAATTACTATTGCACCTGTTTTGAAGCATAACAGCAACTCATGAGCAGTTCGGTCTAAACCTTTTGTAAACTGTAAGAATATCCGCGTCGTCTTCTCCACTGCCACTACCCACGGTGTCTACGTGAGTAGAGTGATAAGAATAGGGTGCCTCAATACTAGCTCCCTCTGCACAGGGTGATGACAACCGCGTCGTCTGCTACGAATTTCCGCCATCTTTACGCCCACGCACAGCTCGCGGTGCGCTCACAAAAGTGTAGCTATCCGCTCGGCTATACGCACTACATTTTAGAGCTCAGTAAACACATAGCTGATGAGGTTTGAAAAAGTACGTGAAACCGGGATACAGCTTTCGTGCATGGTAAGCTTGGGCGTAAACATGGCGGCTCTGCGACATTCGCTTTTGTAAAGGGTGGCTCCAGACAAGAAGATAAAAGCTGTGAAAGTCGCTTTGGTATCGCTGCTCTGTGCAAAACCTCGCATCTATGCTATTTCTACGGTTGTCTGGTTTGCGTTGTAGTGTTCCGGGATGCACCAACCGTGGCACTTTCGACTACCCTAGTTGGTTGCGTTCCCAATAGAAGGCGCGTTTCGGAGTCCACAAATTATGCTTGCCGCAGCAATCTTTCAAAACCGATTGCCTTGTTGGAGACGTGTTGCATCTCTAAGTAACGCATATTAGTATTAACACCTCAGTATTAGCGCCTGCATGAGCACATTATGATGATGGCTTTTCGCCTGAACGCTGCAGTGGTCATTTGTACTGAAATCATCACATCGTCAGACTGATGGAATATCATGCAGTGAGGAATTGACCGATATCTTTTCGAGCTCGTATTTCAAAGCGCTTCCTCAGTTCCTATTGCTTTCAAATGTAAGTTCTCAAGAGATACTTGTTTAACATTTTCTCCTGGTTATTATTTTTGCTGCAGTTCGAAGCAAGGAACCCTCGCTGTCGCTCAATTCGCCCGCATGCCTCCTTTTATTCTGTAACGTGGAGACACTTCAGAAGGTACTCACCAATGTTTCGCTCGAGTGGAGGCACAATGGCTCACTCAGCAAGAGCATAAAGAAGCCCGGAAGGGTAAGTGGGGTCTCTACACGTTCGATGAAGATATTCTGCTTAGCAAAGGCGGAGGGGTTGCCTTTGTTATGTGCCCTTACAAAATCAACGAGGACGGGTAATTGCAAAGCTAGCGTTTTAATGGGCTTTGATGAGACGGGGCAACAGTGGTTGGTAGCAAACAATGTAGGGGTGCTTATTTTTGCGGCCTCTCAATATACAAGTAGTTTGCATTAATAATCCTAGAAATATACGACACAAATGAATTCTATAGAGAGGGCCTTTGACTGTCTTGTATTGTGCCGTACCCTTCGCATGCATACGGCATGTTATTACCACGTGTTGTCGCATTTAAAGGGACGGTCGAGACCCAGAGCTAAACGGTTGCCGTTAAGAGGCACCTTGCAAAATATTTAAAATTCACCGCAAACTATTTCTAATTGAACTTCCTAGCCGGTGTCACGTCAGTAACTTCAGATTTCTGTTCTGCAAGGCAGCCAGGACACCGATTAGAGACTGACTTTATTGACTACGTTTTACCATCTTTCAAAGCAGCCCTCAGTCACTTATTTCATCTCGGTCGCACGTCCTTGTGACATCCGCCAGGGTGCGGTATATCTTGCTTACGTCACAATGAATCCGTATCCGCCGAGTGGGCTAAGGCGTCCGCTCGTTGGTGATAACCAAGGTCGTGCTGTAGACTGGGAGGTGGTGGGTTCGAATCCTACCGCCGGCTGTGCTGTCTGAGGTTTTCCCTGGGTTTTCCGAAGACTTTCCAGACGAATGTCGGCACAGTTCCCCCTGAAGTCGGCCCAGGACGCATACTAATCCCCCTGTCCCCCACTCCTTCCTGCTGTCCTCTCTCCGTCTGTCCACATCTGTACGTCGCTCATAGCCACAGTTGCTTCGCGGCGCTAACACGCAATCAAAAAAAAAATCCGTATCCGGATGTGAACATGACATTCATTCTTCACGTGTACCTTAAAAACTCACGACGGTCTTCTCAGCGAAATTTTGCATTTGGCGTATATATACACGTTACCTAAAGCAACTCAAGTTTCCCAATGGGTCGACTGCTTCAGACTTTCCCTTCAAGCATAAAAACGTCACGCGAGTTTCGGAGATTTTTGAACTTGATGTATTGGCAGTGATTGGAAAGATACCATTAGTTCAAGGCCATTCTGAGGAAGTTATCCCTCGGTGGCGACCTGTGTCTTCACAGTTCTGTGAAGCACGTTAAACACTCTAAGGCTATTGGGAACGTTGCGTTCCTGATGCTACCGCTGATGCCAACATTGCAGACGGTTTCTCTGTACGTTCCTGAAACCAAGGAATCCGACAGCGGTGAATGGGAGTGTCGAATCATAGACAACAACGACAAGTCATCCTGGACTGCTGCTTGGTTTCAAGTCAAAGGCGAGTTCGCTTACTTCTATTCATTCATTTGCATTATAGATACCGTGTTCCGAAGGCCCTTTCTCGCATACGTGTTCTTCAACCATTGTTTGAGTCTTTGCAAAAACAGTAATAACCTACTATGCAGTGCGGCCGAGGCAAGACTTCGTAGAAGCAGTGTCCCAAGATCACGCTGCATTAGGCGTCTTTGGAGTAATCCTTGGTTCTGCTGTACTATATTTTGCTTGTGGGTGGATACGCCTCTCAAAGTGAGTCTCCTTCAAATCCATTTTGATTACAAATAATTGCGTGTCAATCTTATTTAAATATGTAGAAAACTTGCTCTGAAAAGCATGACGAATCTTGCGGTATCCATTCGGGTTTGTAAACGCGTCTCTGGATTGGTGCTTTGTAGGAGTAGTGACAACCATCAAAACGCAGACTGCCAGCACCTGAATGACGAGAGAGTAAACAATGCTGTTACATTAGCAAAATTTCAGCGGTTGTTGTCACATTAGCAAAAGTTGTCACATTAGCAATGTTAGCACATCAGCAAAATTTCAGCAGGAGCCCTTCGACTAGCACAATAGAGTGCACTCGCAAACAAAGTCACGATGGCGCCGCAAGGTATCCTATACAACAAAGGTTTTGTAATATCAGTTGAAATCGACACGACACGAGCGAGCTTTTGTCTTCTGTATTGTGCTGGCTCTCATCTCTCTAGGGGAGAGCATTCGCCGTGTGTTGTCGTTCAATGAAGAGACATGGGATTGACAGTCGAACAGTGAAAGGCGGTCATCATTTCGAACAATTCGTACTGTTATTACCATTACGATTACGTCAACTACTTTTTGAACTGTCTTCTGCTGACAAACGAAACATGATTCACTTCGCAGAAAAATAACGGCGGAAGCACGACGGGAGATCAAGATATTCCAGCGAGTCAGCAGCATGAAAACTGCCCTCTCCAGCATGGACGAAATTTAGGCACAATTATTCGCACGTTCTGTGTCTGGACAAGTGCCACTCTGTGTCTGAAATAATGTACACGTGCTCTACATTTGGGAGTATACACTAATGCTACTGTTGATACACATTCGCTCTGAATCGTTTTGATATGTGCTACAATATACAAGCGATTAAAGCGAAGCTGTGAGATACGTTGCTACAAGGCAGCACAACTCACTGCACGTACCAATAGAAACGGAATCAGCGTATTGTCTTTTGGGAAAATACTTAAAGGGACTATCGCATTCGAGAGAGTATTAAAGATTCGCACTCCCTCTGCAGCTAACACCATGATGACGTAAGCCAGAAACACGAATGGGAGCGCAGCGCATGCGATTGTCTCCGAGGTCGTTCTGCTTGGCGTTCGCATCGCAATATACTAAGTAAAGAATCCTCGTTAAATACGCCACCTTTTGCTTGCAGTGTGAGTTCTGACGTGACCATGTTGCGTGGAACACGGTGTTAAGCTCCTGGCTGTACGAACACGTCCGACGCTAACCAGAAACAACATTCCGCAAGCTGATCACAGAACAGACGCCGTCCCCTAGTATTCCGGCTCGCCCGCCCGCTTGTCGGTCGGTCGGTCGCCAAGGCTACCAAGGTCCCTCCAACCGCTCCTTGATTGGTCTCGTCCACGCCCAAGAGCGCTCACTGATTGGCCTTGTCCGGGTGACGTTTCCAGAGAGGGAGTCCCGGAATACTCTCAATATGCGTCGTCTGCTCTTGCCATGTGTTACATCAACTGCACACGAACGATGCCACCAATTCGCATCGGATTTTCGGCGTTATTGTCAGTGATGAACACGGTGTACAACTGCATTATACTTTCGGAATCGACCGGGACGGATGCGATAGTCCCTTTAACTCATGGTGGGTTGCCCACGAGTGCAGAAACAATACATGCCCTGGATCTCTCATGTCTGCAATTCCAATGCATCCTGTGTCTAGGGGTTACTTTTCCATCATGTTTCACCAGTTAGCCTGAACCGTACTATCTATCATCTTAACACATGCCCGTAAGAGCAATGACCATGGTCCATGTATTTACAATATTCTCATGACGGGGTGGTGCTGGAATTCCGTAGGGGTGTGTGTGACACCCGTATCTGCTGGCTTTGTGGCCTTTTTGGCAGGTTTTTGTGTGGTGGTGGTGGTGGTGGTGAGGAGTGGGCGGCGTCAGGGTATGTGGGGGATGCTGGGAAAATTCTCGCTGTCGCGATTGCTGTAACTAATTTACCTTTGTAGCATGATAATATAATGACATGTACTGTGACGCTGTCGGCCATGGCAAGTGAATGTGCGAAATGTGGGAGAACTAACAAGAAAGGAAACATCATTCGAAGAACAATACTTATTGGTCGTTCATTCATTGAGTTAACTTCCGTGCCTTTCTGATACGTGTTTAGTGCTTAGTTGTTAGTTGCTAGCATAGGTTTACACTAGCTAATTCCCAGCTTTGTTTGACTTTGCACGATGAAGTCTAACGTCTCAAACGTTAATATGAGCGCCTTCCGCTCGATCCGCTCAAGTGGGCGGGATTGCTTTTTGGCAGAGCAGAGCGTCTCGAGTTAGCCTCAAACTGAGCGGACGACTGTGACAACATTGTAATTGAGTTTGTGAGACACATAGCTAGATTAGGGGAAGGTAGGTTGATAGTGCAACTGAGACAGTTGCATTACTGAAGCCCCTCGAAGCATACTTGGTTCAAGGAATCCCTGAGGGCGGAGCAAGAATGCGGCGGTAAGATCTAATGATTTTCTTTAGCTATACTGGTTTCATTGTGCTTTGCAGAACGGAGTATGCGGTGCCCCTAGTGGTAAGTCTCAAAAACGCTTAGATACTTTTGCCACAACGTATTACAAATTACTAACAGACATTCAATTTTACCGTATAATTTGAAACTAGTTCCCATCGAACACCTTGTACAGTGTTGCCAAGGTGCGCAAATACGTAGAGGTGCGCGCATTTATATCCGCGCGACATCCTCGTTTGCGGGTAGATGTAGGGACTGTGCGACCAGAGCCCGTGGTGCCGCATGCGGCCTGCGGAGAAAGTATCCTAAGTGACAGCCATCGAGTAGACTAGTACTCAGTTAGCGTGTAAAGTGTGAACGTTTTTCGTTGCCACGAGAGGACTGTTGCATCGCTAATTGTGCAAATACCTACATGGCAAATACCTAGATGGCGATGTTGGCGATTTCACACGTCGTCGCTTGAATTCTGTCTTTTGTTCAACCTACCTCAGTGAATATGTACAATGCCTGATGAAATAACTGAAATAAATGCTGGGAATAACTTAACCTTGCCACCATAGGTGGCACTGACGGCAGTGAGCGAGTGCGCCCCCTGGGCAACCGAACGAGCCCAACGTCCATGGGTTGGTGTGTGGAGGGTATCCCTGTGCTGTATGATGTTTAGGCATGGCACGAATCAGCTTGGCACTGAACCAGTTGACCGGGAACAAGAGTAGTTTTTGTAAATTTCATAAAGACTCACTCCGTTAATTTCAGAAATAAAGAAACACGGAAAAACCTATCGGACAATAGCTTTCCGTTCACGTTCCTTTTCTTTTTTCTGCTTAGCACTGTCGTTTTTTTGCTACCGCTCTGCAGTTGATGCGAGAGGGCGAACCGAATGAGCCCTCCCAAACTCTTTCGCATTTATGTAAAATGCTATTTGGTGTTACCGTGTGGCACTGAACGAGTGTCATTTAGGGCTAATATCGTTCGCTGGGAATGATATTCAATTTGCCGTGCGACAGTGGCATAACATAACAATGTAGATTTTTTCCTGCAAGTGCAATTACCGCGGATAAGCGTATATACTCAAATCCGCGCGTCTGCGGATACAACAATATCAATAAAACAACAAACACATACACACACAACACATATACACGTGCGCGCGCTCGCACGCACACAACACATACACAACACATACACGCGCACACACGCATGCATTTCAACTAGCGCGGTTACGGATGCGGTCACGGATCTCACGTGCGCGGATACCATGCCGATACTATCAATCTTATACACACACGCACTCGACCTCCGGTACAGGCATAGCTACAATGAGTAACGAACACATCAACAGGGAGCGAGAGAGTTTTAATGCAGGTATGTTTTAGAAAAGAAGCTTTATTGAACTTCTCCAACCGAACAAATAACTCATCAACAACAATAAACGGAACCGAAACTCCGCAAAGAACAACATGAGAAACAATATTTCTCAACCACCCATCCCGTGCAACTTCTTCCGATAACGTGACAAATGTGAAGACATGAGAGTTAGCCGCAGATCAGGCATATGCTCAAAACAATGTAGAGAAGTGGGCTTCCGCAGAAGCAGATACCCAACGCCGAGAATGCGACTATGTACCATTTCATCTAATGTACAAAATGTACAGGAAAAAATCTGCGTCAGAGTGTGTGTGTACAAACTGTGCTTCGCCTGTATGTAATTATATATGTATGCATATATTATGTATTTTTAAAGTGCAACATCTTCAAAGCACCGTACACATGTCTCTGCTCGAAACGAGAAAAGTGTCAAGCAAAAATATCTATATTACAGGGCACGTCCACTCACTCTTTTTCGAGACAAGAAAAGCTCGTATGTGCTTAATTCCTAGAACGTCCCTTCGAGATTGCGCGGAATTAAAATAGACGCGCTGTTTTATTCCATGTTATTATACTTGATGGCCGCCGACGTTTAAGTGAGGACTCTACCGCCGTCTGGGCCATTTCGTGCTGCCATTGCAGGAAAAAAACGCAGCTTTTACGGCACAGTGAATATAAACAACCGGAAAATAGCGGAACCATGCTGCTGCATACAGTTCTGCATTAACAGCACTTGGCGAGAGCCGCGTAGTCATATTATGGGGGAAGAAAAGTAGCCTTTTAACTCCTTCCTATGAAACTGCCACTTCAGCCGCGCCAAACAGCCGGCCTGCAGTGCACTGCTGAATAAACGTCCACAACCGTACAGGCGCGTATATTGTGAGTTGTGATATCTGCGATAGTTAGAATATAGCTTTCAGGGTTCATTCCAGCCCTTTTTGTTTTGTAATTCCGCTGTACAACTTTGCTCTACGTACTTTCATACACCAAGAGGAGGGCAACGCCAGAAGGAAATGCCCACAATAACACGAAGTGTTGCTCCTTGTTGCATTCATATCATATGTTGTTTCATGTGCACAAGACGCTAGTTGGCGGATTACACGCACTATCATCATGTAAACAGGAAGAGTGAACACGATTTTTCCTTTAATAACATTGGAGCACGTCCAGAGTATTTGATGTACTGAAAGGAAAAGAATCCTTCATATGAACCTTTCGGTCTTGAAAGAATTTAGTGAACAAAAACAGAGGCGCTTGGCCATGGACAGGAACAAAAATTGCTGTGACAACAAAACAGTTTGTGTTCTTCCGGAATACATGTTCCGATATAACTATACCACACTACTTATACAGTCAAACTCCTTTATAGCGAACACATTTTTAACGAAAATACCGCTACAGCAAATTTTTTTGCGGTCCCGCTGGAGCCCTATAGGTCCAACAATGGACATCCTTTTTAACGAAAACACCTTTACTGCGATTTTTTTTTGCTGTCCCCTGAGTTTCGTTGTAAAGGAGTTTGACTGTATTGGTGTAACATACGGCATCGGCAAACAATCCATCCCTCGCTTACTTTTCATGCTTACGTGTTCAACCCACGAGAATCACCATCTGCATGAGGCAGGCAGCGTCGTTGCACATATTGCCGTTGCAAAGGCTGCTGATTTCTAAGCGCGTAGTACGAAAATATTCACTTTTCATGAAGACAAATGATCAACAACGCTTATCCTGTACAGCAAGGCTTAACTTCATTCTTCCCACCACGGTGAAATGTGCAAAACGTAGCTTTGTGCTAATTACATAGCGCATATGTGCAGAGATATATCGTTGCAAGGTACTTCGGCGCAATTAGGTTCGAATCCCGCATTCGACTGTAAAAGAGCGGGCATCCGTACATCCATTTAGCCTCCTGACGTTCCATACACACACATATATATAAGGTGCACAAATAATTACAATAGTGTATTCTATATAGAACAATGGGAACCTACAGGAATAATGCCGTGTTGCAGACTTGGAGAGTCCTGACGCCCCACAGTGCTGTCCAGCTGTAACTACTGAGCAGTAAAGATTGACATTCACAGGATGACTATACATACCAGTGTTCAGCGTAGGAACGGCACGAAATGTAGTCCGTCAAACCCATCACAGTTACTCCGCCGGAGAAATTATACCGCGGCGCAACCTGGTGCCCCGTGAAGAGCTCCTGTATAGTTTCGGCGCCGGCGCTCTACTTACGGAGACGTAAAAATGACGCGGCTAGGAGCTGTTGCCAATAGGGACAAGCATAGGGCGAGGATTAAAACGAGCCGTTCTGGCGTTCGGAACGAGTATAGTGCGTCACGATCGGTGTCAGGTTGAAACCTATCGAAAATGAGGAAAATGACCTGTAGTCCTGTAGCCAATGACCTGTAGCCAATGTAGTGTAGCCCTAAGGCGAAGGATGGCGGACCATCCAGCAGACGACAAGTCATGGACGGAGCATAGTTATTTAATGTACCTTTATGCCGCACCCTGTACGTTGCGATACCAATCCTGTCGCTGTATAGCCAACACTACTATTCCAAACTTCATACTGGGTTGTATCAGTAGGACTCGGCGTTGCTCAGACAAATGGTCATAGAAAACATCGCTAAAGTAGCCAAGTCCGGCCCCTTATATGACATTTATTAGTCACGATGCTACCCAACGCTTGCGTACATTTCAGACATATGTGGTCCATTTTCGAAGCTTTGTTACTACAAGTCTGCTACTTTAGCGTTTCTTCTGATATGTTTCGTGTAAGAACGGCACGAAATGTAGTCCATCCACCGTACATTATTACTGCACCGCCACCATGTGGTGCCCATAGTACTTCACCAGTTAGCCTTATCCACGTACTTGCAGCCAATAGGAACAAGCGAAGGGTGGGGCTTAAACATGCCGTTCTTAGGCTGAACACGGTCGATTAGATCGCGGTCTGCTAGTAATTAGCTTGTTCCTATGTGAACTGTCAACAATATAGTCGTCAATATAGTCGTCAATAATTGAGATTAGGTTTTGCGCAGCACTTCCCTGCGTTCCCTGCCACATTTTCAGTAAGTCCAAGTTGTTAACGATTGTAAAGAGGAGATCAGACGTTACTCGTATGCATGCTCAAGCTGTCAACCTTGTCCGTCGCATAGTTACAGCACGCGGCCTGTCGGAGCTTCGGGACATTTCCAAGCTGACGGTCTTGTGTAGAGAATAATGGGAAACCTGAGTGATATTCAGGTTACCTATTGCTTCGTAAGAATGCCCTTGTTCCAAAATGGGATTTGGGCAAAGGAACTGGTTCGCCAAAGCGCAGTATGGGTGCATTGCATGATGTTGAATTGCTAAAGTGGCTAGGCGAGACATAGATCAATCGTAGGTGATAAGCATGATCCAGTACGCGGCTACATGAAAGATTATATTTCTGTCGAGAGTATTGCGTCCACTGCACATGCCTTACAAACCATTACTCGTTGACTGGCTTTGTAATGCTTATAGGAACTAAGGCATAACCAAGCTATCGTCTTTGCGACGAATCTTCAATTAAGAATACAAGGTATAACCAAAATTTCACTTTGCGTAAATATATACCTACAAAACACCACTTTTTTTTAATGCGCAATGCTCATGTGCACATTAGTTTATGGATTCAGAATCTTGGTACATTAACGAGTATGCATTTGTGAGGTGAAGATGACGCCTACAACAGCGTCGATCATGGCCTCACCGGGTTTAAGACAAGCACAAAGCATTTCTATTCCATACTAGGTGGATATCATCCCTTACTGATCCATGTATTGCCAAGCTCTGGGTTCTATTTGAAGCACGCGGAAGGTTAAAAAAAAAGCAAAGCCCTTTCTAGTTTTAAAAATGCACACACAACAGATTTCGAGGAAGAGGATCAGCTTCATCGGTTCCTTCTGGTATACATACCCAAAACGCTGCTTGAAGCATACAAACTACAGACTAGAAAATTTGACTATTGATTCTTCTATGAATGATAATATCTAAATGTGAAGCTTCGCCTGACGGATATGATGGAGGCGTCGGAAGAACAGCGTCTTCGCACTTGGTCGAAACGCTGTTTACTACTGCACGCGCCCTATAGATACTATGTGTCACGTTCAGGCACTGCATATTCGCTCCATAACTGAGTGCATGTCACAAAAAGGATTTGTGGGCGGGAAAAGCTTGGCGCACTGCGAAGAGACGGGTCAATTGACAGGTCACAAAAATAGATATTTGTAAATGCGCATAAAGAACCATGAGGGGGATTTGACCCGGAGGCTCAAATGCGGACACGTGATAAGTGAAGGTTATTGTGCTGGTGCCGTGTGTTGGTTAGACAGTACAGGTCTTCTTTCCGTTTTGTGTCCACGTGGGATGCGTTGCTCAGTCTGTATATGCGCATGATTGATTAGTAAGGGACAGCAAGCATTATGTTCCTCGAGTACCAAGCATTAAGTGCATTAAAAGCACAGTACAGAGTACTAGTTGAGTGACAAACCGCAAACAAAAGTACGAGAAGAAATCGTACTTAAAATGAAGTATAGAGCGTACTCTTTCTGAAGTGCAGATCAATACGAGATTTCAGAACTTGTACCTAAGGTACCTAAAGCACTTGGTACTGTACATCACCAGCAAATGGTCGTTTTATACGGCATACTTCATTGAACTCCGCACAAATCAGTTGCCACTGGATCATCTCCGTAAAGCCTGTACAGTCATCATCAGACCAGTGACCAGCAGTCTTCAGCTACAGGAGGTACGACTGCATGAAGCTCTACAGTAGCCATGACAATAAAGTGCCCACTCCGGTAACTCGAACTCAGCTGCTCGTTGGGGCGGTCCGCTTCTATCGAGGTCGGTGGTATAGTCCAATACATAAAGCTCGTGCTGACAGATAAGGAAAACGATTTTTCAGTTTTGAGTTGCGTTCGGCTTGTGTTGTCCGTAAGACTCGGTGTTGTTAAAAACTGCAGATGACACCAACATGTACAAATTGGAACAGAGTGACCATTATCATTCCGCTTGCAGTTACATCGGTTACATAGTACAATGGAAATAACCAAGGACAACAGAAAGAGGCAAGGGAGAGAACCTACACCCAGCACATCCTACCAAGCACTCGGTTGTCCATAGCGCGTGATAAATATTCGAAATCGTCCATGATGTCTGCGCCAGTCTCACGTGAGTTTTCTCCTCAGTACTGATAATTCCTTAGGATTCTTGAATCTTGCCCCGCTCTTTCTTTTTTACTCTTGCAGTAATAAGACAGCTTTTGTAAAAAGAGTAGCAAGTAGAAAACATTGGAGAAGGTGGAACGGAAATGGATATGGACAGATCCCCCCAGTTCTAGAAGGGTTAATAAAAACTACTGGCTCTACAGCTACTTTGTTGTGTATTTATACGTTTTCCAACTAAGACTCTAGTCTGTCAACCTAAGTTAGTGTCTACCTTATATGGTTCTACAGTGGCGCTATACCGTATTATGCATTTAGATATGATCAGCCATGTCAACACTAACAAGCACAGCATAGCACTAACGCGAGTAAGTAGTCTAATCCGGTATTTCGTAACAGTGACCTGGTATTTGGTAGCGCCCATATGAGCAGTGGCACACTGATATCACATGGCATTGCGTACTGGGAGTTACATATGCTCTGGCTAGAAAAAAGGACTATTGGGGGCCTCCTCAGGGCTAGGACAATTTCAAGAACTCAATATGAGATGAAGCCCTGGTAAGACGCCAAACCTTTATAGCCATAGATAGACCCATCGTGCTACTAAGTGTTCTTACTATGTCAAGAGGATGTCACCATTTTTCCGCAGGGTTTCAAAATACATTTCAAATGTGTAATTTAATATGCAGTTACTGCTTCTTGGCTTTAAGCCTATGTATTTATTTTTAATGACAAAAAAGAAAAATGGTGGTACGAAGGCACCACTAGTGACAATGGATGTATAATTTAGGAATATAATTGATTATCTCTATAGACATTTTTCGATGCCAGATAATTGGGAACCCTAGAGGTCTTAGCGAACACTAAAGCAATGCGCCGAAAACTGGGCAAGCATGGTCATTAATTGACGGGACGTACCACAACCATCAGTTCAGCGGCGCGGTCATTGAAAGAGCATTATCCGCATAGGTATCCACACTTAGCCACATACAGACTGTATTTTAAATCGTATGCGGCGATGTGCTGTAGGAAACAACATCCCGGCTCTACGTACCTATACTTAACAAAGTGGGATTGGAAGCTTCTTTAGTCTAGGTGTCGCTCCTCAAGCCTACATTCGCAGTGAGCATGCGTATACACGCGGGCCCTCAGTATGTCCCCGCGCGCGGAGTTTGATGAAATAATAGGCGGAAACCAAAGGGAGAAATCATGCGATGCCTATCCAATATAAACATAACGCGGGCTTCGTAGGAATATGATGAAAATAGTACCTTCTAACGTCTAAAATACTGCCTTCAGAATTCTACGAAGCCGAAATACAACGCTTTTGATGTTTATAATAATCTGGAAACGAGTGCAGATGCACGTTATAACGCATCGTTAACGTCTTGCTGAGAGAGTATTTATGATTTCCCAAACGTCTGCCATCGCGTTGTTCGCGACATTGCGAATAATCGTACAATTACAATTATGATTATAATAAGAGTACAATTATAATGTTAGAATGTTGCCAACATCGTTTCAGAATACGTGCCTTTCTATAGACGCTCTATAGACGCGCTGTTATCTTAATGCGAAGCTGACAAGAAGAACACACACCGGTTACTTTGAGTTGTTATCGCGATGGAAACCTGATTATTTTTTCCGGGTAGGTTCCAAAATTAACTGAATGTGGTCTCTAGAAAATATGCCTCGACTGGAACTACCAAATTTCATTTGCAATATCCGCGTGTAGCGCTACAACTTCCCGGATCACCGAAACAAAGGCGAAAACTTGCTTATTCTTACAACAAAAAGGATAAAAGAAGGGAAAGCGACCGCATACCATCGCAACATTCGTTATTCCACGGAGTGAAAGGAGCATAGCAGAATGTCCTGGACTGAAGGCTGATCACTGATTCACGGACAGTGCGATCAATCTTGTTCTATACGTAAGGGAGGACAGTGGTGGGGATTTTATCGAGATTACACTGCCATGAATATGTCGTACTTGCATTGCAAACAAAGCCAATGATTGTGTGAAGAGTGACCAAGAAGTACGATCTCGCGATACTGCCTTGCTTTCGGTTGTTGGATTTCGTACGCACCACAACATCGTATCTAAGAAACAAATTGCACGATCCTGCTTTGTATCGCAAACCTTACGCGGTATTTGACGAGGCATGGTAGCGTGTGTCGACCAAACTTCTTCAAAGAAACCCGCATTTCAAAGGAGTGACATCCGTGGCCTGCTTATAATCCGGACGGAGTACACGCTGCCCTCCAGCAGATACTCACCGACTACCACCTCGTCATTTGTCCAAGGGAAACGTCGCACAACCGCGAGGAACAGTGGAGCACCAATCACTTAACCCGCCACTTGCAAAAATGTCAAGAACTTTCTTTCCATATTGAACCTTCGAGAAATTGTCTGTTTTCTTTCTTTCTTCCTTTTTTCACTAAGCTTCGATCAGCTTCCAGTTCTCCTCTGCTCTCGGTCCAATGTAGGCGTAAGCGAGGAAGAAGCCGAATGTAAAAATACCGAAGAAAACGGGAAACACAGTCCGCGAAAAGTAGTCGATTGCTTTGGCGATTCTGGGCTTGGGAGGCAACTCGCTGGGAAACAGCTGCGGCCTCCGAAGCCATGCGAACACCGAAGCCACAGCTCTCAGCCGTTCGTTCTCGAGACCAGTGTTATTAAGTCCAGTGGCAGCGGCGGCGTCACTTTCTTCGGGGTCATTAGTCGCCGTGGCTCCGAGCTCGATGCCAGTGGTCGCCTCCTTTGAGCCCGCTCCAGGAGCTGCCGTGGAGCCTAGTCCGGCCAGGCCCGCCGAAGCAGAGACGGGACGCACGAGGCTGTTGACGTCGTGCTCCTGCCGGCCTCCGAGGGACGACGCTTTGTGGTTGGTGCCTTGCTGCTTCACGGATGCAGGGAGAGTTTGACGCCGCAGGCCGAAGTTGAAGTGAGGATGGCAGGAGAAACATATTAGGGAGAAAGGATTGGAGGAAGGAAGGAGTGATAAAGGTAGTGTGTAGAAAAGGGAAAGGGGATGGATTGGAAGGAGGGAGGAGCGGGAAAAGAAAGAAAGAGAGCATACAGTCAAGATCACCATTCTGGTAAAGAAAACAGAGAGAAAGAAAGAAAGACTCTGAGAGTAAGAGCTATCAGCATTTGTGAGAAGAAGCGAACCGTCGATGATAAGGCGAATGGATAAGTTGGCAAACACGTAGTGTGGATCACGAGCTGGGTTATCTCTCTCATGGAACATAAATGAGTCGTGCAATCACAAGACAGATACTACATTTCTCGTTTTCCTTGACTTGGCTGAGGGTCTCAGTTGAAGCTAGTTGTAGTTTCCTTCGTGAATACGATACTGCAACTGACGTGTCGCCAGGTGGTATATTGTACGTTAAACCCTGTTTGTCACTTTGTGCCGTGTTCGGTACAAGAGAATAATTCCTGTGGAATGTCACACTTACATTAAGAACAACACATGGGACACAGAAAAGTAAGCGCGCAAAAAACCAACATCTACAGAATGACCAACCAGTGGACTAGGAATGAGGAACAAGTGCACTACACTATAGGTACATTCCAATGACTGCATGAGGGAACTAGTCTACAATAAAGACCGGTCTACAAGAACTAGATTACAAAGACAAAATACTGCAGTGCAGATGTCACAGAGAGGTCATAATGCGGAAATAAACGTTGTGTAAGAGGATTCCTTTATATTTCTACTGTTCGTAGCCCTACAACCCTATATCCATAATTAACCACACGTGTGCAATGTCGATTAGCAGAGACCTGGACCCGGGAGTCGTTAAGGTATGCCTATGGGTCGATGCAGGAAACGTCATTAAACGGAACCATAAACTCGCGTCTTGGCTACTTGTTTGAATCCTCACTTCCGTTATTGATTATCATAGGATTCCAAAGGACACGTTCTTTTGATGTGATGGTAAGGCAAGATCATGAAGAAGCTGTTGATCACTGCTATGATTGAATAGCAAGAAAGCAAGAGGTGCTCAATTTCAATTGGTGAATCGCAAGTGCTAAGGAATGAAGGACAATTTCTTTTGAAGTGATGGTAAGGCAAGACGATGAAGAAGCTGTTGATCACTGCTATGCTTGAATAGCAAGAAAGCAAGAGGTTTCAATTAGTGAATCGCAGGTGCTAAGGAATGAAATGCAAAAAATTGTCACAGAGGCACAGAGGCATCGGGAAGAAAACAAACAAAGAAGGATTGCAAAAAATGCACTACTTGCAAAACATGGTGCAAAAACCGTGGTAAGCTACACATCAAATGCGAATACCTCACAAAACAAGGTCACAAATACACGTCCACCACAGAGGAGCCTCAGAGCCACGAAGAAGGAAAGGAGATAGTTGATGCAAAAAGCTACGCACGGAGGGTCGGTCCGCAACAACGCGTGCACATTCGAGAGATGTGACAAAGGTTGTCTGTGGTCGTGCAAGAAGGCAGGAGAGAAATAGAAGGTAGTGCTGAGATACAGTGTTGCTGCACAGTAGCAGAGAGAGAGAGAGAGAGAGAAAGATGCGCTGCGCTGCTATTATAGTTTTTTACCTCAGACACCGGACCCTTGATGACGTCTTCGAGAAGGAGACCCGAAACGTCAGATCGAGATGTCACCAATGTGTTGTAGTCATGGGGCTATGGCGTTGGAAGTGAGAATTAGTGTGCCGTGTTGACTCGTGTGGGGGGAGTTTGTTGGTTACCATCTCAGCAAGCATGTCAAGCAGAGGACACTGCAAATGGCACTCGCGGAACAAGAAGGAGGTGTTAACAGGGGGTTGACATGTCAGAAAACAGGGGGTGAAATTTTTTCGTATTGTGAGGTAAGAGATGTGTGACAATGAATGTGGATATCTGCTTCCTCGCTTGAGCGCAAAGTAAGTGAGGTCAAGAAAAATTGGCACCGTACTTTGATGCATGTAGGAACTTTTGCGCAGCATTTGTTAAACACCATGTCACGATTGGTAAGAATGTGCGGTGTATGTTGCGATAGAAGGCCGTTGCTATAAGTAGGATCTAGAGAACGGATGGTTGCTCTATGCAGCGTGCTCGGGCGCTATGTCGCACTGTAACAGATGAAGACATGGGAAGTACCACACTACTGAAGTTGATCGCCATTTCATCTGCTAACTCCGATTTAAATTTACCTATATTTGGCAACGTAAACGTCCTATGGTTATTTAGGGTGCTT
Organism: Ornithodoros turicata; assembly: GCF_037126465.1. NCBI lineage: Eukaryota > Metazoa > Arthropoda > Arachnida > Ixodida > Argasidae > Ornithodoros > Ornithodoros turicata. Next base: position 131,306,422 of record NC_088202.1, on the reverse strand, counting down.
TGAAGGAGCAGTCAAGGTCTCGTCTGTATGTTTTTTTATTTATTTGCATCGACGTATTGCGCAAGAACGATAATCTTATCCCACTTGCGGAGCGCTCGCGAGATCTTTCACGTGCCCACCCTTCAGAAGCCCCTCAACTCCTTCAGCGAGTCCAAATAGTGGTAGGTGTCATTGAGTGACGTAGGCAGACCACCGAAAGAGGCGCGTGTCTATAGCAGACTAATTTTTAGAGAGAAATGATACTTCGCGGCTGCTCCACATGACGACGCTGTTACACGGACATGATTTGGTCACGCAAAGGGATCGGGAAGGGACCCAAAGGCTTCATGGTCGCGCCGCATTGCTTATGGCCGTTTTCTGAAGGCATTTTTGTAAATCGAATTTCGCAGTGACTAGGTACCGTGTAGCGAAAATACTGTGCATGGTGGCTCCTGATAGGCTGCTTGATGAATGAAGCAGGGTTTCGAGTGACGTTGAACGCCACATCCTTGCTCCTTATACACGTATTACCTTACGCATGACTAAATAATAATAATAATAATGACAAAAAATTACGTCATTACCATGTTGTGCCCTTGTCCACAGTAGGTCTTACTCCCTGCAACTCTGGATGCGCATTTCGATCGGTCACATTCTAAAGTCCTTGTTACGGCTGCAATGTCTCTTTGTGTAAAGTGGATATGTCACTGGCGTGGTAGGTGTACCATGCAACTTCCTGACAAGATATTCGCGTAGTACACTTGACCTAGTTAGTCCACTTAGGTGCATCAGTGTGCTTTACAAAAGAGTCGGTGTGTGCAACACTTGAGCATGGACCTCTGAAGTTTATGGCATTTATAACAACAGTAATTATGGTAATTATACACAGGGTTCGATCTTTTTTAGTATTTATAGATTTTTACAAAAAGAAAGCTTAGAAAAGCAGCACAGATAGCGTTTTTTGCAGGTGGGATATATCGCCAAATTTTGCTATGCAAGTGAGCTGAAACCGAAAACGAAATCGAAACCGCGGGTATCAGAAGCGCAGGGAGGACTGCGCTCATTTCACGTGAGAGGGCCACGTGCTCTGGTGCGATGTAGACGATTGGAGCAGAAGTTGATCTGCTGACCGACTCAACGAAATCAAAGCAGGAAGTTGCAGCTCGCGTGGCTCAGTAGTTAGCGTGCTGGCCATGTCACGTCGAGACGGGGAGGTACACGGGTTCGAATCCCGGTGCCAGCTGTGCTGTCTGGGACTTTTGCTGGGTTTTTCTAAGACGCTTTCCGACACAGTTCAGGCGCAGTTCCCTTACAAGTTGACCCAGGATGGACATTCCCCCTAGAGCGTTAGTCGTGACGTTGCCCACCCCTGTGAGGTCGACAACGGCCAGCACTTTCACCACCACTGCTTCGCCGAGCAGTAAGCCGACGAAGGCGAATACGCTCGAATACGACGCGCTCGCGAATACAAAAATACGCTCCTGAGGCGCGTGGTTTTGGTTTCGGATTTTCAAAAAATAGAATACATCCAAGGAGAATTGTCTCCCATTCTGCTATCTCATCTTTGCCAGAAAGCCTCTCATTAAAGATCTAATTAATGAATTTTAGGTAATTAGTAATCTAGTGGAAAAACAACATCTATGCTGCTCTCGCGAATTTTTTTCTTAAAAGAATCTTTAAAGAAAACGAAAATCATCCTGTAAAATACACCGTGTCAGCATGGCCGCCTAAAGGACTACGGTGGACCAATAAGTTTCGGGCGTAAGTGTCTCTGACGATGATTCTCATCATCATCATTTCGCCTCTGATGGCGCTGATCGCGCTGATCACTCAGATCTTTAACGTTGCTAGCCAAAAATATTGCTTCGCTAGTGTGTTTCTTTCGCAAAATAACAGAAAGTTCCATAATACAAAGTTCCGCAATAATACAAATTCCATCTTACAAGTGTGTCAGCGTAGAATGATATCCCATATTGTTGCAATGAGCTGTACGCAAAACATGTCTGTTTCCTAGAAACCAGAATCCTAACCTTGCCAACTGACATATCTAGCATTTTGTCCTAATACTACGTTAATACTACGTTTGAACGTATCTTGCGACTTCGACTTACACCTTATATTTCACGTCAAGCTGCTGACCACATGTGAGCGAGTCACAGGCACCTATATCACAACACACTCTACAGAGAAAGAATAAGGGAGAGCTTTCGGATGTTGGACTGGGTACCTTTCGAATCATCTCGAAGTCCTGGGCCCGGTGCTGCCTGGAAAGAAGCGGGATGCGGGGCTCGGCGGTGCCCCCGGCAGAGGAGGGTCTTGAGCCCGGCGGCTGCCGCTGAGCTCCTCCTCTTCCCAGGTTGCGGTACAGGTAATTGACGATGATGAACTCCAACATTGAGGCATAAATGAAAAACATGCACACGCCGTCCCACAGGTTCATTGCTGTCAGCCCGGACACCACGGGCAGCGTAGAACGGAAACTGTTAGTCGTGGTGCAAAAGTTGAGCATGGTTGTGACACCAATCATCACACGGGCCGGAACAGCATTAATATCCAGCCAGAAACTGATGAAGGAGCTCGTTACTAGCACAATGCCCGGAACAAACACTGTGCTGATGTAGAAGGTTTTATCTCGCGTAAACACCAAGAGCACACGGAGGCAGCTGTAGTTACCTGCAAAGATAAGATTATTCAAGATGGTCCAAAGGGCACGTTTACGTGTAACGGTCATGTTTGCTTGTAAAAGGTATGCATCGACACTACAACATAAAAAGAATTAAATCTTGACGCTTCGGAACCAGTTGATGGAACCAGAACTGGTTCCGAAACGTCAAGACTTTTAATTGTTTGCATGTTGTTGTGTCGGTGCATACTTTTTTACAAGTAGATAAGAGTATTATTGCACATGGCGTATGTTGAGTTCACATATGAGTATCACGCTGTCGCTGCAACATCAAGATTTATGAAAGCCGGTTGCCGGTGTGACATGGAGTGATTGATTGATTGATTGATTGATTGAAAGAAAAAAATGGGGATTGTAGCCCTCATCACGAGGGCCGGCTACCCCAGATCACCTAAGGAAAGGAATGCCAGACACATGGAATGACATGGAGTGAATTGGGGAGTCCTCATTGACTACATGACATCCAAAAATGGTGTACTCTTTTAAAGCGTAGCTACATAGGCTATACAGGTTCGTCATTGGCTTTATAAGGCAATGTGATATGTAACATGGTACTGTCACGAGTCATCACCACGTGATTGCCAGCTTGTGTTCGTGGTACATTGAAATTGTTAAAGTAACAATGAAAAAAAAAACGTACACGATTTCACAAAAGAGGGTTTCAATAACAATTTATTAGCATTTCAAAAGGAGTTTTTGACCAAAAATATTTGCCCCCACAGTTGAAGGGACTGTAAAGAGAATGGTAAACCTAAACCTAAATGGTAAGCCTCGGACAACGCCAATCAGACAGCGCCCTCTTGCGCGGACAACTCCAATCAGGGGGCGACCGGCGAGCGTATGGGGCGGCGTCTGCAGGTCGTGGAGAGTATGTGATCGGTTTGCGGAATGTCACTTCTAGGTTAACGTTGGACGTGTTCGTACAGCCAGGACACTGTGTTCCACGTGACATGGTTGCATCGCAACTCACACTGGTAAGCAAAAGTCAGCGTATTTACCGAGGCATTTTTCCTTTACAGTTTCCACAGTGTTGACGAACATGAAGTGGATAAGCTCGGAGACAATCACTTTAGCTGCGCTGCTCCCATTCGTGTGCCGGGCTTAGGACATTATAACGTTACTACGGCTGAGGCTTCCGTAGCTGCAGAGGGAGTGTGAATCTTTAAAACTCGTTTATTTGATATGTTCCGTATTTTCACGCGTGTTAGCCGTGGCTTATGCGCGATTTCTTTTTCTCACGGGCGCTCTCCGGCATACCCGCCAGCGCGGCTTATCTGATCACCTTTCTCCCTGGCATTTTCACAATACCCAGGATTTAATGGAAGGGCCGACAGTGTCTCACGTTTTTTCCCGAACAGCACCGCCCTGCAAATGCACGACCAATGCGTAACAGGGGCGCGTCCACATTCGAGCAGACTGACCTTCGTGGTACAGCTTGGGACAAAAGTTTACGGAACACGCGAGCCACGTACTTTTTCTTCGGTGCGACACCCTAGCGGCTGCCGGAATCGGGTGAGTCCACTGTTTCGAAGGGGTGGACGGATGCGCTGTTAGCGACACACAGTGGTGGTTCCAGTGTCGCTTATGCGTGCCTGGGAAGTACAAGTTACCGCTGTGTGTCGCTAACAGCGCACCCTTCCACCCCTCCGAAACAGTGAACTCACTCGCTTCCGGCAGCCGCTAGGGTGTCGCACCGGAGAAAGAGTACGTCGTTCGCGTGTTCCGTAAACTTTTGTCCCAACCTGTACCGTCCCCCACGCAGCTCTAATGAAAGGGGTGACAGTGATTCATGCCTTCTGGAAGTGACTGGAAGTGATCTGGTTCAATGATTCATGTCGGAGCCGCCATGCTACGCACGCCCAAGTGGTCCAGTGGGTGGACAACTTGGGTGGACCACAAGTGGACCAGTAGGTGGCCGCATCCTGGAGGAGCATCTCGACGGAAACCCTTGACATAGCTTTCAGAAAATGCCTTAGTGAGCCGCTCTGTAATGCTTCCGATGTTAGCCTCTCTTCTGTCGAATAAGTGATATCCATTTTCACTGCATTAAAGTCACAGTTTGATTTTGTATCTGTATCACTGGTTTACCGCATAAATCAGTCGCGTCGTATCGTCCGCGCCTTAGCTGCGAGTGCGGCTTACGTGCCGGAAAATGTTCAAAATATTCCGAAAAACGGGTCCTGCGACTTATCTGGGGTGCGGATTATACGCGTGAAATTATAGTTATCTGTTGGCCTAGAAGCTTGTGAAGCAGTTCCGAACATTACCATATCGGTCTCATACACACGTTTCGAGATGCGATAGTCGCTTCAACGGCCCGCGTATTTCGTATCATTACCTCCCGCCATAAAAAAAGACTATTAAAAAAGCAAACAAACAAACAAAAACACTGAAGACTGCTTTTCGAATAAATGATTCGCAAACATAAATCAAAAGATGGGTTGTCTTGTGGAGCTCTAATTGGGTCCTCGAAGAAAATCCGTCGCAAGTGGCCCCCTATTTATACTACGGGGATTTCGTGCACTTAGGCTGAGGGCAAAACGTGGTCAAGTGTGACAACTCGAGTCTCGCCGATACGCGCCTCATAATAGCACCGGACACTTAACGAAACAGAGTTCTACTTGTGTGTACATGACACGAAAATATCAAGCTGCCTTTCGTTGTTTGCGCATGCAGAGCAAATCTCGATATTGTGCTGAAGACGGCGCGCATCCTGGGTCGATATTCGAGAGCATCCCGCATTTTCGTTCCATTCCAGGCTATGGTATGTACACACAGACTAAACACACACGAGCCTGGTTTTCCCAATTACAACGACGTCCTTTTTCTTTCGATTTATGGGGCCTTATAAACTTACGAATGCTCACGCGGTGCAGTAAAAGCGAGAAATCGCATCGGCGAAGAAAGAAATAACTTCGCGTCCTTGAAATATAATTGGAATTGAGCAACGCGAAGGACGATCACATAATGGGAAAGCGTATTATATTTATTTCCTGTTGGAAGTGGAATTTTTCAACCTCGTGAACGAAAGGGCTACGAACGAAAGGGCTCCAAGCGTGAGCGAAAGGGCTATGCGCTACAGTTGCAAAAATATGGCGAGATATATCATTACTACTAGCGGCTCTGGGGATATATGCACTAGGATTTTTGTAGAGTCGTAGGGTTCAATTGCATTGGGTTGGCATACGTATGGTCTTCAGGGAGTGTTAACGATGTCGCTAGAAAAGGGCGATAAAAATAATGCAGAACGAAAACAAAAGAAGCAGTATGAACGAAGCAAGAAGTGTACATTTTGTTTTCAAACAGTGCAAGATCAGCGTGAGGCAACCAATTGGCGAAAGAAGCTTGTTCCTGATATATCACTAAAAGGACATTCGCATCCGTCCCGGTCGATTCCTAAACAACAGCGCCGTTATACTCCTCGTTCATCCACGAAAACGATGCCGAAAATCCTACATGAATTAGCGGAGTGGATTCCGTGCAATTTGCAACGCACGGCAAGAGCAGACGCCAGATTCTCTCTCTGGAATTAGGAGAAAACGTCATACGGACAAGTCCAATCACGGAGCGCCCTTTGGCAAGGAGGGTAACACCATGTTCCACGCGACATGGTCGAACCAGAACTCACGCTCATGGTCGAAAATAGGCGTATTTACAGATGGACTTTTCACCTAGAATATTGCTACGCGAACGCGAGGCAGACGAGCTCGGAGACAATCGCCTGCGCCGCGCTCCCATTGGTATGCCTGACATACGTCATCATGATGTCGCTATCGCTGGGGCTACCCTACGTGCAGAGGCAGTGCGAGTGTTTAAGACTCAAGCAGAGAAACCCACTTCTCAGCTGTACCATGCGACTTTCTTCTGCACAAAAGCAGTGATTTGAGGAAAGAGTAGCAAAAATTGCGCGCACTTGTGCTTGACTTTAAAAACTGAAGCATATGCTAATAAACTAAGAAAAACACACTCATGTGTGGTATCAGATAATCCTTGCATAATGCTACATGCACAACCGCATTGTCCTTTCGTAAAGAAAGCACAGGACAAGGGCGCACAAATTCCTTTAAGCGAGAGGGGAAAAGGCTTAAGACCTCAGGAATAATCGCAGAGTCACCGGACATCGCTACGCGGCTAACACAAGATAACAACAAGTCTAATTTTAGATTATATAAACAAAATACAGAAAGCAACACTGAAGATTCTTGTTTAAGTTTAATTTGTAGAAGCTTTCGCGTGGAGGACCACGCTTCCTCAGGTCCTACCTGAGGAAGCGTGCCGTGGACCTCCATGCGAAAGCTTGTACAAATTTTTGTTTATCATTTATTTAATATTTAAGCTGTTTTTAAAAGAGAAATTTGGCCAAGTAGACTCTGAAGCGGTGTTTAACATTACTGTATCGGTCTCGTACACAAGTTCCCGGATGCGACGGTCCCTTGAATGAGCTCTTTACTAATCACGTCGCACTCTTGAGGCTCTTGCGCGATTCACATTTGTCGCGTGCCAAAACAAGCCCACGTGCATAGCACGCAATCACACAACCAGTCTCGCAGCTGTGCCAACCAGGCTTTCGTGTCTCCAGAGCATCTTGCACGATGAATTAGCACTGGGAACGGGACAGAGAGAAGAGACGGCAGCATAGGTGCTAGTCTTCCAACAAAAGAATTTATTGGCAACATAATACTGTCTTTAAGTATCACACTCACACGGCTAATACGTCATCCACGGAGTACCTGAAGGGGTACCTGTTGTTATACCTTATATGCATAGATTGGTCCCATAATTTAAAGAAACTTGCAAACAGACATTCTATTCCTGTGGCACTCTCTGCTCCAGAAACATCAGAGCAATTGTGCAATATGACCTGTCATAGAAAGAACATCGGTCAATGTGACGTAAAACATCTCAAGAAGTTTATTCCATGTAGGGTAAATGTGATCTGTGAAATACCGCTGACCTGCGGTAAATTATACATTGGGCAGACGGGTCGTTGTTTAAACGTTAGGCTATGGGAGCATGCTGCTACCCTTAGGAGTACCCAGTCTGGTCACTTGTCTGTGCATTGTAACACGTGTGACTGTTCTCCAAGATCCTCGGAGACGAGGATAAAAGGTGGTTCTTGTGATCAGCGTACGAGAGAAATAATAGAGGCATTCGAAAGAAAAGAAAAAAAAAACCGAGCGATAGTGTGTAAGTCATGCTTCTACCACTTTGTTTGATAACGAAGTAAAATTCCTAAAAATGTGGGACAAGGCGAAGGATGATGAGTGCGTGGATGACGTATTAGCCGTGTGAGTGTGGCATTTAAAGACAGTATTATGTTGCCAATAAATTCTTTTGTTGGTAGTCTAGCACCTGTCCTGTCGCCTTTTCTCTCTTTCTCGTTCCCAGTGCTAGTTCATCATCCAAGATCAACACCAACACGCCCGGTTTTTCACTTTGATGCCACTCCAGAGCACGTGTCGTAGTCGAAGGGAGCTGTTCGGCCTGGATCCGATGCCGCCATCTGTCGAGTGCAGAGGTAATGCTCCGTAGCGCCTTCAAGGTCACAGGGGGCACCACGCACGCGCATTGGCGATTGTAGAAGACTTCCATTAGCTTAGTCGCACCATACTGGGCAACAACCAAAAAGAGATGAACAAGGAAGGTCCAAAGCAGCACAGTGCATTGAAAGTTCAGGTGCGTACAGGTGATACAGTGCCTGTAGAGATTGCTAGTAAGTGTTCGGGCTGTGATTGATGCGCATAGTACAGTGTGAGCACGTATCTTATGTCTATCTTTATTAATTCCCCCTTTCTAATCGTGGCTATGACAGAGGCAAGACAGATGAACAGAAGACAGCATGGAGGAGTGGGAGAGGGGGTGTCAGTACGCATACTGGAGCGAATTGAGCAAGAGCTCTGTACTCACGCGCCTGTGTCGGAAAACATCGGGGAAACCTCAGACAGCAGAGTCTGGTCCCTCCCCCCACACTGTGCATTAGCATAACCCTGGTTGCAGGGATGGCCATAAATACATGTTTTATGTATTTAAATATAAATACAAAATACTTCGCTTAAATATGTATTTAAATACTTGGCGTAAATACTTTGTATGCGGGTGCAGTATTTAAATACGAAATATAAATACATTATTTAAATACCCTAAATTCTTTCATAAATACATTGAATGAGAAAATAACTGTAAGATCAATATAGATTGAACAACCGTTTATATGGGCATTCGTGCAGGTCGTTACGAAGTTATAACGTTCTCTCATCATGGTCATTTTAATGATTAAATGATTTAATGAGGCTCGTGCACATCATGTGACGCTCAGCCTTTGAGCGCCTTGGAGTCACGTGACATGGGAAAATATGGGGATGCGTCACAGTCGTCCGAATGAAGCAGCAATGTGGGTTCTTACAATTGCCTCTCGTAATTGCACGCATACCGCTACAGTTCCCGTCATGCCCTCCTACTGTAACTTCGGTACGGCCATATGTTTCCCAATGCCACGTGACCAAACGTGACGTCACTGCACAAGCCTCATTAAACGATTTTATCGTCCACGCAGCACTTGTTTGATCAGACGATGTTTGGTTCGTGAAAGAAACGAGCCTCACCACAGGATCTGAACGATGCACATCCGGAAGGTCCTGTAGCATCTAAACATCGGTCCTTGAGACTTTCTGAAGTTTCAGAGCCAAAGGCTCATATTTGGTATACTGAGTGCGGCATTGGTAAAAAATTAGAAACGTTGATGCTATTCGATTGCTGACACAAGTGTCAGCAATGTGTGTCCAAAAGAAACTTGCAAAAATGTACTAGTCCTTCAAACCAGGTGAATAACATCTATAGCCTCTCAGCAAAGCTACAGTCACAACAGTCCATGAAGCGGCAACATTTTGAAATATGCGCATTTGATATATTTACATGTACCTACAAAGTATTTAGGCAAATAACAAAAATGGTATTTAAATATAAATATGTCTACCTTTGTCTAGACTATTTAAATACGCAATATAAATACATGTATTTATATTGCAAATAGTAGTAGTATTAGTGTAATGTATTTAAATACTGCCCATCTGCCTGGTTACTACCACAGACGAGCGGTTGCTGTGCCTGACAACCACTGGACGCTTGTATTATCTTTCTACATCCCGCAACAACATGTAACTAAAAAAAAAGGACAATAAGAGGAAATATTAAGCACCTCTCCACGTATGCCTCTTGTCGCAGTAGCCGGTTTCATTTTTGGCAAGGTAAGCGTTATGGCTGCGCATGGAGGTCGCCGTGTTTATGGACGGCTCCGTCGGTGACCAGTCGATCTTCAGTTGAGATTCCTCATGTGACACTGACAAGCAGAACGCACACATATCAGACACTGTAGTTGTGGAAACAAACAGCAGTTGTTGCCAATAGAACGGCAGATTGTTTTATAAGGAGGAAACAACTTACTGCTCTCAACAGCAAAAGGGCATTTGGGATTGTCGAAGGGGAAGATCTTCAAGTTTCCCTGACACACGAGCGTCATATGCCTCCTGGAATGAGAAACGCAGATGAGACGCTACGTCACCTACCTCATTAATGACATCATTATTTGTGACGTTCTGACGAACCCTTTACAACCACACCTAAATAGAGAAAGCCTGCGCGTTGCCTCCTCTCCCCCTTTCAATTAAGAGTCAGAATTCGTTTGCTGCTGCGATTCACCGTTCTACGATTTCAAGAATCCGCAAATGATTGCAGCTCAGCTGGAGCCTACAGACCTAAATATTTAGCCAAAAAGTGCAAGACGCTTTCCAGAAAGTTAGTTTTGAAAAAGATTGAGACCGTTTTGCGCTTTATTTCCAAGTCTCCCCATTTAGTACGCGAGGAGGTTCAATCACAACTCGCAGACGACGGTGACGCAGACGACGGGGTTCTTCTCCATGGCCACGACCGCTGAAAGCACGCTCGCGATTGCCTACGGCCGCTGAAAATACGACCCTGATTGGCTGACTCTTAATTGTTACGTCACGTCGACGAGCGCGCAGTCTTTGACTAGGTGGTGTTGGCCGTTAGCAGTGAGACACCGATTAACTTCTGACTACACCCAAATTCGAGAGAAAAGTTATGCGCAGGAAAATGTGTGGGCACCTGACACAAGGCATCCTGTGATGTAGAGTGCTTCAATAGGTTTGGAATTGTGGCGATTACCCCATTACACGCGAAACATTGCACGCGAAACGTGAGATATGAGAACGAAGTTAAATGACCTATATACAACTCGGTTTTGAAACAGCTGTCCTCAATTGAGCCTCATAGTCCGCTTTGTCCAATAAAGCTGTTTAGAAACAATTGAGCTGTCCTCTGCTGGCTGTGCTACGCCGAACAAAAGGGAAATGAAAGAAAAACCAACAACAGCAAAATGAAAGAGGCACCGATGGTCATTGGGATACAGAGCATGCTACTAAAGCGTCTGGAGCAAGCCGCTAGACACCAGAAGCCCCATGAACATTAGAATACCTCTATGGTGTTCCACAAGGTTCTGACATGGGCCAATAATTGCAGCTAGGTTGAATGCCTGCCTTCTGACAGTATTCAGCTGAGCACAGAGGAGCCACATCTCCGTTTCGTAGAGCTCACATTCTGTCAGGACATGCTCGATGTTCGCCACGACGCCACATTTGGAGCATATGATGGTGCCATAGTTTCCGATCCCGTTGCATTGTGGAGTAAAGGCTAGATTAAGACATAGTCTCTGCAGGAGGGACGTAAAATAGCGTGGTAAACGATCTGGAACTGAGAAAGGCAAATTTGGATCCACCGAATACATGAGAGACCTGTCAGCGATGCTCCGACTCCATTGCTGTTCAAACTGAATATATCGATTTTCTCAGCTATTATAGGAAGAAAGGTGCTGAATTGTCGTACATATAGGAATAAAAAAAGTTAATATCGTGAGTTTGATTGAACAGAACATAGTGTCGCACGTTAACTAACATACGGCAAAGGTTACACTTACCAATTTACTACTTACTATTATACCAATTACACAGCACGGACATCGCCCTCTCGTCAACATACCAAGGCCTCGTTCGTTTTCATTTTCCCCTTCATTCTTTTAAAGAACCAAGGACTCCAGCCGTCTCTGTTTAGGTGCCGCTCCTTTTAGTTAAACGTTCCCACCCGCTCACTACCGGTTCTCGCAGTTAGCATACATTTAGTTTTCGTGATGTGGCTTCTTTAAAGCCTCTTCTTTTTCTTTTTATCTTGGCTTCTTTTGGATGCAACGATGTGGCTTCTTTAAAGCAGCCACATCGCTGCGGACCCAGCGAAAGCAAAATTTAATAGCACTAAAAATTCGCTACAATGTTTGGAAGAACAGTTACCGATAATATATTGCAGTCTACATGTAACTAACAAGTCATTCTGTCATGGAAACCACACTTTTTGAAATACATCGCCGCCATTCGTTGATATCGCTCAAAGATGTTCAATAACACTGCTTACGGAATATGAAATTGTACCTCCTCTCTACAGCATCAATATAGTGCAGAGTACGAAAGAAGTTCAACATGCACGCGTTTGGTGTGCCCCGTAAACCTTCCTGAAAACGTTTATTTTTAATTTCCAATACAGTTCAAACGAAACACTTCAAATTTTCATCACGTTGTAACAGCCTCGAATGGAGGGGCAATTCTGAGCTTTAGTTCATCGAGCTCATCAGTGCATCAGAAACAATATTCTTCCGCTATCCCCACAGGAATAAACCAAACACCGCAAATTCTTGTCACTGCGGTATCATGCCCCTGGTGGTGTTTTAGACGCGGTGCAATCGCTGAACTATACCTATCGCAGCAATCAAACTAATATGTCACACGCAGACTTGTGCCCGTTACCGAAAAAAAGGAACTAAATACCGTTACCCGTTACTTCAGGTAAAAGTAACTAAATACGTTACTCGTTACCAACATACAAAAGTAACGAGTTCTCGTTACTCACAGGTAACGAGTTACTTTTATGTTACCGCAGCATAGTTAAGGGAGCCAACGAGCATGCCGTCACTTGCCTTCAACTCTTTATTAATGAGGAATTGCACTTCAGAAGAAGCTGATACTCGAAATTTGTCGTCCGTCCTTTGTGTTCCGTGTCTCTCGGCCCGTTACCATGAGTCTATATCAGTTTGCCTGGACCTTCTCCCTTGTTTCCGAAGTGGGGGTGATCGGAGATTACGAAAACACAAGGAAAAACACTGGTTTTCATGCCACCGATCACCAACGGTTCCCCAAAACAGACGAGGGGCTGCGTCATAATTTAGAGTGCTCAGAAGCTTAGCAGACAAGAAAAGGCTAGAAGTCGAAACGCGTTTTTTGTAGCCATAGCACAATTGGTGGCCATTCTTGGGAAGGAGTGATGGTCGGAGATTACGGAAACAAGAGAAATGACGACAATACATCCAGCGAGGGACTGCAATAATACTTTGAGTCACACGTCACGCATTTCAAATCTGCATGCATTGCGCCACACAGAGTGCCGAAATGTGTTCCCCCGCGCTGAAGAAAAGGAACGAGTAACGTCAGTAACGAGTTACCAACTTTTGGAACTGATTCCGTTACTATTACATTTTTTTTTAAAGTAACTGAATCGTTACTTCGTTACCAAAAAAGTAACCGTTACCAAGTAACGAGTTACTTGTAACGAGTTAGGCACAACTCTGGTCACACGTCATATACGTCGTCTACCCCTCGTAACAATCTATTCTGACATAAGGGTTGTACATCACTGTTAGACAGCCAGATTTGCAGTTCATCACCAGCACGCAGTAATGGAACTTTCACCGCCATCATTGTGTATCGGCGATTCGCAGCCTCTAATTACGTTCCCTGATGGAAGCTGATTTCCTGGGTGCCTAACCTCTTCTGCGCAGATATTTCCTCGTCTCGAACCCTGGAAATGTTAACCCAGGTAATGGAATTATCCCACCATCAGCCTTTCTTGCTCTTCACATCGTTGATGGTTCAGGCCATCAGAATGGCTGCTAGCGTTAGAACTCATGCACATGTTATATATATATGTTTGCCAGTTGTATGTGCTTTCTGTTGGCTCCCCTTGTCTTTGCATTATTCCTGCTACTATCCAGAAAGAAGCCACCTTAAGCCTGCTATAGGGGCACATACATCAAGCAGTTTATGTTTATGTAGCCGATCCCAGTGGGAATACACAAGGTTGACTTGGAATATACGCTCACGAGCCTCCGTGCACTTTGCCCAAAATCATTCTTTAACATTATTTATTCGTACCGCATATTTTCACAACAGTTTCCATAGGCAACGCAGGAGGCTACACAGAAATTGAGGAATGTTCACGAAATCTGAACGATGTGCTACACGCTCCGACAAATCATCACTGCGCTGGTGATTTGAATTTCGGTTTTTGGTAGGGAGGCACACGTCCAATAAGAAGCGCTTTTGTGTTTATCACATTGAAAACAAAACACCAAAAATCGTTCTAATATAGAAATGATTTTACAGCACACGGAGGCGTGCGAACCTTCGTTTCTTCGGTTTGTAATTTGAGCATTTAAAAGGATAAGTGGCGAGCCAATTAGGGGTTCAAACACCCCCCGGAATTCATACATTTGCTAGGGCGTTTGGAAGAGGGAAACGAGGGTGATGTCCTCCTTCTCCATGTGAAGTCCCCTTAGAATTACTCCGGAAATATTTTTTTCTTGCTACGCCTCTGGAAAGGATAGTTTGCTCTTCAAGCATCAACTCATAGATCGTTGCTTCTATAGGTACTCCATTCCCTACCGTGCTTCACTTTTCGACGATTTGAGCGGTACAATTTATTACCGACATGGTAAATAATTAGAATCCATACGGTTTGAAATTCCCTCGCGGAGAAACGTATGCATGACGTCAGTGTGACGACATTGTAACGACACGAGGGCGTTCCCTTTCACCTGGCCCCAACTGTGTGGATGATCTGCTTCGATCGCTCCTGCCACGGAACCCCTCGCGTTCCGCCTTGGGAGATACGCGAGGGGGACGCGTGGTGGGGGGACGCTTACACGTGACCATCCTGGCGGAACGTCACGGGAACGCCAAGTGAGCTGATGAGGAGGTTCTCCTGTTTGCTCCTCCCGTGGGTGTGCGCCCGTTGATGGCTCTCACGACGTAACTCTCCACGTGGATTTCAAGCGAAAGCGTCCCAAGGAGAGTTGTTTGGAGTCGGTTGCTCCAACCAGAGACATTTATTTCAATGACGCCCGGAAGTTAAGTTTCCCTTTAAAGGAGCGGAGGACCAACGTGCAAGGGTCCAACACATGTTATAGCGTGCTCACCTAAGAGTGTAGACGACCGTGCCATTGGGATAAAGGCGTAGGCTCATGTGTATGGGCGTGAGGGGTGTCTTGAATTCCCCGTGCTTGAGGAAGTAGATATCGGGCTTCCAAACCTTGTCCTGGTGTAAGAGGCCGTTGAGATGGCCCTTCCGGCTGTCGTCGTCCATGAACCGAAGACGCCCGTCCTCCCAGCGCTGATGCAGCAGGAATTCAATCTCGTATTTCTGCGATGGAAAAACGAATGTCACGAAAATTACATGTTTCGCCATTACGTCTTACAGATGTTGCACGAAGGTCTGTAACTTACCAAGCTAGATTCGTCGGGCGACGATAACGTTAATAATAGTACGCTGACGTTCACTTGTGTTTGCTCTAGAAGATAAAACCATTATTCGCTACGTATGACATATATTACATAATAAACCTGTTGGTCATAGCAATGGCAAGTACTGCAAGGTCACCCAACTGAGTACGACACCATAGGATTGGATTCACAGACATCGCACAATCTGCATATTCCGAAATACCTTGCTCCGTCCCCTCTATCCCCCAAACCCCGTTTTCAGTCAGTGTGGATTGGGGGTTTTCAACCGGTGGGGAATTCCCAACGTGGGAGAATTTCGGAATGTCATGGTGGGGGGGGGGGGGATAACACAATGTAACATTCATCCCCAATCTGCCCTTTCGCGTACTCCGCGTAATATATCATTCACAGGACACCTCCCTCGCCGAGAACACCTCGACGGTATGTCATGATCACTACTAGGTGCGCACGCTACTGGAAGGGCTATCTAGCGGTTAGGTCTCTCGCCACAAACACTACCCAGTTTTGGGTCTACAGAAGGATAGTAAAGTGGGCTTTTAATGGCGTGTGCTTATGCACTCGGAAGAGTGGACCCGGAATAAACAGGTTGCATTCGGCTATGCCTAGAGAAAAACCGTCGCCGCGTCAGTTTTTCTGCTTCAGAATCCTCAAAGGTAACGATCTATTACGCAATATAAACCAACTGTGTAACTGAACCGGCCCAGTTACCACTTGTCATTTGTCCCCTTGTCGTTGCCCAGTTACCCTTGTCGTTATACTCTTCCACTGTACTGGTCGGCAGACCCACAGCCTCGCGAGACAACTTTTGATTAGTGCACAGGGGAAAACAAAAACAAAAATAGTAGTACCTAAATATTTTAATTAATATTTTCGTGCATTCGTAATGTTGCCGCTGTGTTTGCCTCGATGCCCTTCGTTCGTTCTTTCAATGAGGGTCAGAGAAGCATAATAAAAAAAGTAACACAGAAAAGCTGTGTGTATACATTGCCACAACTTATAATAGCAATAGAAAAAGAGGCAACACGCGATGGTTAGGGATATGATTAGGGGTACCTCGCTGTGCGGGTGTGTGTTTCGTTTGGTTGTGTAGTCCTAATCGATGTAGGAATTTAGTGAAATCTGGGAATTTTGGGAAATAATTGGGTATTTAGTGGAATGAACTTTTATATATTACTTCTATCGAAGTGTTAAGTTTCTCAGCATGAGTGTTACATGTATAGCTTTACACAAGAAAGGCCACGGTGCAAGTAAAGTCTCCCCTAAGAAATCCGAATATCGGCGTGTCCGAGTTAAAAAGTTAAGTGGATGTCCTCTGGGACTTCCTTCGATGTTGGAAAACCTCAGAAGATATAGAATGATGAGGGCGCACACGTTCCTGGTCCATATTATGATCGAGTCTCATTGAAAAAATAAGGAGTAATGTTATTTCTTTTGTGAACTGGATGCATTGCCTTAACTGTTAGTCCTTTCCGGGACTAAATGCAGGGAGCTTAGGAGCTACATGCATTGTTGAGGAGTAAATATCAGTGTCAAGGGACTAGGACGCAATCTAGGGGACGATAGAAACTGCCATTGCTACCCCATTTACTGATCTTTTTGTCAGAGTGAATAAGTATTCATTAGCACATTCTCATTAAGATTTAAACTTCATATTCGAAACTTAGGGTGCGAAAAAAAATCAACACGCGAAAATTTGTAATTTTTCTGTTGGACCGAGCTACGAGGTGGCAACGTAACGTATCCTTTTGGCACAACAACAACAACAATAGATGCTGACGATGAGATGGGGTGTTTCACCGCGGCGGTGCGATACACTGCCCCACTGTTTCGTTTCTTTTTGTTTCTTGTTTTCTTTCCCTTTCCTTTCTTTTTGTTTCTTTTCTTTTCCTTCCCTTTCGTTCTGTTTCTTGTTTTCTTTCCCTTTCCTTTCTTTCTGTTGCTTTTTGTTTTTCTTTCTTTCCTCTGTTTCGATCCCCCTTTTTCTTTTTCCTTCCTTTTCTTTTTCGTTTGCCCCTTCCCCCTTTTTTTCAGAATAGCAAGCCGGCTCTTTGCCTGGCTAACCTTTCCTTTCTTTTTTTCTTAATAAACATATCCCCCCCCCCCCCCCCCCCCCCACTGTACGTGGAGCATCGTATGAAGATGATGAGGGAAGGATGAAAACACGAGAACAAACTAAAGCGTCTGGAGCAATCTAGTGGACGACAGGAAGCCCGTGAACACGTGAAGAACCCCACGATGGAGCACAGGATCGTCATAGGGGCCAATGGGAGCAACTAAGTTGAGTGGTCTCTTGCTGATACGAGCAAGCTCATCACACAGTATCCGCCTTTGCGGGCCGTAGAGCGCACATTCCATAAGAATGTGCTGGGAGTTCGCCGCGACACCGCACGTGGAGCAGAGGCTTGTGTCACAGCGTCTGACCATAGATTTGAATTGTGAGGTGAAAGCCGCCGCATTGAGGCGGAGTCTACGCAGGAACGAGGTAAAATGGTGTAATAAACGGGCACGGAAAGAAAACGACAAACTTGGGTCTACCGAATACATGAGAGATTGATCCGTGATGTCCCGGCGCCATTGCTGCAGAGCCAGGGGCTGAAACCACGCAGTTAGTAGGGTCCCCCTTTCGCCCTTCGACAGTACAATGGACACTGCTCTCGGGGACTCATGGGTAGCAGTTGCTGCTCTGTCAGCCCCCTGATTGCCTGTTAAACCGCAGTGACCAGGAATCCACTGCAGGGATATATGATAACCCCCACCACGTAGGCGCTGAACTTGGTGTAGAATGTCTACTACGATGGGGGGTTAACGGCCCACGAGGCCCCATGGTTGCTACGCATTGCAGAGCAGACCTTGAATCGGTGTAGACCACCCAGACACGCGGAGGAGCTTGGGATATCTGCCACAGAGATAGCAGGATGGCATACAGCTCCGCCGATGTTGATGACGTACGATGTGAGAGACGACATCCACGTGAAACTGCATCAGATAGGACAATAAAAGCACACGACGAACACTGCCGTGTGGTAGATACATCAGT
The DNA here is from genome assembly GCF_037126465.1 of Ornithodoros turicata. Taxonomy (NCBI): domain Eukaryota; kingdom Metazoa; phylum Arthropoda; class Arachnida; order Ixodida; family Argasidae; genus Ornithodoros; species Ornithodoros turicata. Next base: position 131,288,088 of record NC_088202.1, on the reverse strand, counting down.
GAAGAGGGCAGTGTGGCCAGGATACCTAAGGTGCATCATGTCCGCTGCCAGCTGTTGAAGAACTAAAGCTGGCACTTGATGCTTTGGAACCTTGAGGGCAGGGACGGATAGGGAGAGTGATGGCAGCGGAAGCGACCACGGAGGGGCCGTGGGAACTGTTGGGTGGATTACTAACGGAGGGCGATTGGGCCTGACATTCATGAGATACTTGAAGACAGCACTTTGCTTTCGCCGGTAGATTTTTACTAGAAGGGGATTACGACGGTGGTGTGTTCTGAGGCGCATGTGATGGCGGATGGTTTCCGTCTGCCGTAAGATTTCTATCGGTAACTCACGGGCTTCGGCTATCACCATCCGCGTTTCCGTGGTCTCGGAACACCACGACAAATCCTCAGGCTCCGCGCAAGGATGCACCGAAATCGCTGTTCTGGAGTCTGGGAGACGCCATGCAGGAGAGGGAGCCTGTACACAAATGTTCCACGCACTAAAGCGTGGTGGAGGGCCAGAAGGGACTTCTCATCCATTCTCCCCTTAGCTCCGGCAAAGTGGCCGGTGACAGATATCCACCGATGGGCGCCTTTGTGTCCAAGTAGTCGACCTGCTTCTTTTTCCTTTTGGCACATTTGCAGCAATAATCAATGAGTGCGTTTCGAAGAAAAGAAAAGAAAAGAAACTATTCCTTCACAGTTTCCAGGCATGAGGTCATTATGTTACCGGGAAATGTCACTTGAACACGACAGACATTTACACACATACATGAAATACTGCAGCACTGCTTTGTTGAATCCGGCAAACACGTAATTAATGGCTCACTATTCTGGAATGGAAAGTCGTCTTAATGGTTTGAACCGTAGAAGAATGTAAATTGATCTGTCCCTGTGCACGTCATGAAAGCACGTGGAAGGAATCAAGCGAGAGATAAAGGGAAAGAAGGAAGGACACGGCAACGATATACATAAAAAAATTATTTGCTACGGTTAAGTAAAAACGCACGTTTCTTTCATCTATCCCGCCAATTTACACCTTATGAAAGGGAATCATGCGAGTTAATGAGAAAATATTCCTTTAAAAGTGTACTTAAAGCAAGAAGGAAGAGGGGCTCCCGCAGAATTGAAGCTGCAAAAATTTTCAGCGCAATCGCGCGTAAATATGCAGGGTGATTTTTTGTGTTTTGCTCTAGCTCTCGTTCTTGCCTCTAACGATCTTTAGAGAACAAAAGCATCGTAGATGCGAAGCGACCGGCGTTTTCACGCTTGAAGATGAAGAACATGTCTTTGTGGATGATGAGCCTTCTTCCAAAGGAAGCCGCGATACTTTGAATGTGAAGGTTCTTACTAAATCGTTTCTTGCTTCTCGACCCTTCTAAAGTTTTAAGTGGGATGATTAATTGTTGTTGTTGTAAACTACGATTCTAAGGGTATGAAAGTATAGGAAGTACATAACCATGGGAAGATGGATATTACGTTTGCGTGCTGCGGGATGCGTGCCATTGTTTCTTAAAGATCCATGCATCGGAATTCGTATCAGTAAGAATAGCAATGATAACAATCTACTAACGGCATATACTGAGCTCGAAGCGAAATGATAGCGAATGCCTCACGCGGTGATTACTTTATTTATTTGTACATGTTTACAGACCGCCGTCTGGGATAGCATATTGACCACAAAGAATTAATAAAACAAACAAACAAAGAAAGAAAACTCTATCGTTATGACGTTATGACTCCCCCTATAGGACGACACAGGACAAAAACGTTGGCAGAACAAAAACAAAAAAGAACGTGAAAATGCCTTATTTTCTTGCAACGTGTCAAATATTTGTAAATGTAAACTCTGATAAGTAAAATTCAATATCACTTAATAGCGGGGCTTCGACAACACAACGGCACTGTTCTGCATAAATTCCAACGCAAGAAATTTTCCGAGCAGTTCCGAGCTTCTTCTCGGAAGCACACGAGAAGAAGCGTGAGGAGTGTAGTACGCGGTTACACATGCATCAACCTAGACCAAAGACGATACACTGTAAAGCACATGAATTACGTATTATAAAGAACGAAAAATGCGAAAATGCTGAAATCTTCGAATGTATCGTCTAGCGTTATTCACATGCCGTCGTCAAAATTACCATCGCTTGTGTTGTCACGGTTTGAATTACATTACGATTGTCCTAAATGTCCTACAGAGTGTTGCGCTTTCGCACTGCAGGCAAATAATCCGGTCATCTAAAATACAAAACTTACGTAAATGTAATATATCGCACTGTACCGTACTGTGTAGGGTGTATACAAGGGTACTGTGACAGAGGTAAAATGTAACTCTCAGAGGAACCAACACGCCGTAGACGTCTCGCAGCAGTCTATGGTAAATATAGAATAAGCACAACCCCGCATGAGGCCATATAACCATCGATCGGGTTGCGCAACAACCCGCACAGATTGGAAAGATTCACTCCAACGGCATGCGATTTTCCTGAAGGGTGATACATACAAACAAGCGATACGCGGAGGAAGAACATGAGAGCAGCATTCTTCTTTCCTACGTAGATGCGTATTCAGAGAACGCGTGAGCAAGTGTATCGAGAGTGAAGGATGCAAAGGCCTATTTAACACCGGTGGGATTTGGAGGCTGATGCATGCCAATTAAAGAATGGCAGTAGATGAACAAATTTAATCGAAGCATGCAACTGGGCGTTGTGAGGCCTTAAGTCGTTCTTCTGTTTTTTTTTTCTCCCTCAAACACTACTACGTTACCTAATGCGCAGTGTTACCAAAGGTAACGCACGTCCCTTCCGCTCAGTACAAAATGCTACAGGCACGGCAGACTTTCATCAACGACGTATACATATATATGGAGTGCTTAAAAGTCGTATAAGGAATTGGAATTGGAATTTGAAATGAAAGAAAAATATGGAGATGTTAGCCCCAACCCAGTCAGTACACTCTACCCCAAAACGCGTTTGTGAGTGGAAAACTAGAGCCAGAAAAAATAGAAAAACAAACAAACAGGAAAGAGGTAGCTTCCAGATTGATTTAGCAAATTATAGAAAATGCAAAACAGCTATTTTTCATACATATTCAATACCGTATTCTGCTATTTTCTTGTGCTGTCGGGACGTCACTGACGCATTGGAGTTACGTATTAGATTTATGTAATACGCAAAATTTACGTATAAATTTTACGACTACGACGTAAATAAGTTATGGCCTATTTACTAAAGGTGGATGGATATCCCTATTGAAAAACGCACAAAAATAAATATTGTAACAAGGTTTCTACTATTATGAAATTATGCGTATTCGCACGCAAACTGAGCGCAGCAGGCGGGATAGGACACTGGCAATGTTAAGGTTTTTTTCTCTTGATTTTCATAATTTGTTCACAAGGAACTGGACCAAGCAACACATTGTAAGTAAAGGTTTTGCACATAACACGCGCAGTTTCCCAAACACTCTCTTTATTTATTTTATCTCCATTCTTGGGTGACCCTGTATGTCGTTCACAATACTATAAGACGGTCTCACTTTGGACCTTAGCCTAAAGGGGCACATGGGCTCATACGCAGAGACCCATTATAGTAGCACATGTAGAGCAGGTACGACAAGTTGTTAAGAGTGTTGCTCAAATTGGTTTGCTTACCTTCAGGCCTATGTCTGAAGTCGTAACGAACAGGGTCTAATAAGTAGTCTAAAATTTGCTTGTCGGTGTAATTGTGGAATCTGGAAGAAATATGCATACATACAAAACATATATACGAGACAGACATACATTTCTGCGGGAAACATAACACTTCCGGGCATCCTCCTCAAATCACGTATTGTAAGCATTGGGGTCTTCTGCACTCATTACCCTAGCTACAAGTTGGTTGTGTCGTCGTGGTTGCAACGAACGACAGTCTAGGAAATGAAATGGGCACTAATTATGACGTCACTAAGAGAACGGACATACCAGAGGTGAGGTACGACAAAGCAAAGAGCAAGCAGGGGAATCTCCTTGATAAGCATACGATGATGATACTTTGGGGTGTTTATGTATGTGGGTATGTGTATGAAATGATTTGTGAAACATGATAAAAGCGATTTATGAAATCCAGTGCAGGGGACAACAAAAAAAGGAACGAATACAACAGAGAACTGACTGACAAACCAAAGGGTTTAATTAACAAAAGCACACACATAAATACACGACACACGTGTTCATTCCTTCTTTTGTTGTCTCCTGCACCGTTTTTTTTATCGTCTCTATCATGGATTACGAAATGACCCGGTCTTTCTCCCTTTTTAACGTATTGTGAAACTTATTATTTGTCCTTCTGTACTGTAAGTATTTCCTATCTACCTGTTATTGAAATATTGTTCTTGTTGGCTGGAAAGTTTGTAGCCTGTACCATCTTATTGCTGTATCGTACACTTAACGACTTTGGAAAATGATTGTATGTTATGCATGCTACACCCCCTATTCTAATCCATATGCATTGTAGGGTATTCGAATTAGGGTAAAAAAAAAAAAAAACGTACCTTATCATGTGCGATTCGTGTGCTTCGGCCAGTTGTTTGAGGAGTGACACGTAGAGGCCCAGGAGTAGCGTGCTGTACCACATCTTCAACTCCTACACGAGAAAAAAACAAAAACAAAAAAAACTTACTGGCAGATAGATAAAGGCATGCCTTGAGAGAGAGAGAGAGAGAAAAAAAAAACAGGCGCTGAAGTCGCATATCTTAACAGGTAAAAGAATCTGCTCTGGAACCCGGCGTGCTATAACAAAATACTAATCCATTCTTGGAGACCTTGCGTCCGTGTACCTAGGAAAGCGCACCAGGGTGCAAAGCACGGGTTGTGCATGCCAACGCCCAGCGCCTTCTGTACGTTAAATGGCCGCCTGAATAGCCTACCCATAGCCTTCCTTTTAAAGTCATCGTCTGAAATCCATCTCATCATTCTTTCACCGTTTGTTAGTCATTTTTTTTTGTGTGTGTGTCATCTTTGTCCTTTAATCTATCTCATCCTTCTTTCATCGTTTGTTAGTTCATCCTTTATTTCCTAATTATTTTCTTTGCCTTTTTATTTATTTTATTCTTCTTTCGTTTATTTTCGTTCTTTGCGGAATAGCAAGCCGACGTCCCGTATTGCTGACCTTTCCCCCGTTTTTTTTTTTGTGTTTTTCCCCTTTGGTCTAATAAATATATTGCCCCCCCCCCCTACCCATAGGTGCTCCGCGTGCTCTGATGTGCGACAAGTCAGAGAATTGAGTGTGTCGACCACTTGTAACTTGTATTGGACAAAACATTTTTATCGCCTGCTTTTTGTCGATATTACTGCCTCCAGACAGATACGTCATGGCATGCTTGCCATCCATCCATCCACTCACTGTAAATTCGGTATCGCTCTATTTCTAAAAGTTCGTTGGTACCGTTCTACAATACATAATGAAGGTATACCGTAAATAATTGGCGTTTCACCAAGATTGTTCGAACAGAAAGCTGTACGACCTGGATAATTATAGATCGCCTACACGGTGACTGCATACGAAGTATAAGCATGCGAAAAGCAGTATCAAAGCGAATCCTTGCATGTGTCGTGTATCTCGTGTCAGCCGAAAATAAGCGAAGAACCCAACCAGGGACATGGTTATAACTAGAACAGTTAATTTATTCCTTCGAAAGAAAAAACACAACATCATGAGAAGAACAATAGAGCTGAGTCTCGTTTAATGCCCTCATTGCAATTGCTGTAATGCGCAGACGAGGCACAGAACATGTTGGCACACGTTCAACCCTATAAATGGAAACGTGGACATAAAAATCGAATAATGGGCAATCCGGTGCCATTCACGTGGGCAGCTTACATTCTCGTTGTCTGTAGACGCAGAACATAAATTAAAATTAATGTCGGGATGGGACATTCTGGATGTTACAACGTCGTGCGCAGGATTTATTGTGGCCAGAAATAAACTTTGGTCTTTTACTGGAGCTGTGGCTCGTACAGATGGAGACTGGGTTTGTCCACTCCATCGGGTAATGATATTGCCTTTCCTATGGTTTCACCGTCTAATACGTTGATGACAGCTATGCGCAACTGGGTCAGTATGCCCCACACAAGGCAACGCCATACATGGGGCTCTTTGTTTGCAGATAGTGCGGCTGGCGGATAAGCCACGTCAGGATTTAAAGTAATTAGATTTGAAACCGAGATTCGTAACCGTCGTCGAACCTTAAATATTTTCCCAGGCAGGCAAGATTATTCCACGTGATGACCACCGAGATGCCGCGCATGATAGTTGTTTTCACGACGACGAGCGGCCAGGCAAGCCGCGAATGATCAACATGGTCACTCCATCATCAACAGACGGTTTTGTTTAGAAACATTGATATGTTGGGTCTCATGACGTCCTGATCTCAGTTGTCTCGCGACGTAAACCCCCAATTATTGTTATCATTACGTCCTCCTAAAGGCTGTCCTTTAAAGGTACAGTAAACTGAGGTACAACCACTATGTTCTTATGCACCATCACGTAGAATTAGCCATTGTGATGACACAGAAAGCATAAGCTGTTAGTTTTTTATACTCCCATCACATTAAATAATTTTTAATATAGATATTTTATAATAATATGGGTTTCTTTTATAAAGATAACGCCGATCACAGCGCCCATAGACGTCCGTTGAGAGAAGCGCAGGGAAGCCACCCCGGAATGGCGGACACGTCTCACGTGCCACTCAAGTGCTGCATGATAGACTTGAGGCGGAATATTGATAACTATTGAACCTTTTTGAAGAATGACGACAGTTCTTCAGTTGTTTGGTATAAATAATTGTAGCCCGCGGTAACGTATGCGCCATCTGTTTAAGTCTCCCATTTGCATCGTCTGCTCCCGACAGCCATCAGCCATTGTTTGTATCCGGTATGATAGGCATGACCAGAAAGTGAAAGTCGCGTTCTTGTCGCTGTTATGTGCAGAAACTTCACTTCCAGCCGATTCGCAAGGACTGCCTTGTCAATGCTGTAATGTTCACCAATCGTGCATCGTGCGGGACTTGAATTGTCTTCGCGTATTATGGCCTAAGTTGCTAACGCGCCACAAAAATACCAATCAGCAGCAGCAACGGGGCTTGAACTAGGCCCTTTTGGTGTTGAGGGAAAATACCATACCACAAGTCTATATGCAGGGCCCCGCAAAGCACTACAGTTATAACAAACCACTATGCGAATAAGGTGCCCATGTGGGGATTGGAGACAACCGAACCGCTCACGACTGATGACGATATCAGCAATAGAACGTTAGGTTTAACACGAACCTTGGTAAACGAACACAAGGTTGAAACCGAAGCCTGACTCAATACGTATTTTCTTTTCGTTATGCCACACAAGTGACGTCATCAGAATAGCGACGACGACCAAATAGACTGCGAAAACACTGCACGTGCGCCATAGTCGTGACCTCATCCGTTACCCGTATAGTAATAGAGCTTTGGGGGATGAGGATATCAGTAACATGTTAGCAAAACAATACAGGGTTTCGACGTGACATTTTCAACTGTCGCCGACATTTAAACAATTGGCGCCGCTCTACACACGTAAAAACAAATGAATATTTAACACTGGACCACGTACGCTCATATAATAAACGCGATTCAATTTACGAAGATCGACAGCGAACGTTCTGGACGTAAAAATATTCCCACATCTGGCCCACATTCACCCAAGTCTGAAAAAGAGCCATGCCAGCAAGGCGGCTTCAATAATCTCCTTTTCACCGAAGCAAGCAGCGTCGGCTTTTGCTACACGTCGTCTCGTAGTAAGTGTGTCGCCCCATTAGGGTACCTCATAAAATGTCCCGGATGCACCGTAAAACCGGAGAGGTGACGCTTTGGCAAATGGCTTTCGTGCCAAGAAAACGCTGTATCGGAACGAGACTCCCGAACTTAAATTAATGTCGGGAAAACTGCAGACGAGCACGCTATTGCATTCTTAAACGCAGAAAACGAGGTAAGTGGGAGGTAGCAGGAGGTTTCCCTGCAGACAACGAAGGAGATGGTAATTCGGTCGCCTGCTTCAATAATCGTTGAAAAGTTGAATACGCATTTGAGTAAAGTCTCTCGAGTTTGAGAAAACGATCCTGAGGCCCTGTTGCGAGCGAAGGACGAGCGCTACCAATATTATCAAGAGAGAAGCGTCAGTCGGGGATGGATCCCGTGAGGATACGGGTCCCTTTTGATACTTCCTTGTCGCTTCTAACGAACGTGCGTTCACGTGCATTCACTTGCTTCACATCATGATCGCGCGTCTGATCGTTGCCACCTAGATCAAGGAATTCCTCGTCCTCCCTCGCTACGTATAGACACGTAGAGTCGCGATGTCGTTTGCTCTTCAGCTAACTGTCGCAGACGATTTCAAGCACATGACTTCATTGGGTGCGTTAAGTAAGGGCACCTGTTTTGGCGCACGCAAATCGGGGGTATGACACACCCGGAGCGACCACTAAACAGCGAAAAGCAACTTTGGGGCGCTACACTACTCACTCGCTGATGCCGCTTCCTGTTGTCTAATCATGCAGTGCACAGAGGGAGGACACGTTGACTTAGTTTGAACCTGTAGCGACGTTGCAAGAGACGACGGTGGTTGTGAAGACATTTCTTTGTAACAGCGAACCAAATGGAAAAGATAGGAATTTGTAGCAGACTCCACATGCGCTGTTTACTGTGAAGCTGACTACATGGCGTGGCACTGCATTTCGCACGAGTAACCGCAGATATCCGTGTGGAAATTGTCCAGTAAAGAGAAGGCATGATAACAGTTATTAAGATATTACAGTTTACTGAAATCGGAGCATTTGGTAACATGAACAGTCCGTACTCTTTGCTTCCGAGCCCAGACTTCGAAGGTCGTCGTGCCGCCGATAAACAGGGAGAACATCATGGAAAATCTCTAGCGCCCGGGCGCTTGCCGTCTGCTTCCATGCACTCATTTGAAACGGGAGCTCCAAAAGCGGCACGAAGTCTCACACTGTCGGGCGCGCGAGGGACGCCTACTGAACGCACCCATTGGCTACCAGTGGCTTCCCATGCGGCTGATGTCGGCCGGTCTCCATAGCTCGGGCCGCAGAAAGCACAGTCGTGATTGGTGGACTCTCGAAGACTATGTCGCTTCGCATATGCTGCGGTGCGGAAGAAATACCTTGGCCATTGCGGGAACTGTACGGTGGATGATGTCCTACATCCCAGAGGCTCTTTCACGGAAAGACACTACAAAATTCGCACCCTGGTCTGCTTTCTCGAAGAATCTGGCCTCGCTCAAAGGCTATGAGTACTGCTCGGACTTCTCGCCAACTCTGTAGTGACTGCCCTAGATCTTAACTTTCGGCCGTCATCATTCCTTCATCTGTTGTCACATCATCTCATCTGATCCTGGCTACAGTCGTGACGCAGCCCACATACGTGAGGCCAACAACGGCAAGCCGGTTTTCGTCACCTCCACCACCACCACCACCTACATTATATGTAGGGTTCGTGGTTTTCGGCATTTTCCGAAAAATGCCGGAAAACACCCCCCGAATGATTTTTTTCAGATTCGGAATATTCCGAAAAAATCCGAATTTCTCGTACCTTGACAGCTGCTATTCCTGGAACCCGCAAAGGGAAATCCCCTTGGAATCTCCCGTTGTCGACTATTTCTCGAACGTGGCATTATCTTCAGGCTGTGCCCTTGTTTTGTTGTGCTTAAGCGGTTATAGGAGGATGACCTCAGCTCTATTGTGCGGTCGGTGACAGCCTTTTGGCAGCACACGTGCTTAGTGACACACCTATCTTTAGTGAATTTACTATTCAGAACCTTTGTGGTCTGTTGTTGTCCGGTTAAAAAGAGATCACGAGTGTACGGAGCTCCCAAACGGTTTCAAAAGCCGATCGCTCATCCCCTGCCCTAGCCTTCTAGTTCATTTTTGTGTTCTTTGTATTCCTCTATCTACTCCCTTCCAGTTACGACTTGGAGTGACCCTTGTTTCCGTTCGTGAGGCACTTCAAGGCACTCTGAGGCACTTCACTGTATGAGGATTTATTCTTATTAGTTCTACGAGATGAATCTCGTATGGATGATATAAAGCGCGAGTTTTTCGAATATGCTGTATGCTCTGCCCCTCAGGTGGATATATCTCCTATGCAGCTTTGGACGGCCTGTTCCAGCACATGGCCTTTGTTATCGCAGTGCGCCTTAAGCATACTGGCTATTCCTGTTTCTAGCGCTAATGTTGAGCGCGCGTTCTCTAAACTGCGTGTTATTAATCGCAAGGAGCGAGCCGCTATGACAGATGCTAGCTTGATGATGTACGCTTGCATCTATTACAACAAGAGGTAGTCTCCTTGTTTGCTGGTTTGGCACAGGCAATAAAAGACATTGTTAATGAAACCATGAATCGATTCACTTCTTTTCGGTTCGTTGTTACTTCGCGCGCAAAATAGGCTTTCATTCATGCGAAATAAATAGATGCCCGTATTCGGGCATTTATTTTTTAGGCGGAATATAGATGTCGAAAAATCCGATTTATAGTCCCCCATATAAATGCCGATAAACACCCCCCGAATTGGGTTGAAAATAAATGCCGAAAACCACAAACCCTAATTATATGCGATCAGGCTTTGTTTATTCTAGGAGGTGCTGGCCTGATGCACACTGAGACGTCTGGGAAAGAGACGCGGACACTCTCAGCTAATTGCTGAAGAAGAGACACACGTAGAAACAATTTGATTTTAGAGGACGCGCCACACTGTTCTGCGTGTTGACCATAGACAGAAGACAAAACAAGTGATTGGGGATAGTCTAAGCTTACACGTAAGGGGAGTCAATCTATAGTATTTGTGCGGCGACATGCTGGACGTGCAGCAGGACCGCGAATAATTTCGAAACACCGAATTCTTTTATGTGCGCGGGAAAAAGCCGTGCGCAAAATAGCTTACAGCCATCTCGATAGCCTTCTCTCCACTAAATGACAAGGCCCGAGGCCGTAGTTTCTGCAGACGACACCCTCGTTGACCGGCGACGCGGTAAGAGTGCAGGGAGTACCTAACAGCCATCGCTAGCGACACCTGTGGGAACAGGGCCCAGGTGTTGCAGGAAATTATCCAATGGTTCTAACCTTAGTAACGTCTTAGGCTTGTCTTCGCGGCAGGAGCTTTTCATCAAGTCCTCTTTCTATCAAGTGTCCCTATTACATCATGAGAAACACTACGGGGGCTGCAGGTGTAGCTGGCCATGCACCACTAAAGTTCGTCGTGTATAGTCGCTCACAACTGGCAGAGTGAAGATCAAGATGAGTTGAGGTAGTGAGTGTGAAACGTTTAAAGGGGTACAGAGGGCCATCCAAAAAAATTTCAGATTAAGACATCTGATGAAAGTGTGTGTGTCATTATACAGAATAGCGCGAAAGGTTTTGATGTGTGCAATTTGTTTCCCAGAAAAAAACTCACATAAACATAGCTCCGCGCCTTCACCCTTAACTCGCCACTCCAGCTATAACGAGGATGAGGAGGTATGATGGCACATCACCGATGACGGCATAAGGAGACTCGTTCTGGTTTGCCGGTCAGTGGGGGTCAGCGCCTTGTCCCTTGGCCGCCGTAAACCTGTTTCGCAAGTTTTCCCGGAGAATTGGGGATAGAAGGAGCGGCCGACGCATTACCGAGCAAGGAGAAAGGCTTTATCAGAACCCCGAACAGACGAGTAGCAGACGACAGCGGAGTAGCAGACAACATTTCTCTAGGTCAATCAGCGAGCGTTCTCCTTATAGCGGCAGTGCGAGGTTCCAGGCAGATCACAGGCTCGTGCTGGTCTTCACCACCGTTGCGCACGGTCGCTTTTTGCGGCGTATTTTAAATTCAATTTCTGCGATAATTATTACTCTGTGGTGTAAATTACTTCGCATGGTGCATCTTACTGGCCTACTTAACAGTTTTATAGGAAGAAAACTGGGTGTTAAAAATGACTTCTGTGCTACTTTAAGGCGGACTCACTTCTTAAGAAGTCTGTAGGGAAATTTTGTTCTCAAGGTTCTCGTAAACCTCGCTAGATTTATACACGAAACAGGTGTAGGCGTGTTCCCCCCGTGTTCATCTAGGGAATTACATATTTTGGAAGGCCTGACGCAATCCATTGGTATTTGGCGAATTAAAGTTTGTCAAATTTTCAATACATGGGAGTCTATGGGAGATGCAGCAAAATCGCTTCTCTCGGCCCGCCGGCCCGCTATATTTGGGCCAAAATCATGTCATTCCCTGCGGTAACCGTTGGGGAATTGATTGCAATCAACAAATTTGACAAGCTTACTGCAGTTTTCCAGATCCCTGCGAATGAAAATAATGGCTTTGTCGTTTGCTATCATGTTCTGCGCGCTGATCACATTACTTCCTTAAATCGCGGGAGGAAATCAAAGGAAAAAGGGAAAGGGAATCAAAACACTTTTGCGAAGATGCAGCCAGCTCTCTCCGGAAGCGAACGTTAACTAGACCGCATGACTCCGTCCGATTTCTTAATAATTGGGAACTGAATGGCACGGGCTCTGAGGGTGAAGTATCTGATGATAATGACAGATAGTGATAATGACAGAGCTTCAGCGCGTGGTTCCATATATTATACTTGCTAACTCTGTCGTATATGTCCTGCCGCTCTTCAATATCGTCGGCGACGGCCGATTCCAGAAAAGATGAGTGGGTCTCACTGCCTTCTGGCTGGACCCTGACGCGGACCCTGTCATACGATGGAAAAGGCATTTTCAGTCGTCGTCCGGGTCTCAAATCCAGTGCAGATGGAGAGCGTTAAGAAGGCTGCGAAGAAGGGTCGCACCTCCACCAATATGCGAGGATTAACATGGACTCAAGTAGTGAGGGCGGAACGTTCAATGGAGTAAGTCGTATTCCAAGCTAGATGGCACGGGCTCTGAGTATGAAGTGTCTGATGATTATGACAGAAGTACCTTCTTTTTTTCAATAATATCAACTCTGCTGCCTCTTCCTTTCTATGTACATTTACGAGTCTCGTTGTTTTGGTGTAGTGTAGTGGGGTAGTTACATACCGAGCTATCTGCATGCCGACTTGACGACATGTTGCTCTTGGAAACTGAGTGCCTTTGGTACTCTTCATTGCGAACCCTGCGGCCATATGCCTTAAAGGAGCGCTGAAGTGATATCTAGGGTTGCTCGAAACCCTGCATAATTACTCTATTAGGCGCTACAGAATACTTTCGCAGAACGTTGTCTCATCACTTTACAAAATTCACTTGAAAAAATTGCCTTGAAATATCAGCCTTATGTGGAGAGCTATGACATTGAAGGCGCGGCCCGAGCAGCTGCCGTGACAGTACAGAGTAGAGTGCGACGTAAGAGTCTTGGGCGAGCCACACGATTGGCACTCCCCGCGTTGCGAATAGACGTCCACCTGATTCATTCTCTTACTGACAGTGTGAAAGGTCTGGGAAGTTTCTCGAGCGCGCGTACGGAACGCGCGTGCTCTTGATCAGCTACGATCGTTGTTTTTTCGCAAGGCCGTTTTTGTTATTCTTCTGAGACCCGGCCCTTAAGAGACGTCTGTGCAGTGAGCACTGGCGAAGAAGTGTCCCTTCTACGTCATTCCTGCGCAAGGTGGACCCAGATCTCCGTTTCTATATGCCGTCAGCGCTTCCTCGACCCATCACGTCGCTCATCTACAGGCTCCGCCACAACGTGCCATACAGTAGCCGACTATTGCTCGGCAAGGTTTCGTTCCCCAACTGCGGTCTGTGTGATGTAGTTGAAGACCGGGTCATATACTCCAAGACTGCAAGAGGTACAGTGCACACCGTTGTACCCTTGTGTCATCGCTGGTCTGCCTGGATAATCGTCCATACTCCACCGAAAAGGTTCTTGCCCGGACTCAGATCATACCTGCCATACGCGCCCTTGTGCAATTCCTCGTCTCGACGTACCTCTTTGACACACTGTGACGCTCTCTGTTTTCTGTGCATTGAGATTATCGCACGTTAACTATCCTGCACTGTTGCCTTTGGTGCCAATTTTTGTGGCGATGTTTTCTTCTATTCAGGTTCAAAGCGTATAGATTTGTGTAGTTTACCTTTCTTCTTTTCTGAATAACGCGTCCTGGAGTAGGAACTAACATCTCCATTTAACTCCAACTAACAAAATCAAATCAAATCAAATCAAATCAAATCACATGTTCTTACCGTTAACTTCTTTAGTGTCATTGCTGTTCATGCAGAAATGTTTCGACAGGTAGCGTTTACGGTAGCTATGATAGTCACGCCCAAATCCAACCCCTTTCACTGCACAGGCTATTATTAAACAGCTGAGCTTGAATAACCAGTGTAAACACACCCAACGCCCCAGCGGTCGTTCGATTAATCGTTAATTCGATGTAAACACAATGTACGTACGAGGCTTGCACTCTCTTCGTCGAGTCATTGCCCCTATCTATAAAGGCAAAGACCGAGTAATGTGTCGAGTTCTCCTTCTGTCTGCGACACTCCAGTCGAAATGACGACCGAGTGGATACCGACAACTTTCTCCATAAACCTAAGGGCTGTTATAGCAATGCGTATAGACACAAATGTTTACCATTCGATTTTTTACCCACACACATATCGCTTCGAAACACGGATTTAGCGCAGGCTCAGCTATCAAGACAGCTGATATATTACGGGACGCGGCTTAAGTTGCCAGAGGCGCCACTATATTTAGAAGTGTCGCACGAAGGAAAAGACAGATAAAAGGAAAAAAGAAGAGCAAGGAGGGGGGCTCAATTCCATATTAGATAGACTTTGAGGACAAAGGACTAGAAGAGAAATAAGTTACACGATGTTAAGGAAACAAATAATAAATTCGAAGCTTTGCAGGAAGAATCGTAAAGAGATTGCTATCTAGCCGGGAAAAATCATTCCAGCAAATGCACGGACACAGTCCCTGCGATACTAAAAATAGTCGTTGAACCAGCCCTGACCTAGTTTGTCTTTCGAATGTTTCTGCACGCATGCGCGATGTGTCTAGGCGAGCGGGCGGTATGAAATATGCATTATCAACTTCGCGAAAGAGTTAACCCTCCGTTGAATAACTTCGAGAGCATGAATACCTGATGAGCACGAACGCTTCTTTCGAGGGTTGTTGTCTGCTTTATTATTTTGTCGTTAAAACTCCACAATATATGGCTGTAATTAGAAAAGCCCTGATTCTGTCATGGGAAACAGAACCAGAACTTTCGAATGGATTAAAACAAAACTCTCGCTAGCTCGAGTTCTTACTAGCAACGCAGGAATAAAAATAGAGCCAGGTGTTGCTATGAATTACGCCCACAGCGGTGACAAAGTAACAGGGAGCGAAAATGCGAGGTTGTATGAAGTTTGGTGAGCTTGCATGAGGTCGCCTCTTCCGAAGAAGGAGAAGAAGAAGAAGAAGAAGAAAAAAAAAACGCATAACAGGTCGCTACATAGGTACTGCAGTTATAATGGAGGGGACTAGCGTGCACATTAAACCCAGTAAAACAGTATTTATGTGCGCGGTATAGAATAGTGGGTAGCAAGGTTGCGGAGTTGCCACTCCGGTGTTGGAATGGTTCCGGGATCATTCCAGATTTATCAGAGCCTGGAATGGAATTGGAATGAAATAGAATTGGAATGGAATGGCGGAAACTGTCCTAGGAATGGAATGGAATTAGGCATTTTTTTCGCGCGCGGAATGGAATTGGAATGGACTGGTCTGGGTGTCACATGGTCAAGGGCGAAATAACCTTGTATTTTTCCTTTTTCCGTGATGGGTAATGGCAATCTCCTCTATAGCACTGCTGGGCTACCCAGCACGGTTACCGGTCTCTTTTCTTTTATTGATGGAATAAAAGAAATGGAATGGGGTTGCCAAGCCATTCCAGGAGTGGGAATTGGCCATACCTTTTCATTCCGAGAAATTGAAAGGAAAGAGAAGAAGGCTGACAGACGGACGCTTTGAAATGCATCTCCCACTATGATCCGATAAAGTCTCCCTTGATTATGTTAAATGCATCGTAAATACTGTTTAAAGTAATCACCACCCTGCTCGAATTACATTCATTGCCGTGCAGTTGTACTTTATCATACTTATAGGTTTCTATAATTACGTATGGAGTTTACGTTAGCAGTTGTGTTATTACATTACACTATAATTACATTAGCAGCTGTGGTGTGCACTTCCTTTCGTGATGTGATGTGATGTGATAGATAGGCTGCTTGCTTGTGAGACTATGTACAAACTACTCCGCACTTTTACCCTTCTTATAGGTTCTACCATCGGTATACAGGGTGTTTCACGAAAATCCCCCGGGTGAATAATTCGAAAACAGCGCCACCTATCAGGAAACTTTTTTTTCTTTCGGTTAGCATCCTTGATGCGCCGCGGCCACAAACTGGCCGCTCAGTTTCTCATTAGCATGCGCTCGTTAATTAAATAAACATCCTGACTTTTTTTTGTTTTACTTCACCGGGCTTTGGTATCTGTGCCGTAGCAATGGTCACTCTCAGGCGGTGTCAGACCAGTAAAAATAGCTTCAACTTTTAGTGATTGGTTTCGGGTTACAAATTTCTTGCGCGGAGCAGTGCAGGAATGTGCTCTTCCGCTCAACTATCCTGCGCTCAAATTCGCGTTCATCCGCTTGCATTGTTGGCTGCTGGGGAGTCGCAAGATAAGGAACAGCCGCGAACGAGGGTTTCATACGGCTTCTCGTTTTCTACTAAACTCGTAAGGATGATTGCGGTCGTGTCATTGGATGGGCCAGAGAGTGCGCCTGTATCGCCGTAATGACAAGCACTTGCCAGTGGCGATAAAGCTATTTGTGGTTTTATAAAAATAAATTATTTCTACCTAGCCATCCTTCTGGAGGTAGTACACTGTAATGTAATGATTATGGGTTGCGCATTTCGCTACAAAAGGCCTCATCCAATGGCAATGCTACGCACGTTAACAGCAGACCGCTTTCGTCCCGCGCGAAATAGCTCTATATCTAGAATGTATCTATTCCCGATGGGGCCTACTCAAAGGTGGTGGTGTATCAGTAATTAGCGCAGCCGTCAATTCACTTTCATAATTGATCTTCACAATTAGTGAAAATGGATTGATTGATTGATTGATTGATTGATTGATTGATTGATTGATTGATTGATTGATTGATTGATTGATTGATTGATTGATTGATTGATTGATTGATTGATTGATTGATTGATTGATTGATTGATTGATTGATTGATTGATTGATTGATTGATTGATTGATCTGATGTTTTCTGGCGCAACAACAGCGAAGGTCACATAAGGTTACATTGGGTCTAGCACAGGGTTACCAGGAGCATCGGCTTCACCACAGATACCAATGCTAACTGGACTGGATACGACCGTACACCAATGAAGATTTCGGATAGGTTATCTCCGGAAGCGACGTTGTGTCTTGACTTGGATTTTGACCTGGCATTGATGTTTGTGCAGCTCGATTGAATCTCGCATGCGTGATTGAGTCTTCTGGCTTCCCGTCCGAAAAGCAGAGGACATAGCACGGCAGGAAAGTAGAAGAGCGACGGGAACCCTTCTAAAGCACGGCGCTGACACATATGGGGTCCAGTGAGTATGGAGGTTAGTGGCTGTACCACGCGAACAATGTAGCGAGAAATGCTTGTTGAGAGTGTGCCAGTAAGCCTGGAAAGTTTTCTTAATTATATGTCGAAATGATCCCTAAATATATTATAGTACTGCGATGTTCCGCTCATATTTTGCGATCTTTTAGTCCTATAGTTTCACATACCTGTAACGTGCAATATGTTCTTCAAGACGTGCCTGTAATTTGAGATATAAGCAATCTATCCACAACATATTGTATATGTGTTATGTGACCTACGTGTGTATTACGCAAGTTGTGAATATATTCTCCATTTCCTAGGTGTCTGTTGATTGCGGCATTATGCAGAACTTTGTTAGCGTGCGCCAACACCAAGGCCCTCGAGGCTGTTCTTGGGCCCGTAATGAAAAAGCGTTATTATTATTATTATTATTATTAGAACCCGGGTCATTCCAGCTCAAACGTCCCAATGGCGTGGCTCTACCACCACCCATTTTCATGAAAAAAATATATGTCCTTCTCACTGACGTACATACGTTCTGTGTAAAATATTTCTTTCGGGATCCGCACGGAATCGCCGCTATGGGGCTTCGAACTTCCGCTCCGAACCCAAAACCGCAATGCGTTTGAGCAGGCGCAGAGGGCGAACGGCTTTACATATCTGAAAAATTCAAACGGTACGTCCTTCCGAAAAGTTTAGACTAGTTGTCATCGAATTTGTAGTCGCCGCGAGTGGAGAAATATCGAGCTGTGCTTCCACGAAACAGGCGCAAAATCGAACGAATTCAACATTTTTCTAAAAAAAAAAAACACCATGAGCAGAAATTGCTAAGTTATATTTTTCGTTTGTAGGGGCCTACCAGTACATTTCACGAAAAAAGTTTGACGCCAGAAAATTAAACTGTTAGGCTGCAAAAAAAAAAAGAAAAAGCGAAAAGAGGTGTGTTTTAGGAAAAATTGAAAACTTCGCCGAAGAAAAATTGGCATTGGCGGACGCGCTAAAGGAACGAAATTTCCGCAGAAATGTAGCATAGTTTCCCAGTTATAAGTATAAAAAAATTCTGCAGGGTGTTTTTTGTTATACGACCGCGATGAATTTTTAAGTTTACCTGGTTCGCCTCTCGCGCCGCGCCGCACGGGATGGGCTTCCTTGCGGCGCCCTCCTTCTTTCCGCACAAAAGTCGGCGCAGAAACACTGGCCTGGACAAATTTCACACTGTTACTCAACTATGAAGCACAATTAAGCACTATTTGACACTGATGGTGGTCCTGGCCAGGGGATAATTATAAAGCAAGCAAGGTTTCCCCCCACACCCATTTCCGGCCCTCGTAAAAGAGACTTTGGCGGCTAACCCGTTCCAAAGCCGTGGAGCGTTGTCTCTCTGTTAACCCTCTCGTACGAAAATGAGAATGTTGCCCATTTTTCGTTTCTTTTTATTTATTTGTTTTTTAGCCCCAAGTCAGATAACAGCTGATTAGAAAAAAGAAAGGGATAAGAATACATAATTCACATTACAGCGTTATTCTGCTTAGAGCAGGTGGATATCTGTCATTCACGCAAGAACCCCTACAAGGGTCCCACCGTTCCATGAGGGGTGTCTTCGGATATTCGCTTGTCGCCCGAGCATCTGTGTACATGTGGCATGGACATGAAGCACATGATTCCGAGCTTGAGGAACGTGACGTACGGCATTCCTGTACGTTCTGACCTCAGAAGTGCACAACAGACCAGGGAAGACCATTCCTCAATTTTTCGGAGCTTCTGGAAGACGAGCAGTTCATTATATCATCAAGATCACGACGTGACGTGAAAACTATCACCAGCATATGCAAGTACCATCGCGTCCTGTATTTTCGCAAGTACCCTCATTCTGTGGCGTCAAGAAATTCTGCTGACACCTTCTCTTCCCACCGGAAGAACGGAAAGGGAACCAAACGCATCTCTGCCACCTTGGCCCGAAGACTGACGTCGCGGGGCATGGTCTCCTGCTGATCGCTCGTGTCGAACGTGCTACAAGAAGTGCCTGTACTTGAAAAATGAGGGGTCGACGATGACTGTCCAAATCGAGAGTTCCTCGACTTCGGCCAGCCCTGATGATGGTGAGAGTCTTTCCGTTTTAAACGCTTCACTTGAAATACTGGGCGAGACACCAGTTAAAAAAAAGAAGTCAATGGCGCAACCTGAAACGTATGGAACAAAGAAAGTGTCTCGACTACAGAGCCATGCACAGTCCATGATGGCACGGGGTCTTGGTCTGCCCATCGAGGAACTCTCTGCTGAGAGAACGGAACTGGCTGATGAGTACGAGCAACTACTGCAAGAACTCAAGGGAAAGTACAGAAGTGAATCTTCCGCAGCTAAGAAAATATCGATATTCACCCTAGCCCTTCCCTCTTGGTCACAGAAAAAAAGTTATGGACTCCTTCGGCGCACCAGAACGAATGGTCCGTAAAGCTCGCGAACTTAGGATCAGCGACGGGGAGGAGGGCGCCGCAAGGAAGCCCATCCCGTGCGGCGCGTCGCGAGAGGCGCACCGGGGTGAACTTAAAAATTCGTCGGGGTCGTATAACAAAAAACACCCTGGAGAAATTTTTTTGTACTTATAACTGGGAAACTATGCTACATTTGTGCTGAAATTTCGTTCCTTTAGCGCGTCCGCCGATGTCACTTTTTCTTCGGCGAAGTTTTAAATTTTTCCTAAAACTACCGACCTTCGCATTTGTTTTACAGCCTAACAGTTCAATTTTCCGGCGTCAAACTTTTTTGGTGGAATGTACTGGTAGGCCCCTACAAACAAAAAATATAACTTAGCAATTTCTTCTCGTGGTATTTCTTTAGAAAAATGTTGAATTCGTTCGATTTTACGCCTGTTTCGCGGAAGCGTAGCTCACTATTTCTTCACTCGCGGCGACTGTAAACCCGATGATAGGTAGTTTCAACTTTTCGGAAGCGCGTCAGTTTGAATTTTTCAGATATGTAAAGCCGTTCACCCTCTGCGCCTGCTCAAACGCATTACAGTGTTCGGTTCGGAGCGGATGTTCGTAGCCCGCTAGGTGCGATTCCGTGCGGATCCCGAAAGAAATATTTCACACAGAACGTATGTACGCCAGTGAGAAGGACATGTGTTTTTTTTTTGTTTTTGTTTTTTTTCTCACGAAAATCGGCGATGGTCGAGCCACGCGATTTGGACGTTTGAGCTGGAATGACAATGACCCACCCGTCAAAAACAATATATTTACCCCTAAGATTCGGCGCGTTGGGGTAGTACATCCGTAACGTGGGAGTTCACGATTGGGAAAGAGAGAGAGAAGAATAACGACACGGTCAGCACTCACTACCAACACTGTTTTACAACACCGTTAAAACAGCGTTGGTAGTGAGTGCTGTCCGTTAATTGCAACATGTCGATGTCTTTGCAACGGTTGAAATCAAAATTGTACGAATGCGCGACAGAAAATTCAGCAGCAAAAATCAGTTTACTGCTGTAGATGCTGAATAGGTAGATAGAATGGCATTAACACGTTCATGACGCTTTCTTCAACTCCGTCGGGACCTCCCTGAAACGTGGTGACGAGTCTCCTGTAAATCGTGCTTTGCCTGCATTGCTTTTGTGCAGCAGGTGAAGCGTTGCATATGTAAAAGCAATAACTTGGAGAGACGGCCAGAAAGAAGAAGAAATACGAGAAGGGGTTCTTTCGCGAAGCCAATGATGGACGCTACATCGTGCCACACAAGAAGAAGCGCTTTTGCACGTCCCTCCACTCTAGCATGCTCCTATGCCACAAGGTCCATTTCTCTTCCGTCACGTTGGAAATGCTACGGTGCGCGACCGCGCTAACAGCGCATTCTCATACAAAATCAATGACGGTTGAAGTACTTTCACAGACAGAACACAGCTGCCTTACGACCATTAGAGAGAGGCTACTAGAGAAAGAAGGTGGGCAAAACGGATCACGTATCATTTGCTTCCTTTATCTCAGGTCGCCTTCTTTCCGATGCAAGCGCTCTATGAAGAAAGACACCATGGTTTAACGTTACGAACATTTGACGGTAATGTTTTAAAAATACGTGCGATACCCCACAGTGAATACTGTTCGCAGAGAAACACAATCACAAACCTTGGTTTCTTTCAACGCGTTACTGCGTTTACGGCTGCGTACAGCGTCTTACATATACCTTCGTTCCATCTGGAAGCATGTTCCGTTGCAACGATTTGCTGTCAGCCGACGTAACACGCAAGTGCAACTGTAAGTGCAGCATTGTGAATCGGCGTTTAGAATTGGTTGCGTGATTGGTATGACCAAATAGCTACAAAGTTTTGATAAATTACTTTATCGACCTCGCGACTGAATAAAAACAAAGAAAATTTAGAAATACAAGACCACTCTCGTGAAAGTGGGGTTCCAATGAAAGCAAGAAATGATCTAGCGATTATTCGGCATAGGGGCCCAAGAAAGGTAGTTGGAAAGGGTGAGGGCTTGTTTCAGCAATGATCTGATCATTCAACCTTTGTTTTATTAACACCCATCAAAATATCCAAATTTCCCGTAAAACGAAACCCAAATTAGAATATTATTGACGCACCTTTAGTCAATAAAACGTAATTAGGTAGATTCACAATACTATTGCGAGTGTTCAGCCGTGACTCCAATATTCAAATATTTCGTCGAACAAGGTCCAGTGAGCTCGCGCAACAAATAAAGCAGCATAGAGATATTCCGACTACACTTGTGAATAGATCAACAAGAAAAAAATGCGAGGCATGATTATCACGCGGGACTATCAGCCTGTTTATCCCTGACCTCATCCTTTCTGTCATATCTCGGCAGTAAAATAAAAATAAAAACGCCCTGTTACGCTCGGCGGCTTTATGTAGGAAGTGGCTTATAGCTATTTTGGCGTCATTTGGTACGAGCGTCACTTAGCGTCATTTATGTAGAAACAATAGCCGGATTAACAGGAATATTAGAGTACGGAAGCCGTTAAGGTTCATTGAGCATGGAAGCTTCTGACGAAAATATGTTGTATTGTTGGCAGTAGATGAAATATGGAAGTATGGAGAAAGACAGAATAACGAACTGCGGAAGATTTCTGCAGTGTCTGGCTCCCTGGCTCCCCCCCCCCCCTTTTTTTTTTTTGAAGACTATTATATTTCATTTTTTCTTGTTCTTAGGCACATCGGGGTTTGCGTTGCGTTCGTTGCAAGTGGATGGTGGGTGGTGGAGAGGGGGGGGGGTGAAGAGGAGCATATGTTTATTTATAAGAAAAGGGGATGGGCAGGTGGATGGGTCGAAGATGATACTCTTCGAGAGTG
The DNA here is from genome assembly GCF_037126465.1 of Ornithodoros turicata. Lineage (NCBI taxonomy): Eukaryota > Metazoa > Arthropoda > Arachnida > Ixodida > Argasidae > Ornithodoros > Ornithodoros turicata. The sequence continues at coordinate 131,265,171 of NC_088202.1, read as the reverse complement.
CGATGCTGATGCTCCTTCCTCACACTTAGTTTATTCCTATATCCTTCATTTACCGATTTCCTTTATTTTCTCCAACGAAGTCTACAACTGAGACAAGTCCTAAAAGTCTACCTCATTGCGTTTGCACTTAATCATGTGCTTCATAAGATACTCTTGTGATTCCCACAGTTATAGCGCACCCCAAATTTCCATATTTTGTATATTATATTATATTATATTATATTATATTGTCATTATATTGTCATTATATTATATTGTCATTATTGTCAAGATGGCGCCCAGTGCCGACACGTGTGTCATCTGCGCTCTGCCGTTTTACGGTAAACAATCTACTCTGAAGTGTACAAAGTGCGACAAACGGGTGCATGCTAAATGCATGAACCTTACCTCCGATGATGCCAAAATTCCGGACGTCGTAAGTCGTTTTTTATGCCCGCTCTGTGACTCTGTGCCATCGCCTTCGGTGACCACTAGGCCTAACGAGACCAACCTGCCATCGTCTCCGGCTTCCCCACCGGGATTCTCCCTGCCCCAACCGGATGGCCTTGACCTTGTTTCCCTACTCCAAGCTGCCCTTCAGGGGATTTCCTTCCTGACCGACGAGGTGGCCGCGCTCCGCCGTGATAACGCCCAACTCAAAAAGGAGTTTCACGAATCTTCTTCGGCTATGGTGATCCAGATCAACTCTCTGCGAGCTGAACTGCGTAAAGCTTCTCTTCGTAGGGATGCAGCCATCACTCCGAATTTTCGTGCAAATGTGGCGTCGTCGCAACCGGCCTCCCTCCCTACTTCGGCCCCATCTAAGGATTTGACTCGAATGCCGGGAGTCACGTTCGCGGCACAGGCCGCTAAACTACCTGCAGGCAACACATCTTCACCAAGTCTTTCTAACGGTGAGATGTCGCCGATTGAAATGCCCAACGTACGTGCACCTCAGCCCAGAGCTTTCTTCGGCACGTCGATTTCCGAAGGCCTAAGTGCCGTGGAACCGCGCCGCGCCAACAAGGCACTATTCGTCACCGAGCTCCTTCCTGCGACAACTGTAGACGACATCACTGCATTCGTCGCAAAGAAAACTGACTCCTCGTCTATCAAGTGCACAAAGTTAAAATCACGTTACGAAACGTATGCCTCGTTCCACATCTCAACCGACGACGCTGCCTTTGACCTCCTTCACGATCCTGCGGTGTGGCCCTCTGGCTGCTTAGTCAAGCAGTTCAGGGGTCGGCTCCACAGCAGCATGATCTACAGTTCCGACCAACATGCTCCCACGGATGGCAGTCAAGAATGAGTGGGCAAGTCTCTACTATCAAAACGTGCGTGGTTTGCGTACGAAGAGTTCGAGCTTTTTCTCAGCTGTGTGTGAGTGCGAATACGACATCATCTGTCTTTCTGAAACCTGGCTAAATGACTCTATCCCGAACAGCGCCTATTTTCCTGATTGCTATAGTGTGTACCGCTCAGATCGCGTTGTTCCTGGGAAAGCTACTGCACGTGGCGGTGGGTGCCTAATTGCAGTGTCCAATGCCTTGAAAGTTATACGTCGCCGCGACTTGGAGCAATACCCTGAGTCGGTATGGATAGAAATTCATCGCCTCAATGACCCCAACTTACTTGTGGGTGTCCACTACTTCCCACCATTGTTTAATCCGTCAGAACTCTCCCAGTACCTTCTGTCCCTGGAGCCATTACTTGATAGACACTGTGACATCTTCATGTTAGGTGATTTCAATCTACCTCATTTCGAAGCTCAACAACCTTCCCCTGCCGTTCCTCAACCGTCTTACGGTTTAAACGGTGTAAACTGTCTTCGTGACTTTGCCGATTTCTTGTCACTCTCCCAAGTTAACACTGTCCCCAACCATAGGGGACAATTCCTTGATCTTTGTTTCGTCCGCTCGGCCAATTTTACGTCTGTTAGACCTGCTTCCCCGTTGATTCCGCCAGACAAATATCACCCCCCTTTTGCAGTGTCCGTGCCTACTTCTTTCCGTAATCATCATGTAGCATCCGATATTTTCGATCTTCGTCGAGGAGATTACGTTGGTCTATATCATCATCTCGCAGCAGCTAATTTTGAACCCGTATTCAATGCCACTGATGCTAACAGTGCTGCTGTTTTATTTACAGATATTGTTCATTCAGGTATAAGTTCCCTTGTCCCCACTCAGACCATACATAATGTTCATAGATACCCTACTTGGTTCTCGAAGGAGACCAGATCTTACCTAAAGAAGAAAAAATTCCACCACCGGCAATTCAAAAAGCATAACTCCACAACACACTACATACTATTTGCTCACTACCGGACACTCTTTAAGCAGGCACAATCACGTGACTATGCCAATCGCATCAAATCCATTGAAATGGATCTCAAGAGTAATCCTAAACAATTTTGGAAACAAGTGCGTCTTTCTAAAAACGAAAACAGTCTATGCGCTTTGAACAGTAACGGTGGGGTATCTTCTAACCCAACCCTGATGTCTCAGCTCTTCGCTACACATTTTTCTTCAATATATAAACGCGGTAACGCACAGCCAATTGCGAATTCGAGCTCCGTGTCGAACGCATCTTATCACCTTCCTTGTATAGCAGTGTCCCACGAGGAGGTCATCGCAGCTATTCGGAAGCTAAAACCTACTTTGACCCCAGGGGCCGACAAAATTCCTGCAGTATTGGTTAAAGCCTACGGTGACCTCCTTGCACCCGTCCTCCTTCATGTATTCAACCTGTCTCTACGAGACTCTGTGTTCCCCACCTGCTGGAAAACTTCGGTTGTCGTACCAGTCCACAAGTCTGGCGATCCTTTAAATGTGTCGAACTATCGTCCTGTCAGTCTACTGTGCGCGTTTTCAAAGGTGTTTGAGCAGGTAATCTATGATCGCACGTTTTCTTTTCTCAAGTCGCAGATATGTGAACAACAACATGGTTTTATGCCAGGCAGATCCACTGTCACCAATCTTGTATCGTTTATGTCCGTCGTGGCTCCTTGTGTCTCAGAACGAGGACAAGTAGATTCAATTTATTTTGACATTTCAAAGGCATTTGACATGATGGACCATACTATTTTACTTCACAAACTTCATATGACTGGTCTCGGAAACGCCCTCATTGCTTTCTTCCTTTCGTTTCTGAGTAACAGATGCTGTGTCGTAAAGGTGCACGGTGCCTTCTCTTCTCCTTACTTTCCCCCTTCAGGTGTTCCTCAAGGCTCAATTCTGGGGCCGCTCCTTTTCAATGTATTTATTAATGATTTAGCTGGGCATATTCGTCATTCTAATGTTCTTCAGTACGCCGATGACGTGAAGATATTCAAAGTTATCCACGACCCAAATGACGTTCACAAGCTACAAACTGACGTTTATTCTGTAATTGAATGGTGCTCTAAAAATGGGATGACTATTAATCCATTGAAGACGAAACATGTGACTTACTCCAGAAAAACTAACATAATATGCAATACATACATGTGTTCCGAGGCCATCAAGCGTGTCGATGTACTGAAGGATTTGGGGGTCATTTTCGACTCCCAGCTGCGTTTTCATGATCATGTCTCTTACGTTCGGTCTTCAGCTCTCAAAATTCTTGGCTTGCTCACATATACATGCAAAATCTTTTCCACACACTCTGTATTTCTTCACCTGTATCGTTCCTTAATTTTACCGCGACTGGAATACGCGTCTCCAGTGTGGAACTCTCTTTCCTGCACTGACTCGTCACGGATTGAATCTGTCCAGAAGAAATTTCTACACATTGTACATAGCGTATTCTTAAGAAAAAGCCCTCACTTTAGAATGTATGTCTATACTGAGATAATGTCATTTCTTAACCTCCAACCACTCTCAACGCGACGCCGTTTTCATGATATTATGCTCTGTTATAAGATCTTACACAGTTTTCTAGATACACCATCTCTATTACATCAGCTTCATATCGCCGTACCTGTCAATATAACCCGACACACGAATATATTGTACTTATCCCACCATATGCCTGCAAATCCGATCGTACGTATTCAACAAACGACAAACGTAATTCACCCCTCTGTTGATATCTTTACCTCCCATTCAAACGTTTTTAAAACACTCCTCTTGCGTTCACTCACTAACACATGAAGTTGTACAGTTTTTTCCCCTTTTAGTACTATATGTACGGTATATCTCCATGTCTGTATTGTATATATCACTGTGAATGTCTTCCCGTTACGCTCCTCTTCCTGAATATGTTATGTTATGTTTCGCCTAATCTGTATATGTATTATGTATATATATATATGTGTGTGTATATATTTGTAAATACTGCATTGTCTGCGTGCGCCAACACCAAGGCTTCGGCTGTTCTTGGGCACATTAATAAAGGTATTATTATTATTATTATTATTATTATTATTATTATATATTCGATTGACACTCGCGCGGCGCGTGCCCCCAGTCTAGAAAACGTCTGAAACTTATTGTGTCAATCTTGTGTCAAACTTAATGTGCTTGATCTCAAACGGGTACCCCTACCGCTGACGTGTGCGGTAGTGGTTGGTTATTGTGCAGCTATTTATTTCATATTTGCACATTATGTTAGGTTAAATAACCCGCCTATTTATAACTCCTTTATACTTATAGGCTAGTAGCTATACAGGGTGTTTCTTTGTATCTGCAACAAATTTTCATAAAAAGAGGAGTTGCCTTAGGTCGCTTTTGCTTTTGTCATTGGATTACTCGACGGGGCTGCTACTAGGAAACCATATTTTTTCTCAGTTAAGGGACTAATTAACAGATATATTTTAATCAACTCGTTAATTATTGACTTTAGGGAGCACATCGCAATTGCAATATTAAAGCGTGATGAGCACATGATGCGCTCGAGGCACAGATGAAGCACAAAAGTAATCGCAGCGCGCGCTACGGACCGAAGTTTTTGACCACTGTCGTCTACTGTAAACCGCAAGAGGTCGGCAAAAGAACGTCAGCGAGGAGCGTTTTCCTGACGTTTTCAGGTCGCGTGCGTGTGACCTCGGAAAAACCAGTTTTTCAACGCGCGCTCAGGGTGTACGCCGGAACCCATCGACTACAGATATTCGCGCGCGTCTGGGCGCGCTTTCCGAGAAGTAGACAGAATTATGGCTGCCGTGTGGGAGACAAGGGTACGTATGAGTAGCTCGCATAAATTTTTAGGGCATTATCCACCACACTAAATTTACTTGTACATTTTAATGATATCTGGAATTAACGAACGCAGGAACCACAGGAAAAAGAGCATCGGCACGTTCTAACAGACATCTGTGGTCGACGAATATAGCAACAGTGGGGCGCGTCACTCGCTCCGTACGCGTCCCATGCGTTTCGGGCGGTCGCCTCGCGGGCGTTTCTTCGCCGCGTCTGCAAGGCCATGGCGTGCGCGCGACGTTTTTACGCTGGGAAAACGTCACATGCGTTTCGGGCTTTAACGTAACAGAATAACGTCATACGCGGAACCCTTATCGCGGACGTGTCACGATCTTTGTTTTGTATTTCGTTTTCGCTTTCTTTTCTCCTTTCATGTGTTCCGAGACACTCGCGGTATCACCCCTCTCATTCTGCTGGGCACGGCAGTCACCTTTCCTCGGTACGATAAGCGCTGATATGTAGCGGTGATGCACAAAGCTCCTTGCAAGCAAAAAAGAAAACAAGAAAACAAAGATCGCGAAACATACCGCGAAAAGGATGTGCTTGAATTGCGTGTGACGTCCTTCTGTGACGTAAATTAAGGGCGGAGATATCGATGTCTTGCTGATATACTTTGCCGATTACTTGCTGTTCACAGCAGACGACGGCAGTAAAATTCTTAGGTCTGTAGCGCGTGATGTGATTACTTTTGTGCTTCATCAGTGGTTCGAGCGTATCATGTGGATATCAGGCTTTAATATAGCAGTTGCAATGTGCTTCCTAAAGTCCATAATTATCAGTAAATATCTCTGCTAATTAGCACAGATTGAGAAGTTACCCGTCAAAAAGAACTCGTTACAAGTTAAGTTACTGTGTGCAAAATGTAACCAAGTTAATAACGAAGTTCTTCAGCATGAAATGTAACTCGCAGTTACTGAGTTACTTAAAAAAAAGAACGAGTTACTTCCAAGTTACTCCGGACACAAAATAGCATTACACAGGTGCAGCGCGCGTGAGCAGTTGAGTTAGACCTTGAGTTGCCCGCGGAGGAGTGCAACACGCTTAGATCGTTTTCGTTTATGTCCAACAATAGACCTCTCCCTCTTTGTAAACAAATGACGTCATAGTGTTCTACAGCGCCAAAATTTGGTAGAATTGAACTACGCTCGAAGCTAGAGGTGAACAATGTCGCGCCCGAAAGCCACGGTCTTGAGGGGGTTACGACATGGTCCCTTAAAGGGACGCGACCCTCGGTCCTACTTTTCTTTCAATTGCTTTCAATGGGAGACTGCGAACAAGTGCCCGTTCGTGGAACCCTGCCCTCCTTCCGATTTGTTTCCGTTTCAGTCTGTCTACCAATGTCATGATGACGTTTCTGTCTATTCGAACGCTTTGCACCTTACCCCCTGTGGGCGCAAAATGGTTCAGCTTCATTTCAATGGCAGCGGTTCTTACTTCCTGAATAAAATACTGTCATTGATTGAATATCACGTTTTATGGGAAAAAAATGCCACGAAGAAACCGGAGAAAAAGCAAGAAAATATGTGGACGTGAGTGAAAAGCGACTTAAAAGTAACTTGGAACTTAAATTAAGTTACTTTGGCAAAGTTACCTGAAAAAGGAACGAGTTCCTCTGAAAGTTACCACGGCGCAAAAGTACCGAGTTAAGTTACAAGTTCCCAAAAAAGGAACTTAGTTACAATAACGAGTTACTTGTAACGAGTTACCTCGAACTCTGCTAATAGGCCATTTGAAAAAGTTCCAGGGAGCAGCGCGTGCCCTGGTAGGGCGTGCCGGGAAATGCTGTGCAAAACGACAGCGATTTGCTATAGTCTCCGATCGTCGTCGTCGTCGTACTGGCGCATGCGCCGTCGCTGTCGTTTTGCACAGCATTTCCCGGCATGCGCGCTGCTCCCTCGAACTTTCGCAAATGGCCTATTAGTCCCTTGATTGAAAAAAAAATACGGTTTCCTAGTAGCAGCCCGGTCGACTAATCCAATGAAAGTAAAAGCGTCCTAAGGCAACTCCTCTTTTTATGAAAATTTGTTGCAGGTAAAAAGAAACACCCGGTATAGTATTGCTGCTTTGATGTCTCAAAACCATAGTATTATCGATGTGCTCACACTCGAAACAATGAAACTTCCATATCATGTACGTAAACCACCATTAGTAGAGATACCCTTCCGCAGAACTAATTCTGTCAAGCAAGGCATTGCTCGTCGATTGCCAGTAAATATATCTAATAATCCTTCTATAAGTAATGAGGAACACGGCGCTCAGAGAAGTGCTATAGTTAGAGCCCGAAGTTTTAGGGTTTAACCCGATTTGTTCCCGAATTTGCACCCCGAATTGAAGATCGCCTCTGTCTCTAGGGTGCAAAACGCGCGCTAAGTTGTTGGGCAGCAAATGCATTTACATCACCGTTTGTACCAAACCGGGTGCTTAATCGCTTTCAACTTAACGACACGAGACAGGTGAACGAGTCGTTCAGGCTAACGAAACGAGCAACTTTATGGATGCCTTGCTGTGGTTACAATCTGTGCTTCTCGTGAAGCTTCTTTGTGGTTACTCTGCACGTTACGAACGCTTACCTGTTGTGATGTCACCGTAAACTCCGCAATGGCGACAGCAACATTATCATTGTCATCGTATTGTTAATGCCATGTTACTGAAAAGCAAAGTGCAATCGGGTCAATAAAATATTCTGAAGCACCAATGCTGGAAAGTGCATCGTCATTCACGCCTTACAAAAGGAAACCGGGCTAGCGCTTTATTAAGGTAGAACACAATCACCTTGAAAGCTTCAGTTTGTAAAGTGTTTTTCCATAGATCGATGCGAACGAAAAAAAAAAACGATAATAGGAGGAGGGAAGCATTTCTTTACTCCGAAATGCGTTTATTTTTTAACCCGTAGGAGAGAAGCAGAAACTGTTTGAGGTTTTCCAGGTCGACTGGGGCACAGCACTGTGGTGGGGAGCGCCGTGCAGATTGCGCTCACTACACGCTATTCTGTACCTTTACGTTGTCTGCACAGGGTCCACTTCACGTGTTCGTGCTTGAAAACGTAATGCAGTCATTCAAGCAGGGTACTGATCATGTGTGCATCACGGGGGACTGCCGGCGTATTTTCAAATCGAGCTCGTTTCTACCTGATCTAATTTTCCTAATTGATTTCTTTTTCGCGCATTCTTTCGTTAGGGCAGTGAAAGACCCCAGCATGCAGCGCATATTTCAAATAAAGAACCGATCGTGAAAAGACGCCGTGTGCGAGATAACTTATACGCAGATCTGTCTTAGAAGCAGCGATTCATCCAAAATCACAAGCACGAGGGGTCATCATTACAGCTACACTGTAACAGGTTTATGCATCGCTGCCGGCAAGGAAGCTGAAATGATGGGAAAGAAAAACAATGAAAAAGAACGAGTTCCGTTCCCGATCTTCTTGACCGAGAGATCAAAGCAGCCACGTGGGACACACGAATCATTTGCTCAACCTCACCACCTCATTGTGCACCTGCAGCGCGATTGTGGGTGCACTCACCTTCCGTGTAAATCTACTCCCAATTATTTTTAATTGCATTTTTGTTTCTCTGAATCTGGTCGAGATCCCTAGCTGCTGTGCAGGGTGTACGTGACTTTTCGCTTCTCTATTCTTTTTTCTAAACGAGCACCGTGCTGCGATGCCATTTCGGTCACTGTGAGTCATTTTTCAGCACGTCATGATATTTATGGCCCTGAATTTTTCACGGCAGGTGATGTCGCGTTCAGAAACACAATATTTTTACTTGTTACTTACTTTATTAAGCAACGTGCCTCAAAACTGTACTTGAAGTAAAATATCATGTACTTGGCGTCATTAGTACTTTAAGTACAGTACAAAGTACGACATTGTAAATGTACTAAATAAAGTAAAAGGTTCTGGGCAAATTACTTTAAAATACTCATCAAGTACATTCCCAATTTAATTGGTATCACTTTGCGTTTCACAGCTTGGTAGGTATGTCTCGCGTTTTGTAGCAAAATTTAGCAAACATGTTTGGCAAGTGCTATGAAGCGAATGAAACCCTGCCTGTTAAGTGCTTACTCGTGAACGTGAACTAAATCAGAGGGCATTATTTGCATTTACGTGCACACAGGCAATCAGACTGATTCAGGATAAGTGATCGCCCTGCCTACAGTGCCCAGTGGTCTGGTGCTAATGCTCGGGAACAATGTCCAAAGACATTTCAAACAAAAAATGCACAAGCCAACAGAGATTATACATTTCTAGGCATTCCCTTCTCCTTTCTGAAATGCCACATGCTTAAAAAAAAGAATACGATAAACTAAAGAAGGTAAAGCGTGATACAAAGCTTTAATTTTATATGCCTTTATTATCTACAGCGATGTAATCCATCTTACCAATGGATCTTTTTCACATACGCGTCGTATCCTACTGGCTCTCCAGCGAACCACGCTCGGAGGGCGTCAAAAGTCAAAACAAATCCACGTGGGTAGCACAAAGGACCAAAACCGGTTCGGAGTGGAACCGACGAGCTCGTGCCGGTCGTGGGGTCCCCCCACTGGTCCCCACTTTTGTCGTCCCCATACTGCGCCATCTACCCAAGCAGTGCAATAGGGGTGGACGGTATGTGTCTTATCAATGTTCCTGAGTTTCAGGAGTCTGTTCAAGGCCTTCCACCTACCCGTCCACCCCTATTGCACTCGACTTTCAGTACGTTGTGCATCTTGGGTAATGAAGGCGGAGATAACCCTCTCCGGCGCCTCAAGGTCATACGCATGCGCACAGGCCATTATGAAAAAGATCAATTAAAAAAGGTAAATATAAAAATGAAAAACGAAATTACGCGTGCACTTCAGTTTGTTACTTTACGTCATCACACAATGCTTAAAGCAAAGCACACCTTGTGAAACCGAGTGATTATAAGCTGGCAATGGTGGAAACAATGTAAAAAAACGCTCAAGAGTCATGCATGGGGAAAACTGAAAAGACAAACCCAAGTCATCGTGGTGCCGTTCGCAGGGTAATAACGTGTGGGTGTCTTCGCATCCCAGACCCTACCTGTAGTGTGTAGAACAATATATATGAAAGTACTAGCTCCTTGTCAACATTTCCAAGTCTCGCAAAAGGGAATTTTCTTCTTGAAAAATGCTTCTTCAAGGCGCAAAAATTATGTTTTTGGTATTTTAGGATTTTTGTCTAGAGTCTCGGTTGGATACCTGAGGACTCGACGGGAACGTACGAGAAAAAGATACTGTAGGTACAGTACAAAGTACAACATTTGAAATGTACTTAAAGTAAAGTACAAGTACCCAGAAACGTACTTAAAGTACCAGTTGAGAACGTGGTGCTTCAAGTACTCCCCATCACAGTCTTTACTGACTTCGTACTTAAACTCACGACAATAAAGGTGAACTGCATGATTGCATTGCATTGCATTGCAATTCATAAATAAACATGTGCATGAACTTTCCCAACTGGAAAGCGTCTCGCAACAAAAGCTGCATGCAAGACGCACTACACAATGCCCCTTTCTTCAAAGACTTCGTGCAGTATTCAGGTGACCCAGTTTAACCACCGGAACACTCCAACAATCAATGTTACCACTCTCCTTGCATGGCTAACAACCCGGGCAAGGGAAATAGGATATTTCACAACCTCGGTGAGAATCCTTCCAGTATGAAAAGCTTCCAGGCGATATTACCATGGTAACAACAGTGACGTCATCCTTTTTGCCCTGTATGGAAAGCAGTGTTCGTCGAGGAAGGGAAAGTCTCTTTCTCTACGAGTCAAGCATGCCTCTCGAGCATCAGGTCGTGTCTCCCATGAAAGGGCGCGTTTGTTAGGCAAAGAGCCCAGCTTACGATATCTGTGCTCTGCTCGTTACGGATGTCAGCAGAATGCAGTAAAAGGGCTCAAGTATACGAGCTTGTCGTTTTGCTAGTTGAATAGTTTGACCTAGTGGTCCAAGTGCAAGTTCCCCTGAAAATGACATCGCGACGGTGTGTGTCCGCGTGACGAAAGAATAAGAGAAGGCATTAGGCACGCTTTCAGTATCTAGGTGGCGTTGTTCTGACAACGCCGCCTAGACGAAAAAAAAAGCGTGCTTAATGTATCAACTTAAGAACAATAACAATGGTGCCCTGATGTTACACGTAAGCTTTGTCTGCGCAGTGTGGCGACATGTTGCACGTGCCTCAGGGTAGGACTCCGGATAATTGCGACCACGTTCTGGTTTCGACCACGACGTGATTCTTTTTACGTGCACCTGCGGAAATCTCTGACACACGATGCTGGCAGCAACGTTTAACTACCCTACATTGCTGCCGTCCTCGGCCGGGATTAAAAACGCGATCTTGAGCTCAGTAAGCCTCATCTTATTCCTTCGCCACTTGGACAGCCTGCCTCAACCAATCGCCGGAAACGACTTCAACCACAAACTCTATGTGGCTACAAGTGGCTGCCGATGCGACTGATGACGGCTAATTGTCTCCATAGCTACGACCGCTGAAGCACAGTCGTGATTGGCAGACTCTTAACGACTACGTCACGTTGTTTAAGCGATAAAGCTTTGCTCACTCTAGGTCCTGTTGACACTGTGGCGTTCCTGCTATTTGCTACGGATGTGTGTTTGGTTCCGTCGGTTGAAAATTCAAATTCCAACTGCCCAATCATGATGAAGATCCCGCGAGCCAGAGCCGTTTATAGAGAGAGTTTGGCCATTGGGAGGAGCCCAACTTGAAGCACGTCATGCGACGTCACATATGAAAGACCTCCGCCGCCGGGCTCCATTGCTACCCCGTCGTCAGCCGGCCGCCGACGCCATTTTGATGGTGAGCTTTGGTTACGGTGGAATGAGGGACCACGTGCGTACTTCGCCCTTCCAAAGCCCTTCGTCCTTGAACTCTTTCAGTTTGGCAACAAAGCCCCCTTACCACAAGAGGCTGTTGGTCACAAACCGGCGATCTCTGTAGTGCACTGAGCGTGACAAAGTCCCTGTCGACCAGGTGGAGGACAACATCAAAATGGCGTGGCCCAGATGGCTGATAAGCGGATTGTGGATAGATTACGCTTGGATAAAGGCTTGTTGGGCGGTGCAAAGACGACTCTTACGTCAATGAGCGGAAGTCATCCCCATATCATCGTCATCATGTATCTCTCTCTCTCTCTCTCTGACGTCAAAATAGGCTCCACCCACAAGGCGGCAAAAGATCAGAGAACGGCTAAATGCTCTCTATATTCGGGTCTGCCGCCAGCCTACGCGTAGCGCCCCTATAGTTGTTACGTTGGACGGGGCTCTGCTTACTACGACATGGTCGAAATAATCCAGTAGGCCGTGACCGTCCGGAGCATTTTGCTACGCAGTTGTGACTTTCCCTACAACATAACTGGCTTGGCCATGGCCATTTTCGTAAGAACAATCTCACCCGACAACAATCTCAGTTGTCGTAAATGGTAGTGCGAAGGTTACTTTTCGGAAAACGTGTCTGGAATGTTTTGTGGCCCCATAAAGGGCTGAGGGGACGTAGAAGCACAAAGGAACACACAATCTTCTGCACTCCATTATGCTCTTCAAACTGCGATGTGCAGCCGCTAAAATGCAGTACAAAATGAGGACATTATCGATTGGCGCACTGCAGACAATCTCAGCTATAGGCTGGCAATTAACGAGCACAATATGTGAGCGCTGCAGATGGCTATTCCATTATTTCTTCGTACTCATGCATACACTAATTACCCGAAGCTTGTGAAAACAGACCACAGCCTTTACGCAAGAACAAATGAAATTGGGCCTCGCTCAATTGTGCGTATATGCGAGAAAGTAAATGATAGTAATCTGTACTCGTAGAAATTCGTAAGTGGAGAAGGACTGGGTGAGAGGGAAATTGGGGCAGCAAATGATTTGTAAGGAGTCGATTCCCTCCCCGAACGTCCAAGTCTAGGAGTCGCCATGATAGATGGGGCAACGGCCTTCAACGCCACTCCGGCTCGGCATTCTTCGTATCCAATCCAATCCAACGGTGTGTTCCAATACCTTGGTTAGACCGCTTCTTTGCAGTATAACCGGAAGTGCCGCTTAGAATTCTCGCTTAGACTGCTGCTAAGACGCCTCTCGCCTAGTCTGCAGCAATGAAGACTAGCCGTACAGACTAGTTGACGGTGGCCCTGGAAATTGTCACGCCTATCGACAACATCGAGGCTTCCACGTCTGACGACGCTGTGACGTTTAATTATGGTTCGCACTTTTTGAGAACCCAGCGCTAAGTGACAGATTGCAACTTTTAATGTAGCGCCGGGTGTAGTTCCTGCGTCGTCCAACAGATGGCGGAAGCGGCGCCAAGTCTGTTCCAAATCCGCGCCCCTAAGACGTCTTCCTAGCTGTCCAGTCAGACAGCTTCTCCTTCGCCCAGTATTGGAACACAGCTCAAGTTGTGTTTTTCCTCTGGGCACCATGTGTGAATAATTTTGTCTGGTATCATCGGATGTGCGCGGGTTGCTTCCGAAGGAGTATTGTACCGTGCAAGCCTTCTGATGCGATATGTGACAATGGCGTACGAAGCTATATAGAAGTCGCCGTTCGTTACACGTTAGGCCTACCGTATCTGTTATAGTGGCTCAGTTATTGAGATGTCCCTCTTCGCGAACTCGTAGATGTTTTGTGGGTCCTATGTCCCTCTTTGAGGGCACCTATTCAGTTCTATACTATCAAGCACAATACCTGAAGCTGGCTAACCGGCTAATATGAAAGGCTCTGCTTAAAGCTTCACAAAGCCCTAATACTTCTCCAAAGAAAGCGCTGACGTAGAATTAATGCAAGCTAGTGGAAAATTGCATTTGCTCTTGCAGGTGCTTAATTACACTCACACAGAAGATAAACTTCCCGTTACCACGTAGGTGGTATTATTACTGCCAATAGCTAGGGTGCATATTAGGTGTACCGTTGTGTGGTACTACTGCTCTGCCATGATCCCAACTTAACAAACGTCCTGTGTTCTGTGCTCCTGAATGCCAACTCACATGTCGTTGAGCAGTACGAAACGTGCTAGACTGTAGTCTACGCGCACCATCCGATTCATTGATTAATGACACCTAAAGCACAAGTCATTCATTCTGATCCAAATTTAAATTTCTTCTCCACTCCCCATAATCCGATTTGCGCATTCCCAAATTGCCCCGGCTCGCTAACCAGGTTTATCCCATTCGTACGGGTGTTAAAGCTCCACATCTGACAGGCGAAGCGTGTCTAAACCCATTAATCCCATGACTGCAATGTCCATTATTTCAGCACGCGAGATTTAGGTCACGAGAGATACTCGTATGCAAATTACGTGTTCCAATTTTAAACTGGGTGTAGCTGGAACAATTAGATGCTATGGTCCTTCGTGATCTAGCACCCGGAGGAGGCGTGACGCTGAGGACACTCACTTCCCTTCTCAATCCTCCTGTCGAATGCATAATGGGCTTATATCGAAGTACGCCTCATTAGAAAGGAAGTAGAGAAAAAGTCGGCCCGTTGAGTAGCCAATTCCCCGCGAGGAGCCAATCAGGAACGTGACAGGCTGTCTGAAGGGATACGCTCTTTTTTTTTACAAGATTATTTCATCACGACATGTCTCCTGATGTCAACGTAGCAATGCTACGCTTATCCCGTTGTGATTAGGAAGCCGGCACCACCACAGGGTTTCCTCAGTTTCTTTTTTCTTTTTTTTTTCTGTTATCGCTTGCTTTCAGACATAGCAAGGGGGTAGAGAGAAAGAAAAAAAGGAAGGAAGAAAGTGTAGAAAAGCGTGTATGTACCCAGGTTTACACAAGGTAAATAATAATACCCTCCAAAACAAAAAGAAAGAAAGCAAACAAACAAACAAACAAAGCAACCACTGCGATACTAAACTTATGTAAAGAATGAAAAGATGTACGAGCCGTGGAATGGTAGGGAACCATGAAAGACGTTTTTTTATCGAGCCAAGAGATATGTTGGGATCAAAAGATTACACGCGAGGCATGCAACTCTTTCCTTTCTTTTTCTTTTTCGTGTGTAGGGCTGAACACGAAACGGGCAGTATTCCTTAGGGTGGGTTTTCTTATTCAACCCGAGCAGCCAGGAGTTGGGTAACGACGTCCGAGCCTTTATCATCACGTGACTCCAGAGTAGCCACCTTTGGCCGTAATTTTCGAACGGCTAGAGTTACTCTGCGCTGAAAATGGAGGACTGGCCTGACGGGCGAGACGATGTGGAAGTGGTGGCGTACTGCCTGTTTAACAACTTACCGCACATGCGTGCACTCTAGCAGATTTTGAAAATGTTCGACAGTTTTTAACCAGTCCTACACTCCCAAATTGAACACCACCGAAATTGTCTGTCAACAGGACGGTTGGTAGCAGACGATGTATCGTCGTCTGCTATCTTGTGTGTGACGTCAGAACGACGGCTACCCTTCTTCAGAGCAGAGTAGAGAAGAGTTACTACTCCTGGCTAATTTTCGCCGCAGAGTTATGACGTCATTTCCGCTAATCTGGCTACTCTGGCTATTTTTCGCCGACTGAGAGTAATGTTGAATTCCAATGGCAGATTCGGAGCGTTTCCAGAGCAAGTTTTGTTGCTCCGCCGAGAGCAAGTCTGTTCCATTGACAGATTGGGAACAGTTCTGGAGTCTTCCAATGGGAGCTTCGGAGCGGCATTCGAGCCAAGGTCGCTCCAGGGAGCAACCCAGACTGCTCCGCCAAAATAGGCAGATTCAACCGGAACTCTACGTAACGTGTCACTTGTCGCTCGTGCTTCCTATTTCC
The DNA here is from genome assembly GCF_037126465.1 of Ornithodoros turicata. Lineage (NCBI taxonomy): Eukaryota > Metazoa > Arthropoda > Arachnida > Ixodida > Argasidae > Ornithodoros > Ornithodoros turicata. Next base: position 131,249,244 of record NC_088202.1, on the reverse strand, counting down.
TGTCTCTGCTTCGGTAACATGGCCGCTTCCCGACGCGTCTTCGCCGTGACTAGTATTTCGCGTCGTACGTTAGCAATTTTGTTTCTTGAAGAAAGCAATAAGCCAGACATCACCAGGGCAACGTTAGGATATTAGGAGGACCTTGATGTTGCAAAACATGGCGTTGTATTGGAACTTGAGTACAGTCTTCTTCTTCCTCCGTCTCTGGCCGCCATCCACCAAGGAAGATTGGCCAGGGCTAAACTCCAAGTTGTGCGAAAGTGTTCCAGTCGCAGATTCGAATCACTTGCTCTAGGCCAGATCAAGCCGCTCCACTGCGGAGTGTGCCACTTGCTCCGACTCTGCCATTGGAATTCAACATAACTCGGAGTTGCCAGAGTTGAATAAGAAAACGCACCCACAATTTCTTCACCCCTTTCGAGTGTGCAGTTCCCGAAATCATGCCATTATTGATGCCCAAGTCATGTCACAATTTTCGTTCCCCACTATGCATTTGATCTACCAACCCATCCGCACCTGTACAATCTTCTGCCTCCGGCTCTTCGCACACGCAGTTTGGTCACTTACGATTTGCAACCTATCCAGAGGCATATCACCATCACATCCATCGTCAACACAGCGATAACGACTCGAATAATGGAGATCGTAGCTGAGGGCTACTTCGCAAATCGACAGGCGCAGAGAGAGAGAGAGAAAAGCAATACTGCAAGGCTACGCAAGTTGAAAGACGACCATCTAAGCGTGTTCTCATCCGAAGAGCACGTCCACAATGCTTTTTCCTCTGCACAGAGATAGATGGCCCCTCAGGAAACGTCGGCGCTAGAGAGCCTCTCGCCTGGAACTTGTCGTGAAAAATTCATCTCGCCTCACTCTCTCTCCCTCTGCAACGTTGCATCCTGCAGGCTGACGATAATGCATTCATACATTGTTCATTTTTCGCATTGCCAACACGTTCTTCCTTTTATTGTGATTGTAGGCACGGCATAATTTGGCTCGGGCAGCGTCTGTTCTGAGCCCGTTGCGATTTCACAGTGAGTTTTTTCTTACCAGCACTGCGCGCTAACGCCGCTGTTCGACTTTGTGGTGCTTTCTTGCGAAATATGCGTGGAAACGAAAAGGAGGCGCAAACAAACAAGCAGTTGCAGACGTTGCTCTGCGAATGAGCATACGAGCCAATGTGAGCAAATCTGAAATGTACTTCACTTTTGTCTTTCTTCTGCTTTGGAAAAATACTCTGCAGAGAGTGGCCTCAAAAACGTACTCAGTACTGCTAGCTTCTGCGACCGTTTAGTCACGCAAAGAGCACAGGCAACAGTACAAGCTTTGACGAAAAAATCCTACTGAAAAGACGCATAAAACGAGTTTTTTCTCCTCTTTGTTCGGGAGAGGAGATGTTCCAGAACACACAAGCCAATTGTTACGCCCGGCAAGAAAACGTTCTTTTTTTGTTTTTTTCACGAGATAATTCAAACCAAGTACCGGATTTATGTAGCTGATACACCTAGCGACGCGCCACGCTCAGCGGCGGAAGGAGTGTTGTGCGTAGAAACTTGACTTGGTCATTGCTGTGCCCGATTACGTCACCGACGGCGGTACCGCTCACCACATGGTACGCTCATGATTGGCCAACGCCAACTCCTTTCTTCGAGCCGTGTGCAAATCCAACCTAAGGAAGCACCCGGAATCTCGCGTGCCCTAGTGGTTAGCGTGCTGGCCATGTCACGTCGAGACTGGGAGGTACCCGAGATCGAACCCCGGTGCCGGCTGTGCTGTCTGGGTTTTTCCTGGGTTTTCCTCAGGCGATGTCAGACATACGAGGGTGGTTCCATAAGTTGCCGGCCCGACCAACTTTTAATAGTCATAGAGACGAAACAAGTGTATCACTTTTCGACATGGTCACCCTTAACTTCGATGCACTTTTGACACCTTTCAACCAACATTCTTATACCCTTGAAAAAATAGTCCGAAGTTTTGTCCGCAAAATGCTGGAAAACTGCCTCTTGCACCTCACTATCACCAGCTCCGGTGGCGCAGAGGTAACGCGTGCGCTTGGAGACTGGGAGGTCCGCGGTTCGAATCCGCGGGCCGGCTGTGCCGTCTGGGGTTTTTCCTGGGTTTCCCTCAGATGTGTAATAGGCGTATGCCGGCACAGTTCCCCTGAAGTCGGCCCATGGACGCAGCTATCCTCCCCCGAGCGGATTCCGCTCGGTCTTCCACTTCACCCTCTCCTCCTCTCCACCACCCTTCCCTTCCCGAGAAACATGCCGCCTAATCAGGCAGGCAGACCTCTCGGTTCCTCCCAACGACACTCCTCCTCCTCCTCCTCGCACCTCACTATCGTTTTGAAATCTCCGTCCTCTGAGATCAAGTTTGAGAACAGGAAGTGGTCACTCGGTGCCAAGTCTGGACTGTAGGTTGGGTGGTGGATTTCTTCGAAGCCGAACTCCTTCAGTGCAGCCTTGGCAACGGAAGCCGTGTGGACAGGGGCGTTGTCCTGGAGCAACCGGACACCTCGACTCAACCTGCCGCGCCTCTTTTCCTTGATGGCGTCTCGCAGTCGGTGCAGGAGTGAAGCATAATAAGTCGCATTCACTGTGGTGTTCCTCTCTTTGAAGTCGATGAGGAGGATCCCGTGACAATCCCAAAATATTGTTGCCATGATCTTCTTTGTGGATTGTGTGACCTTGGATTTTCTTGGGGGTGCTTCTCCTGGTTTGCGCCATTCCATCGACTCCTTTTTCGAAAGGGGATCATAGTAGAGCACCATAGTCTCATCCCCTGTGACAATTGACTTCAATCTTTCTTCTTCGTTCTCTTGACAGAGCTTAAAAAACTCTTTGGCACAAACGACGCGCTGTTGCTTTTGAACTGACTCTCGAGAGAAGTCGTGGCACCCATCTCGCACTGACCTTTTTCATGTGAAAGCCCTCGCCGATGATGCGAAAAACGGTTGTTTTGGAAAGCCACAGCCTTTCTGAGATTTCTTCACCTTCAGACGCCTGTCGCTCAGCACTTCCTCCTCGACAAGAGACAAATTTTCTTGTGTCACCACTTCCACTGGACGACCATCGCGTGGATCATCTTCAATGGACTCTCGCCCCAGTCGAAACTGCTTAGCCCAGTCTTTTACCGTTGTGTACGACGGAGAGGCTTCCCTGTACACGTTGTCCAGTCGCACTTTAATTTCTTTAGGCGAAAGCCCCTCTTCTGTCAAGAATTTTATCACAGCGCGGTACTCGATTTTTCCATTTTAACTGAAGAGTGCACCCTGGCTGCTTGAAATGCCGCTCTCCAACCGACAAAAGCATGGAGAGGGTTGAGGTTGGTGCTCCGGCCCTCCAACAGATGGCGCCACGAGTCCTTGATCGCATTTACAAATCCGCGCGCATTTTCTACCTCGGGCCGGAAACTTATGGAACCACCCTATGTCGACACAGTTCCTTGGAAGTGGGCCCAGTACGCACACTGCCCCCAGGGAGTTAGTCATGAAGTTGCTCACCTCTGTCAGGCCGAGAACGGCGAGCTCATTCGCCACCCTTTCGGAACCACTCGTGCAATGGTGAAGAGGTGAGAAAGGGAACACGAGAGGAAGGAGGAACGTGGAGGAGAGGAGAGGAGGCAGTTTCGAGCACGCCTGATTAAAAACGACGCACATTATAATCAGGAAGAAAAAACCGGGTGTACGGATTTCGCGATAGAAAGAACCGTTATCAGCAAAAAGAGATGGTCAAGTTCAAGAGATGGTTTCGAGATGGTCAAGCTATCAGAATTACTGTGTCAAAATTACTTGGTCCATGGCAAAATCCAGCCCACCAACGCTCCGCCCTAAAAGCAGATCTGAAGTCTTTGGTCACTGTGGGATTTTGATCTTCTCTGTGAGGCGACTCGATGTTCCATTTCGCCACATTACCGCCAGCAGTTTTATTCGCTTATTTATTTATTACAGAGCGCTACATTACGCTGCCACAACAAAGCAACTTCCGTTCAAGGCACGAGAGCTCACGCAGAGTGCAAATAACAGATTAAAATCTCTCTAGGAAAAGGAATGAATTTACGGCAGCGGAGCGGTTTCTTCGCGGCAGGAAAGACTGATGGAGGAGGGCGTCCGTCCGACACGCCCTTGCCACATTCAGACAAGTTATCGAGGCGTCTCAAAGAAGCTCCGGTTCGATATCGGGGCAGCTGTTCACTCCTAATGGGTTTGCAATAGCTCATGAAAGATCGAGTGAATTTACATTGACAAAGGGCGGCATAGAAGACCTGTTTCTTTAGGTTTACATACATTACATATACACAAAAGAAAGACCACGAAGACAAGCTGATGTAGTTCATCTAATTGCCGTACTCTTGGACAAACTTGTTTCAAGACTGTTTCAACTAGGAACATTTCTCGTTATCATAAAAAAAAAAAAAAACAGGAAAAGGGGCATTTCATAAAATGTTAACGGAGCATGCGCAAGGCAGTGGCGTATTCTATCGCGACTTCGGCGAAACAGTTTGGTTGTGATTCGTCGACCGCCATTTGTATCCACACGGTATCGGGTTGCATATTTTTGCGGTGAGAGGCAACATTTCGTGAACTTATGGAGCAGAAGACTTTTTGATAAAGATGGTAGTAGCATGTTCGTTCAGCACATACCTGGGTAAATTACTTCTAAAATGTAATTAAATTACATTACTCCAGTTAGAACTTAGTTAAATTACATTACTCATTACTGCAATTGAAATCTAACGAAATTATACTACAATCACTACGAAAGAGTAATGTCATTACAAAGCCATTACTGCGAGCTTAATCGTAACCATATTGAGGATATGGAAATTCATTGTGAGACGCACTGAATTTGTAGCAACAAGATATATTTTATTCTGTATGTCACTCCCCTTTATTGCAAAAAGCTCTTGTTGCAGCGTAGAAGCAACTGAATTTCGAAGTGCCTCATATCATCATTTCGTAAGTCTCACTGACCCGCTGCAGGACTTTACTATTGCCTGCCGTTGCAATAGAGCTGAAGAATCACTCCTCCACCGTCTTCGAATGAATGTTGCACGGACACCCTCACTCCTGTATAAGATGCGCCAGACGAACTCCCCAATTGCGCAACTTGTTGTGTGGAAGCCGACCTTGAGCACTGTCTCCTATCCTGCAACCGGTACCTCTCACAATGACTCATCCTCCTACGCCACTTGCGACAACTTGGCTACCCTAACGTCACTTTGGCCACCCTGCTCGGCCCGGTCCTGCACAACCAGGGGGCGGTTACGACTACCCTCTTCAGCTTTCTCCGTGCCACCAGCCTCTCGACCAGCCTCTAAGGCCCTTTTGTGTGTCTGTGTGAGTGTTTCTTTACCTTCTTTCTTTTCTTTTTATTGAAGGAATAGCAAGTCGGCCTACGCCTGACTAACCTTTCCTCCTTTTTTTTTCAATAAACATATCTCCTCCCCCCCCCCCCCCCACACACACACACCTTTCCACGTGGCCGTCGGTTAGGCTGCCCCTCTTATGACTGAATGTGTCTTTAGCCATGCTGAAGACTCTCTCGACCGACAACAGCTCAAGCTAGGCGTCTTATATCAGAGCCGAGTACAAGCTTGCCTCTTCCAAATGAATTGTCCAAAAAGAACATGTGAATTTCACCCTTGGATTATTCCAGGAAGTGAAGGAATTGCTTTGGGCGGCTCAAACCCCGATGTATATGCACCCATTATTGGCATACACGTTCCCGAGTTTTACGGAATGACAGAATGTATCACGACAACAGGAAGATTGTCCGGAGGATTGCGCAGGCAAACAGTGGTTCTCCAAGGCCACAAACCGTTGACCTGGAGAACGTTTGTTTGTGGGTGTCCTAACTATGGCAACCGGCTTGTCAAAGGAAACTGACCTTCCACGTGCCGACTGAGTGCATCACTTCACCGTTCATAGTGGGCGTTGGATTTCTTTTAACTCGCCAGTCAGCAACTTTCTTTTTCTGCCAAGTACCAACACAGCACACACACTCAATACTCTGGTAAAAGGTAATGAGTACCGTCATGTCATGAAAATTACTGCCCAAGTGTAATTAAATTACATTACAAATTGCATAATGTCAAGAGTAATGCATTACATTACAAATTACCAGAAAAAGTAATTCATAGCTGTAATTTCATGACAGTAATGCCATTAGTACCCGGGTATGGTTCAGCAGTTGAAAAGCAAAGTACAACAAGAAGGGGGGGGGGGGGATAAGCTTGGCTTTTTTCGGTTTCCATGCAAACGACCGAACCCAAAGCAGAAGAAGAAGTCCAATGTTTACTCGCTGCTCGGGCACAGCACACCGGTAATAACCTTGTTCCAGCCTGTGATGACAGAGTACCCCCCAGGTACAATGTTGCATCCCGGACGCTCCATGAACTTCAAGTTATGTCCAATTAACCCTTTAATTGTGTTGTTATCTAGCTTGTAGGACTGTAACGTAAAGTTAGTGTCTGTCCAAAGGGGACTACCTCCATAGGTAGCTCTCCTGCTTGATGACAATACACACACCCTTTAATTTTGTGGCTCGTCGATTCAGTCAAGAACACAACCCTTTATGACCAACGGAGACAGCACCCACATGGTTTTAATTGACGCCATGATTGACAACCAGTTACTATTTTGCCAGTTCGCCCAGCGATGGCGCCAGCTCTTTCTGAAAAAGGCTAACTGAGTTTAATAGCAAAAATAAATTGAAAACGTGTAGTTCAGAATAGAAGCACAGTCTTGTTCTCGCTGCCTCCGCACGCGCCGACTTTCGCCAAAGCGACTAAGCCACTAAGCCTTTTTTTCGACTAAGCCACTTTCGCCTTGTTAAGTAGCGGCTGCAAGAGTGATTCCAAGGTGTACGAAAGGATCACTATAAGCTTGTTAAACGGTCTTCCGGAAACCAGGGGGAGTAAACGAGATCCAGTAACGTTAAGCGTCGCTGTCGCAACAACCCCCTACTATGCAGGCCGATGAAAAGATACGTGTCGTTCACCCTCAAAACACGTGTGTGAGTGTACGATGAAAAGCTTTAGTTTATGGTAAAAACAGAAGAGGGGGAGAGGCGTAGAGAGGCGTACGCTTTTTCGTACTGTCAATTATGCCGAACATAAAGGGAAAAAAGGCCCGTTTTCAACAAATCGAGCGAGAACGTTGTCATTCGGGATGGTGGTTGGCTAGGAGCGTGCTATGTGGTGTAGCAAATTTTTAAGAGTATACCCCCCGAAGGAGCACAATGTACTGAAAGTCGAGTGCAATAGGGGTGGATGGGTAGGTGGAAGGCCTTGAACATACTCGTGAAACTAAAGAACATTGATAAGACACATACCGTCCACCCCTATTGCACTCGACTTTCAGTACATTGTGCTGCTTGGGCCACTAGTTCACAGCTGTCGAGGCGCATTCGTTATCATCCATGATAAGATCACCAGAGCTGTTTTACCAGTCGCTTTGAGAACGAATACCAAAGCGTCTCTTGCGGCTGTTCCTTATCTACAGTCACTCCCGTGTGTCAACCAGGCGGATGAACACGAAATTGACGGCCGGATAGCTGATCCAAAGAGCGCATTGGTGCACCGCTCCGCGCAAGAAATATGTAAAACCGAAACCAATTAATTGCTCGGAAAAATCACTAAGTGTCGATGCGTTTTCTTTCTTTTTTTCTTGGAATATTTTTCGCTGAAGGTCCCGATGCGTAAAACAGAGGTTCCGTAAGCGTGCGAAGTAAAAGTTAAAAGTTAGCATGTTTATTTAAGTAGTGAGCGTATGCAAATGAGCCGCACACTACACAGTTCATGGCCGACTCCCTAAGGATCTCTACCAAAAAGAAATTTCTTCGAAGGCGCCACCTGTTCACGAATTATTCAGCCGGGCGATTCTCGTAAAACACCCTGTATAGGACGAATATGTGATTAAGCAAGCGCCCAACATTGCCCTTTACACGTGGGCAGTAAAACTTAAACAAGTCGGAAACATGAGAAGTAGAGAAGGAGCGTACGCAGAACGGTGCCTGTTTGATTGGTCGTGGTTTGAAAAGTATATGTAGTGCTTACTGGTAGTGCACATTGCCTTTGTGTTGTGGATTAACTGGTGCACTGCTGTGAGCTCGGTACAGAGGAAGGCTGGCAAACTTATTTCCGACATGCTTCAGTACGGTTTCAGATCGATTCACGCTGCGAATGCAGTGTGCCGTCAACAACCGTCGTCTATATAAAATGCTGTCCATCTTATTAGGCTTCCTTTAAGTGTATCTAGCTGACACTGTGCGTGTGAGAAAAGAGATCTTGGGAACAGAAAGAGCAGGACTACACTGCTTCATCAGCGTGGAAGCTATTTGCAAGAGTTCATCTATTTATCCTTTCTCTCGCTAAAGGGAGTACTTGACGACTAAAAACGTCAATGCAGACAACAGCAGTGCGCTATTAGCAACGCATTTCTAGATAAAAGCAGTTTTATGAGAGATATAAAATGGAAGCAGAAGAAAATCTAAAATCGAATCGGTTCTCGAACCGGTTCAACTTTGGCGTGGCCGAACCGGAACTGAACCGGAACGAAATACAAACAACGCGAACCCGAACCCGTATTTTTTGCGGTTCGACAGCCTGGTCCTAACAGCAAAAACCTAAGTAAGAGTAAGTCTTGTAAGAAGATGTGCAGAGGAGACACACTTTCGTCTACTTCGCAGAGCAAAAAAAAGCCAATATTTCAATTTTTATATTTGCCAGCATATTGGCCAGCATACTGTTCACATGGTACACAGCAACGGTGCATTGAGATTTACGCGTTTCCGATTGGCGGCGATAAGCAAATATCGCTACTTGCATCCACCGTTTGAAGGAACCACCGCTATCGTATTTTCCTTAGTTGCCTTATATCACGCAACCACACACAAAAATAAAGAAAAAAGAAGAAAAAAAAACATTGCCCTGTACGTGCCCACTGCGTAAAACTGCCTGTGCACACGCCATCCATAGGGGTCAGTATCCTGGAATAACGAACAAGAACTTGTTCACATCGCGGGGATAGACTACCATTGACAATATGTTTGCTGCTATTGCGAGACTGCGGTTTATGAGCTATCGATCCCCATTGACGAAGAGGTCAGGGCTGCACTATTGGACTTTTGTCACAGCAAAGCCCTGGGAGCCGAATATAAATGAATTGCCTGGAGACGTTCGCTCTCTGGGGGCTCGTGACTCATCTATGGCTCTTCGCTACTGTGCTAACCATTTATATTGCACTCGGGCACGTCTGGTGGTCGCATCAACGTGCTACCGCTTTGCCACTGGGTGTGAGCGACGTGGTATAAGTCTTCATTTTAAATCCACAACAACAACAGCAACAACAATTGCATGATGACGATGTCATGGGGTGTTTCATCGCTGGGGTGAAGCACCCCACCCCATTACTTATGAGACAATAGATGAGTGATATGAGGATGAAGTGAAATGAGAGTGAGGAGTAGAGAAGAGAACGATGGGGTTAAGTAGGAGCCTTTCAGGGAAGAATTGAAGCGCCCGAGACTGGGCAAAAAGAGGATGAAATAAAGAGAAGGCCCCGAAAGGAGCACAATGGGCCGCTAGAAAACAGAGTACCTATAACACTAAAGCACCTGGAGCAAATTGTAAACCAAGTCAAGCGATCAGCTAGGCAAGATTCACAAGTAGATTTGCATTGTCCTTCGTCGCGATGTATGCTATATGTGTGTAAAGTTGCAGCTCTTCTGAAAGGACCAGTCTGGATTTGTTCGCTGATTTTGAGGTGAGAGCTGTATCCGACTGTATAGGTTACGTGAAGGTGCCGAATGCAAAATTTCATTCAGCAGAGCCGTCGTAGCTTTCGAGACAAAGCAGAAAAGCGAGCGGTACCCTCATATCCGGTATCGCTTTCTCGGTGATCTAAGCATGATAAACCGCGCCTTGGCGGGTGTCGCAAGGATGCGACCGAGATGCGAGAGGTGATTGAGGACTGCTTTGAGACACCGTGAAACTATAGCTCACCATAATCAGCAAGCTTTGTCTCGGGTTGGTGGCTTGATTGCTTGGCAGGGCAGAAACCGGAAGTTACTGACAGTTACGTCACGGCAGCGGTAGTGGCGGATATAAAATAAAAATTTAAATCGTTGGCCGCGAATTTAATTGAGATGTTTTACATGGCGTCTTTGAGCATCGCAAGAAAGCACATGGCAGTTAAATCGGAAAGCGAGACTCTCCGAACTGTAGTGAGTGTGGCGTTGTAGAGGATGTAGAACACATCCTTCTCAGGTGTCAGAAGTACGTCGATGCTCGAAGGGCATTAGAGACAAGCCTCTCTCGTTTGGACTCCCGAGCCTTCGACATCACGAAACTATTAGGTCCTCCTTCGTCCGACAAGGCGCTAAGGGCACTTGAAGACTTTTTGCATGCAACCGGGCTTATGGACATCCTATGACACGGTGAATGTGTGATGTGTCCTGTGTGTGCCCCCGGTGATTCCGCCACTTTACTCTAACTTGGGCGCAGCTCTTGAACTTTTGACCTACATGTTGAACTCAATTATCATCTCTGTTCGTCTCTGGACATCATCCTTTTGCGTTTTCATCATCTCATCATCAGATTGAACTTTCTGTATTAAGTGTACTGGGGTAGCCAGTTTGACTTCGTCGAAACTTACATCCCCATTTTTTTCTTTATTCACATCACATCACATCACATGGCAGTTCGTGTTTATAGCTTTGCTGTGAGCCCGGACTGCTGCCGTATGTAGCATCACATAAACGGATGTTTGTGTATACAACAGGTAATTGGTGCTCGGATAAGAGCTGCCAAGACAGAACGACAAGCAGACGCTGCTGCGTTGGCCTTCTGTCTGCACGAGAATGTACTTTGGTGGCTCTTATCCAAGATGAACAAGTCCTAACATATCCGCAGACTCATCAGAGGCACTGCTCCTCCGCATTTCACTGACATAAGCGTCAACAGGCTGCCGACAGAGAAGGATGTTGGTCGGCTACTGGTGTGTACCACTAAGGCTTGTCGCTTACAGTCACTGAAAATAGTAGTGTATAATTGTACTTATAGTTTCAGCTACGCCGTCTTACTTTCCAGATGCCATATTTACTAATATTCTTACATTTGCCTTTCAGCCGTCTGAGGGAGACCCAGGAAAAACATCCCGACAGCACAGTCGGGATTCGAACCCAGCTCACCTCCCAGCCTCGGCATAGCTGTTATCGCGGTGAACAACCTCATATCATATCACCAATACAAAGAGCTTTGCTGTTAGACATATTGCTCCATTAGTGTTAGTGCAGCTGACACCGAATGATTAATGAGACATGTATTCGCGGTTACCTTACGGTATTTGCGCGCTTATTTTTATTGCTATACTTCAACATAAGACGAAAATAAATGCAGGTGTGTTACATAGGGGTATGTTAAGTGCGGAATGCATATCACGCCTTCCGAGGATTGGGTAAGCAAGCTTCCCTACGCGGCATGTCGTTCCTGTGACAGAGCACGCTTTACAGTGTGCTGCACCAGAATCGCAAATGCGTACACGCAATACTCCTTGTAGAGTTTGTTAGGTAGCGTTTGCTCACATTACCTAAGTTCTGCATATAGTAACGATATCTCCCATGTTGTGTGAGGAAATATACATTTTTTTTCCCCCTTTACAGAATCTTTATTTAAAAAAAGCTATGAGAGCAGCATTGATGTCGTTTTTGCACTTAAGCTCTACTTCCAGGCGGACATCGTCTCGAAGAAAGTAGGCAACTAAAATGGGACTAATTACCTAAAACTCATTAATTAACTCATTAATTAGGGGATTTGGATCTCGAGCAAAAGCGAGATAGCAGCATGAAAGACTATTTCATTTGAAAGCCATTCCATGTTTTAGAAATCCTGACACACGCACGTGCGTCAAGATATCCATCCCCGATATCCCCGTAATGGAGGATATGCAAATGAGCCGAAACCAAAACAGTGCGCCTCAGCAGCGCATCACCTTCGCAGACGGAGGCTTATCTGGCCCGGAAAGCGGTTTATTTGGCACGCAGATCGGCACCTACTCCAATCATCTCCATAGCTCTAAATCACGTGGCCCTCTGACGTGAAATGAGAGCTGTACTCTCTGCGTTCCCGGTCGCCGCGGTTTCGGTTTCGGTTCCGGTTCATTTGCGTATCCAAATTCGGGGATGAATATGTGGCGACCACCTACCGTCGATGACGACGATGTCCATCGCAACAGCGGGCACGCGCTACGCGCCCGAATAAACAGTTGACCTCTGGGCTTCCTCCTGTGTGGCTGTCTGCTAGCTAGTTCCCACAGTTGGTGACCCGAACATTCGAACACGTCGGACTCTTCGGCCTTCTTACCACCCTAAATTCTCCATCTTCTGCACCAAGCTTCCCAGGCCCACTCAACGTCATTCCCAGGAGGAAGCTGCCTTTTCCACCCCGCAACAGAGGTCACTCACCGCACGGCACACCACCACCATGCGCCAATTCCACCTTCGGCAGCCATCGCAGTAAGCACCACGTCATCAGGTCAGCTTGGAAGGTTCGCACCAACGCCACCTCATTACCACCGCAGTACCATCACCTGCTGGCCGTGACACCAGAGCCTCGTGCTCGCCGAGCGGTCGCGCTCGTCACGGCAGCCGACGTCACCCTCCCTGCAGCCGACGTCTCTGCAGCTCATCAGCGCGGCGAACAACGCCACACACGCGCAGCCAACACGGCTTTCAACCTCTCTACAACCAACTTGTCAACCTCTCTTCACGGCCCCGCAAATCTCTTCACGGCCTCGCAAACCTTCTGGCGCACATCGCCAAGCTCTTCCAAAGCGACTCAAAGCGACTCACGCGACTCAAAGCGACTCCTTCAGCACCGCACCTGCCTCCCATCATCGCATCACCCATCTGCGTTCCATCCCATGCTGCGTCATCACCACCTTCCTTTCGGAAGCTCCCACCCGCCTGCACAAGCGCGGGCTCCTGCTTCTGCTGCAACCTGCCCCACATGCAACCTGCAACCACAGCTGCCGCTGTGTCTGGGCGGGGGAGTACCTGTGGCGACCACCTACCGTCGATGACGACGATGTCCATCGCAACAGCGGGCACGCGCTACGCGCCCGAATAAACAGTTGACCTCTGGGCTTCCTCCTGTGTGGCTGTCTGCTAGCTAGTTCCTACAAATACGTTAAGGCTCGTGCGTGTTTCATGATTTTTAAAACGTGGAATGGCTTTCAACTGGGGTCGTCGCTCATTCTGCTATCTTGCTTTTGCCCGAAATCCCCTAGTTAAAGAGTTCATTAATGAATTTTATGTAGTTAGTCATCTTGTAGTTGCATACTTTCTTCGAGAAGATGTCCACCTTGCCGTAGAACTCAACTGAACTGCAAAAAACGACATCTATGCTCCTCTCATAGCGTTTTACAAAAAATCTGTAAATAATAAAAAAAAACACCTTGTACAGTCAAACTTAATAAGACCTACTGCACAGACTTCACTTTCTGACTCCTACACCATTATGCGGCTCTGTCAATTAGCGTAGGGCGTTCCCATGTGAACAGAAAATATAGCGGCATTTTCAGGAATAGCAGTGAGGCGTGGCATGGCTCGGCAACTTCACAGTCTCGTAGGCACGCGTGATCATAAACGACGTCCAGTTGATAAATGGCCCGAAATTGAAATTTATAGGATCTACGCATGAGGCTTCGTGAATGAAATACCAGCGGTTTCCGTCGTACGCCTCTTTATTTCATTTATCGCACGAAAAGAGCAAATGGAAAAGAAAAAAGAAAAAACAAAACACAACCCTGGACGCTATCTGCAACGGAAAAGCGCCTGTTTGACAGCATGGGTTAGTAAACACGTCAAGCAAATATAGTGAGTGATCCTTCCTCCATTTCTTCTGTTCGAGGGCCCTAATGTCCATTTTTTTACTCTAATGTTTGTACATCGTTCAAAGTAACCTCCTTAATCGAGAAATACATGTAAAACCAAGGTTCCGCATGCAAAATTGAACATTTCTTCTCCATTCAGAATAAAAATAATACGAAACATATGAGGCGTGAATGATAACAGCGCTTCCCCCTTCTAGCGGAGCCTCCTCATCGAGTACTTTCGCTACGCAATCCAGTACAGTGCACCAGTCTGCCTATTATTTTCTCCATCTCCGCCCAACCAAAACACGGTGGCGGCCAATTTCACGAAAACCAAACACACGCTCGGAACCAACCTTACTTAACCATATTAAAGGAAAACACGCCGGTTTCACGATGAACGTCAAGATCCGCCTGGATGACTCCATTATACGCATCGCCACAACGACCGGACGAACGGACCAGATGTTTACCGGCGCGAAGTGGGTGCCGTCGCCACAACAGCCAGGCAAAGGGGTTCCAAGGGTTTCTTTCTTCCCAGGGATCCAAGGCCGCGAGCTTTATCGCGCTGCTTTCGTGCTTGTTGTCTTCCGGTGTGCGTTAGAAAGAGCTATTGTGCCGTTCTGCTTCAAATAACTTTGGAACTCTGCACTCCGGGAAAGTTTTGAAGTGTTCTGGAAAAAACGCTATGTGCCTTCCGTTATAATCGCTTTGCTGTCGTGTTTTATCGCTGTTTTCAGGAAACGGGAGTGAGGCGGGAGCCACGTGAATCGATAGCGAGATAGCTTCGTGGCGTGGAAATGATGGGTCCAACGATTTTTGATATTGACAGTCAAGAGCGCTATTTCGGTGATGTGATCTAAGTCAGATTTTCATTTTATTATTATTATTATTTATTAATCCATCAAGGGGCCTTTGGGCCATTACATGAGGGAGTAACGTAGTAACACGGAGTAACACGTATGTAACACACTGGCACTGTACATCAAACAACAAACATACACTGAAAAAAACAAGGAAAAAAAACCAGCAGACAGAAAAAGATTATAACAAGATGAAAAGCAAAGAATAGATTAGAGAGCGATGATGTGCGTGTACATGGGGCGGCAATGATCTAGTAAACTCGGCGATTAATGCGTTGGTAAATTGGATATGATCCGATCATTTGACAGACCTGTTAAGATTCTGTTTTTCAGCAAATAGGATAACCGTACTTGGAAGCGAGTTTCCCATTTTCTCCCTTTGATTGGTTTATGGATAACTAAATTCTTTCCTAAAGGAAACGGTGAACTGAAAACACGAGGAGAATCAGGCAAGAAATCACTTAGCGGAAAAAACCAATACGAGCGCTACCTCACTCTTCACTTTACCTAATTGCAGATGCTGGAAGACCAGTGCCTATAATGCTAGAATGAAGACATTTCCAATAGATGAGATTAAATTACGTTATTCATCACAATGCAAATAAGAAGTGAATTTTATCGACTCCTTTTGGTAGCGCATTAATACGACCGTACGCACAGAGTTATCCGAATTTAACACACATGACTATCTGCAGTGGATTATAAACGACGTCTATCCAGCTGCAGGACTTCAGTAAGCACTAACCACTAAACGCATGCAAGGATCGAGAAATCTGGTGGATGTGCTGTGACTGCGATTCACTCCGACAAACATGTGACGTATGTGATACGGGACAGCTATTTTCTTTCAATTTTTTAAAATAATTTTATTTACTTTACTGGATATTTAATCGAACGGAGTAACCGGTTCACTTCATGAGCGCCACATTCCTAATTTTATTTTCATTACACCAAACTAAACCAAACTCGAGAAAGCTCGGGAATTGCTCGGAAACAAAGCACGCTATAGGCTCAGTTGGAGACCGGCTCATCGGACATCGTCTGAGGCACAATGCTTTTCGAGTAGCAGCATTCCTGTACAAGATAGGTGTCGCTGTAACACCTAATCGTCCAACTTGTCGAACACCGGAGGCCGCGGGCCACCTGGTGATGCACTGCAAAAGTTTCACAGCCTCTGAAGTGTGCCCTACTGTACCGCCGACCACTCAACGTGAAGAAAGTGCTGGGGGACTGGTCGAATCAGCAAAGACAATTCGCATTTTGCGCCCTGGCGCGCTTTCTGAAAGACATATATAGGTGCCGCGGCCATCCTTTCAGGCTCAAGGCTCACAGTATCCCAAGAGAGGTATCAGCGTCATATGAAATCTGCTAAATGTTCTGGAGCAGCAGACTGCACCGGAGCGGCAAACGTCTTCATTTTTCTCTTCAAGTTGTCTCTCTTTCTTTGCTAGGAAACAAAAAAGCAAGGGCTACCAGAGTAGGATACGACGGGGTTAAAGACGTAAATGTTTCGGAGAAGTGCTCTACAGTTAACATCGAACGACACACCCCGCTGGTGAGCTTTCCAAAATGATGACACGGTTGAAAATGTTGGGAATTTAGCACCTTCTACAGAAATGTCTCATTCCATGTCATCGTCACTTCTTCATCATTTATTGTTGCTGTTGTTGTTTCCCGTTCCACAAACTTCACTGCTCATGCATTCTCGAGGATTCTGCGTAGACCTCGCAATGTCCAGCGCTATACCAGAACCCGGAGACTGCATCTCCATGTTTTCATTTTTTGCACTACAATTCAATTGAATTCAAACCAGGGACAAAGGACACGACAGACCATCTAAGCTGCACCTACACACGGCATTCTGACTACCGCAACAACAACAACAGATAAATTAATAATGATGAATGGGAATATTCGCCACACCACGGTGCAGACGAAAGCAGCAGCAAGTGCACGAATATATTAGCGATATTGGCTCAACACGGTGAGCATGACATGTCGTCCGCTGGGACATCGGCTTAATCTCTTAGATATGTGTACGCGCAAGGGAGTAACGTTAATGGAGCGGAACTGACCGTGTCGAGAGAAGCGGCTTTAGCGGCTATCCATTGGGGGCAGCTCCGACCTCCTGGCGGCTGAGCCACGGCATCCAAGCTGAAAGAGAACAGAGGAGTAAACACAGTAGAAACGTCTCCCTAACAGTAGAATCACGGGTACGCATTGAAGATGGCATGCAGGCGATGTAATGTTCGAATTGGCTGGCGGGGTTCCATTATTTGTGTAAATAAACATATTTGATAAATGTTTGTAGTTTCTAGTTCCCACTTTGAAATTTTGTAATATGTTGTTCAGAAAACCGCTGTGAAAGGCTTCCTTCTCCGTGAACGTAACTGATATCATAAGGTGGAGCAACTTGAAGATGGGGGGTTGTTGAGGACAGTTTCGGTGTTCGTCGCCGTATTTTCTTTCAAACAGGCGTTTTTCATTTCTGACAGGATAGTTGATACAGGCGATGTGTATGCCCAAAGTGACCCCTTCATTTCGCGAGTGTGGTTTTGCTGTAGCACGACACGCGCTGCCGCGTTTCAAAAGGGCTCGAGGTAATAAGATGCTCTTTTCTTCAGTAATAACGTTTTGCAAATTGTAACTTTCAATGTAATCTCTCCTGTCGCGTACAAACAAGATATGACCATCCCCATTTTTTTCTTTATCACATCACATCACAAGATATGACCACACCAAAAACGAGAAACATCAGTGCTTAAAGTTCCGTGAAGGGTGAAAAGGCCGCACAAGACACACACTACGCTTTTAGTATGAACTGCAAACAAGTCCATGTCGCCACAGTGTTCCAAAATATGATGAAAGAAGGAAGTCCCTGAAAAGGTTAGCCAGCTGTAGGACTCGACCCCACATCTTCTGGATTACCGGTCCATGGCTCTTACTAGTTGAGCTAACCTAACACACCTCCCCAGCGACTTCCAAGGGTGCGTCACCTGAAGGAACAAACCACACCCACTCTCTCACACACACTCACTTTCACTCTTACATGTTTTTCTCACTCATCCACACATTCATACGACGGGATCGACGCAAGCGGCGTCATCATTAATTCCTTAGGCACTTGAGGCTAGTTCGAGGGACTATGCTATATAGCCTACCAGTCTTGCACGGAATTTCACAGACGCAAGCACAACGACTGCGGTGTATTCTAGCACGGAGCTTAAGGTTATGTCTTGGCGTCCCGAGAACTGCGGAAACGCGGATGGTGATAGCAGAAGCCCGCGAAATACCCATTGAAGTCTTACGGCAGAGGGAGACCATTCGCCATTACACATTACTTGCGCCTCAGAGCACACCACCACCGCCATCCACTAATAGCAAAAGTTTGTCGCCGGAAGCAATGTAACGCATACAACTGTTTCATGGAAGTGAGACCTAAGGTTCCCCCGATTTCTGCAAGATCAGTGGTGTCCACGACGCCTCCGTGGTCGCTTCCAGTACCATCGATCGCATTGTCAATTGTCAAACGAAACCAAGTGCCTACATCAGTTCTGAAACAGCTTGCAGCGGATATGATGCACAGTCAATATTCTGACCACCACTGCAGTTTTCACTGACGGATCATCCCGTCATGAATGTTCATCGTCTGCATTTGTTATTCCAACTGACGGTGTGTCACATGGATACCGTCTCTCACACCGCACATCATCAACGTCGGCTGAGCTATATGCTATCCTGTTGTATCTACGTAAGACGTCCTGTGACGATCCGCGGGCATGGGTCATCTACTCAGATTCAAAGGCTGCTCTTCAATGTATAGCCACCATGGGAATACGTGGATCGCTCGCCCCAGTTGTCGCTGATATCCTCCATCAGGTTCAGCATCTAAGCGATCACGGTCATCATATATCCCTGCAGTGGGTCCCTGGTCACTGTGGTTTGAGCGGAAACGCTCGCTAGCTCGCTGAGTAGCTCGCTAGCAGTGGAGTCGGGACATCACTGACAGGTCTCTCATGTATTCGGTGGATCCCACTATGTCCTTCTCAGTTCCTGGCCGTTTACCATGCTATTTTACGTCCCTCCTGCAAAGGCTTCGTCTCAACGTAGCCTTCACTCCCCAATTCAAGTGCCGAATCGGATACTGTGACAGCTGCCTATGCTCCAAATGTGGCGTCGTAGCGAACATTGAGCACGTCCTAATAGAATGTAAGCTGTATACGAAACGGAGAGGCGGCAACTCTGTTCTCAGCTGAGTGGTGCTAGCCGACAGACGTTCAAACTGGCTGCAATTCTTGGCCCATGTCAGAGCCATGTGCAACACCGTCGAGGTCTACTGATGTTCTTGGAGTTCCTCTTGGCTATCGGCTTGCTCCAGACGCTGTAGGGTACTCCCCGGCATCTCAAGGGCCATTGGCGCTTCTTTCATGTGCTTCTTCCTTTTGTGTGACGTAGCGTTGCGCAACCAGAGGACGGGAGTTCAAGAGTTGTACTTGCACATAACTTCATTTTCATATTTCCCATCTCATGTTTCTGGCGCAATGGGGTAGTGTACTGCTCTCAAGCGGTGAATCACCCCAGGCCATAGTCATGATTTATTTGTTGTTGTTGTATGTATTTGTCCTTTCTATATGTTCCAGCCTCAGAACATCAAGTGCCATAATGTCCAAAATACGATGTCATCGTGAGGTCGTAGCGTCACTGCGGTGTGGAAATATACAGGGTGTCCAAGCTGACGTGCACCGGTGTCTAAAAAAACACGGTGCGTCATAAGCCAATGAAATCTGCAGAATATTTGGGGAATCCCGTGTTCTAATTGCCTGCATTTTTTCACGATGACTGAATACTTAATTAGGCGCAACTAATTAGAACTTTTGAGTATTCGTCTTGGGGCCGAGATATGAATTGGAAAGTTGTAGAGCGTGTCGAGAAGCACCCATCACAATTGTTTCCCACAGCGTACGCCTTGAGTGGAATTTTTGTTTTTTTTTTTCCTGGTAAGAGACAACGCGCGGGAAATCCAAAAGTGTACCACGTGACACGAGGCGAGCGCACCTACGCGTGCGCATCGATTTCAGAGCTCCTCAAGCGTACAGAAAAACTACTACATTCGTTATCTGCCGAGAAGCGACCTTGACGTGAGCTCTGACTCTGTCTCACTCTAACATGCGCCTAATTAATTACTCAGCCACCATGAAAAAATATTAGAACACGGGGCTCCTCACAATATTCTGCAGTTTCCATTCGCCTGTGATGCACCGTGCATTCTTGTTCTTTTTTTTTTTTTTTTATGGCCCGGCGCACGTTATCTTGGACACCCAGGATGTGCATCACTGAAGCCTCTGTTTCTGTTACTGGTAAGCAAAAATCGTTAACTGAAACCCATCACTCCTGGCCAAGAAGTCGCGTACACAGAACTTTCGTGTTACTTGTGTAGCACATGGTGCAAAACACAAGTGGTAGCTCACTTGCGTTCATGATTCGGGGTTAATCGCCGCTGCATGTGATTTTCTCACAGGGTCTGGGTCGGGGTGACGTTGAGTAGACGAGCGGTCCGCCCGCCTATAGACTGGCGGCACGTTGCCCGGGAGGAGAGGGAAAAGGGAGGGATGGGGAGGGAAGTTTGCGTGGACTGCATGGTGCCCTGCAAGTACAGATCGATGCGTCAATCTAGCTACGGCCAGGAGGAGATGGCCCGGTAGCGGGAATAAGTGGCGGCATGTGCTACCGTGCAGCTGCCAGTGTGTTTACTTTTAAAACAGACAGCCTGTGGGATGTGGTAGCACCAAGTACGTGTTAGAGCCTCTGGCATATATTCTTGTGGAAATATGTTTCGTATCATTCCGGCACATTAAAGCATGTCGTCAACTAGCCACACGCAACAGCGTGTCGTCAACTTACCCATAATGTGGGGCAAGCTGAGAAAAATATGTAGTTTGATGTTTTTGGTTCGCACGCAGTCATTTTGTTTGCCACTACAACGAACTGGGGTACATTTGTCAATGGTTTTGGAAATCTGTTAAGTACGTATGGCAAAGTTTGGATACTAATTATCACATATATTACAAAATACAACTGTGTTCAGCATCAACCCTCATAATCTGTTTTTGTTTTCGAGGTACTTTGTTCTTTGGGACAAAACAAATATGTCGTCGATGTTGAAGACAGCTCTATTTCTGCAGTATCTGTTATAATTATTACTTTTCTATTACTACTTCTATTATTACTGCGAAAAATATTACTCACAATGCTGTAGTCACGATTTATTTGCATAATATAAAAACTCCGAGACTAAGGAACACGAAGGGACAGACACAACACGAAGTCTCGGGGGGGGGGGGATATGTTTAATGCAAAGTAAGAAAAAAAGGGAAGGGAAAGGTTAGCCACGGTGTGGGCTTGCTATTCCCTAATGCTTTCAAGCAAACAAAAGAAAACAGCTGGGATACAGAAAATTATCAAAAAATGCAGACGAAACAGCTCCTTCACTAATCGTTGCGCATAGGACGCATCAGAGAATGCCCAGGAGTTTAGATTCCCGAAGGAATCGTGTCAGCGCAGACGTGACTTCAGCGTGCTTGGAAGGGCCAAGTAGCACCGCGAGGGAAAGCTCTCGGTAGCCTAGATGAGCAAGGCGGCGCCGGAGACTCGATCGGCGATCTTCGTACCGCTGGCAGGCAAGGAGAATGTGTGGCACATCGGCTTCTACGTTGCACGTTGGGCAAAAGGTGATGGGTGCTGATTCATCTTAAATAGGAGGAGAGGAGTTCGGGCCACATTCAGCCGCAGCCGATGAAGCAGCGATTCCTCGATGCGCGGGATGCGGCCAGGCACAGCATATGTCATTAAAGGGTCAATGGATTTAAGGAAGGCATTGGTTCGTATAGCTTCTTGCTGAAAGAGCTGTGTGCGGTTGGCTGTGTGCGCTGTGTGTGTGTTGGCTGTGTGCGGATTTTCAGCTGGCACATAGAGTGCGCAAGGGGAAAGACAGTTGGTTGCTCAGCGTCGTGGGCTTGCCGAGCAAGAGCGTCAGCACGATCATTGCCTGAAATTCCGACATGGCTCGGAATCCATTGGAACACCACTGCGTGTCCCAGTGATACAAGTTCAGAGTGCAGGGCGATGATCGTAGTGTAGGTGTTACTGATGACTGCGGCAGAGTAAGAGGCCAGCGCCTCCAGAGCCACTTTACTGTCGGTGAGGACCGACCAGGCCCTGGGCGCACACGAGGAGACATGTCTCAAAGCGGCCAGTAGTGCGAATGCCTCGGCCTCAGCAGATTACATAAGAGGGAGCTTGAAGCCGTGCTCAGCTCCATCCTCTGGGATGCAGAAGGCAGCAGACGACCCAACTAGAGAGACTGAAGCATCGGTGTATATTTGGGTTCGATGCCGGTGGTGACTGTAGATGTGGAACAAGGTCAGTTGGCAGGCCACAGCTGTTGGCACAACCTTCTTTTTCCTAAGGTCCGGAATTGACGTTTGTACAGTGGGGTAGTGAAGTGTCCACATGGGTGGCGCAAAGGAGGTCCTGGCGGAAGTTGAGGGGATGTTGCTTCGTAAACGGCAAATAGCTTGACCGAATGCAGATGCGGGATAACGTTGCGCAATGTCACAGAGGTAATGGGCTGGATGGCGGGCAAGATAACGTGTGTACGCGTGCAAGGCCACACTATCGCGAATAATAAGCACCGATGGCTCGCGTGCCTCCGCCAAAACAGAGAAGGTTTCCGTTGTCTTTGGCACTCCCAAACAGAGACGGAGACTTCTGGCTTGAATATTGAGCAGCTCCCGCTCGTGAGCGTTGGAGAGCCCATAAAGGACAGGCAGGCTGTAGCGCATAACCCCAAGCAAGAGGGAGCAGTGCACACGATGGAGGTCAGCACAGGACGGGCCCCATGTGGATCCACAGAGGTGCCGGAGCACATTACAGTAGATGCGGGCGCTAGCAGAAAGGGAGTTGATCTGCCGCGACCATGTCAGTCCCCTGTCAATGATGATGCCTAGATACCGATAATGCGAGACGTAGTTCAGTCTAGAGCCAGCTAGTCTCGGGGGATTTTACATTATGCATCATCTTCACCAGCTCGCTTGCTTCCTAGCCATTTTTTTCATTGACGATTTATTTGTTGTTGTTGTGGTTTGAACGAGATAAATATATTGAGAAAAAAATTATCTCCTTGGTCGCGATTCATATTTTGTTTATAGTAAAATCTTGATTCACTTATGTACCCCATTTTATAGCTTGACTTACATAGTAACAAAATAATAAACATTATCGAGCACTACTATATTCGTGACTTTAACAACAAAAACTTTATTGCGAAATGATGACTGGGGAGTTTCATCACCATGGGCGATACTCTAACGAATGTTACTATGTAATGCTGTGTTATGAACGTTAATATTACGAGCGAGGCTAATACAACCCAGAGCATATCGGTGGGTGTGAAAGAGCAGGTGCTTTCTTTTTCAGTGCGCCTCCGCATTCGTTCGTTTTTGATGTGAAATACCAAAATAACATCCATAAAAGTGGGTTTCCCAAACAAAGAAAGTAAAGAAGAATTTATACTTGACATATTTTGATGCGCGATGTTTGATACCACGATTTCATTAGTCTATACGTCTCCTTTCGGTTTCATATTCAGTGCTTAGTTGTATTTATTACAGGTGCAAGGAAGGAAATACTTGTAACTTCAAGTACACTTCATACCTGCACTAGTACAGGTACAAACAGACACTGATCTGGATGCCCTGATATTCTTTCTAGATGTATATCTTCAAATGTATTTTGATTCTTTGGACCTTGAGTTATTTTTTCCTTAGGCCACTTTTTGGTAGTCTATTGACAGCCAGTTTGTCTCCAGAGTCACATCTTTCGTTTTAATACAATTTAATTTTATTTAATTAGTATTGTATCATTACCTATCATGAGCATGTAACACGCAGCTAAAAGTGCTACGGAGTAGCCAGCGTAGTACGTTTGTATTTTTTTCAGATGCAATAAAAATGGGCATTGAAGCAGTGAAACCTTATATCAAGAATTATTCAACTCACATACTTTTTTTTCTTCTTTATGACATCACCATCAACACCAGGAATTATTGTGGCTGCCACGGGCAATGTCAGAGATATCAAATTCAAATATTAACTGGGATGAAAGCGAAACCGGTACATGTATTCATCTTGCGACAAGCACCTACGTAAGGTGTGGAAACGTCTGTGTCAACCAAACTTTGTAGAATATATAGAAGGGTACAAGATACAGCAAACCGCCAACGAAATGTGAAGGAAATGTGTTCGATGTTCTTCTTCTGGGCATCGTCCACATCATTTTTTTTAATTCTGTGTTAGCGCCGCGAAGCAACTGTTGCTATGAGCGGCGTACAGACGTGGACAGATGGAGAGAGGACAGCAGGAAGCAGTAGGGGAGAGGGGGGTTTTTATGCGTCCCGGGCCGACTTCAGGGGGAACTGTGCCGACATTCGTCTGGAAAGTATTCGGAAAACCCAGGGAAAACCTCAGACAGCACAGCCGGTGACAGGATTCGAACCCGTGTCACCTCTCAGTCTCGGCGTGGAAAGCGATCATGCTAACCACTATGCCACGGGAGCTGGTCCTCATCATTGGCATGGTATTTAAAAGGTTAGAGATGACGTGTAAAGGTTCATGCGTACTGCGGGTCAACAACCCGGAGAGTATCCTACCTGCACTAACGTCCCTGCTGTTGGCCCACACTACTCATGAACCCTTAACACGTCATCTCTAACCCGTTAAATACCATGCAAAATGATGAGAACGGTGCCCAGAAGAAGAACAGTCTCTGTCCGAAACATTGGCGGCAATCGCCCTGAGGCACTTCCCTGCACGTTTGCAGAACATAGGTGCTGGGCCCATGGTCCAGTAGCGTCCATATGCACTAAGGTCTCCGTCCCCTTTGGGATTTCCTGTCATCAACAGGCCTCTCCACCCTTCTTTGATCACCTGAATTCTCATCTCCATCATCACCTCTCACTGTCTACAAATGGCACAGTGGCAGCGCCCACCCTACTGGCTGGCATTAGCCCCATTTCATCATCGTCTCTTTATGTGTGTGTATGTGTGTAGAACATAGTAGGAGCACACAAGCTATAGTTGCACACTCTAAAAAAAGGTAAAAATTTCTACCCATCTGGGTAGAGCGGTATTGCAACGACATTTCGACTCAAACGAAGTTTACCTTTTGGGTATAACTGCAGAGTAGAAACGTACTACAGAGTACAAACCGTCGTTCTACTAGCTTGGGTAGGAAATGCTACACTTTTTGACTTAGAGTAAATGTGAGAGAGAGGAGCTGAGGGAAAGAGACGCCGCCGCTTCTACCCGTGGAGGAGAAGGCGCGCGTGGATTGGCCCGGAATGGTAGAAGTACTGTAGTTCTACGTTCTTGTCGTTCGTGACGATGCCCACTTGAGTGCGTCCAACAACGTCAAGCTAGTTCGACACCCCCCTCTACCATCTTGGGTAGGAAATTCTACCTTTTTCTCTTAAAATCTGGTGGAACTGTGACGACTGTATGAAGGGAGTTGCCTCAGGACAGAAGCCGCCGATATTTCGAACAGAGACTGTTCTTCTTCTGGGCACCGTCCTCGTCATTGACATGGTATTTAAAGGGTTAGGCGTGACGTCTTTAAAGGCTCATGCGAATTGTGAGTCAACAGCCCGGAGGGAAGAAAGGGTCCGTACGGGCTTCTACGGCCGGAGTGAGTGAATGGCCGCTTTGTTAGAGTGTGAAGGGGAACTCTACCGGTGGAGCAAACTCTACCGGTTCGCTGGTTTTCTACCCATCTACGACTGTATGATCTCCTGGAGCATATTGGTTGGGGGATACAGATAGAGTCACCAAATAACGGTCGCACCGGTGCGACCAGCAGCTCCATGACGCTTGGTCTGTGTTCGCATTGAACACTTGATATTGTGTGTCCACCGCAAGGCTCGTCTCAAAAGATGGCTTCAACCCGTATGTCCTTGAGGCAACTTCGATGGGCCCACGGCGCGGGTTGTCGGTGCTGCTCGGGCCAACTCCCCAGTACTCTCTCGACGCCGAAAGGTCGAAAGTCTAGTTTATCGAGGGCGTTCTTCAACGTTTGTAGACTGGAGTCAAAGGGTAAACAGGTGACCAGCGCGCGCTTCGTTTCCTCCAGGGCCCCGCAAGTTCAACAATTAGGGGAATGAACGACACCTATCTTACCTAGGAATGCTGCTGCTAAAGGGGCATTCAGTCGCATAGGCGACGAATTGCGAACTGTGGCATGGGAGGCAGTAGGTGCAGTTTACGTCGTACGAAGAACGAATGTTACATGATATCACACTGCCACACGATCCTAGACAGCCGATTTCGTAATAATAATGCGTAATAAAGGCAAATAGTTTGCGTCAGATTTCAGCATCTCCTTGAGTCTGAGGAGTTTCCATCGAAGAACCAAAGGGACGAGAAAACAGCCAAGAACTTCTCAAACTCAAAGGCGATGCTACCATCGTCCAACCAAACTTGGTTCCCGTTGAGCAAACTCTTGACATCTCCGCATGACATAACCTTACCCGCGTTGAGTGTGAGAGCCAAGCAAAACAAGATAACACTTACGTCACATTTAACATCGTACCAAGGATTTGGATTTGAATATCAAACCAAACATTCCCAGCAAAAACATCACCTTTGTGTTTTTTTTTTTTTTCCGGCTATACAGCTTCATAACCGAGCAAAGAATAATAAGCGCAGCAGCATATTATAAGCCCTCAAGTGCTTATGAAAACATAACAGAAAGGAAAGCCACCTCTATTTGCATACGAAGAACTTCGATATTTATTTCCCTCAGGACGAGAGGCTTCTCTTTCGAAGCAACGGCTGTTTGGAAGCTGCATGTCTTAGACTTGTCTAGCTCGGCGGTTCTAAGAAAAATTGTGCCAAGCTTCCTGTTCTTCTGCCTTTTCCGTGGCTGTAGACACGACAAAAAGGATTGATTTATTAACGGTACTGTACTGAAGGGCAATAGGTTGTGCTCTTCTTGGCACGCTTAGCGTGTCTTATTTCAGGAACAATCGATCGACAACAATGGCTGCATACACTTTAGTACGCACAGGCCTATGTTAATTGAGGCAGGCACAGTATATATTTGTGTAACTCACTGTATATACAGGGTAGGCGTGACCTTTTGGGACATTCGGTGGACAACTTTGACACAGTGAAGCGCAGAAGGACATAGTCCATTGGTGGATAAGGGAGTGGAAAGGCGTCCTTTTGTGCTTCACCGCGACCAGCCGCGACAAAAATATGTAAACCGAAACCAATTAATTACTCAGCAAATGTCCCGCTTCGGTGGCAGATTTTTCTCTAAAAGGTGTCCACACAAGTTCCCAAAAGGGGCTATACCTATTTTAATGCCGACGGTGTCCTGCTTTAGAAGTTATGTTTTTTACGAAACTCATTTGAATTTTTATTTAAATAATGAGCGCCTCCCACTCATTCACACGGTGCGCAGCTTGTGGTACCGGAGAGACACTTGTAAAAAAGAAAGTTCGTCGATTTGTGCACCCGTTCGCGAATTATTTAGCCCGGGGATTGAACTGAGACAACCTTTATATAAATATATATATATATATTGTGAGGGCGCTGCAAGACAGTCGATGTATTGTTGCGCTGTGTGGGGGCGCTCTTGAACGTGTACAGGGGCGCGACACTAAAGGATTTAACGAGATTCAATGACGGCATTGGGAGTCGTCGGCAGGGAGCCTTGGCGTAGTTGGAAAAGGTAAAATAAACCTTCCGTGATATTGTAACCTTGTGTTTGCCTCCGTGTTCCTTCACCGGCGGGACGTGTTTCACCGGCGGGACGGGCGGGCAGCTTTCCTTGGTCGTGGGAATATTTCTCACAATATTGTCTTGGGTGTAGCGTACTCCATTTCACAACACGAGCTCCCCCGTAAAGCGTGAGATCGCTTTTCGAAGAGTTACTCGAAAATATGTAAGCTTCTCAGATACGATACAAGGAACAATTGAAGTAAACTATTGCTTATTGACAGCTAGGTAGCGGCCACCGTATCCCCTTCCATTCCTTTCCATTCTGAACAATTCAGAGCAGGCTACACTGAGAAGTGGCTACCCTGGCTACCAATTCAGAACAATTCAGAGCAGACTACCCTGAGAAGCCTTCCCAGACAAACATACACGCAAGTAAACGAGCGGGCAAACAATTCAACGGGACAAAGATACTTGGATAATCATTCTGCATTGTAATACCCTAACGGCGGTCGCGC
Source organism: Ornithodoros turicata (assembly GCF_037126465.1). Lineage (NCBI taxonomy): Eukaryota > Metazoa > Arthropoda > Arachnida > Ixodida > Argasidae > Ornithodoros > Ornithodoros turicata. Next base: position 131,221,220 of record NC_088202.1, on the reverse strand, counting down.
ACAACGTGGTCATTTTCATAAGGCCTCTCAGAAACATGAAACAGACAGACAGGCACCATTACACAACAACAACAACATAGATGAATGGATGATGATGATGTGGGATGTTTCCCTGCGTTGAGTGCAGGACCCTACCCCATTCCAAAAAGGTTCACATGAAAGGATGACGAGGGAAGGAAATCCCTACAGTTCGTGAAGGAGGCCGGTGGCCCCCAGAAAGGAAAGAAGAGCGCCAAGTGTACGGCACTGGTGTCCGGGGTTACTCCATGGGCCGAGAACTTTGCAGATGTTGAATGGCCTCTGATCCAACATTTCAAGTTGAGATTTAAAGGCCCGTCGCTCGCGTACGTACTGGCTACAGTCTTCGAGAATGTGTCGGATTGTTGCCGGTAAACCACAAGTTGTACACAGCGCCGTGGTGCTGTGGCCCAGCCTATACCGGAGTGCAGGGGTGAATGCGACGCTAAGTCGTAAACGACGCACTAGAGACGTAAAGAGGCGAGGGAAACCGCTTGGCATGTCAAATGAAAGCGTTGGGTCAACAGCATACAGAAGCGACCACCGGGTGATGTCATGACACCATTCCTGATGGGCCCAGGGCGACGTCAAAGCGGACAAGAGGGAGCGCCTATCTACATTCGAAAGTATGATTGAGACTGCTGAGCGGCGATGGTGAGCTGCAGCAGCTGCCCGATCCGCTACCTCATTGCCTCTTATTCCAATGTGGCTAGGGACCCATTGGAGGGTGAGCCGGTGGCTGCTGTCTTCTAAAACCTTGAGTGTCGTCAGGATGTCCACTACCACCGGAGTCAAGGAGCCACGGATGCCCATGTTGTCTATGCACTGCAGCGCTGCCCGCGAATCTGTGTAAACCACCCAGAGGCGGGGGTGGTGACCCAAAATAGACCTTAGGAATAGCAGGATGGCATACAACTCCGCAGAGGTGGCCGAGGTGCGGTGCGATAGGCGGAACCCACGTGAAATTGACTCCTCTGGGATTACAAATGCCGCAGATGAGCCGCCTGTAGTGGAGGAGCCGTCCGTATATACAGCGGTTTGGTTTCCGTATGTAGCGTCCATCCACTCCAGAGTAGCCTGCTTGAGGACTGGAGCAGGGGTTCGGTTCTTCGGCCCCTTGATCCCCGGGATGTGAGACAAGATGGATGGTTTCGGCAGTGTCCATGGCGCTACTGAAGAAGCGGATGGGGCAACAGTGAAGGCAGGCATATGGTCCGTTAGTTCTTGCGCACACTGCGCGATTTTGCTGCGGTTTCGCTTACGAAGCTTCTGTACCAGTGGGTGACGGCGATGGTGAGCGCGCAATCGCAAGTAGTGGCGGAAAGTTTCTCTCTTGCGGAGGACGCCAATTGGGAGTTCCCTGGCCTCGGCTACCACCATCCTCGTCTCAGCGCAACGCGGAACGCCAAGACAGGTCCGCAAGCTGCGCGCCAAGACGCAACGGAGCTTGTGTTCGGACGTCCGTGATAGTCCGTGCAACACAGGAAGGCTGTAGACTACTGAGCCACGAACAAGTGCTTTGTGGAGTGCAAGAAGGTCCCGCTCAGTAGATCCCCAGCGCAAGTCGGCAAAGTGACGTATCACATTTCCCCAACGTTGCGCCTTCGAAGAGAGATAATCAATGTGTCTTGCCCACGACAGGTTGCGGTCCAACACAACACCGAGGAACCTGTGGTGCCTGACCTGCCTTAACGGGGACCCCCCGATGTGTACTTGGAACCGGCGCATCTCTTTCCGGGTAAACGGAAGGGTAGCACTTTTCTCAGTGGAGATGTCCATCCCTGCGTTCAGGAAGTAGGCATGTATGGCATCAAGTGAGCGCTGGAGCCGACGCTGAATTGCAGGGCGGGACTTGCCAACAGTCCAGACACAAATATCATCAGCATAGATGGACAGATGCATCCTCCGAGGAAGGCACTCCTTGAGGCCCATCAAGACAATGTTAAATAACAGGGGGCTAAGGACACTTCCTTGGGGAACTCCCTGTGGCACAATGATCTTTCCTGTGTCCCCCTCGCCTGTAGTGACGAAAATCTTCCGTTGATGGAGGAAGTCGGACAGCCACGTCAGCGCCCTATGAGGCACCTGGGCCTGCAACAACCCATGAATAACACAAGGGTGGCTTACGGAATCGTACGCCCGTTTGATGTCCAGGAAGACAGCCATCGCTATTTGTCTTCGCGCCTTCGCTTCTTCGACCGAAGAGACTAAATCGAGCACCGAATCCATGGAGTTACGGTGTCTGCGGAAACCCGCCATTTCCTGAGGAAAAACAGATCTTCGCTCCAGCCACCACTCGAGCCTGTAAAGTATCATACGTTCAAGGACCTTGCCTAAGCAGCTGGTGAGGCTCACGGGTCGGAAAGACGCCAGATCAGAGGGTTGTTTCCCCGGTTTCAGGATGGGGACTACCCGTGCCTCCTTCCACGCAGCAGGGACCTGCCCATCCCTCCATGACGTGTTGTAAACCTCTAAGAGCGCCAAAAGGGATGCGTCGTCCAAATTGCGGAGCGCCACGTAAGTGACTTTGTCTGGACCGGACGACGACTTCTTGTGGGAGAGTGCCAGCGCAGCCTTGAGCTCGGCAAACGTGAGGTGCGTCCATGTCAGGGTCAGACACTGACGGGGCTTGACTAATAGCATGCTGCAGCTCCAATGCGTGGCTCCGAAAGGCTGCACATTTCGCTGCCTCAGACTTTGCTGCCAGAATTTTGCAGAAGTCGTAGGCAACATCCTTCTCAGGCCTAGATACTGAGAGTGCTAGAGATCTGAGGGGATTCCTCGCGGGAGGAGCTTCGCGGAGACTCCGCGCAATCCGCCAGACCTTCGCAGGGCTTGAAAACGGAGTCAGAGACGCGCAAAAGTGACGCCATCTTTTTTTGTCAACAGCCTGCAATGCTTTCTGAACCGACGCATTCGCACGACGCGCGGCTTGTGCATCTGCAAGTTGGCCGGATCGCCGAGCCTTCTGCTCTGCCCGTCTTCGAATGGCACGCAAACGCTCCACCTCCGGATCCGTACCTGCGTGGCCAGCGCTGATCTTTGCAGTCGTGGTGGCTGACGTCAGAGAGTTCACAATATGGTCGGTAAATTCGCCTGCGGTCATTCCCACGCGCACGTCCTTTTTGCACAGTTCACGAAAGGACTGCCAATTTGTTAGCCGTACGGTTCTGCGGCCTGCCCCAGATGCGTACTTGGAGCAGGACATCAATATAGGAACGTGGTCACTACCTCTTCCGCCCAGGTCTGTGGACCACGTCAGGTACGGAAAAAGGTCCCTCGAACACAGCGAAATGTCTAATACGTCTGTTGAGCAGTCCCGGCGGAGCAATGTTGGAGACCCGTCATTTAAGACACAAAGATCCAGGTCTTCAATGATGTCGCACCACAGGGACCCCTTGCTGTCTCGCCTGCCACTCCCCCACAAGGGGTGATGAGCGTTGATATCCCCAACAACAAGGAAGGGATCATCCGCCCCTGCCAGAGCTAGTCTTAGGTCATGGGCTGTCGTCTGGACTGACGGCGGCACGTACACGCTGAGAACAGTCAGCGAAAATCTCCCAAGAAGAATCTTGCAGTGGACGCAGTCGAAAGGCAACTGTCTCGCCGTGTGTACTTGCGTCACAGCCAAGCCTTGTCGCACACATAGCACTGTCCTCCAAGATGACATCCCCTGCTGACCAAAGACGGTATATCCACTAAGTCGGAAGTCTGGCTTCACGTATGCTTCACAGATGGCCAAAATGGGAGTCCGGTACTTCAATAAAAACAACTTGAAGTCCGGTAGCTTCGTACGCAGACCACGCGCATTCCACTGGAGAATAGTAGCTCGCTTATACAGATTGTCCATGACCCGCGGTCAGAAACCTTTCAGCAGCGAGCAAGGCCTGGACCTCCTGGAGTCCAGCGGCGTCCGGGTACGCCGCTAAGATGGCCTTGAGGACAGCTAGAATCAGAGGGACCAGCACTGCTGCCGTGGCATCACCGCTCACTTGTCGCTCAGACTGCCTCGGGCGCGGAGGGAGTGGTGTGCTTGTATGTGCACCAAGTTGTGGAACCGCAGCGGCCCTCTTGACGACATCCGTATAGGTCTGGCGCAAGGGAGGCGAAGACGTCAGGGGGTGCTGGGCATCCAGGCTAATCGGTGGCTCTCTCATCGACACTCTTGTGTGCTTTGGAGCCCGCTGAGACCGATGTGGAGGCGGCGCACGCTGGGGGGGGCGACACCACGTTGGTGGAGTGCCGATTACGAAGATCGCCGGTACTGCTGACCACCGGGCCCACAATGGTGGGGAGTACCTCCATATGGAACCGTTGTATCGCTGACCGCTTGCGCGGACACAGAGTGGGAAGCCGCATGCGGACCTCCACAGTTGGAGCATCTTGGTTGCCGCCGCGCAGTGCACTCCTTGATGGAGTGCGGTCCCGAGCAAATCTTGCACCGTGTGGGCCAACGACAGTTGCGCGAGAGATGCCCGAAACGCTGGCAGTTATAACATTGGGTTGGACCCTCCACATACTCGTGAACATCGTGTGTGCAGAATCCCAAGTGCACCTTCTCAGGAAGCCTCAGGGTGGGCTTGAACGTGAGGATGACACTACGAAAAGGGATGAAGCTGTCCGTACCGTCTTCATGATAGACGTGACGAACTTGGCGGGGTGCCGCTATGACGCCTTCTTGCGCCAAGTACGAAACAAGATCACTGTTGTCATAGTCAAGTGGTACGTCGTTGATCTTTCCCATGTTATTCACGTATGATGACGGGATTGAAGCGGAAACAGCCATACCCGCCACGACTTCAAGCGCCAAAAGGTTGGAAACCGCTCCTTGAGATTTCACGAAGACGCACAAGCTGCCATCCTTGCTAATGCGATGGTGAGAAATTGACTCCTGCGCCGCAGCGCATATGTCCCGAGCCACAACATTGGGGTTGACCTTCCAGAAGGAACGGGTGACGTCGATGGGTTTGAAGAGCACGGGAATTCCTTTCGGCCGATTCTTTCTATATGTCACCAGTGTGAAGCGGTCCGCTGCGCCATCATCTTCAACATCTTCAGGGCCCCTATTGGGGTCGTACGTCACCGTAGCTTGCGACCAGTCACAGTGCGGCGACGGAGGGGGAGCAGGTCCACTTGCTTCCGACATGTGAAAGTCCACAGGAGCTTCATCAGTAGCTCGGCGGCCCACAGGTGACCTACTCCTGTCCCGCCAGGACGAGGGAGGCTCGGGCTGTGGGGCGAGAAGGCTCGCCGTAACACCCGGGGTCTCATCCCCGCCTTTCATAGGCAGACAGGAAGGCCCCCGGACGTACAACTTGGTCCAAAGGGAGCAGTAGTCCAAAGGGAGCAGTAGGAGAGCTGGGTTACGAAAGAAATAGCTTCACGAACTAAGCCTAGTCTGGGCGGGAGCTGTAGGAATAAACGTCCGTGCCGAGCGAGACTCGCGCAACCGAGCCCACCATTACACAAGCAGTTCGCAGAAATGCGCATTTTTATAGATTTTCTACATTATTCCCATTCAGGTTACACCGAAGCAACCCGGACTACGAACGGTGTGCGGATGTGTATACAGATGAAAGAAGGACAGCGGGGAGTTATGAGAGATAGAAGGTAATATGCGCACTGGGCCAACTTCATGATGAACTATGCCACCAGCTCTCTAAAAGGGCCACATAGGTCAACAGACGGGTCGAGAGCACCAGCTCCAAGTCTCTAGCATGACCTTGAGGTCACCACCAAAACGGCAGATGCAGTCTTCACCTTGCCACGCCAGCAGTACGGAAGCATCCTAAAGTATTACAGAACCTCATGCCTATTGTAGTACACGCTACAGTAACATGTGGCGTCACTGCAAATTATCACTAGTATATTTGTATCGGACACTTAACACAGTCGTTTACTATAAAGCTCTCTAATGATAGATGCTCCCTACACCGACCTCGTTGTGCCAATGTTTGAGTTGTGTAACAGCGCGTCGTAAAGGCAGACGACTCTATCCTCTCCTCGTTGCTTCGTTCTCGTTCCCCTACTTTCGCATAGGCGCTGGCCACGCTGGTCTTCGACGAGTAAAGCGCCAACTTTACGTTCGCCGCCGCTCGATTAAATGCACCAGTGAACGGGCAAAGCCTAACGTAATCCGTGCAGGCATGCGCTCAAACATTATTCGCGGGCGAAACCGCGATTACGACCGTTCCGCAACGAAACTCGCGGTGATAAAGCGAAAATTAATGGGTAGAGTGCGTTTCAGATTGTCACTTCCTCTCTGAAGAACCATTAAATGTTTGGAGTTCTAAAATGGAAAACACGTAATTTACACCGGCGTCGGAGCCCGTTAACTATTGTTGGTGACTGAACGGTAAGATAAAGATATCGATAATTTGATCGTTCAATTAAAAACGGTAGGAAACTGTTAGTGTCTTTTTTTCTTACCATCCAGTCACACCAACAGTTTGATCGTTCAATTTAAACCCTTATTTACTTTTCTTTTCTAATCATATCTATCGATCTATCTAAAAACTACCGTGCGTTTGCTCTCAAATCGGCTCGAGGAGTTCTTTATAGGTGAGCAACAACATGCAGCAGCCTAAACATGCAAAACGCGCACAGTATAAGCTATTTCGCTTCATCCACCATCTGACGAACTCAGAGGAACAACGCAATATAGGAGATCTCGTGGCACGTTCATGCTTGTGCACATAAGCTGTGAATCAAAGTAACGAACAAGCGGTTTATTAAGTAACCATCTGCTTAATCATGTAGAGAAATGTCGACGTTACGGAACGACATACACGCATACTTTTGCACGCACACATGACAAATTATGTACCATGGGCGGTGGTATTACAGGCTCAGTACTTAGTATGCGCATGCAGAAAAACAAAATGCATTACGCACTATTCACATACCGTTTGACAGAACTCCGTCTTCTATGAAAGGCAACCGACGCGAGTTCTATAACATCCAAAATGAAGCAGAGATGAAAGTCTGTTCAGCGAAACGAAACAGACTGTGTCTGAGTAAGTACTTCACGAGAAGAAAGAACCGGTATTTGAAAACTGAAATATAAATAGAGAACAGGCAAACGAATCGTCGGAAAATGACACGAACAAGAGAAAGAAAAGTTGACAAAACACATTCTGTCCCAACTCTCAGCAAGTTGGGACGTACTTCCTTGTACTTGTACTTGTAATAAGAGGGAGCTTCAATACGTCAGAAAGAGGAACAGAAGGACGACATAAGGTTTTCCTCCATACCGACGACATCCATCAGTGAAAGAAGTGCAGACAGAGAGCCACTGTGGAGAACTTCGAACATTTGAAACATTGTATTTGTAACAGGGTGTTTGTACGTGACAGGTACGGTAGAAGATCCAGGAACAGAGCACGGTTGAACTAAACGACATAAGAGAGAGAGATGACAGACATGGAGAAGAAGGTTTCGTTTTTCGCTTGTGTAGCCGGACTCAGAAGGAAAACTATCTCTGTCCGGTAGTGTAATATACGTTCACGAACAACTGAATTTCTATGACAATTTACGTACTGTCAGACGGAGCAGCGTTCGGGTTAACGATTAACTGACAGAAAAGGAAATGATGTAGGGATCCCTCGTCGATCATTTAAATGTAAGCTTCCTGAAGTACCCGGCTCCGCCCATAACCTCCATACATTTATAGGTCCAAAAAGGCCGAAACAGCTGTCCAGTGCTAGTATGGCGACGTTTGAGCACGTAAAAACATATACACTACGTGCAGTCAAAGAGCTCCGTCTATATATATCCCCACTATATTTATATATATGTACATATATGTTTATAATTTGATCGTGCACTTCCAGCCGAGGACAGCTGTTGTATGGGAAAAATTTATTTAGTGGGTGGCGTAATTACAGGTGGTACGAAGACATGGCTTGACATGGTGGCGAAGACAGCTGTTTCACTCTACTTGGAGCTCGTCAGCGCCTCGCAGAGAAGTGACGCGAGCTTGGGTCGGCGCTAACAGCGTGTCTCGGCAAGACATCAGTGTTCCACGGTGACGACGCCACCTGTGGAGGCCGCAGTGCAAGTCAGCAAGTACGTATACAAAGGAAAAATAGCCGAAGCTCTGTGGCTGCACGTTGAGCATATATGTTTGTAATTTGATCGTGCACTCCCAGCCGAGGGGAGTGCACATTACACACAATCCGTGCACAATCAAATTACATGTCGAGGCTAAAACCTCCATCGGTACAAACCAGTCCTGACCATGCCGGGGCTAAAATCTCCATCGTTTTCTTCGATCAATCAAAGTCCAATAGTCTTTTGACGCATACCACGAAAATATAAATTTAACATGCGCATTTGTGCAATTGCCAACATGCATTTGTGCGGGTTGGTTATTGGCGAGCGATCTGCTAGACGGTAATGGCTGGCTACATAGGAATAGAAAGCATGCTTTAGGTTTATTATGGGCGCGAGATGCCATTACAGGAGGGAGGAGGACTACATTATTAGAGACCGGGAAGAGAAAGTGAAGTTGTACGGCGCATCATCCTCGAGCATTGCGTGTGCTTCCGCCCATTTGCAACACCACCATATGAGATCGGGATCGGATCTGAGGGAAAATACGACGAGTTCGTGAATATGCATCAGTCTTGTGCCCGTTACCAAAAAAAAAGGAACTAAATACCGTTACCCGTTACTTCAGAAAAAAGTAGCTAAATACGTTACTCGTTACCGACATACAAAAGTAACGCGTTCTCGTTACTCACAGGTAACGAGTTACTTTTACGTTACCGACGCATGACCCTTCGTTTTGTCTTGTTGCCCCTCTGCGTCGCGTCTTGGGTATGGGCCATTGTAATAAACCTTTTGCTGAGTCTGATAGTTTGCCGTCCGTCCTTCGTGTCCCGTGTCTCTCAGCCCCTTCTATATCAGATTGCCTGGATGGACCCTTCCTTCTTTCCGAAGTGGGGGTGATCGGAGACTATGAAAACGCAAGAAAAGACACCGGTTTTCGTGCCACCGATCACCAACGGTTCCCGAAAACAGACGAGGGGCTGCATCATAATTTAGGACGCTCAGAAGCTTAGCAAAGACAAGAAAAGTCTAGAAGTCGAAACGCGATTTTTGTAGCCATTGCACAATGGGTGCCCATTCCTGGGAAGGAGTGATGGTTGAAGATTACGGAAACGAGAGGAAAGACAACAACACATCCAGCGAGGGATTGCAATAATACTTTGAGTCACACGTGGTCGTGGGTCACGCAGGTCAGATCTGCACGCATTGCGCCACACGGAGTGCCGAAATGTGCTCCCCCGCGCTGAAGCAAAGGAACGAGTAACGTCAGTAACGAGTTACCAATTTTTGTAACTGATTCCGTCACTATTACCATATTTTAAAAAGTAACTGAATCTTTACTTCGTTACCAAAAAAAGTAACCGTTACCAAGTAACGAGTTACTTGTAACGAGTTAGGCACAACTCTGATATGCATGAATTTCTTCCGCTTTAAGTACGTGAAGCGCGATGACAGTTGTGCGTGTCTCGAGGCATGATAGAAATTCATGAGCTTCAAGTTCGCGACAACAGGTAGGTTTGTAACGCGAAGCGTTCATTGTTGCTCTGGCTACCACCAGAACCATGTGTACTACGAGAATGAAATTCTCAAAGGTCGAACTTCTGGCTGTCATGAAGTTCCTGCTCCTGCAAAAGAAAACTCAAGGGAAAATGTAGGAGTGCACGTTGCAAACGTTTAAGTGGCGAGTGCCCATCATACTCAACTGTGAATAAGTAGTAAACTTTGTCGTAGAACTTTGTAAATCGAAAGAATAACACAGAAATCACATTACGTACTCCAGACAGTGTTGTAATACCCCCATCACAGTGTGCTAATGCATTGAACGATGCATTTGTTAGCGCTTTTTCCACTGTTACTTCCGACAACCTTCCCGAATTGAGTGTTCACAATTACTATGGATCCTATACTTATTGATACCTATGGCATTATTAAGATAATTGATACTCTCAAACTATCTGCTAGTTCTAAGCATGATGATATTGATACTGTTGGATAATTCTGTAGTTTATTTCTTCCCAACGGTGTTACGCATCAATACACAATACATTTTTGGTACACAAAGGAATGACTCCAACCAACGCCGCTCACACCGATGAACTGACGCACCCTTTCGTCTCAATACACTTGAGAATACCCTTTGGATTCTGAGTATACGGTTTCAGACTCTTTCTCTCTCGCCTGGCGCTGGCTGGTGCTTCTCACTTTTCCTTCTGGCGTCTAAATCTTCATTTTTGTTTTGTTTAGTCCCCTACAATACTACGTTTTTGAAAAACACTGCCACATGTTCGGCATTATTTCTAACTCGCATTTTTATGCAGTCGCTAGAGTCTGGTTGCATTGCTCATGATTGGTCTATCGCGAAGGTGGTTCCCTTGTTTAAATCTGGTGATAGACACTGCGCAAGTAACTATCGCCCCATTTCTTTAACTAGCATTCCCTGTAAAATAATGGAACATATAATTTACTCTCACTTAGTCCAGCACCTTGAATTTAACTCGTTTTCTCACCATAGTCAACATGGATTTAGGAAAAATTTCTCTTGCGAAACCCAACTCGTCTCTTTCCTAGATGACCTTCATCAGGCACTTGATCGCGGGTCCTGCACAGACTGCATATTCATTGATCTATCTAAAGTATTTTACAAAGTCGCGCACAGGCATTTACTTCTCAAATTAACAAGACTTAATGTTGACAAAAATGTTATAGCCTGGATTCACTCTTTCTTATCTGGTCGCCTGCAGTATGTCGTTACTAACAATGGGAATTGAAACATAGCTTCTGTCTTATCTGGTGTACCGCAAGGCTCCGTTCTCGGCCCCTTACTGCCGGCACCGCCCTGCCTGCTTCAACTCAAACTGCTACTACTCCGATGCCATCTACCAGCAACACAGTCCTGGACTTACCTTTTACACTAGAGGAGTTAGACTCTGCCCTATGTGCCTCGCCCCAACATACCTCCCCAGGTGCAGACCAGATCTCATACAAGGCGCTCCAGCACCTTCCGCATATGGGGAAGCAGCACCTCTTACGATTCTTCAATGACAGTTGGCAGCAGGGGCGAATACCCGAGGAATGGAAATTGGCGATGGTTGTCCCCTTGCTCAAACCCGGCCAGTCGCCCCATCACCTCGACTCCTTCCGCCCGATAGCCCTTACAAGCTGCGTGGGTAAAACTCTGGAACGAATAATTTTCACCCGTCTCATCTGGCACCTTGAGAGTGCTCGTTTCTTCCCGGAAACAATGATGGGCTTTCGCTCAGGCCGTTCGTCACTCGATAGTGTCATTGCTCTGGTCAGTGAGACGCAGCAGGCTCGCGCAGACGGCTTCCTGACCGCTGCTGTTTTCCTGGATATCAAGAAAGCCTATGACAGTGTCCAACACAATGCAATCCTTACGGCTCTCCAGGACGCTAACGTAGGGGTATGCCCCCTATCATAGTAGTAGAAAGTAAGGAGGGCCAGGACGAAATATACTTGGACGAAAACATGACACGGCAAAACAGGAAATTGTTTTTCCTTGCGCGCAATAAACTTAAAGAGGGTAGTGTCAGGTTCGTTTGGCATAAGGATGGCATGACTTTCGTACGTAAATCTGAAGGGGCTCCGGCTGTTAAAGTGCTCAGGGAAAGCGACCTGGAGAAGCTGTAGCTACACTTTTTTATAGTTACCGCTGTATATTTTATTGCTCTGTTTCTCTCGCTATGGCGAATCGGTCTGATAACAATTATGTGAATCCTCTTGAATTTTCTAAGTGCATTCCTGAAGCCAACACCTGTATATCGGTCTTGCATTTGAATGCCCAGAGCCTTTCGGCTAAGCAAGATGCGGTAGAATTATTTCTAGAGTCCCTGAATTTTAATTTTGATGTTCTCGCTTTTACTGAAACCTGGTTTAGAGGAAACAATACGCCTGTGAAATTTCCAAATTATCGGTGCGTGGCGAATGGCAGAACCGATAGGCAAGGTGGAGGTATCGCCGTGTACACAAGATTATCCTTTATCCAGTGTGATGAACTCACCGTTATGAATACTAGTGTAGAAGCTTTAGTAATTGAAACTTGTGGTATTGTACTTGCGACTGTTTATCGGCCCCCTTCAGGGAACAAGAATGTGTTTTTGAATCATGTCGAAACTATATTATTGTATGGTGATTCCGTCAAGCTCCCAGTTTTACTTATTGGAGACATAAATATCAATATGAATGGATGCTGTACTATGAAAAGAGATTTCGTAGATCTTATTGATTCATATGGGTACCATAATAATATAACTGTACCTACTCGCCCATCATCAGCAAGTCAGCTGGACCCATGCATCAGTAACTCCGTGCCCGCAAGCTCGGGAGTTTTTTGTGTTCCTATTAGCGACCACCTCCCTGTATTTTGTTTTTTGAGAACAGCGAACAGGGTACAGACACATACATTGCGAATTACTAGTGATACTCGAGCTATTAATGACTCCTCACTAGAGAACTTCTACTCTCATGTCTCGTCTATTCACTGGGACAGTTTTTTCAACGAAAAAGATCCCAACATATTGTACTCTGTATTCTCCGAAAACATTATCAAATGTTATAATGAAGCGTTTCCTCCACGAACGACATGCCACCGTCCTAAAAAAATAAGAAAACCATGGGTGAACAGCTCGCTGTATTACCGCATCAAAGAGAAAAATAAACTGTATCAGACGTTTTTGAAAACGCGAGATGCCAACACATGGACCGAATTTAAAAAGATTCGCAACCAATTATGCACAGACATGAGGACAGCTAAAGAAGAGTACTACACTCGGTACTTTAAAAATATAAAAAATAACACACAAAAAATGTGGAGAACTGTCAGGAACCTGGCATTTGGTGATGCGTCGCATCCCCCTCCTACAGAAGTAACTATTAATGCAGTGACGTACACTGGAAAAACTCTAGCTGATAAAATCAATGACCATTTCATTAATGTGGGAGCAGCCGACGATACTGGCACACGCAGTGTACGTTATAACAATTTGAGCATTATTAGCCCATCACCGGCAAGTTCTGTCTTTTTATCTCCAGTCACAGTTTCTGAAGTTGAAAGCATAGTGCGATCACTAGATAATTCATCTGCTGGTGGCGTCGATAATATCAAGGCGTTGCCTATTAAGTACATAATACCTCTTATCAGTGATAAGCTTTGTTATATCTGTAACTGTGTCTTAGAAACGGGAGTTTTTCCAGACCGATTAAAAACTGCTTTAGTTACCATCATAAGTAAAGGAGGTAATGAAAATGATCTTAACAATTACCGCCCCATTTCTGTCTTACCCTTGTTTTCAAAGGTAATCGAAAGAGTTATCAATGATAGGCTCTCAAAGTACCTCTCGAAGCACCATATCATATCAGACGCCCAGTTCGGATTTCAAAAAGGAAAGTCATCTGAAGCCGCATTAATTTTGGTCAGAGATAAGATTGTGCAAAATATCGAAGATAAGCTGTATACTGTAGGGTTATTCCTAGACTTACAAAAAGCTTTTGATTCTGTTCAGCATGACATCTTGCTTCGAAAATGTTATTTGTACGGAATACGTGGTACGTCACATGACCTAATAAAAAGTTATCTGTCGCAACGCGCTCAGTACGTCAAAGTAGACGGTATCGAATCCAACAGGCGGATAATCAAATATGGTGTACCGCAGGGATCCATTCTTGGTCCACTGTTATTTTTGCTCTATATAAACGATATAGTTAATATTCCAAATACTCCGGATATCGTCCTGTATGCTGATGACACTAGCGTATTTTTCGCTAATAGTAACTTGGCAGAACTTTGCACAACTGTAAATATCTATCTGGAGGACCTCTCCATGTGGTTGTCAGTAAATCGGCTCAGAATGAATACGAATAAGACCAAATTCATGATCTTTAGGCCTATTAACAAAACACTTGACCAAACTTTCTCGCTACGCGTCAACTCTATGCAACTTATGCAAGTTAGTGAGACTAAGCTTTTAGGAGTTTGGTTCCAGGAAAACTTGTCCTGGAACACTCATGTCACCCACTTGGCCCAACAACTTTCAAGATCAATTGGGGCTCTGTGCCGCATTAGAATGTTGTTACCAAGATGGTTGATTAGGGACATTTATTACACACTCATATACTCAAAGCTTTATTACTGCTTATTGATCTGGGGTAACACGACGCGTGAGAATCTACATAAATTGCATGTACTGCAAAGGAGGGCAGTGCGACTCATTACCAATGCCGACTTTTTGACTAGTTCCACAGAACTTTTTGCGAATGCGCGTGTTTTAACTGTACCTCACATGTTCATTCTGAAACTAGGAATTCATATTCACAGGTTGTTAAAAGATGGAAAAACAGACTTTTCTACGAGAATCTCGCCGTATAATATAAGAGAAAGCAGGAAGTGCATTGTACCGATGATTCGAACAAACCACGGTAAACAGGCTTTGCCGTACGTAATAGCACTTTTTATGAATAAGTTTTCAAGTTTTTTGGACCTCCATTGTACACAGACCCAGTTCAAGCGTGTACTCCGATCATATTTAGAATCTGACATCAATATCAGTCTATTATGACATAAGATTAACCCGCCGCACGTTGTCATGTGTACTTGTTATGTTTTGTCTTGACTTGTAGTTAAAATAACCAGAAATTTTATGTTGAATACAATCCTAGTAATTATATAATCACCGACTGCATGTTATTCATGTTATTTCTGTTATTGTTATTGTTTCCTGGTCCAGGTACCTCGTCAGGCTTTATGCCTTTTGTACCTGGCCCACATTTCTGCGGAAATGAAAAATGAAATAAATGAAATAAATGAAATAAATAAATCATGGATCCGGGACTTCCTCACAGGCCGCTGCCTCTTTGTCCGCACTGCTGACGGAGATACCACCTTGTATCCCGTTCACCGAGGCGTCCCGCAGGGAAGCGTACTCAGCCCCCTCCTGTTCAACATCATTATGGCCTCCCTCCCTGCACAGCTGCCCAGCCACACCCACATCACAATCTATGCAGATGACATTTGTATTTGGACCTCTGCTCTTCGTCGTGATGTGATTCAACGCCGTCTACAACGCTCCTTGAACACAATCTCCAACTATCTTGCCGACCGCGGCCTAGCCATCTCACCCGCCAAAACTGTCGCCATGGCCTTTTCGCGGAGATCGTTCCACAAATACCCACTCTTCATCGACGGTTCGCCCTTAACCTTTGTGAAAACCTGCCGTTATCTGGGCTTCACAATCGACCAAGGCCTCACATGGTCATCTCACGTGAAGGCGCTTGCCACGAAAGCCTCCAGCCAGGTCAATGTCCTCAAACGTATCGCATGTGCGTCCTGGGGCCCGTGTTGCCAGGACCTCCACCGAGTTCATACGGCTCTTGTTTTGGGCACACTGCGATACAGCCTCCCGATCCTTCATGACCTCAGCTGCACACGAGAGCAGGAGCTCCTGAACCTCCAAGCCCGCAGTCTCCGTGTTTGCCTTGGTGTCCCTCGAACAACGGAGACATATTCCGTACTCGCCGAAGCTCATGAGCACCCTATACCCATTCTGCGGGACTCAGCCACCCTTCGCGTCTACGCCCGCTGCCTGACGCAACCCTCTCATCCTCTTCGCCGCATTGCTGTGAGCTGCCCTGCATCCGCTTTTGCCAAAGCAGTTGCCCGCTTACGAGACTGTCTCCCGTCCTCGACACCTGCCACTACCTTTGCGCCAGCAATGTGGACCTTAAAACGGCCTCCCATTCACGCCACTATACCAGACTTTCCCCGAAAACAGGCAATCAGCCCTGTGGTAGCCCAACAACTCGCTTTGGCCCATCTCACCTCTACCCATCCCCATTGCCGACAAATCTTCACCGATGCTTCCGTAATGCCTGACGCAGCGGGCGTGGCCTTTTACGTTGCCGATACAGACCATGAACAGGTCTACAAACTGCCCTACCCCATGTCGTCCACCGAGGCTGAACTGTTCGCCATTCTTACTGCCCTAGAATATATAACTGACTTGCCACCTGGGAAATGGGTCGTCCTCACAGACAGCAAGGCGTCTCTCCTCCGCTTGATGTCGGCCCGCTCCAACCTCATACAGGGTATACCCAGCTTGATCATTCAGAGGTATAACGGACTCCGTGCCAATGGTCATGCTTTGTCCCTTCAGTGGGTGCCCGGTCATGTGGGCCTGACCGGTAACACACGCGCAGACGCGGCTGCTAGACGAGCCGCCGCAGCTGTTACCCCTGCCACTGCACGTCTACCACTTACACTTTCGGCTTGCCATTTAGCTATTCGCCGCCGGTGTGCAACCCGTACCCAAGCATTTAGATCACAAGCCGTCGCCTACAACAGTCACGTGCAGTCCATCGACCCCTCGGTTAGCTTTTTCATTGCGTGTCGCTGCAGTCGTCAGGACGAATCATTGCTGCACCGCCTCCGTCTCAACGTTGCCCGCACCCCATTGCTCCTGTACAAAATGGGCCAATCCAGCTCCCCCTTGTGTTCCAGCTGTGGCGAGGTGGGCGACATTGCTCATTGTCTTCTGCACTGCCAGCAGCACATCCCGCAACGGCAAGCCCTCCATCGCCGTCTAATACAGCTGGGCTACAACACACTGTCCATGGCCACCCTCCTCGGTCCCGTCCCTCGGCCTACTCAGTGGGCCATCACCACAGCCCTGCTCCGCTTCTTAAATGACTCTGGCCTTGCGTCTGCCCTCTGACTGGACGTTCTTCGAACTTTCCTTCGTGCCTGTGCTGCACTGCACTGCGTGCCAGTTTTTCTGTCATCTTTTCCTTTCTTTTATTTCTTTTGTTTCACAGTTCCTTTTTCTTTTCTCTCTCGGAATAGCAAGCTGGCAATAGCCTGGCTGACATTTCCGTTTTCCTTTTCACTATTAAACATATCCCCCCCCCCTTACTTTTTCTTATCTATATCAACGACATTCTTAACCTCTCCTTCTCTTCTGTTCGTCTCTACGCCGACGATTGTGTTATCTATCGAAAAGTAACTACCACTTCTGACTCTGACTTATTACAAAAATACCTCGATACGCTACTAACATGGTGCTCCACGTGGCACATAGAACTAAACCTCGGAAAGTGTAAGCACATGAGAATATGCCGCAACAACGAACCTTGTCATACATACATGATTAATAACACTGTATTGGAACGTGTTTCTATATATAAACATCTTGGCATTTTCATATCTTCTAATCGATCCTGGAAACCACACATCGAGTATATAACCAAAAACGCCACACGCACTCTAGGGTACATCCGCCGTAATTACAGCATTGGTCCACTGAATCTAAAACTCATGTTATACCGAACGCTCGTGCGTCCGAAGCTGGAATATGCTGCTTCTATGTGGGACCCGAGACAGGCGACACTCATTGCTCAAGTGGAAAGTGTACAAAACCGCGCAGCACGGTTCATTCTCGGTAATTATGCCAGGACAGCCAGTGTTACCTGCATGAAAGCTGGTCTCAACCTATCTCATCTCTCCCTTCCGACGCAGTGTTACTCGTTGTAGTGTGCCTAGCCAAGGCCAGAGACAAAAGCGGTTGTTGACCGTTCCCGTCCTCGAACGTTTTCAGAATGCCACTTTATTTTTCTCCCCACGCGTTCGTGTCCCATCTTGGTCCTCCTTCTACACTCGTCTTTGTCTATTTCACAACATTTTTTATCATAACGATATCCTCCGACACTCTTTAATTTCTCGTCCGTCACATATCTCTCCACGGCTGGACCATGCGGAGAAGGTTGGCATTCCCTTTTGCACTACTAACGTATACTTTCAGTCATTTCTGCCCAAAACCTCTCTCGAGTGGAACCCCCTTCCCGGCTCTATTTCATCCATTACTGCCCCTTCATTATTTAAGAATGCTCTTTGTGATCATCTGAACGCCACATAGTGATTTTTTTTCTTTTTATCTAATTTTTCATTGTTTTGTGTCTTCTGTATGCATCCTTTGAACTTACTACGCCCCTCCCCTCTCTAATGCTAATAAGCCCTGAGGGTATCATAAATAAATAAATAGTGTGCCAGCTTTTAGCATGGGAAAGATCAGGGAGATCTCCAACATGTCAACACCCTAAATTCTTAATTGCGCTTATGACCTCATTTTGGTAGATCTTGGCTAAAACAATCGTGGATCTGGAGACATATCCACGGCATATCCAGAGAACGCATGGGGTTTATAATTCATGAAGAGTTTGGAATGCGAAAGGGGTCAGCAAACCAAGTTGGTGCCTGAAATGTGTAAATGCTGATGTGAAATGGATGCCTCCACCGAATTGTTTTTGCAACATTTTGACGTTTCCAGTTACACATTTCTTGAGCGACTCTTGCGAACATAAGAGTTTATGGAATGGCTGCACACGGGTTGTCCGAGGCCGAAGAAATCAACACTCAACGATCTGCGCCTAAGGTCATGGCCACGGTTTTCACGGACAAGGAAGGTGTTTCGATGACTAATTTCAAGAAGGGTGAAACAATTAATGCAGCATGCTACTGCAGCTTGCTCTGTCAGATAATAGGGGGCTTTGTAAGGAAAACGGCGAGGGAAGCTTCAGAAAGGCGTTCTCCGTTTGCAGGACGATGCACCGGCTCAGAAATTAGGCAAGACAATGCAGGTTCTGAAGGAGTTTTTGATTTGAATGCATCGAACATCCGTCGTACTCGCCGGATCTCGCCCCATCGGACAATTTATTTATTTATTGCAAACCTAAAAGAAGGGTTGAAAGGAAAGAGATTCTTGGAGTACTAGGAGATGAGAGGAGCAGCCGAAACATGTTTCGGATTTCTTTTCTCGAGGGTTAAAGAAGCTTCGGGGACGATGTGCCAAGTGAGTTGGACGTCGAGATGAATATGTCCGATTGTAATAGAGGTTTTGACTCTAGGCCGCGTAGTTCGTTGTCGGGCCGATAACTTTTCAGCATCCGTTCGAACAAATGCATATAAAGGTTGTAGACCACACCATTTTATAATTCTTACAAGATTTGGCATATGACCCTCTTTCACTTGTATGCAATATTTAGTCTTTGAACGCTGTTACTATAATTCTTAGAACCCCAGTGATCCGGGTGCAAAACTACACGCCCTACCTTGAACTAACCTCCCTAAAATATCCCAGAGTCATCGAACCCGCCGCACCCGCAGCGCACCCTGGGGCAGTTTTACTTCTTGTACAGCCGATACTATTTGAATGTGCTTGCTAAGTTCTTATTAAGTTAGGTTCCTGTCATCACCCTGTATCAAGTTAGGCACCCACTCGGAGGAACTGAGAGCACAAATGTCATGACCGGTCCGGCGGAGACCAGGATGTTGATAGCGGTGTGTGTCCGACGGACCTCTCTGTATAAAAAATCAGGTCCCTCCCTAGACAATTCCGAAAGCAAAAAAAAAAAAAAATAAAAAAAAATAAAAGAAAAACAGCAATGAGATTCTATTCTGGGAATAGCCTGAACTTCCCGTTTTATGACAGTTAACGGTGTAGCTGTTCTGCGAAGGTTAATTATGCGATTCATGCCTTGTTTCTTTTTGTTTCTTTTTGCTTTCCTTTCCTTCCTTTTTTTTGTTTCATTCCCCCGCTTTTCTTTTTTCTTTCCTTCCTTTGTTTCGATTCCCCCTTTTTCTTTTTTCTTCCTTTTTAGTTTTTTCTTTCTCCTTCCTTTTCTTTTTCCCCTTCCCCTTTTTTTCATTTTATTTCGGAATAGCAAGCCGGCTCTTTGCCTGGCTAACCTTTCCTTCCTTTTTTTTTCTTAATAAACATATCCCCCCCCCCCCTCATGCCTTACGAGAAGGATACGTTCTCCCCTTAGTACCGAAACCTTCTGGCATGAATGAGCCGTTTTGAGATCAACGTAGTTTTTCATCGAACGGCATGATCGTAGTGCTGAGCTATGAAGCACGCTTCAATTTTAGATGTATACTACAGAACCTAATTAATGAGTAACAGATACCTCCGAGCTAATTAGGTAATTAGAATTGTTGTACATATTTTAGGGTGGGGGTTCGCTGCTAGGAAAATAGTGTGCGATTGTCAGCGTCAGTTTGTCAGATTGTCAGCGCCAGAGCGTCAGTCTCTTTTTCGTGACCCTGTACGAGTCATAAATATCACCTTGTACTGCACGGTAAATGTCACTATCGACTGGATTAGGTTCCAAGACGGCTATTTTCGTTTATGTCATTGTTTTGCGCCATTTATCTGTTTATGTCTCCCTACAATAATGAAAAGGATGATATCGTGACACGCATACCTGCCCCACCCATGAATGACCCCAATGAAAGTCTCTGTTCAACAGAGTCCTCATTAGCGCCACTACGTGAAGAGAATACTGCAGCATGTTCGCGAGTACCTCATTTTCCGCACATAACCCTTCCGCTAATTAATGATGACTCAAAATTTCGTTAATGACCTAAAAAGGCACACTTCTCTTCCCCTTTCCTGATTCTTTTTAATTTGCTATTTGGGTGAGAGAGCGCAGACTATGTTCCGAATGCGAGAAACCTTGCGTTCCAGTAAAAACAAGAGAACATGTAGACGGGCTATGACCCTGTCTGTGGCGTTCGTCGCAGCTTCGCGACATCTCCAGTGGGTGTGGGTGGATGTGTCTGGCATTCCTTTCCTTAGGTGATCTGGGGTGGCCGCCCCCGTGGGGTAGCCGGCCGTGATGTAGGCTACAATCCCCATTTTTTCTTTCAATCATCATCATCATCATCAAGACAACATGTAGCATGCTTTAAGTATCTGCTGTTTTGCATGTCACAATAAAAGGAGGTAAGGCAGACTTTGTTGATTTGGCATTGAGAATGAGCACGATGCACTGCTTGTGTGTGTGTGGCAAGGGCGATTTCCCGAGGAATGGAAAGCCGCAATGGTAGTCCCCCTGCTCAAACCCGGCCAATCACCACCTGGACTCCTTCCGCCCGATAGCCCTTAACAGCTGTGTGGGGGAAAACCATAGAACGAATGGTCTTCAACAGGCTCAGCTGGTACCTAGAGAGTACCGGCCTTTTCCCGGCAACAATGATAGTGTCCTTACCCTCGTCAGTGAAGTGCAACAGGCTCGTGCGGATGGCTTCCTGTCTGCCGCTGTGGCCGCTGTTTTTCTAGACGTTAAGAAGGCGCATGACAGTGTACAACATAACGCCATTTTGCGAGCATTCCAAGATGCCGACGTAGGAGTTGTTTTCCCGCCATGGCTCCGAGACTTCCTCACAGACCGTTCTCTTTTTGTTCGCACCACGTCCAAAGTACCGCAGGGCAGCGTACTCAGCCCCCTATTGTTTAATATCGTCATGGCCTCCCTGCCAGCACAGCTGTCAAATCACACTCACGTTACACTTTATGCGGACGATATTTGTATTTGGACATCTGCTCTTCGTTGTGATGCAATCCAACGTTGTCTGCAAGACTCCTTGGACACAATATGTCATTATCTCACGACCGAGGCCTAACGGTCTCACCTGCAAAGACTGCAGCCATGACCTTTTCACGGAAGTCATTTCACAAGTGCCCACTATCCCTTGCTGGATCGCCCATCACATTTGTCTCAACCTGCCATTACTTCAGTTTTACCGCTGACCGAGGCTTGACATGGTCTCCTCACGTCAAGACACTTGTTGCCAAAGCTTCAAGCCTGGTTGACGTCCTTAAGCGTGTCGCAGGTGCGTCCTGGGGCCCCTCCTGCCGCGACCTCAACCGAGTCCATACGGCTTTTCTCTTGGGCACTCTACGGTACAGCCTCCATATCATCCATGGAATCAGCCCTACCTAAGACGGAGAGCTTCTCAACCTTCAAGCCCGCAGCCTCCGTGTCTACAGAGGGGTCCCTCGGACAATGGAGACCTACTCCGTCCTCGCAGAAGCTAGAGAACACCCTATTCCCACTCTATGGGAGTCAACCACCCTGGGCGTATACGCCCGCTCTCTGACCCACCCTTCCCATCCCCTTCGTCAGATTGCAGAAAGCTGCCCTGCTTCCACCTTGAGTACTGCCATTGACCGCCTAAGGAATTATAGAGGCCTGCTTGGGGAGGGGCGAATGTAACCGACAACAACCTTTGCACGGAAGGCCCAACCCGAATAGAAGAACCAAGAGGGAAGCTGGAAGTACGTAAAGCCTGCTTCCGTAATCGGACTCCTGCAGCGTATTCAGGTGACATGAAGGCTGAAACTGAACAACAGAGTCGCCTTTGTGTAATTTCTCTAGTTTCCTCCTTGTGTATCTGTCACCTTGCCGCTGGTTTTGAGTCCTGTCCTATCTATTTCGTGTTCTGTCTCTTGTCGTGTATCACGCTTCACAAGAAAGTGCTACAAACTTCTCACCCCGCTTGGAACGTTGAGGAAATTCCTCAACGGTGTCTTCAGTAGCTTTGCTATTGCCTCCAGCACAATTCTACTGTCCTCAACGGTGCTCTTTCGTAGAGCACTGGTATATGATGTGCTAGAAACTGTTACGATGAACTAGCTCACCACAGAAGTTTCTAGCAAACCTACCGGAGACGGCAGCGGGGAATTTCTTCAACGTTCGTGCACACAGACCCATTATTTTTTCCCCCGGAGAGCCCTATTCTTGCCGGCTGCCACCAACCAAAGATTATTTTCCCTTCTCTGCGTAACCTCTTCTGCATTAGCGGAATCCACAGAGTTTGCCGTGCCTTATAATAGTGTTGCAGATACTACGTGACCACAAGTAGGATAACGGAGTCAACGCCCCCGAAGTTGCAGCGAAAACGTCTCCGTCTCACGGCACTTGTCGTGATCCCTTCCCCTGGTTTCTGCCGGGAAAAATCAAAAGAAAGAAAAAGATAAGATATAAGACACTAAGCACGAGAGTGCAGAAGATAATCACGTCATTGCAGACTCCTAATGAGGTCCACCAAAACGGGACAGTAAATATGGTATTACCCTTCACGGCAGAGGCGGATTTGCGTACCGTCGTATGTCTCACGAACCTTAATGAGAGTTGCAAATTAGCTCTAGCACCACCCACGCGAGAGTGCGAAAATACAGACGGGCACGCCATCGGCCGACCATTAAAAGTACCATTCTTAGGCCCTTCTCTGCACTACGGAAGCCCAATTAACGGTCGCTTTCCTCTGCACGCGTATTTCAGCTGCCTGCGTTCCGTCGAGCCACAACTCTACATGACCGATCCTGTCTGCGGCGTTGGGCTTGTTTAGCGGATGAAATAGGCGCAGAAACTATTTCATGGCCGAAAGCATGACAATCTAGCAAATGTTCTTTTTTAGTACAACGCTTGCGCAGCTTTGTTCCTGTATCGCGTTGTTCCAACGGGTGGACGTTGTTCCACGGTTTGGTGACTTGGTTACTGAATGAGCTCTGAGGTAGTTTTAGTCAGAACACGGGGAGGCGAAGTGCATGGAGTGTTTATTGAGGGCCTCTCTGCTTCGGTGTTTGTTCTTTCGCTGGGATGTGTTTGCTGTACTCGCACGACAGATAACGTAATTATGTGAGCGCATGTGGTCTTCTGACAATGGAGCGTAGGCGAACCTCGCGTGGCTTATATTCCAAAGAACTTGAGATGATTAGGAGACCAGCTTGACGAAACAATAAAAAAAACTGAAACGACACCTTTGACACGACATGTTTGACACGATCACTAAACACTCGTGGGAATCACTGCATGGACAGCGTAGATACTGATATAAAATTAGATTATATAAATATGTTACAAAAATACACAAAAAGGCAATCAAAGCTATAGACGTCTAAAACAACAACAACCACTTTTCGATGATGATTGGAGAGTTTCGTCGTCAGGGGAGATACTCTATAGATAAAGGAATGGGACAGAGCAGGTGATATAGAAGGCGAAGGATCAATTAGTGCATCCGACGCCAACAATGGTTATCACAAAGGCATAGTTCTAGCCTGACCTGCGTTATGTTTGTCCCTGCAGAGAAAGTAGGAGTGAGGAGGACATTCACAGTATGGTGATAAGATGGTTTGTCTCGTCCCAGGTGTGTCCATTGTCGGCACGTCATTGACGGGAAAGGCAGGTTCTCACAATCATCGCCATTTTAGGTAAACCCCGTAACACCCTTATCGCCCCTTCAATCATCCTGATGTCAGTCAGAGGAATATATAAGTAGCCTGCATGACTTGAAGAAGCTCGAATCTTCTCATTTGCAAAGCCGCTATGCGCACAGCGAAAGAACGCAAATGATTCGGCCAGACCTACTGTTTTTACTGAGCCACCATGGCAGTTCCAAGGTGTATTACTACTAGTTGAGTGCAAGTGTTGTTTGTGAAAGCCCTAGACTAATTCTGGCACTACAGAACCGGTCATAACATGTCACATGAAACTTCAATCTCATAAAATGTAAACAAATGAGAATACGCCGCAGCAACGACAGATGTCCCTCATATTTGATCAAGATCACTGCACTTGAACGTGTCACAACATATAAGCACCTCGATATTTACATATCTTATAGACCTTCCCAGAACCCACACATTGAATGCATTACTAACGCCACTTCACGGACTTTAAAGGGTACGTTCGACGTAATTTCTTGCTAGTTCCTGTGACCAAAATTAACGCTGTACCGAACAGTGCTTCCCAAACTAGAGTATGCTGACGCGTACGACCTGGGACAGGAGTCACTCATTACTCAGGTTGAAGGCATAGAGGACCGTTTAGCACGCTTCATACTCGGCAACCACGATCGTACAGCCAGCGTCGCCTCGATGAAATCCATCCTCACCCTCTCTTATCTCTCGCCTCGTCGCAGTGTAGCGCGTCTTTGTTTGTTTCATAAAATGTACTCCATCCTCCGCAACGCTCTGATTTAGTACATTTCTTCATGGCTAGATCAGGCTCCCACAGCTCCCCATAGAGCCCATAGTTTGAGATAATTCAGGCAACATTGGACATGCAACCAATGAAAATGAACTATGATGCCTACCTTTCGGCCAATCAGGAGTCTCTCAGTTTGGCTCGCCTTTCGGCCCGGTACTGGCTACCATCGGCTTTTACTTTTACTGGTTTTCATGCCCGACGCTTGTTATTCCGTATTCCAGAACAACTAGGCAAATTTTTGACAAAATACACATTTATTTGAAACATCGTACTGATTCAATAGTTTGACACAAATATTCACCGTGCCTACAGAGTCCAAATCGTTGCGTTCGTTGACCAAGTTCGAACTCAAAAAACACATACACTCTAGTCCCAGAAGTGAGCGACGCTCACACGATTTCACGGTGAGCATCTCCTTTCGTTGGTTGCAGTGCGAAGGTTTCAACGAAGCGGGCAATACTTGTCGCACGGACACCGAATCCTGTCTTCGTTGTGACTGCATTTGAAAATGCGACGGCGCTCACAAGTGTTCCTCAGGCGTCAGCTCAGCAATGAATTCCAGTTCTGAACTTGAGAGATTGTTCGTACGTAGGATACTTGTGTCGGGGAAACATCACAACACGCGCTGAGTCACTTTGACAAACAAACAAATCTGGGACTTCTCTTTGGACAATGCAATCATACCGTGGTGTCAACTGACATCGTCGAGACGCGAGCCGCCGCTGCCACTTCTCTCCCTTCTCTTCTCGTAACTGCCCGCCAGACAGGCAGCCCGCGAAAGAATGCTCTTTTGAAACGTTGCCAACCAATAGCGGAGCGCGCAATGTCCTTCGGCCAATGGGTATCAACTATGATGCCTGACGGAGTAATACCACGTGTTTATGACGTGCAAACATTTTTTTAGAGCCGCGAAGAGGGGGAGCTGTGGGGGCCTGGCTAGATCACGTACAAAAGGTGGAAGTTCTTTACTGTACAAGTAAACCCTACTTTGATTCATTCTGACCGAAAACACCACTCCAATGGGACCACCTCCCCGGCTTTATTTGAGATGGTGAATCCCCCCATTCACCATCTCACAATTTTCACAATTGAAAAACTCATTATGTGACTGTCTCCATGTAACATTTGTTTTTGTTGTTGTCGTTACTGTTTTGTATCCACATTGTCAGGTCCACTAACTACATGCTTTGTATTATTGCCCCTCCCCTCTGTAATGCCTTCAGGCTCCGAGTGTACTTTAAATAAATAAATATATGGTAGTCAACCCAACACTTCTACACTCGTGGCGTGCACTATGTTCGAACAGTACGTGCCCTGTGATGACTACCATGATATGGCTTCCTCCAACCGCTTCCGAAGGTACAATAGAATACATACGTATGTTTATCTTTCTGACTCGTCTTTCTGGTCAGGATACTCATTTAACATGAGCACTGAAAAAGGAAACGCTCTGGATTACACAATTACGCTTTCGTGACATTAAAGGGACTACGAAACGATTTTTTTCTTCGTTTCGTTCGAAAGAAGACATTTTTCTGAGTCTAGAACCGAAATTTTAGTTTCATCGCGCGAGCGGATTTCTCGGGAGCGAATTTAAACGGAGCGGCGAAGGGAGGACAGCTGGCGCCGCGCCGTGACGAGCTGCCGAGCGGAGACACAACGGGTAACTTGACGCGACCACGGCCGGCTCAGCAACACGTCATCGTGACGTGTTGCCGAGCCGAGGAATCCCGCCAGGAGCATGCGCCGTAGGATCCCGCGTATGCGTTCATCGGGAGTGGAAATCTCCATGACAGCAGCTTTCGCGCGATCGGCAGATTTCGGCAGTGGCGGCAGCCACAGCGCGAGCTCGCGGCATTACTTGCCATTGTGCAACAGCGGTGACGTAACGGGGAACCGAAGAGGGGTCCGTACAGTTACACCATCGGCAGGGAAATATGCGCGGGAGAGGAGGAACGCGGAAGAGACATTTCCAGCGCGCGCTCCTCGCAGAGTGTCCGGAAAAATTTCGTCCGGAAAAATTTGTGGCATATTAGTTTCTCTGCGGGAAGAACAGTTTCCATCGAAAAAAAGTATGGGGGTTCGGGAAATTTCATAGTCCCTTTAACATACGATGATAACACGGTATACGTTTGTACAAAAAAAAAAACGCTTGAAGCCCCAAAGAAGAAAGGATACATCAAAAATATCAATCTCGAAAAGCGACAATAAGGCATTGCACAATGCCTGCTGCAGGGTTCTTCTCTGTACTCTGATTTCCGACCGACCTTCAGAATAAAAGAAACACACTTCAGAAACGCACGCAACCACGAAATCACCAATGACCTAATTACACTGTACTAATTTCCGTGAACCATCTTATCCACTACTACTGCCGCGCTCGGTGGCTCAGTCGATAGCGAGTCTGCCTGCTGATCCAAAGATCGGGAGTTCAAAGTTCAAACCCGGCTGAGGACGGTGGCAAATTGGCGGAAGGGTACAAGTTGCTTCGACACGCATTCTTCCGCGAGGGACGTTAAATGGGGTGCCGTGTGTCGAGATTTGGGCGCACGTGAAACCACACTCAGGTGGGCAAAATTAATCCACAAACCCAAGCACTCTGGCGTCGCTCCTGATCGCAGTTGTCTCGCGACGTGAAGCTCCGAATTATTATTATTATTATTATTATTATTTAAGAGGGCGTGACACCCTCCAATATCTATACTTAAATCGTGTAGCGCCGCGAAGAATTTGCATGAAATTTGCATGAAACGTGCCTCGGATGGCAGAATTAAGTGGTTCCTCGTGTTTGATTGGGTTCGATTTTCACTGTGAGCCTTATAAACTCTTCCTTGCGCTCGTGACCAAAATCGCATTGGAGCTTTCACTTTTTTACCACTCACAAGCTCAAGATGCCTCCAACGAGAATTCTAATCAATTAACCACTAGAAAAATGTATCTAAATCAATACCATAAAAAATTAAATCGTCTAACGTCGAGCTATTTTCCTACGCAGTGTTTTTTTTATTTTTTATTTTTTAGCTATGGCCCACGACCTCGCTAAGGTTTCGGTTTCTAGCTGTACGATGCAACGTAGTCACATAACAGCGTCGTAACACAATCCCCCTGTCCAGCACGGTTGACCAGCAGCCTTAATGCGATCACACTCTCTAAGCTTCCAAGATACGCATGGTATTCGTTTGTGCTTGTTTTTTTAAGCTAGGCGTAACGAAGGAAATTCCAAGGAAGCACAACACCAGCCTGTAACCATCAGCGATGCTTTTCAACGTTTCATCAGATTAAAACTTCAACTACGACGTCGTTCCAATTTTTAAATTACAAAAAAAATGAAAAACGGCTACGATGCAAGGCACGCAAAAATGATTGAATGTCTTCTCCGGGGGCTCAATGTGCACACCAGAGAACTGGAGCGCTCGATAGGAGGCAGTCACACCGATGGTTGGGCACGCTCCTTCGAAATATGATTCAGTCGTGTCAGGGACCGACAAACAACTGAGAAATATTTGCAAAAAAGATTTTGTATGCACAGAAGCTTTCCCACCATTCGACGGGACATCACGTACTCCACTGTCTTCTTTTGCAGCGCTAGAAGTAGTCTGGCTTCGTTTCGAAATCAAGTTTGTGGAATGCGTGGCACGCGCTGGTGTACTGCTTGCATGACATGAGCTCAAGTATAAGAAGAAGCAGAGCACACAAAAAAATGGGACTAAGGAAGATATACGGTACACACGTTGCGCTGTGTTGCGTCTCTTCCTTAGTTCCCCCAGTTTTTTTTTTCTTTTTCGTTTTTTCCTTTATTCAAGATGTACTTGCCCAGATTACTTCCCTAACTCAGTAAATGAGTTCAAACGCCAAGTCGATGGCTTGATCTCTGTTTGAGTATCGTTCAGAGTTGTTGTGATTACATCAATGTCCTACGGGGGCTCATGTCGCTTCATCAAGAGTGTACAGAAGTAAAGAAACTCGTCCAGTAAAACGGCCGGTTTACGTCGATTTGAGAGCATGGAAGGGTTGGTTGATGAATTTTTGAGGAGCAAATATGGAGAAGTTGATTGAACTCGACGTCGTGTCGACTGCACCAACCGTTTAGAATAAGTAATTGCCGTTATCTTATTTCAAAAAGGGGGAATTATTCGCTAGTGTCTTCAGCAATAATGTGACAGCGTATAATGCAAGCTTGTTGATGAATGTTATTTTCTGACTACTACGAGCTTGTTGAGAGGGCTACTGCTTGCTTTCTGCATGACCATCGCCAGATACTTATCTCTGAGGCACTCACAATTACGGGATCTGTCCCCGAGAAGAATGTCCACGGAAAAAATGTTCCCGGGGAGACGCGACCTGGTGCGATCAAATGAGGCATAAAGGTTGGCTTGTTTGTGTTAAGTGTCTTTCATCAACCCGGCGGGGAAAAGTCGGGTTCTAGTTATGCGGGTTCTGTTTAGTTATCGGGTGCTGTCGATGTAACGTAAAAACTTTTTACAACACTGCAATTGTTTTTTATTGTGTGTTAGCGCCGCGAAGCAACTGTGGCTATGAGCGGCGTACAGACGTGGACAGATGGAGAGAGGACAGCAGGAAGGAGTGGGGACAGGGGGTTAGTATGCGTCCAAGGCCGACTTCAGGGGGAACTGTGCCGACATTCGTATGAAAAGTCGTCGGAAAACCCAGGGAAAATTTCAGACAGCACAGCCGGCAGTAGGATTCGAACCCACCACCTCCCAGTCTTCAGCACGACCTTGGTTACCACCAACGAGCGGACGCCTTAGCCCTCTCGGCAATGCCGCTGGTACACTGCAATAGGCCACACTGTACAGGGTGTCCGGTGAGAAAGTGCCATTAAATTTCAAGTTTCACTTCACAAAATTATGAAACTACTTGGAATACACACACAGACTTTTGCCACAGATTCAGGCCGTTTGCATTCGCGTCATACATTTAAGCTAATTTTGCTAATTGAACTCGAAAATTAGCCAAGCAGAGGTAACGTTTTTCTTGATTAACTCGGAAGCCAATGGCCATAGCCACTATTCCAACCGAAATCAGAGGTTTTTTCAGAAGATCTGTACAAACATTTGGCAGCCGCAAAACCGTCCCCGTGCGAGGTGCGCTTGCTGATATTTACGTTTGCGGAACTTTTCGTTCCATTCAAACACCCTCCCTCATATGCGAACAAGGACATAATCACGCCTTCCGCCCTTATCAACGTGCATACCGTCAGTCCTCAGTCACTGATAACGTCGGTTACCGCATTAATGCCCTTGGTCGGGTGTGGCTGTTTCCACTTTAGGTACGTTCGATTAGGCCTGCACTGCCTGAACCAGTTCCGGGCGGTGCAGGGCCAGTTCTGAACTAGCGCAACACTAGGCCAGCTCCAGTTCAACGGTGCAACACTTGTGCCGCCGCGAAACGAATATCAAACTGCACCGCTAGTGCAGGGCTTCTCGTGAGCAACATAAATAGCGCCGTCAGTATACTGTCGGCGCTATTGATGTTGCTGACGAGTTGTAAGTTGCTGACAGGTTGGATAAATGTTCCCTATAGGGAACATTTATCCATATAGGGAACATTTATCTAGGGACAAAACTGTGGCGTACTTCTTCAAGGACACCTTTTCCGAGGACATTCTTCCTTACCCCCCACAGAGCATCCACGCGGAGTCACAGACTCCTCTAGTTTTGCCATTGCGTCCACATCTGCGCTCCGGTGCCCAGGGATCGGAACCGGTATTTTTTTCGGTCCGGTTCGGGTTTCGCTGCGCCGAAATTGTCAGCTTGACCCGGTTAAGGTATATCGGTTCGGTTCAGGTTCGGCTCCGGGAGAAACGAAAAAAAAAAAAAGCGGTCACCGATCGGGACACTTACAGGGATTGGAATCGTTACTTTTTTCGGTCCTGGCTTAACCGGTTCATCGGCAGTAATTTTGCTACATGAAAGCGAGCTTACCCTCACCGCACACGGTTGTAACAGAAAGGTATGACATAACCGTTTCAGGAAGCGTCTACTGTTGCCTCGCCACGACCACTTGCTTCTTAAGACGGAGCGTTCTTAGGGAGCGTTCCAGTTCCGATCCCTGCCGGTGCCTACGCAATTTTTCTTCAGTCTCGATCATCGTGCGCGTACATAAAGCCGTATCATGAGAGGCAGGTCCATCTATAGGCTCCTGGACCTCCCTGGAGCTGATAAAAAACAGCCACGATCGCGTAAGCGTCCACACAAACGGCTCGGCAGGCGCGTCAGGTCCAGCGACTACGCTTGTCACCGCAGAACTGAACAGTGAATATGATACCCCGATGCCACATGATCTACGATATACAAAAAAACAACAAAAGAAACAAAAAAAAACAAAAAAAAAGCAAGAATTACGCCTTGCTCATGACTCTTGGGAAAGCGACGTGTCTTTCTCCCCCGTACAACTGGAACACCTATAGTGACTGCAGCACAGGACCTCAGGCAGAAAATACTGCTCTGGAAACTAACACACCTATTGCAGAAGTTTATAATAGTGAACGAGTCCACGGAAGAGCTATCGTGAGCGGCCATAGTAATCGTCTACAATGGATTTCGGGCCATAGTGCAATTTGTGGAAATCAGAAAGTCTATGTGGGCTCTATATAAGAGTGAACAGCAGGGCAATATTTTATAATGCACAATTTGCGCAGGTCCGATGCCAACAGACCCTCCAAAAAATAAAACGAAATGGTGCTAAGAATACAATATATACGACGCGCGTTCAGTGCCACTCTTATTGAAGGTCGACCCCGCATTACTGGCTGTTTCTATATATGTCTCCCGCCGTGTCTCTCGCACCGAATATCTCCAGACTCCGATTGTTTGGGCGTCCCATGCAGTGGTAGAATCTTTCACCAGAGAGGACGCGTTGGAGACGGCCGCGCCAGCGAAAGAGAGCGACCAATTGCGGTGTGGACGTGAGCACAAAGTCTGAGTAGCGAATATCTGGGTAGAATCCTTGAAAACGACGTTTGGAGGTCTTTATCACGTGGGACCGACGATAATGCCGCACCAGTTTTCTGCATTGTCTAAACCTTGCTAAGGTGAAGCGTTTCTGCTCACGTTCAAACCGAACTCAATTTTGTTTTTAAGGGTCTCAGCGGCTTCTCGAATCAGAAGCGTCCTTCCGTAATCTCCAAGATAGCTTGGCAACCCTTCAGATCGCCGCTTAACTCGCCCATGCGTGGCCTTCTCAGAGACAGTCTAAGTGTCATTCCACGTGAAACGCCCCAGGAGCGTAACGTGGCGGTTTTTAACGATATATTTGCATGCTATGTGCATGGGAGGATACTATGATGCGAAGAAAAACATTCTGAAACGAAACGAGGAACTAAAAGGGGCGCAAGCATAGCAAACCTGCAATTCTGCAAAACGTTTGAGCGGATGGCGTCAGAAGGTCACGTAACACGTGGTTCCTCCCGTCAGGGTGAGCTAAGTCACCACCGAAAGCCCAGTGCAAAGCCAGTGAAGTATATTACGATAAAAAAAATAGCCGGAGCTCTTTGGCTGCACGTATAGCATATGTTTGTAAGTCAAACGTCAAACGGATATATGCTCTGGTCTCCCTTCAAATCCGCGTATTGATCTTTCGATCTTTCGCGGTGGAGGGAGGCGAAAGGGAGCCGGTCCTTCATATTTCGAGAAGGGCCCCTTGATAACGCGGTCCGCCCCCGGGTGGGCCGTGTCTTAGAATGCGCGGCCCATAAAAACGATCGTCGGGGCAGCATCGCTTGCGGTGTTGTTTCCGGGAAGATTTTTCCTAAGGAAGTCAAACGTCGCCATGCCAGTACTGGACAGCTGTTTCGGCCTTCTTGGGCCTCATCAGCAGTACGCAGGCATGCAACGTTTGAGCGGATGGCGTCAGAAGGTCACGTAACACGTGATTCCTCCCGTCAGGGTGAGCTAAGTCACCACTGAAAGCCCAGTGCAAAGCCAGTGAAGTATATTACGATAAAAAAAAATGGCCGGAGCTCCTTGGCTGCACGTATATACAGGTGCATGGTACAGGGTTGTTAAAGTAGCACAGAAGTCATTTTTAACACCCTGTTTTCGTCCTATAAAACTGTTAGGCAGGCCAGTAAGATGCACCATGCGAAGCAATTCACACCACATAGTCATAATTATCGCAAAAATTGAATTTAAAGTACGCCGCAAAAAGCGACCGTGCGCAACGGCGGTGGAGAGCAGTACCTGCCTGGAACCTCGCGCTGACGCTACAAGGATCACGCTCGCTGATTGGATCAGAGAAATGTTGTCTGCTACTCCGCTGTCGTCTGATACTCGGCTGTTCGGGGTTCTGAAAGAGCACTGCTCCTGGCTCGGTCATGATTCGGCCGCTCCTTCGATCCCCAATTCTCCGGGAGAACTGGCAAAACTGGTTTACGGCGGCAAAGGGACAAGGCGCTGACCCCCACTGACCGGCGAAGCAGAACGACTTCTCCTTGTAACGTCATCGGTGACGTGGCATCATACCTTATCCTCCTCGTTATACCCGTGAACGCGAGGAGCCATGTTTATGTGACTTTTTTTCTGGGAAACAAACTGCACACATCAAAACCTTTCGCGCTATTCGGTAAAATGACACACACATTTTCATCAGACGTCTTAATCTGAATTTTTTTTGGATGGCCCTCTGTACTCCCTTAAGTAACTGAGTACTTGTATCTAGATACCTTTTGTGTATCTTGAGTAAAATATCGGATACACGTT
The DNA here is from genome assembly GCF_037126465.1 of Ornithodoros turicata. Taxonomy (NCBI): domain Eukaryota; kingdom Metazoa; phylum Arthropoda; class Arachnida; order Ixodida; family Argasidae; genus Ornithodoros; species Ornithodoros turicata. The sequence continues at coordinate 131,187,591 of NC_088202.1, read as the reverse complement.
TATGCAGGTACTTGTAACTGTAACCCAGTTACTTTTATAGGTAACTTTTACTGTTTCTTGAGTATTTTTTGAGTACTCTTGAATCGGGAAATGACCGATAATCGGCATCAACAGCGACCTAAGTGGGGAAACGAGCGATGAAGAGCGCAACACTATGAAGCTTGATAAACTCATCCGTCCAACAATCCATCCAACAATCCAATCCGTCGGACCCACCCAATCAGAGCGGCCGCTGCTTTCTGACTCGTTTCAAACTCGTTCCCGCCGCGCCTATGCTGACTCCTGCCGGGTGCGATTCGCGTTTGCGTCTGCCGTTCAAGTTACCGAGACGATATGAAGGATGAATCTGAGGGTTATTCTCTAGACGCTGTGGACAATGGTAAGGTCAATGAGAATGCAGAGGGTGCTTGCGTCGCCAGTGCCCTGACCAGCTCCGGTGGCGCAGCGGTAACGCGTGCGCTTGGAGTCTGGGAGGTCCGCGATTCGAATCCGCGGGCCGGCTGTGCCGTCTGGGGTTTTTCCTGGGTTTCCCTCAGATGTGTAATAGGCGTATGCCGGCACAGTCCCCCTGAAGTCGGCCCATGGACGCAGCTATCCTCCCTCCAAGCGGACTCCGCTCGGTCTTCCACTTCGCCCTTTCCTCTCCTCCTCTCCACCACCTTTCCCTTCCCGAGAAACATGCCGCCTAATCAGGCAGGCAGACCTCTCGGGTTCCTCCCAACGACACTCCTCCTCCTTCTCCTCCTCGCCAGTGCCCTGGCCGTTGTGCTGGAAGCACTTAGAATTTGTTTCCAAAAAGAACAACGGGAAACTTGAATTGAAGTGCGTGCTCTGCGCGCCTAAAACGCGACTACTAAGCGTCTCGCCCACCTCCATTCTGCGAAAACATATGATGGTAAGTAGAAGTACGGCAATGTGCCATTTATATATTTGCCGTCTTCCTAACTCTAAGATTTGCGAGTCCACGTGTGCGTCGTATGATACAGCGTATTTGCTCTATTTTCCATCATGCCGCTGAGCAACGGTTGCTGCCGTACAGCCGTTTGAAATGAACAACTGTTCCGCGTTTCTAGCGCTTTCATCTGTCAGCGATGAAGGATTTGGAACAGAACAAGCAGGCTAAACAGAAGCATCCAGAGTCAAAATCAGTGAATGCGTCTTTTCAAACCACGTCCGATATTCGTATGTATGGATGGTGATGGGGTGGGCGATTCACCGCCGCTGAGGCGGTACACTGCCCTATTTCGCGTTGGGAGAGGATGAAGGGATGATGATGGGGGCTTTCAAAGAGCCGTCGCCAGACCGGTGGAGCACAAGTACTCCGCCAGAAGACGACGGCCCTGCGTCTGGTGGGCAGCGTTCGACCACGGACCGAGGATCTTAGCTAGGTTGAACAGCCGCTTGTCAATGCGTTGCATAGAGGCTTCCATTAGTGCACGCACGTGGTGGTATTGCCCACAAGCCAGGATGACGTGGCTGAGGTCGCCGTGTACTCCACAAGTGGGGCAGAGGGAAGACGAGGTGGAGCCGAGACGGTATTGAAAGGCAGGTGTAAAGGCAAATAAACAAATATATAGGGAATGTCGGTCAAACCCAGTGTTGACGTGTCGTTACATTGAAAACAGAAACCGACTCGCGTGACAGGGGGGGGGGGGGAATATAGGTTTATTGCAAAACAAAACAAAAAACCGTGACAGGGGGGCAATCTACGTGCAATGAACCAAGAAGGAGTTCCAAGGGTAAATACCAGCACTTTCCTTTCGCATGACGGCAGCGTACAGTGCTCGTTATTTTATATAATCTCACATTAAAGTTAAGGGAAAAGGGGAGGATAAAAAAAGGTTTCGAAACGGTGAAAGAAACATGGACAGAAAGCAGAAGCATTCGATTTAAAGATCGCTAATCATGTTATACGCCGAGGAACATCCGGCAAGCAATGTATGAGTGAAGAAGGATGAAACTTGCTGAAGGCTTTCGACTATCATTGATTTCTTCTCGTTTTTAAACTACACAGGGAATATCGGGAAGAATCTGTAAAATGCTTGAAACGCAGATCCTCAAATCTGTTATGCAAATAAAGCGGTACGGGTGCGCTGTGGATCACAGACAATTTTTTTTCTTCACAGCTGCTCCTCTCTCCCAGGCACGTTCCCTATTTCGTGTTCTCGCATCCATATCAGCATAAATTGCTTTAACCCTGTAATTGAGAGTAATATATTCCCGTAGAATTAACATAGAGGCCCGCATAAAAAAAAGCAAACGCCTCTGGTCGGGAGCTGCCGATATTTCGAACGGAAACTATTCTTCTGCTTGTGTTCGAAATACTGGCAAAAAAAAGGGAAAAAAAGAAAAAGAAAACTACGAAAGAACGTTCGAAAGAAGGTTCGAAAGAAAGAAAAAAAAAAGAACCTACTTTGTATCGTGTTGGGAAGAGCAATCGTCTCACTGTGAATGTCTTCGCTACAGCTGCTTAAGTTACACAGCATAAAAATAGAAGATGTTCATCAGACGGCCAAACTTTAGTTGGTAATGTACAACGCGAATGATGTACGCGTTTCTGGAGTACTTGACTTTAAAACACCAAACAACAACAAGAGAGAGAGACAGACAGAGAAAAAAGAAACAAGGCGCCACGGACTACTATCACTCCTTTGCAGTCTTAGTGTGTGACTCCGCCGCTGCTGACGCCATTGTCTTGCTCCAGTGAAGCGTCTCGAGCGAGCTAAACTTAACTGGCACACTTGCGCCTCTGAATGAAGAGGAAGACGTAACGTGCCCAAGCAAAATAGTAAAAAAAGAAAAGAAAGAAAGGCTAACCTGAACCAGAGGGACACAAGCCACACACGCACACAAAAAAAGTCCCGTTTAGGAACTGTCGTACTCGTCCCGATCGATTCCGGAACTTCTAGTTCCGTTTCACTACGCGTTCAGCACCGGCAATAACGCAGAAAATCCGACGGAAATTAGTGAAGCAGTTCCTGTGCAATTCCATGTAATCCATGGCAAGAGCAGAGGCCGAGACTACAACATCTGTATGATGTTGAGAGTATGCAGGAGTTCCCTCTTTGTAAATCAAGAAAACGTCACACGGAGAAGTCCAATCAGGGAGCGCCCTTTGGCGACTGGCTGGCGCCCGGGCAGACGACGACAAGTTGCGAGCAGTATGTAATCGGCTTGCGGGGAATGACAGTTCTGGGTTAGCGTTGGACGTGTTCGTACAGCTACAGTCACTAAATAAACTTATTTACTGACTCTACGTATAGCCAGGCACAGTAACACCGTGAAGTGAAGTGAAGTGAAGCAAAGCGACGTGATCGTGTTGGAGCTCATACTGATAAACGACAGTCCACGAATTTACTGAGGGGGGGGGGACGGGATATATTTATTAGACCAAAGGGGGGAAAAGGGGGAAGGTTTAGCGACGGCTTTTTACTTAGTGTATTGCAGTGCCAACACGAAGCAGAGGAGCTCGGAAACAATCGCCTGCGCTGCGCTATCATTCGTTTGCCTGACCTACGTCATCATGATTTATTAGAAAAGGTCAGCCAGAGAGATGTCGGCTTGCTGTTTAAATAAAGAACAAAAACAGATAAATCACAGTCATCGCTGGGTCTTCGTTAACTGCAGAGGCAGTGGGAATCTTTACAACTCGTTTACGTAAATGTGTAAGCTGTTTTCCGAAGATAAGTTTGGCCAAGTACACTATGAAGCGGGGCCTAACACTACCGTATGGCACTCATACACGCGTTTACGGATTCGATGGTTCCTTTAATTGGTACGATCTATAAGATGAGCACGAGACCCTTGTTTGTTGCATCTGCTGACCTTTTTCCCGCACATTCATTAGTATAAGAAGGGACCCAGTCAGCCTTTCTAAAAAGAAACGAATAGCTCAAGCAGAGCAAGGTATACTGAAGTATAGTTCGTTGTCGAGCTATAGTTGGTGCATATCAATAGGGTAATGAGTGCGGGTAATGAGTAAATAGTGTTTCACTAAAGACAACTTATGTTTTGCACTTAGAAGTCAATAGGCGATTTCAGATATTGCCCTTGTGCTCCGCACGGGGGTCCTCCGTCGCCCAAGTCACGCGCATCGCGCAATGCGTCGTGGGAAATAGTTTACATTCGTATTCGTCTGCCTGTTGCTCGAAGGTACGGGAGGTGAAGGAGAGAGAAAACTGACACCGTTTGCGCTCTTCTTCTTCTCTCTGACTCATGAAAACTAAATCCCAAGGTGCAGCGGGGCTTCCGCAACAATGCGCTCTCTGGTGGGCCATCCATGCAATTTCTGAAATCGTCTATTAGCCTTCTTTGTCTTCGTAGCCACATCGTCGGTACTGCCATTCGTCTTCGAAGCCTTTCTGCTCCAATTTCCCTTTTACAAGGTTATGAGCCTCGGCCTGTATCAGTACGTGTTATGTTCCTATTCTTCCTACTCCGTCCCATGTTAGGCTCTTTTTGTCTCGCCCTCCAGGGACACGGGGAGCCAATATTTACACATTGGGAAGGGGGCCTTCCCTTGTGTTCTCTTCTTTCGTACTACTTATCGGGGCAAACGTACGGGCATGCAGGTTTAGGAGGTTTGCTGAAGAAAAAGAAACGCAACAGTATCGTGCTTTTTCTTTTACTGTCGCGGTTATTTTCTATTCGACTAACACAAGTGCGCGCCAACTACTCAGTCTGACTTTGGTCACTTGAAACGCCATGTTTTGTTCTGTGGGATTCAGATGGTTTTGAGTACCCCAACTTTTGAGTCATCAACATAAGCACAGTTCGCCAAACACACAACTTGAATAATGTCGGTAAGGGTCGTCGTAAACAGCAGTCGGTATCGCCCTGTTTTCTAACATCTTTCCCACATCCAATTTATCCAGCTGTTCTTTTTTCCTTTTTGTTTTGTTTACTTATCTATAATTCCCCTCCAAGTACAGACAACATTTTAAGATGTATGTGGTACATATGCCAAATGACTTCAAATGTACGGAACTAATACTCTGGCGTCTATTTAATACACATGTACGAGCACCATGTGTCAGGTATTTCCGGCGCACGTCATAGAACCCAAGTTGACGAATTTATCTGTACTCCTACCTAGCGGATCATGCGGCTTGTCGCCACAAAAAAATATGGGCGTACTTATCGTACGTGTAAAATTACACAAAATTATTATTATTATTGCCCATTGGAGAAACTGTGTAGATTGTACCAACCAGGTTTCCGCTTCCTCATTTCCTTGACTGTCATACCGTTTTTTGCAATAAACGTGAAATGATGAGGAATTTCGCGCCAGCAGAGCTTCCAGGCATTCACGAGGAGCTTGACACTTGGCGATCCGGGGCGTGCAGGATTATCGAACACAGATCGTTGAGCTTAAAGTAGGTAGAAGGTAGAAGTAGGTAGGTTGAAGTAACAGTAGAATCTCTGCATGATGCGAGAGTGAGGACATCTGCTTTTTCACCTTCCACGAAGCACACTGGTTGAATATTTCAAAGATGCACGGTGTGGTGATAGATTGTGTGAGACCGTCGTCACACGTTGGACCGGTGGAAAAATATTTTATCGATTTCACGTCCCAAGTGTCGCTTTGCGTGAAAGTTTTCAAGTTCGTTCTCAGCGAGCCTGCACCCTCCAAAGCCACGTTTCCTCCTTCTCTCCGATCTCTACACGCGTGAGCAACTTCACAGTCGTTTTATCACATGTATGTACAATACAATGGAGTTATCCTAACTTTTAATGCAGAGTAGATTTACACGTGAGGTGAGTCAGCTGCAGAGTAGCACTACCGATAATTTCGATCAGTTGAGCATCATTTCACATGGGCCGGAAATCTCCTACACAGGTTGTTTACCCTCTCCCATACTGTTACCGTCATCGGATCGGATCGAACACGATACCAACCGAGCTACCCAGACCGATTTCTTTGCCAATAATAAAAAAAGTTATAAACACACTAGGTACGCTTGTATACGCGGATAGGGCCTTTCACCTAGTGTGATAAATAAACTGTATTTAAAAAAAATCGACTTGTCTGTACATTATGAGGTCAGTGCTATATTCACAGGGGAGATTTTGCCGTGACTTCTGAGTATTTTCACCAAATTCCATTCGGTAGAAATTGAATTTTCCCAATTCAACTCCGAAATTTGCCAAGTCAACTTCACTTTTTTTTACAGAAACCTGCGCCACTTACTTATGGACTGCCCTGTCTACGAGCGGGAGAGCGAGACCTTGCAGCACGGAATGCATGCAGTCGACCACCGCCACTTTGCCATTGGCAAGGTGCTGGGCCCCTGGTCCAGTAGCGTTCATATGCACCAAGAACAACAGTAACAGTAAATGATGACGATGAGATGGGGTGTTTCACCGCGGTGGTGCGGTACCCTACCACATTGCACGTGGAACATTATGTGAAGATGAGGAAGGATGAAAATACAAGAAAGAACTAAAGCGTTTGGAGCAATCCAGTGGGCGACAGGAAGTCCATGAACAGGTGAAGAACCCGACGATGGAGCACAGGATCTTCATAGGGGCCAATGAGCGCAGCTAAGGCGAGCGGCCTCTTGCTGATACTCATATGCACCAAGGTCTCCGTCACTTTTGGGATTTCCTGTCATCAACAGCCCTCTCTGCCCTGCTTTGATCACCTGAATCATCATCTCTCGCTATCTACAAATGGCACTGGGGCAGCGCCCAGTCTGCTGGCCGACATCAGCCCCATCTCGTCATCGTCTCTTTATGTGTGTGTGTGTGTGTGTTGACAGAAACAGAAAGTGCATGCCGGATTTACCGGACAGATCAACACAGGGAGGCTATTTTCGGTGAATGTCGAGATAACTCGATGCGTCGAGAACTGTGAGCGGGAGGCGCTTATTGGGCTGCGGGGAGCACCATGGTCCGCGCTGTCCAATAGACGCGTTCCGCTTACTTTCCTTGGCGGATCAAGTTATCTCGACAATCAGCCAGCATAACCTCCCTGGACAGAGGCGATGGTTGTAATTACCCCACGGGACGCAAAGCCCCCTATCCCGAAGCCACGCAAGCAGGCAGCGGGAGAGTACCGGAGTGCAGACGGGAAAGTTTTAATCCGTAGCCAACGAAGGTTGATAAACGAAGTCGCCCTAATTCAGCCGAAGTTACTCGTCATGGCGCTGCAGCACCCACGGAGATATTCAATCATACACGCGCTCTTCTCAATTAATTCCAGGTAAAAAAGAAAAGAAAACACCGCAATGACAGTGATCACGCAGAAATTGTTTCGCTAAGCTACGTTATTCCAAGCACTACGGCGTAGCGCTCTACAAAAGTTCACCCGTGGAGGCATGCAGCAGTTACTCAATGGAAGTGGGGCACTGTGTTGCATACACAGAAAGCTGTAAAGGCGATTCAGCCCTGGCCTAGTATATTTCAAGTGATGGAGCTACGTTCCCAATACGATATTTACGAACCGCATACTCAATACAATCAATATGGTGGTGTTACTACACGGGGGGGGGGGGGGGGCGGACAGCGGGGTTGGTGCCCCGCGGTCTGCCCATGGGGATCAGAGCCCCCCCCGGCCCGTTAGTTCGGGACTCCTCCACTCTCCCTTCACCCCGCGGCGTTGACATGAACCCATGGCGAAACGAAAAGCGCGACAACGAGATGAAAACACATTTGTCTCTTCGTCTCGCTGTCGCGCTTTTCGTTTCGCGATGTGTCTTCACCAACCTGCTCAACATTCTACACTCTTAACATGAACCCAAACGTTTGTGAGATTCGAGGGTGGGCGCCCGCGTTGTTTCGCGACAGGCGAGGGTGAGAAGCATCAAGAGACCAGGGTTATCTGCGGAAGCATCTGAAACTTCCAGCTCGCCAGGCTCACCTGCCGGTGTTTCACGTAACAATGGCAACGCCTACAGTCCGTTTGTGGTCGGCAGGCCCATTGGTTCGGGCCCATCAACAGCTATTACAGGAGACGTTCTGGGGCCGTCTTTGCACGTCTATATGGCCGTCAATATAGCTATCGACACAGTGCATTCATCCCTGTGCATTTGGTTCCCTCTCGGAATGTGGGATCACGTGACGCGAGTTCAAAAGTGCTTGACGGGAGAGGTTGGCAGCACTTATTTGTACGAGTTCTATAAAGGAGATGCAGGTCGCCTTCAACTTCGCAGAGACATTATAATGGACATTGTAAAGGAGCGTGTCGTGTCGCAACCCTCGCTTCATTTCAGGTCGTGAAACAGTTTCTCTCGAGAGAGGAGGGCGAACTACTAAGGACGCTACTTCCAGAAGTTGTTATACATCTTCGAACAGTACTCACAATACCTCTGACCATTTAGACAGCCATGTTGACGTATAGCATATTCTAATGCGAAAGCTTGCGTCGCTATATTTCTTCTATCTTGCGGAGTTGATTTGTAAGACTTTTGTGATGATTGAGCTTGCACAAATGGATCGTCGTGGGCCACAGGAACTTCGTCCGGTAAGTCCGCGACGTGTTACGTGGGCAAATTGCAAGAGGTTTGCCTGCACACAGCTTGTATTATACGCATTTTATAAAGAGAATTGAGAGTCGCACTGTGCCTTCCTCCTAGTACGCGGCGATATTTGAACTTACTGTGAAGTGCGCCCCATATCATTTTGTAATATCTGACACCGAAATTCCAAGCAGCCAGAGCGGAACCTGGGCATTCCTCAACACGGCTGCTCGAGCACGGTGCATGCCTACATTCTTGCAGCACAAATTTCCTGCGCTTCCCGGCTTAATTACGACCGTACGTTTTCCCGCTGACAGCCCCTGGGGACTTTCTCGAATTTTAATTATCTGTTTTATTTGACGGATAATATATTGATTCTACTGCATTTACAAAAGAAAAGGGAGGTACAATTATGCAGGACGTCTCAATCAGATGTCACAAAGTCAATGAACACAACTACGGAAGCGAAGAATCGAATGAAAGCGACAGCAGGTTGGTCACGTGACAGCGCTGGTTTTATGACCGCGACGCCTTTAGGATATTAAAAATTGTAACTAAAATTTGACGTTCATGAACTGGAACTGGCACGTAGAATACAACCTTATTACCTGTATTACATAGTCGTGCCCTTGTCGAGAGTTATAGCGGAACAAAACAATTGTACACGGCGCAGAATACCTGCCGGTGTTGCTGCGATGACAACGTACCTCTCGGTCGCGCCTTCCTCTACGAGATTGAAAAGGAGAATTCGCCCAACTGCATGGGTGGAAGCACAAAAGAACATGGCTTGCTTTGCTCCTCTTGGTACAGTTCACAACCATTGGCTGCGCTCGACCGACTAGACCCTTGTCTATTAGACTTGGGGAAGCCGCTGGGCAGTTTGTCCCACGTTTGGTATCCCAGCTAACCTTTGAAAGAAGCTATACGTGAAGTAGAAAAAAGACAATCAGATTTCAGCAACCCAATTCAGGATTGATAACGTACTCTGTTTAGGGAGTTATTATTAGAGTGCTAGTTTGTTGCAATTATTAGTTTTATGTGCAAAGCAGTGATGGATATATGGGTAGAGGTTGAGTTGAACAAAGGAGATTCTATGAAGAAAGTATAATTTCACTTTCCTGAAACCTTCACTTCCACGCGGATATGTAACATGCACATGATGGAAACTTTTCAATCATTCATGTAACATGATCTTCTTGAATTCCGGGGCCTTGTGATACTCCGGTTACTATTATTCCTCTACACCAAACTTAAATATAAATCTATGATACGCCTTGTGTGTAAATCTACTCCCAATGAATATTATAAATCTGCTAATAATAACACATAAACCACGTTCGTGCGATACGATTTATTCAAAGAGGACCAGGAAGGGATATGCTCGTAGGAGCTTATTGTCTGCGGTATCACGGCCTCATTCCGTTTATAAACTACGGAGCGTAGTATTGGAAAAACTACAGGATGCATCGAGGTACGCTTTGAAACTGTTTGAGCAGCTTGAAACAGGATGCTCCCTTTTTCTTCATGTTCGACAAGAACAGAACAGAACTGCAAACAGTTCCGGCAAAGGACGCACCATCATCTCGAAATAAAGTTGTTGTTTTTGTTGAGACCGTTTTGGTATAGGACGTAATGGGTTGCATCGCTCGCTCAACATCGTCAAAATGCATCAGGGTAGTTGCTGAAAGTGGTCTCGCGGTTTCTAGTGATGTTATGCACGTGCAAACATCCTAAAAAAACAGTCGTGATTCTGATATCAGGCTCTCCCGCGACACTTTTATGAAGCAACGAAGTCGTCAGGATTACAAAAAAGAAAAAAAGAAAAGAAAAAGCGCGCGAAAGTAGAAAATTTTTGTTACTCGTCTTTCCGTCGCAACGTGCATAAATAATCCAGGTGGATCCCCGTCAAACGACGTTCTGTACACGTTGTTATGTCGGTCGCGATCTCCGTTGTGCGTAAGGTGCACTGGACTCGCAATAAATCTACCGAGGATACGGTTATGTAACCGACCTATTCTAGAAGAAGCACTTCTAGGTCATCTACTGGTGGGCTGACGGTTTCGTCGTATGCGCTCTCAAGCTGCAGAAGAGACATACCGTCAAAGAAGAGGCTTCGCAAGAACAGCCGCCGGCCTGGGAGCATGCCCCATCTTCGGACGCCGTCAGGCAACCCACTTCCCTCGCTGCGGTACTTGTAGCCTAGGTTTTAGGGATAGAAAAGACACAAAAGGTTACACATTACGTACCGCCAGAGCAGCAAGCGACATGACACGTAACTCTTAGGGCTGCGCGAAATAGTAATTTTAAAGGCTCAGCGAATACGAATCGAATACGAGTCAATAATTATACACCCAAAGCAAGTACGAAGCGAATAGTTATGTAGCCGTACCGAACACATATCCAGCATACATACACAGCATTTTCACATTACATATGCATACGGATCTTCGCATGAAGCAGCGTTCATTTTGCTGTACATGGCCTTGTCGCGTTTTTGGGCTTGCGAGTTCAACTTCGAAACCATTCGACTATATTTGGTTTGGAAAAGACATCGCTTCGATTGGAAATTCGAATATAGCATTCCATATTAGATTCGGAATTCGAATGGAATACACAAGTAGTCCCTTAGTCCAAAATCCAAATACTCGCTGAGCCTTAGTAAATGTACCTTAATATTACCGTTGATTTTGTAAAACGCAGCACCTCGTTCACCACCTTATAACGAACGATGTCGCATTTAAATCAATTTCCTATCAGAAGACATCTTTCACACAAATGGCACCACATAGCGAGAGAGATAGAGAGAGAGAGAGAAACCATACATCCTTTCAGAACAAGCAGCCGTATACTTGACGTGCTCCGTGTCTCTTGTCACAGAATATTTCGAAACTAAAATCATCTCCGAATTCACTCGACCACGAGGTGAAGCCGCGAGGATCAAAGAAGAGGCTCTCGCGACACGTAATCGGCTTATTCTTGGAGGATGATACATTTCTGTATATTTTCTTTCCTTTTTTCTTCCTCTCTTCTTGGTGAAAGCCGTCGATGCGTGAAAGCCATCGCCCCGCCGTGGCGAAAGAAAAAGAAAAAGAACTAGGACGAATAAACAATAAAGACAAAAGAAAGAACAGTATCGGCAGGTTGGTACGCAATATATATTGCGTTGAATTATCTAGTCGTGTGTGTGATGTTCTTATATGGGTAGATATGCTGTACGGATACCTTATCTGTTTCGAAGTTCATCGTATGTGGAAGACGGATTATAGTAGAAGACATTATTAACATGTTTCTAGTGCAACGGAAAGAACTCCGTGGCGCGTAACTTTCTCTTCAGTCCTAGGGTTTTCTGAAGTGAAAGGTGCTTCATGAGTTCTGTCGGTGCGCCTGGCGAGATGCTACAACTCTTATTTGCCTACGTGTGCGCTTGTCTTAACATCGCACGTTGCTGTGTCAGTTTCCAGGGTAAAGGTTCGGTGCTATTATATTTTGTGAGCTAGTCACTCTTTCCCTTTTTCCCCCAAGTAAAACAAGGAAAATGTCTCTTCTTTCAAAACCTTGGTTGTTTCCGATAGGCTGCATCGCAGCTGAACGGGGAATACCTATCCGTTAAAGTAAACCTTTAGACGCTTATGGCGCTACAATAAGTAGGATACTAAATTGAACAGGACGTAAATCCATTGATAAACAGATAAAAGCAAGATTTGCGTGTCCATATCACTTTATAAAGCCAATCAGCTACATCCTTTAAAGCGTGCTTTGCCTGCATAACTTTAGTGCAGCAATCGAAGCCCGCTTCACATTCTAGTGCAACACAAGAACCTGTTGGGACGCCGCTGAAATAAGGTGCCAAATTCTGAAGTATACGAAGCCAAGTGTGCAGCGGCGACGCTTAGTCTCTGGGCTCAGGATTAATTAACCCATCGAGGAGAAATGTGTTTTGTGGAACGGTTAGATTTATTGCGAGCCCATGTCAAACTGTCGCCAGACAGTAACGTTCGCAGCGCCTTATTATTGGTCCGCGTTCACACAAACGTCCATTGCACGCTGTCGCATAATAAACAGGTAGACAGAAGGCATCTTCCTCCCTTACTTACATCATACTTTCCGCGTTTCTATAATTCGCTTCACGTGTACTACTTGCTTTTCCCCTATGCGCGATGCGAAATACAGACAACTTGTCTTCGTGTGAATGGGGGGGGTATCGAAAAAAGAAAAAGGGGAAAGGTTAGTCAGGCGGAATGGGATGGAATGTTAAACTATATGACACGGCAATGAATGACCTGGTCGCAAATAGCCATAGCAAGGTCACTATAAGCTTCACAATGGAAGGGATATTATAGAAGTAACTCCACAGTGCCAGACTGGAACAATGACAGCCGTTTTTGACGTGAAAACGTCTGCAAGTTGCCAGATGAAAATTTACGGTGCAACAAAATTATAACGAATTTCGTAACGCGATAACTCGGTGAGTAATAAACCTGTAGCAACCAAGTGGCCAATTCCAGATAGCTTACACGTGTAAGATTCTAGCTAATAATGTCACTGCGGCACCTGACGCAACCTGTGGGTGTGGCGGGCGCCTGAGAGAGAGACGGTACTACAGTGGCACGTGTACCTTGCCTGCAGCCTATCTCGCGAACGAGTGAAGGCAGAACGCCGACTGAGGTGTCGTTGGAAAGCGCTTTGGACTTGAGAGTATCAGATTCGACAACAATAACCAAAATCTCATGAATCTGGAAAGTTGAAATATCAAAATTTAGCCAGAATGTCGGCATATATGAAACTAAAATATAATCCGAATAGAATGCAACGGCAATTAGACGAAAGGGCAGCTCGAGAGGAACCCAGAAAGCATCCAAAGTCCAGCACCGAGCGATCAAGAAAGCTACGGGAGTGCCGAAGGAGATTAGCGGTGGAGGCAAATTCGACTGCCGGTGCGCACATCGAGCCCTTACCTTCTACCAGCGGGGCAACATAGACCCGTGCGAGTGTGAAAGTGACCTACAAAAATGGAGGGCAGTGGGGGGGCTCAGCACCGTGGAGGAGTCAGAGCCGAGCAAGGGAATCGGAGGTCGTAACGTTTTCGTGTAAAACAATAATGCTTGGCCACGACTAAGCCCATTTTTGCTTTCGACAACAGTATAACTGGGACCGTCCCGATCGATACCGTAGCTGTGGCCCCGTTTTACTCCTCGTTTATCACCGGCAATAACGCAACAAAAAAAAAAAATCCGCCGCGAATTAGTGAAGAAGTTTCTGTACAATTTGATGTAATGCATGGCAAGAGCAAACGCCACATGCTGAGAGTATGCCAAAATTTCCCCTCTGGAAACCGGAGAAAAAGTCATATGGGGCAAATCCAATCAGGGAGCGCCTTTTGGCGACTGACTGGCTAGCGGACGGGCGAAGTATGTGATTGGCTTGTGGAATGTCAATCCTGGGTTAGCGTCGAACGTGTTCGTACAGCCAGGAACCGTGTGACACCGTGTTCCACGCGACATGGTCCCGTCAGTGCTCACACTGGTAAGCGAAATTCGACGTATTTACCTAAGACTTTTCACGTAGTGTACTGCGGTGCGAACGTGAAGCAGGTGGGCTCGGAGACGGAACAACCTGCGCTGCGCTCCCATTGGTACGCCTTGCCTACGTCATCATGATGTTGTCATCGCTGGGGCTACCTTGGATGCTACGGCAGTGCGAATCTTTAAGACTCGTTTATAGATATGAAACGAGTAGAGGCGAGCTCTATCCAGGGACAGACAAGTTACCTGTTGTCATCTCAGTTTATTTAATATGTAAGCAGCTTCTGGAAGAAAAACTCGGCCAAGTAGACAGTGAAGGCGATGTGATACATTACCGTAGCGATCTCATACACACGTTTCAGGATGCGATACTCCTTTTAAGTATTTCTCTAGGGAAGCGTTCGTATGCAGGAACTTCTGGAAGATTCTGACATACGCGAATATGAGTGAGCGGGTTAGAACATCAGAGCCCCGGGCAACCGTTGCTCTTGTGGTTATTTCTCTTTTCGCTGTAGACGCACAAAGCACATGCAGACCAGTCCACGAGAGCTACATCTGCTTTCATCGCGCAAGGTTGTAACTGCTTTGGCTGAAGCATAAACCTCAGGTTGGGAACCTCGGTTCTTTTACTGTTCGAGATACTGTTCAGGGCTCCCCACCAAATGGTTTTGCTTTTGTTTGAAACTAGCTTAACTGGATCGCTGTATTCTCCACTTTTCGACTATAACCGCTTTGTATTTGATAGGGTATTACCAAAATCAATGCATCACCATTAATTCCATTCCCTTATGCTTCACCACATAAGCTGTCAAGACCACAGCCTCCACATGCCGTCTATACATACGCCGTCGGTGTGCCACATGTGCTTAGCAGTTCCGTGCCGAAACTACGACTTACAACCCATTCCTACGGTCTATCGACCCATTGATGGAGTTTGTCATCGCTTGCCACCGCAGCCGTAAAGAAGAATCCCTTCTCCACGTCCGCCTACGACTCAATATTGCCCGTACACCCCCACTTCTCTTCAAGATGGGTCGGCTAAATTCACCGAACTGTAATGTCTGTGGAGTGAAAGCTGACATCCCACACCGCCTCCTGTATTGCCAGCAGCACCTTCAACATAGGGACACACACCGTTGCCGTCTGCTCCAGATTGGCTGTAACGACTTTTCGTTGGCCGCTCTTCTTGCACCCAAACCAGTGGGCTGTCACTGCCGCTCTCCTCGGTTTTCTCCGAGTCTCAGGACTCGTGAACTGCATGTAACGTTGTGCTAGTGTTTATTCTCTTCTTTCTTTCTTTCCTTTTCCTTTCTGTTTGTTTCCTTTTTCTTTTCTTTCCTTTTCTGATTCCCTCATTTTTCTTTTTCCTTTCTTTCTTTTTCGTTTTCCCCTTCCCCCTTTTTTTTCCGGAATAGCAAGCCGCCTCTTTGCATGGCTAACCTTTCCTTTCCTTTTTCTTAATAAACATACCTCCCCCCCTCCTCTCAAGACCGTTCAAGACGGTCGCTACAACAACGACAACAACAAAAACATCCATGATTTTAGAGAGAAAAAAATCTTACCAGGAAAAGCACCGCAAAGGATACCGAACGGTGACCGTTTTATAGGCCGCGTATTCAAAGCCACGACCCACCCGTGGGCGGACCACGTTATCAACATCCACGATGACAACGTTGTGGGGCTGTTTCGCCTTTTAAGGCGGTGCATCAGAGCCGGCACTTTGTCGTCTACAATCGAGGGATGGCGCTTGCTTGGAAATGCAGTACCGCTGATGTAACGTCTTCTTTTTGTGTTATTTTTGTTTTCTCTTTGCGCGCGACGGGTCAAGCGAAATCTTATGCAAACATATGACCGCTCGTGCTCACCCATGCCAAGTCCAATACTGTAAACACGCATATCGCGCTCAGCTAGACGGAACAATTAGTGGCGCGGCTTTTGAATGCGCACAGGCTGTCCAGCTGTCTCCTGAACGTCTTCGTCGATCTGTTGCTGTTCCGTGCTGTGTGCTGTGTGTGTGTTGTTGCCTGTCGCTATATTTATAGTAGCTAGAATATGACGTTGTATTTTCCCACTTATCGTCACTACATTCCTTTGTTGTTGATTTGGATCTGTCAAAAGGCAAATTACACCGTTGTGTTTCAGCGCTTATGATACCCAACTTGACGACAGTTACAAATTACGACACTTTGAATCTACTTTGAAGTGTGACGTCAAGCAGGCTCGTCAACAGAAACGTTGAACTGCTATCTTAATCCAACTAGTGGAAGCAACCGTGAACGGAAGAAAATACAATAGCGACTTCGAATATAAAGAATAAAGTAAAATAATAACGAGTAACAAAATAATACATACATAAGAAGAAACATATAGGCAACCGCGTCAGACACGCATGTTTGAGCTACACCTAAATAACTTGTAAATGTGGCGGGGATAATGAAAAATGTGCTTTACTTTCATTTCGGTGCAATTATTTTCGATCCCCTAATCCCGGCTCCCCGGGACGTCTTTCATTGTGGCAGCACCTCTGTAACCCCAGCGCGCGTATATCCGTTAATTAACCTTCTCCCTTAATTGATATTGGTGAATCTCGCAACAGGAAACTATCTCGGTAACTAAGAGCCCGTTAACGATTATGTGTCAGCGCTGTAAAGGAGAAAGCGCTACGTCGGCGCTAAAACACAGAGTTGTGGAACCCAAGAATGCTTGCGAGGTAAGAGACACGAAGAGGCAGCATAAAAAACACGATATAAGGAGCGCAAAATATGCTGGCACACTGGTACTCTTACAATGTACACTCTAAGGGAAGGAAGGTAGAATTTTCTACCCATCTCGGTAGAGCTGTATTGCAACCACATTTCTACTCAAACCAATTTTACCTTTTGGTTATAACTGCAGAGCAGAAACAAACTACAGAGTAGCAACTGTCGTTCTTCCTCATCATGTATTTCTCTCTCTCTCTCTCTCTCTCTGGTTCTACCAGCTTGAATAGGAAGTTCTACTTTTTTTTTCTTAGAGCAAGCGTGAGAGGTGGAGCAAGGGAAAGGGACACTACCGCTCATACCTGCGCAGAAGAAGGCACCAGTGGATTGGCCTCAAATGGTAGAAGTACCGTCGTTCTACCAGCTTGGGTAGGAAATTCTACCCTTTTTTCCTTAGAGTGTATAAGGGTGTATTTTTTTTTTAGTCTCTACAGAATTTTTATTTAAAAAAAAGCTATGAGAGAAAGAGAGAGATACATGATGATGATTATATGGGGATGACTTCCGCTCATTGAGCAGCCATAAAAAAAAAGCTATAACACACACACACACACATACATTGGATGGTGATGGGGTGGGCGACTCACCGCCGCTGAGGCGGTACATTGCCCTATTTCGCGTTGGGAGAGGATGAAGGGATGATGTTGGGGGCTTTCAAAGAGCCGTCGCCAGACCGGTGGAGCACAAGTACTCCGCCAGAAGACGAAGGCCCTGCGTCTGGTGGGCAGCGTTCGACCACGGTCCGAGGATCTTCGCTAGGTTCAACGGCCGCTTGTCAATGCGTTGCATAGAGACTTCCATTAGTGCACGCTCGTGGTGGTATTGCCCACAAGCCACGATGACGTGGCTGAGGTCGCCGTGTACTCCACAAGTGGGGCAGAGGGAAGACAAGGTGGAGCCGAGACGGTGTTGAAAGGCAGGTGTAAGGGCAACGTTGAGCCTCATGCGGTGGAAGAGAGCAGTTAAGGGGCGCGGTAGTCGCGGAGGAAGGACGAGAGAAAGCGTGGGGTCTACATCAGAGAGAAGGGAGCAAGCTATGTCGTGTTCCCACTGAGCCTGCATCTTGGGACCGGTGAGTGTCGAGAGGAGGTGTCTTCGGTCGCCCGACGACATCATTATCGGGGAAAAAGCTGCGTGCTGATGGGCGCTCAATGCGGCTCTGTCTGCTTCTTCGTTGCCGCTGATACCAACATGTCCGGGGATACACTGCAATACTACAGTGTGCCCTGCAATGGTCGCCTTCTTATAAGCTTGCAGGATGTCAAAGACGACAGGACCGAGGGATCCACGTATCCCAAAGCTGGCCACACACTGGAGCGCGGGTCGTGAGTCTGTAAAGACGACCCAGGGCTGAGCTGGACTGGCTGATCTTTTTTGCATAGCAAATAGAATGGCGTAAAGCTATAAAGCTATAAGCTACAAGAGCAGCATATAGATATGTTGTTTTCGCAGTTGAGTTCTACGGCCGGGCGGACGTCCACTGGAAGAGAGTATGTGCCTCCAAGGTGACTAATTACCTTAAATTTATTAATTAGCTTTTTAATTAGGGAATTTCAGGCAACAGCGAGATGGCAGACTGAGAGACTAGAACTAGCATGGTTTTGCTTTTGATCGTTTCTTAGTTTTATAGCAAGGTTTTCGACTCGGGAATGTATGTGTTTCCTGTAGCCGATGAACATGTTCAATAAATGATGAAAGAAGCAAGTCACTGAAATGGTTAGCCACCCGTAGGACAGCCTCAGAACACCAATTGCCATCATGTTAAATAAATTACAATTAAGAAGAAATACATGGGCATGATTTCTTTTTCATTTTTTTCATCATCATGTTTTTTCATTAAGCAAAGATATCCAACTCTGTTTCAAAACACTTTTCAGCAGAAGTGTCTTTTTAAACTCTACTTTAAGAAAGGATTCGAAAGATTCATAAGATTCGTAGATTCGCTGAACCTTCCTTGGATACGGATTCGGATTCGGATTCGGAAAATTCTGAATTCGTCCCATCTCTAGTGATTCTGAAATCTGAACGTCTCGGATTTCGAACATGCGGATTTTTAGCTGTGGAATGTCGGGATACCCCCTAATGTAGAGACCTAGAACTTTGAAGGTATAGATGGTAATTCATGTTATGGTGTAATACGATATTTTCCACCAGCTCCCGTGGCGTAGTGGTTGAGATGATCGCTTTCCACGCCGAGACTGGGAGGTGACACGGGTTCGAATCCTGTCACTGGCTGTGCTGCCTGAGGTTTTCCCTGGGTTTTCCGAACACTTTCCAGACGAACGTCGGCACAATTCCCCTTGAAGTCGGCCCAGGACGCACACTAACCCCACTGTTCCCTGCTGTCCTCTCTCCATCTGTCCACGTCTGTGCGCCGCTCGTAGCCACAGTTGCTTCGCGGTGCTAACACGAAATACAAAAAAAAACAATATTTCCGTGTAATTTGAAGTCGCATTCCAACACCTGCGGTTTTTCCTTCGCTGTACACGTGTTCCCCCCCAGTTACGTACGTGATACATTCGTTAAGCAGTGCAGGTTTTTTACAACTTTTGGGGTTGCAACGATCACAGCATCGTGCGGTTACCAATTTTTATAGCACCAAGATTTAGGTTGCTAGCTTGCAGCTATCGCAGAACGCAGAACTTCGGCTTGCAACGTGCGGAGCATGTGTGCGGAGGTGGCCGTCTGTACCTAATTAGAAGGAATCGTTTTAACCAAGAATAGCTCCATTTGGAGCATGCGCACCGTCTTGTCAGTTGCGACAGGTCACAATTCTTAAGGACAAAACAAAGACCTGCTGAGCTGCAGCTACAGCACAGAACACGGCACCAGCAATACATAGAGACCTTTGAGGGCACGGGAGATGAAACGAAAGAAAGAAAGCTTGTTTGGAAACAGCGAGCAGCAACTCTTGCATTTTGAGGACCTTCCTAACGAGTTGATTCAGGACAGGGGAATGAAGGAAAGCGAACGAAAGATTACCTTTGGGCAGGCGATACGAGTCTACAAGAAAGTTTGCCATAATCCCCCCTCCTTTTTTCGCCAAGACCTTGATCACCTGAACAATAAAGGCACAATAGAGAGGAAGAATTGCCTAATACTGATATATAGTTGTGTTCAAGCTAAGGACGGCATTGCCGGTGCATTTCCCCCCCCCCCCCCCCTGTATTTGACAAGCGGAAGCTAACATGTTGTGCTTGAACTGTTGTATGTAGAATTTCTTCGGGTCGTGTTTGCTTGTATTAAAGGTTACTAACATATTCAGTGTAATCAGAATGAATGTTTATACTTCAGCGCCAGAGATGCCGTTCTTGGGGTGAGCACGACTATAGCGATATTCTCCGAAGATGGTTCATTGGAGTAGCTTCTTTTGAGAACTTTTGCGTTTTAAAATTGATGTTTTTAAAAGAAAAATAACTACAGTCGGACCTCGTTTTATGAACCCTCGATATACGAATTCCCTCAACTTACGAACGGCTCCACAGGGAACCAAACTTTTTCCGTGTATTTTGACCTCGTTTTACGAACCCTCGATATCCGAACTATGAACGGATTATTAGGGAACGGACCCAAAGTAGCCAAGCCATTCTGACCTCGATATACGAACGGGCGTTACGAACGTACAGAGGACAGGCCAATGGACCGGAGGATAATGAAAGTTCCTCAGTACATACTGCCAAGGTCAAAGATACAATGTCCCAACGTCACTACGTTCCACAAACATGATTCACCATTTCCTGAAAGAATAATTCAGGCGTTTACAGCCGAACGGTTGTGAGTTTGGACCAGGTCTCCGAGATGGAAACATCTTGCCGTTCCAAGAGAAGGCGTTCAGTCCTGACAGCCGGTGACAAACGTAATATTTGCCGTTGGAAACAATCTCATTCGCGCGCGATATGGTACTTTGAGGACCGGGTAGATGAGTCAAGTGTCAGACTTCTGTCATCTCTTCTAAACAGGATAGACCCTGCCGAAAGTATGGTGCAAAGCACAATTACGCAGTATTTTCAAAAATAAAACCTATTCAAATCAATTTCCCGTGTTTTTGTGAGGTATTTGTGCACCGCACTCCTCGGACCTCGATTTACGAATACCTCGATTTACGAACGATTTTCTGAGAAACGAAGGGTGTTCGTAAAGCGAGGTTTGACTGTATACATTCATTCTCAGCCGTCACTTTCAATATTCATGCTGAAAGAGGCACTGAACTCCAAGCAGTAATGGAAGGTAGCTCTCCCTTAGTAGACGGTGGACCTGGCTGTGCACTCCCTACCTCGCCATTCTGTACAAACTATGATGTATTACATCTGGGCTGCAGTGTGGGGAAACCTAATAAACGTTGTGGGAACGCAGCTTGAATGCCGTATGGAAAGTACTGTAGCCCTGTTTTTATTACGTCACGTTCATCATATAAAGCAGGCGCCAGAAACAAATTACACACTGGCGCTGAGAAAAGCATTTGAGAATTGCACCTAATATAAAGGACAAAGCAGAGCGAGAGAGAGAAAGAGAGGTAAAAGAGAAAGATAAATGGAGAAGTCGGCCCCGCCAGTGCAGCAAGCTGCTGCAGCACACGTGTTGTGTTTGTCAAACCAAGACTCTAATCAGTTTCTACATATATTGTGAGCGTTTCGAGCGCCGGCTCTCAAGGAATACAGTACAAAAATATTATATACAGGGTGTTCATTTTTATCCGTTACATTTTTTTTTATATTAAGAAAAAGCAATGAGCGCGGCATGGCCTCAGAGAGAATATGTAACTACGAGATGACGACTTACCTAAAATTCATTAATTAACTCTGTAATTAGGGCATTCCGGGCAAAAGCGAGATAGCAAGATGGGAGACAATCCTTACTGAAAGCCATCCGACTTTCTTTAAATGATGAAGCGCGCACGTGCGCTGAAACCCGTCCCCGAATTTGGCATGGGAATAAGCCGAAGCCGAAACGGAAACCGCGCTGGTTGGGAACGCATCTAGGACATTCCATGTTAGAGGTGTACGTCCTTTGCGGCGATGGAGAAAATTGGAGTATAGTTGCTCAGCTGCTGGCTGGTGGTGCGCTTTGCCGTCCGGATAAGCCTCCGTCGCCCGCCCCTCCCCCCTTTTTCCCATTTTCGCCTTTCCTTCCTTGTTTTCTTTTCTTTTTCGTCTAATAAATATATCTACCCCCTCCTTTAGCGAGGATTATGAGCATCCTGAGCATCCTGAGGAGAGCTGTTTTGGTTCGAGCTCATTTCCATAGCCAAGTTCGGAGACGGATAGTTCACAGCACGTGCTCGTTTGATGGTCTTTAATAGAGTCACTAAAATGACTCTAGTAGTGTTGCGTAGTGTTAGTAGTGTAGTGTTAGTAGTGTAGTGTTGCGTAGTGTTAGTAACAATAGCGTAGTGTTAGTAGTAAAAAGACTCTAGCTTTAAAAGACAGAATGGCTCTCAATGAGGATTGTCAATGAGGAGCCCTGTCGACTTGTGTTTTTGCTGTCCCTACCACCACTTGAAGCTCCAGAAAACGACACCATCAGCGTATCAACGTGGAGTTTGAGTTAAGAAAGAAAAATATGGTGGTGGGGGCCTCCTACAAGACAGAGGAGCCGGCTACTCGAAAACACTCGAAAATAATAATCAGTAAGTCTAAAAAGTTACAGGCGCTGCAATGTCCACAAGAAATGTCATTAATGCAGCTGTCGCACGCTGTCTAAGATCCCTCGGCCATTCTCCGAGGAGCTTCACTAAGTCAAGAGGACGGTGGTCCGGTCTTTCCAAGGCGGGCTCTGAGGTCATTACGTTGGACACTGTATATCTGGAGCAGTTAGTTAATATGCTTTCAGTGTTCTCCACATCATCACACGTGAGGCAGTTCGGCGAGTTTACCTTTCCCAAAGGACTCGGAAGACAGAAGCGTAAATTCGAGTCGACTGTGGCTAGCAAGCTGGACTCCGCGTCAACCAACCATGTGCGTCTTCAGGCGTCGTGACGTAAGTTACGAAGCATTCTCTTAGCGTCCGACTCCGTGAAGTATACAGGGACCTGCAGCTCCTTTTCGGGGAATGCCTACGTGAGCTGGGATCCGCTTCATAACGATGTCATGCCCTCTTTGAAACAGCAGAATGATATCCGCATACGACGTCGTGGGCAATAGGTGCTAGACTGCAGTCGGGGAGGAGGGCTAATAATAATAATGTTAAAAGTGGTAAGGTAGGACCACGGAGCGGAAATAATAAAATAATGATTAGGAAAGTGGGAGAATTAAATCATCCATATTCCTGTGCCATATGGCACAGGATGGTATGCGGTATGGTAATGGTATTGCGGGAGTAAGGGTGTGAAAATGTGAATGAATTAAAAGAAAAAAGTATAGGAGTTGTGGGTGGGGAAGGAAGTAGAGGGGAGAGCGGAACCACAGTCATGGGGACACATCTTTGCGATAGTGGTTTACTGTAAGCGTATGTTTATTCGCGATGTATTAATTTTGGCGAATCGCGCATTCAGTCATTTGCGAAATAATTCGCGAGTATCTAATTTCGCGATTCCAAGGTTGTTTCCTTCCGCGGGATAAACGTCGAGCTGTGTTCGCGAGTAAAATTTTTCGCGATTTTTCAGCGGTCGCGAAATTCGCGAAAATTAACACGTCGCGAATAAAAATACGTTTACAGTATTTAACATAAAGCATAATACATGGAAAATGCACTGAGTATTATACAGAGATTCAGTAAAATTGGCAATCTGTTACAATGTGTTATACAATATTTATAAGAGGAGTTGTGCATATACATGTTATTAAGGTTTTATTAATATGAAAGAATAAATAAAATATATATATGTGATAATAGTATGGGTTAGTAAGTAAGAGTAGAGTTTATTGGTACTAAGGATAAACAGATACAGGTGCTTTTCTGGACGGGTTTATTCTTGACACGATTTAGTAGAATTCCCAGCAAGCTTGCCCGCGAGTCAGTGAATATCACTTACGAGAGACCAGTTGGAGGAGAACCAATGTGACGAAGCGCCAGCAGAATCTCGTGAAGCTCCGCAGCAGTCGATGATATTTGATGGGACAAGCGAGCACTCAGTTGAACATGTTACTGTGGCGTGACGACAGCACATGTAGATCCCGCGTTCTGAGTGTCATCCACATCGTTACACCAGCTTGCTTGGTGTTTTAGTGCTTCGTTCACTGCTATCCCGCCTTTGCCCTTAATTCGTTAATCATAAAGAATTGAGTATTGAACTTTATGCAACCAGCCACCTTGTAGTTACATACTGTCTTCGAAAGGATGTCTGCGTGGCCGTAGAACCCACCTGCAAAAATGGCGTCCGTCTAGCTTTCGTAGCTTTTTTTTTATAAAAAATATGTAACCGGTAAAAATGAACTCCCCCGCGTATATCTGTATTTTCTAATAGGATGATTCAAATCGTTAAGAGTAGTTGAAGCAAAACATAAATGTTGAGATTTACGAAGTGTCGTGCATAGCGGTGTTAATCTAAGAAGAGGAAAAACCTATGAAGAAAAACTTTAAGAAGAACTTCCAAAAACCGCATATATCAAATAAGGTCGCATCTGAAACTGTCACATGTGTACAGAGCCCCGTGTAGTGCCTGATATTCCACTAAGCACATAAAGCAAAGCGCAAAGCTTTTCTTTTTTCTTTCTTCTTTTTTTTCTTTGCTGTTGTTTCTCCAACGCGGACTTTCCACCATGTAGTTTTCTTTTCCTATATGTTTGATTTCCAACAATGTTTCTTCAATATGGTTTCCGTTTCACTCATTGCGTCTTCTAGCAGCCGGCATCCACGTTGATGCAGCCACCTTCTTTATAGTATTTGTATTTTCACTAATTCACGCAATGAAAGTAAAAACGCGCACGTTAGTTTTGCTCATCCCGCTTCCATGAACGAAAAGAAAGCTCTTCTGTGAACAGAATGAAAGGTGGTACGCACAGACAGCAAGTGGACGCTCCATCAGACACCAATCACGAACAGAGAGAGGCACGGCAAAAAGGCGTCTAATCCCTGCCAACAACACTCCCAAACAAGATATCTTCTTCACTTCGAGACACGAAGCAGATTACGCCCAGTCCATCACACACTTTCTCTCCCCCATATAATTATCGGAACAACACCGACAACACGGGCGTTGCAAAGTCTATTTTGGGAGCATCCAAGAGTGATCGAAAACGAACTATACACTTCCTGGACAGCCGGTTGGCTTCCTCCAACAATATTTTTTTTAAAGGCGGGTTGCCCTCGCAGCACAGGAAGTAACTAATCCCAGAGTTGCGCAGAAAAATGAATTAGGGGTATAGTTGTTTTATGTGCGGGAGCTAGCTCGCTGGTCTGAAGAATGCCGTATAGATATATTACAAAAAGAAAAGCGGTTTTTCTAACCTGTAATCAAAATTGACTCAGGTGTTTGTTAGTCATCACTGAGATTAATCAATGCTTGTTCGGTTGTTCCTCACACAGATGCTGAAAAGACAAGTATATCAACTTGGACGTAAGCGTACTGATACTGCAGAGGTGAATAACGTGGAGCAGCCTGCGTTTTAGTTGAGGGCATGCGATTCAAGAAAATAATCTAATTTCTAGTAGATGATATACATAGTGCAGAAAATACGTGAACTTGAGGACACGTAAAAGACGAACACACAGGAAGGCTTCGGAGCCTTCGTGTGTGTTCGTCTTTTACGTTTTTTTTTTTCGTGTTAGCGCCGCGAAGCAACTGTGACTATGAGCGGCGTACAGATGTGGACAGATGGAGAGAGGACAGCAGGATGGAGTGGGGGACGGGGGTATTAGTATGCGTCCTGGGCCGACTACAGGGGCAATGCGCCGCCGACATTCGTCTGCAAAGTCTTCGGAAAACCCAGGGAAAACCTCAGACAGCACAGCCGGCGGTAGGATTCGAACCCACCACCTCCCAGTCTTTAGCGCGTCCTTGGCTACCACCAGCGAGCGGGTTACACCCAAGGTTACACTCAAGGTTACACTCAAGGTCACACTATGAATGTTCACCAGCTAGCCGCTATCCCCTCACTTGTCGTAGACGATAAACGTTACGAACTTATGGATACATAAGTCTTTGGTGACTTCGTCCACCCAGTGATGACGTATGAACGGCTTTTACGAATGTAAGTCCCAAAAACATTGTAGACATTGGTGCAGACACAAAGTTTTGAAACATTGGGTGCTTTGTGCGTGTTTGCTGTTGAACTCGTTGTGTGGTTTATGACTACTCAGGTGCGTGTGTGATATCTCATTTGCGTGTATCATGTGTGTGTGTGTGTGTGTGTGCCTCATCTTTTTCATCGTCATCCCACTGATATACTAACCCACATGCACTCATGTAGTTGTTGTTGTTTATGACAACTCTGTGTTTGTAATCTTCCTCTTCTTCAGCCAGTAATCGTTTGTGTCGGAATGATCACCGTCGTCATCGTTCGAAGAGTTTTTTTTTTTTTTTTTTTTTCATCAATGTAACTGGTGCAAGTGATGTGCAGTTGCTGACAACACAATAGTGAAGTCGAGATCTACATTTCAGTTTTCCTTAAAATCAATCAGGCTGTGCCTTCAAGTCCCCAAAAGCGTATCGGCAATTCTGCTATTGTTTCCGCATTTAACTTGGACACAAAATGTTGCGTTACTTTAGTGTAATGCAATGCTGATGTGATATTTGCAGTGCAGCATTTGATGTGCAGTGTTCGTGACGCGTTGGAAGCGAAATTCACCAAAGAAATCCTGGGGATATTCCAATATATATTATCCCTCGAGACTTCAAACAACAACCAACCGAACAGCAGCAAATACACGGGTACATACTATAATGATGGGTCAGAAAAATTACCACTTCATATGCGGTTCACTACCCCAGACTTTGATTTGATTTGATTTGACTTTACTGGCGCAAGGATATCAAAGATCATGCTGCGCCGAATAATTTTGTTGAGTTACTCTACATTGGGTCCAGTTCAGTCAGGTATTTGCATTATCAGAGACTATTAATTTCCTATGCCCATTGTCAGATCTGAGACTGTGTATGTTCTCATCATGCTGCAGAGCCCACATCATTGTGGCACTGGGTAAGGACAACCCAGCTCGCTACCGGCCGAATGGTGCCAAACGTGTGGGCAGGTCGCAGCAAAGTTAGTATGGGGTGATGTGTAATGTACATAGAAGATGATCTGTGGTTTAATAAAGTATATGGTTGAGTATGAATATAACATGTCGCAACGAAAAGCCACGGAGCTTTGATGTACCACCAGGCGAGGGAGTCACCAATATTCCTCTGTTTCATTGTGAAACTTCGGAGGTACATCTGGCGAGGGGCTCATCGAACCCTCTACCCAGAGGGATTCCGAGGGTGCCCCCCGCGAGGGAGTCACCTATATTCCTCTGTCCTTCTGGACTTCGGGGCACACTCGGGCGAGGGTTTACAGCCCTGCTCCAGCAACCTATGTTGCTAAATAAACTGCAGGAGGTTAATGTCTTTCAAATAAGCCAACACCGCATTAAAAGCGACCAGTGGTTCATCTCCCACAAGTAACCTCAAGTGGAGCGGAATGCACAAATCGTACAACTTTTTGAAGTGTCTTCGTCTAAGCTGCTGATATGCAGGACATACCAACAGAAGGTGAAGAACTGTGACGACCTCACCGCAGAACTCACAAATGGGTGGCACTACCCCAGACACACTGGTTGGTTTGAAATAATGACGTGATGGGATAATGAGTGAACAATGATACTGCATCTTCGTGCTTGATGAGGTACGAAGCCCTGATATGGTCATGTACAGTCAGATGCCATGGCTAGATAATGTCAGTAAATTTACAGCATGAGAGCACCTGAGTGCTCTATTTTTGAACATACAACGCCCAACACAATACCTGTCACCCATTTCCGATACCAGCTGACACCACACATCGTTTCACCATCAAGCTTTCACATTGACGAGTTAAGTGGTAGGCCCTTCTGCACTCCAAGTCTTCACTCTTTAAAATACATTACTCCCAAGACAGTTCCTTCCAATGTCGTTCCAGAGAATTGATCGAGAGGGAACAATGCCTCCCATTTGAGGAGATCGAAATGCAGCATCGAGCGATCAGCTTCACATTTCCAAGCCTGACATCTAGATTAATCCTACGTGTAGACCCCTTAATGAATGGGCGGGATGGATCTAATAGACTCATCGTCGATAAAAGTTCCAAGAAGGGCCTTATTTCTTTCCGGTCCTCCTGGGCTTATTTCGCGACCTGTCACACGGAAGGGACAAAGGCAGGATGGGAAAAGATTTGTGGGGAATAGGAGAGGTCATATGAGCGCGAGAAACGACTAATGCCTTGAGAGCGCCATTCCCGCTGCCATTCCAGTGCGGGGACAATGGGTGCACATGTTCCGTGGTGTCTTTTAATACGAGATGCGCTGAAATTATAGAAATATATAATACGAGTACAATGCAAATACATAGATGACTCAGTATTGTCGGTGACACGGTGTTCTGTGCGACAGAAAGCGCTAGTTTGAATACAGGATGCGCTCATATATTCGTGCGTAATGGACTATCTCAGTTCGGGGATAATGATAAACGCTTCCAGGCTTGCACAAGGTACTCAAAAGAGATAAGGTTCTGACTAGAACGCAAGGAAAACTAATTGAGTAGAGTACAAATCACACAAACCGTAAAAAAAAAGTGTGTGAGTGGAACACTACATATTCCACGAAAGTGCAAAAGAGTTGACGAACATCGTAGCGCGCAGCTTCGGGGTCTGTTCATGCGCCCCGAGTACGACAGGGACTAACGTGATCATTGCTGAAGGTCATGAGTTAAGAGCGCCGCTCCTTCCTACCGTCGAAAAGTTTCGAAAATAATAATAAGTATTACCCTTTCCCGGATACTTCTTCGCACGTCACTGTGGTCTGACATCGTGAGTGGTTGCGATGTACTATCTGCGAGTCGGTGTGATGGAACCGTGTTGCACGGAACAGCCGATTTTCGGCATGCTTACATATCCCTGACCTCAGGAAAGAATCATGCGAAAGTATTGCAGTGGTACGACAGTTAACTCTGTAGCACATTGATGCGGTCTGTACGTCGCGGAAGATGTTATTCACAGACGGGTCTGTCACTGCTCTCAGTGCATCGTCAGCCCTTCTACGTCCCACAGGATAGAACCGACAATGCTCTATCACCGTACATCGTCCACGGCATTGCCAAGGCCATAGAACGCGTAGCGTCGTGCCTCTGCAGAGGTGTCTTTTCTTGTTTTGCTTTTCTTTTTTTTTTTTTGTCTGAATGGAAGGTTGCAGTTGAAAGTACCGGATTTGGGCGGCAGACTCCAAACTATGTTCCCCTTCAAACTGCTAGAACCATCCGTTATCGTGTAATGTTGGCTGGACATGATGCCATCATTCAGTGGGTTCCTGGTCATTGTGGCATTGCAGGCAAGGAGGCAGTAGATACTGCTGCTCTTGCTGATTATGACGACGACGTATCTCACGCCATATGCATTTACGTGCACAGATGCCAACCTTCTCCCGCCAGTTTGATGCGTGTGAGTCGTTGAGCGCTACGTGACTACTTGAGAGTTATTGGACCTTCTTCACAACTGCTTATGCGCATGCACATGACCATGAGTGCGCCGGGCAATGTTATCTCCGTGTTCAATAGATGGCGCTGGATGGGGACGACAGAAGTGGGGACCAGCTCGTCGGTCCCACTCCGTAACGGTTTTCGTCCTTTGTGCTACCTACGTGGGTGGGCTTTTGGCGCGCGCCGAGGGTGGTTCGCTGGAGAGCCGCTAGGATGCCGCGCGTATGTGAAAAAGGTCCATTAAACCTAGTATGGATTTTTCCATCCTCCGTGGCGTAAGTAGACTGCATGCGTCTTTAATGCACCGACTCCCACTGAATGTTGCGCACATGAAGGTTTGTTTGGATGTAATCCACACGAATTTTATCCGGTGGATTTTTTTTATTTTAGA
Organism: Ornithodoros turicata; assembly: GCF_037126465.1. Lineage (NCBI taxonomy): Eukaryota > Metazoa > Arthropoda > Arachnida > Ixodida > Argasidae > Ornithodoros > Ornithodoros turicata. The sequence continues at coordinate 131,157,877 of NC_088202.1, read as the reverse complement.
CACGCAATTTTATCCGGATTTTTTAGAGATTTTCTCCAGGTGTGATGTGAAAGACAATCTGAGTTCAACGTCACAAGGAAAACGCCCGGTTAATTTTTCTTGAAGTGTCAGCTTTTTGTTTGCAAAAGCCCAGGTACGCGCAATATTAACAACTTTGTAACTCTGTAACTTTTTAACTTATAACTTTTCAGATTTAACTATTTTCAGCTTTCTTCTGCCCATTCGGGGAGAGGTTTACGTCCGTTTTGGAGGCATTGTAACTGAAGTGCGCCGGAACACGACAGCTAACCTAGGCATGTAGGATCCACACCATTCAACCACGCGTGCATGGAACTCCACTTTTCGGAAAACAATAGAAACTGATACAATGTTGCTGGGACAGGCAGTTCCGTAAACAGAAACTACGAGAAGTCATCCGAAATCAAGAAGAGCAAAGCACATTTGTTCTATACTCTGTGTCACATTTCTAGCCTCGTATATATTCTCCAAAATATCCGGGTTTTATCCAAAAAAGCCCACTAGAGAGGATCTTTTTAAAAATACGCGGACTTTTTTCAACCGTGCGCACATGCCTCACGGGATGTACAGAATGAGGAAATGTTGCTCCACGAATTGTCCACTTGTGTCGCACTTGAGGATACTGAGCATATCCTCCTACACTGTACTGCATATGAATGGCCGAGAACCTGTTTACGGTTAGCTTTTCGCGAGATCACCAACGGCCCATTAAATCTGAAAGTTCGTCTAGGGCCCTGGAACAATCCAGCACCCCAATGTTTTGCCATAGACGGCTTAATACGATTCCTGACGGACCCGGGCTGGGTTTCTCGTCTTTGACCGCAACACTTTGTGTCTGTGACCCCTTTATTGTGGCATCACCAGTGTCACAGTGACGCATGTGCCTCAGTGGCTGCTGCCTGCAGCCACAGCAGATGAATGCGGAGTTGTAGGTCCTCATCACTGCGACTAACCTCTCCGCGTATTTTAACTTTACATATCGCCCCTGCCCTCACGAAAGTAACTCGTTACTTTCAATATACCATCAGGTTCCGCAATTTTCTGTCAAACAAATACAAGCAAAGTGAAGATAAGAAAGGGTATTCGTGCGGACACCCTGGATTTTCCGCAATATTTCCTCGTGCAGACTTTCTTCCCCGCTCTCTTCCGCGGGCATCTCGCTCGATAATTTCATTCGCGCCGACACTCGATGAGGAGGAGGAGGAGGAAGCAGAGCCACACAAAACGAACGACTGTTAGGAGCAGTATGGCGCTGACATTTTCTGTGTGTTGTCTCTCTCCTTGTCTCGGGTACCATCCCTTTGTAAAAATGAAAGACCCCGCGCGATCCGCTTTAAACTACATATATTGTTTTAACCAAATATTTCTCTCAGACATTAACATTTGTAGCCGCCGTCCTCGCTTGCCATAAGGCACTGACACTCTTCCCTAGCTTCGATAGACCGCGATAATTCACCAACACATTGTCCACACACCTATCAACAAAACCTGAGGCGCCACCTGCCCGAGGTACGGAATTTACAGTGATACGGGATTTACTGAGATACAATGTACGCATATGTAAATGGCACACACGATGTACATCCTTTTCTCGACCTTCCTGCCTCACGAGACAATACTTATGAAACGGAAATGTCTTAGAAGTCCCTTAAGAAACAGTGCGACTTACTTCCAAAAATTTCCAAAGTATTTAAGTTAGATACATAAATACTGGCTTTTAAAAATATTTCGAACACCAAGTTACTTCCAAAGGCATTTGAGATTATGTAACTTGAGTAGAGTTTAAATTCCGTGCAAGGCTGCACACATCCGCTTATTGCAGCTGTCAGTAGCTGTCATCTATGATGTGACCTATTACGTGAAGTGTATGCACTCAGGATAAAACAAACGTTAGGTATTTTGGATGCACTGCCTGCATTACGTTTTGTCTCAGAAACATTAGTTCATAAACGTTCCGCGTATAATGTTTCTGGCTGCATATTACTTTGGTAATGCTAGATTACAGCTTGTGATGATGATGATGATGACGATAGTTTCATAAGAAAAATGAAGACGTATACCTCACTTAGCGTAAGACCCGCTACTCTATAGAGTGATTATGCAAAAGCACGTGACTGGCAAGATGCTAAAATGATGTCTCTCTCCTCCTGTATGAGCTTAAAAAAAATATGTAAGTTCACGTTGTGCCGTCTGTCAACCAAGAGAAGTCGAATTCGTCATCAATTTACACGAGAGCTTGTGATCGTGTGGTGCTGTGGCAGTAGTCCTCAACACGGGCCAAACATTGTGCAACGGATGTGTTTTATGAGAGGAACCTTGAGGGGAAAGGGAGATTTCCACGTTCGTTTCAACAGGTGCGATATCGATTGGCTGATTGATTGCGTACCAGCACGTTCTCAGATTGCTCCCGTGTCCCCCGAAGTTTGCACTAGCCCATCGCAGGATTACCTTCCTTCACGGGCGTCCCACTGACCTGCTTCCAACAGCCCCCAGTGACAATTGCCTTCAAAGTTTGTTCGCATTTATTGAGCCACTTTCGTGGGGAGCACATACGATCTCCCAAGGGCTGCAGCAGATGTACGGTTCGGTGCTGCGAGCCGATTTAGTGGAAAATTGCTCAGCAAAGGTGCGCAAATCCGCCAGCGTACGTTTCAAACGCAGAAGTTATAAAATCGATCGATAAAATTTATGTAAAACAAAATAAAAATACAGTCTCCATTGGTTCGGATGCTTGTAAGATGCCGTCGTCATCATCCAATATACGCTCAACAAAGCATTTTTTTTCGTAATCTAATATATCAGAGAACGGGATTGTAGTGTTATCAAGTAGGAGAATTACCTATGGAGGTAGACCCCCCATCAAATATACGGACACCCCCTCATTGACTGATAAAAACTCCGAGTAGCAGTGGAACCTTTGGTACTCGCAGCTGAAATACAGCGACAGCTACTTGCAACTCGGCGAAACGTGAAAGGAGAACCCGGAGGACCGAAGAGGAGAGCGCACGACAAGCGCAGGCAGACCAGCGTAGGAGGGCCTAAATGACTGTAGCAGACAAGGTTCGACATGCAGAAGCCGAAAGTGAAAGAATATACCAAATGAGCGAAGAACAGAAAGCACAACGAGGCAGACACTCGTACAACCAGAAGAATCGCGTTCTTCTTCGACGAGAAGCAGAAAGCCATATCTGCAATGGCCAACGCACTCACGCTCTCGGATTTCCAATCTGCACGTACAGCTGGCGCTGTAAAATAGAGTTTCGAAATGAAACATCTACGGGAACATTTGCCACAACACCAACTCTATGGCGTCGTGTGTGAGATACGGAAAGCACTATATACAGCGTTTCTTGCGGCACTAGGGTATGCCACGGAACATGGAACAAATTCAAATCAGCACGGTATGACTCTGCTGCCCCGTGTAGCGACTCTTTCAACTTTCCAGGGGGGGGAGATATATTTAATAAACGAAAGGGAAAAAAACGGGGGGGAGGTCAGCCAAACGGGACGTCGGCTTGCTATTCCGCAACAAAAAGAGGAAGAATGAAGATGAAGAAATAAGAATAAAATAAATAAACGAAAAGAATGGAGAAGAAAGACAAGAAGAAGAACGGAGATGAAGAATAAAATAAATAAAAAAAGAAAAGAACTGGGAAATAAAGGATAGACCAGGATTATTCGAGGAGTGTGGCAGGTGCGAAGATCAAAGAACTTCGCTTTCTAAGAGAGCTGTTTTTACGGTATGCGAGATAGACGCCCTCTTCATGTGGGATAAAGAGGTATTCCTTTGTAGGAAGTTGCCTACTTGATGCCGAGACGTAAAACGTGCAGACGTGACGAGCCAAAGAATGACTAGTAGACTTGCGATTATTGTTTTGTGACCGTGATTTGTGGCCATCGTTTATACTATATACTGCATATAGCGTTACCGGTTGTTTGTTTACAAGGCCACGAAGGAGGTTAGCCCTGTAGTAGGGAGTGCTATACTACCTATTCAGATATGAGAACGGACCCGAAATTATAATAAAGGCTGAAATCTGTTATTAGCTAGTTTTTACGCGTAATAACGGTGTCGCTAATTCCAGTATTGACGTGGCTCCGCTTGCAGAGCCGTGGACGACCACACTCTTAAAAATGAACTTCACCGCACAGCACGCTCCTAGCAAACCATCACCTCGAATGATATTGTTATCTGCCCTCATTTGTTGAAAACGGGAGGCGAACGCCTTTTTCGTGACACTTATGCTGTTCATAATTGTCACAGAAAAGGCGTACGCCTCCCGTTTTCAACAAATCAGGGCAGATAACGATATCATTTGAGATTATGGTTGGCTAGGAGCGTGCTGTGCGGTGGAGTTCATTTTTAAGGGTGCAGAGTCCACGCTCACATCAAACTTACTTAATTGCCTCTGCCTTCGTATTGCATGAGATGTTGAAATAGTACGGAACTACTCCTAAAGAACCAGTAGCATCATCTCAGTGGCGGTTCACAGATGTGCGTGCGCTCCTATGTGACGAACCTGCATAGCCTTGTGAAGAAGAGCAAACCTAACGATCCAGTAAAGATGCATCATCACTCCCACCGACACAGAGGAAAACGTTCTCGACTTCCGCGTCGAACATTTAGAATACAAACTAGCCAAAACAGAAGAGCCCGAAATTAGAAAATGGGAGGCGAACAACAAGTCAAATATGCATCCAACCAACTCAATCGTTCACGCATGCGCAGACGAGGCGCGCTGTTCTAAGTCTATCCCCTCCCCTCTCTCAAGAACATCAGTAATACCATAGAAACGCCAACATGGACAACCGTTCTCGAGATGTCTCATTCATTATCGGCATGTGGCCCTATTACAGTTCCTCTGTCCCATCATGCCACGCGTACGGAAAGGCCAGGCGTTGGACCACGAAATACACAAGTTGTGCAATTTTACGTTGTCTGCAAACCACGAAGCAATGCAAGTGGGGAAAGCCCCGTTCACATAAAGGAGCAAGATTTCAATTAAATCTACACATCTGCATATAGAGAAAGAGAATATTATCTACAGAGACAAAAAAAAACAACAACAAAAAACAGTGGTCCCCGACCGTTAGGTAACTGTTCTTTCGTTTACGAGGCAAGGTTGCCGTTGCGGAAGCTTTTTCAAGGTATGAATCTCAGCCTTTTGGGATATGTGCCAGTAGACCGTATGAACGTACGGGCTTTCTGTTCCTGTCTCTCTGACCGTTTTCGGCAAGCGAACACGACATCATCATCACCACCACCACCAATACCATCCCCCTACCTTCCTCTTTCCACCATTTTTCCTAGTTTCAACAAATTTTCGCAGTTGCTCTTAAAACGTTCCTCGGGTGTGCCGTGCTTCACACATCACCAGGGGCCAGATAGTGAACTCAACATAAAGTTAGTTGTCGTTATTTTTTGAAGTTAACGCGCTTAACGTCACGCGACGGCATGTAGAAATCGTCAACTTTCACATAGTGATCGTTATCTTTATATTTAAAGTCGCTATGATATGCTCGCGCAAGACGTGGCGAATCACGGGCCGAAGTGATGCATTTAACGCGCGTTATGGGATAACGACAAGTTGAAGATCGGGAAGATGATCATCGGGAAGATGATGATGATCATCATCATCATCACCATCATCATCATCATCATCATGGGAAATTATGTATTTATCGCGCGTTACGGAATGAGGAAAAGTTAGCATCGCGGCCCAGCCCACCTTCCTTAACCCCATTTGTTGAGCAGAACGTACCCACACGAGCGCAATTCGTTACGTGATAAGAAGGGACTGGTTCTTCTTTTTCTGTCAGATTTCTTCTTTGCGGTTTTCTTTTTCATCTTTGGTCGCTGTCTTGCACGGAAAAATGAGGATTTTACTGGCATGCAATCGCGTGTGACGTTTTACATGATCCTTTTCCGAGTCTCTCTTTAATCAGTAGCATGATAACGCTGTGGATCACCGGCACGACAGCCGAAAAGGCGGAAACCACGTCGTATTTAAATGTGACTTGGAATCGTGCCGACTTCTTCGTTCTCTGTCCTTGTTTTGCGCACGGTTTTAGACCGTCTTATATATAGCTTTTGGTGCCGATACGTCACTTAAATTGAACCCCCTTCCACAGTGGGTCACACTCGATGCCAAAGACAAAACGGGGCGAGGCGTGTTCTGGAGCGAAAGGGTATTTTCAGCCCGCGTAGTAGCGCGTGAATGCGGGACAAACTTTGCAGGGAGTCCCTTGGAGAAGTGCGCTGTCGCACGGTTTCCTTTCAAGAAAAGTTACTTGAAAAGGTAACTGAGTTACAGATACAGTTACTCTGCACAAATAGGAACTATTTAATACTTAGGTACTTGGTTACTGTACAGTTACTTTCCAAAAGGGCAAAAACAAAGACTCCAGTTCAAAAACTTTTGTTCTAAATTCTTCGCTAATGCAATGTGAAGTAGTTGTGCGGGTTGCACTTGACCAACAGTTGCCGGTCGAAGTTTGTCTCTGCAAGTCTGCCCCACTTTATTCCAAAGCATCCCTATACGAATGCGAAACTGCCGCAAAACTGCAACACTAGACGGCACCAACGCTTCTTTCATTGGGTTAAGGCGCTTAGGAGCGCTGACCACAGAGCAGCTTTCTTGTCATCAGAGCAATGCTTTTACATTGTAGCAGTGCCGAGAGTTTCTCTAATTTGAGCCTTTTGTGATGTGATGTCATTAAGAAAAAGAAAAAGGTCCTTACTTTACTTTACTTTTCCACAGACGGCAGATTTTAGCAAAATGTACACATTTACCGGATTCTAGTGGAGTCGCTGAGCCGCTCCGGTGGATTGTTCATAGAAAAGTCAGGCAACGCTGCCGTAGCGGCACTCTAGCCTAAACCTGTGCGCCGCCAGCTCGCGCCGCCGCGTCCGCCAGTCCGGCGCGCCGTTGCGCTAAATCCACTTGGAAGGTTCTGCATATCAAAGTAATCCAGTAACTTAATCCAGTTGGAGGGTTCTGTTCTTGTGGCAGCGTGTCAAAAGGGCAGACGTAGAGGTGGATGGCGTGTCTTGAAAAAAAAAGAAAAAAGAAAAAGAAAAAGAAGAAGAAGAAGGAAAAGGATGTCCGACAGTTCTGCTTTTACTGAACAGCGCGCTTGGTGGCACGGGGCATGAGATACGGGGCAAGCCGCGACATATTTTGCTCGACACCGCCTGTCTCAGAGACCCATTGCTCCATGCGCTTGGAACTTTACTATCCGGCTCTGCATGTCAGCTTTATTGCACGTGAGAATTGTTGAGATTAGTGTTTGCGTTGAAGAGAAAAAAATCGGTTACTTCTGCTTTGAATGTAAAGACCCGCAAAAAAAGGCGGGATTTTCTGTAGTCCTTTTTCTTGCCACCTGTGCAGCAGCGTTTCGCAGGTTTATTCTGTCAATGTATGTTCACATCCTATTTCTTTATTCATTCATCTAGATATGTGTAAAATATGGACACTCTTGGTTATCCGGCGTTGAACAGAAAAAATAATGCAACCAATGATATGCACAGGGCAAGACGCGACAATCTGATGCAATTTAAATTTAATGTAATTTAGAAACAGATAAGTCAACTATTAGATGGCTTTGCGCTTGTTTCTCAGGTATTTCCTTTTTTGCATATTGCCTAGGATTTTCCAGCAAATTTTCCTGTTCCCTACTGTATTTCCAGCAAAGCAGAAGCGCGCGCAAAAGCGAGCAGCCAGCGGTACATCAGACTAGCGGAGCCTTGTTTGCAAAGAACGGTGGAGCAAATTAGTACCGGGTTCTGAGTGGTCTTACTGCACATCATGTGGGCGGTGGGCTCAAGGGGGTTGCGTAGGGGCCTACGGGCTTTACTTTGTCTGCTTGGATTGCAAAAACTAATTTATATAATTCATTACCACGGCGTGTCTCATCTTGCCCCGAGGGTTGGGGCAAGATGAGACAATCTGCATTTTTGAATTTCTTGTTCTGTGCTCATTTTAGCCCGGCTACATCCGTTCTGCATTTACAGGTCAGAAGCTCTAGGCCCCTGACAATGTGCCTATGGCTAGCTTCATTTGTTTAACAAGAAAAATAAAAATTTAATACGAAATTGCACATTTCTGCCTCATTTTGCCCCACCTTACCATATATACTATGTTAGATACCCACCGCCCCACCGCAATGATATATCGGTATTGCGTGGGTTATCCTTTGCATGCTCGCGCCGCTGACGCCGCCGACGACGACCGTAAAACCAGTCTACCGCCGCCGCCGGTCAAACTGCCATCGGCGCACAGGTACGCTCTATAGCGCACCTACCTAGAGTATAGAGCTGTGCACCGATGGCAGTTTGAACGGCGGCGGCATCAGGCTGGTTTTTCGGTGGGCGGCGCGAGCATATAAACGCGAACTGATGTGCTCACCTACTTGCCATACGGCCGTACCATCGCAGTGTGCGAACGGTATCTAACATGTACGCAGTAATAGCCTGGTTACTTGCGAGGAGCCAAGAAGCGCATAAACGCGTGCAGTTTGCTATTCCGTAAAAGCAGAACTGTCTTTTTTTCTTCTTCTTCTTCAAGATGTGCCATTCATCTCACCGTCTGCTCTTTGACTCGCTGCCACAAGAACAGAACCCTCCAACTGAATTAAGCCCATCAGAGCGCCGGGCTGCCGCACAGGTCTATACTCCCGAGAGTGCCAGCGTTGTACTTCTGTGCTAGGGTGCTGCGCGCATATCCTAGCATAGTGAGGTGTCACCACCACGGGTAGCCTTGAGCCGAGGGCCACCGCAGTGCACGGGCCTGTGACTGAGTACGGTGATAGCTGTCCCCTTTTCACAACTGAATTCTCTTTTAGAGCCTCGAGCAGTTATGTGAGCCACGAATAACATGCGGCAACGGGTAGAGAAAGAAAATGCGAACGCTTTCCAAAGTTATTGAGAAAAGCTTACGATTCTGAAAGTAACTAGTTACTGTAACTAGGTTCCTGCAAAACGTAACTACTTACAGTAGAAAGGTACTTTCTTTGGAAGAGTAATTAGTTACACTTACTAGTTACTTTTCCAGTACCTAGATACTTCCTAAGGCTGACAAGAACAGTGGCGACACGGCGTGATAGCCACGCCCTTCCTGCAATAGACCTCTCCCTGTTTGTAAACAAATGACGTCATATGTGCTCGACAGCGCCACCAATTTGGTAGAGTTGAACTACGCTAGAAGCTAGAGGCGAACAAGGTCGCGCCCGAAAGCCACGGTCTCGAGGGGAATACGATGGTCCCTGAAAGGGATGCGACCTTCGGTCCTACTTTTCTTTCAATAGGAGACAGCGAACAAGTGCCCATTCGTAGAACCCAGCCCTCCCCGTCTGGTTTGTTTCGGTTTCGGTCAACGTCATGATGACGTTTCTCGGGTAAAGGTTTATTGGCATGGCGAATACTCGACTGAAGCAATTACAGTGCGGTGCCACCAGGTGCTGTCTATAGGGCTGCTATTTAAGTGTTTGCGCACTATTTGTCCCGATCGACGCAGAGTGATGAGGCTGGACACTACTGTAGACGAACTGCGAACTTATTGGTCATGACGTCACTGACGCGGAGATGGGCGTGTCAACCAGTGCGCTGAGCTATTTTTAGCCGTAAATTGCAAGCGGGCAGCTTTAGTAGGCTGCTTTCGATGTCGGACACAGTTGATAATGGAGAAGGATAACACGTGTAGAAGTGAAAATTTCAGGTCTTCATCGTCCCTTTCAGTATCAACGCATTCAGAGCAGCACAAATGCTTGTGTCGTAGGTCGATTTTCGGCTAGGCTGACATTCTGTCGACAAAAATATGTAACTACAAGCTGACTAATTTCCTAAGGTCCATGAATTATCATTTTCACTGCAGGGCTTCAGAGAAAGCAGACAGAAATTGCAAAATCGGAGTCAGTGATTATCCAATTAGCCACGCTATTTCTTGAAGACCCCGAAACGAGCAGTATATTGAAACACTCATCACCAGATTTCGGTTCATTTGCGGCTCAAATTTGGCTCTGGGTACCTTCTCATGTATCCAGCGCCAAGTAGTACGTACATTGGTATGATACCTCCTTCGGACTTTTAAAATAGGGTGACTTTAAATATGACTGGAACCAATTCTGCTATATCACATTCCCCAAGGACGTTTAAGTAAAAGGTTAATTACACATCGGTAGTCTATCATCGAGGATTTATTCCTTCTCCGTCAGAAATTCAGAATGTTCGCACGGCGGCTCGCAAAAAAACGCCGTCTGTGCTGCTTTCGTATCTTTGTAAGAAAATTACGCGAAAGAATGCATAATTGCAAACTTTTTTAAACACTATTTACAGAAAGGCTAATAATGGGTGAAGTAGTTCGGCATTTTTTCTCGCTGATTGAACTTTTTCCGTGACTTTTCACTATCCCGATGTCACGAAAAGGAGCACGCATCTGCATGGCGATGTAAAACTTGATTATCCTGCAGTCACCACATAATCAGTCGTCCACAGAATTTCTTCATTTTATTTTATTTATTTTTTTTCACGGAAAAGCATCGATGCAACGGCAATACCAGCTGCCGGCGAAGCAATGGAGCCCACCGACAGACAAGTAAAGAAAGATCCGAACGCAGCGCCGTTAGTTCGCGCGACAGCCACTGCGGCCACCTGCCGAGCGGAGCTGTGGAACTGACCTACTCTAAGAACGTTGTTCAGTATTGCATAAACACTTTGATTCTGACATGCAGAGCGGTCCTCTATAATCTTCGGTTTTCCGAAGACTATCCAGAGGAATGTCGGCACAGTTCCCCCTGAAGTCGGCCCAGGACGCATACTGTCTCCCCCTCTCCCCTTCTGTCCACATCTGTACGCTGCTCATAGCCACAGTTGCTTCGCGGCGCTAACACGGAGCAAACACAATACACTCTAATCTCGTTTCTTCCTGCCTGACAAACTTTCCCGAAGCATTGCCCACACTCGCAAGTTTGCTTGCAAAGTGCTACTTAATTGTCACTATTTTCTAACCGGTACATATCAGAACATCCATTGCACAACCTACCAAGTAAATGTGCGATAAACGTGGAGCAATATAACATTTTGAACACGGGTAGAAATTAGCTAAACCAGGTTTTATAACATCCTCGTGCATCATTGATACACAACAACCACATACAACAACAACAAAAAAACCCTGACTCTGACACGGGGTGATTCACCACTGGGGAGCAGTACACTACCCCATTACACGCGGAACATTAGATGTGAGATACTATGAGAACGAAGTTAAAGTTATGTGCAAGTACAACAATTGAGATGTCGTCCACTGTCCTTTTTTTTCTCCCTCTCTCTCTCTGTGACAACTTGCCGCCCGTCTCGGCAAGCAGACCGCTCTCTCTTTCTTCTTTTTTCTTCTTTCTTTTCATAAACGATACCCCACTCCCTCTACTGGCTGGGCTACGCCGCAAAAAGGAACATAAAAACACACACACACACACACAATGAATACACGTGGTGACGATGACTCAGGAAATATGTATTCATACACAACACAGGCATGATGACACACCAACAGGCACAAAGACAAAGACAGACTCATATGTCTTTGTCATCATGATTCAGTGCCAGCTTGTCTGCACCTTCTCTAGCCTGACATTTCAGTTCCTCGTTATCGATCTCTTATTCACATACCAGCACGCGATATGTCCATGACGACGGTTGTGTCCTCGGAATAAATAATGTAAAGGGGAGAAAAGACACTCCATACACGGAAAAATATGTGTTCTCGTGGAGAACGCTTTAGGAAAGTTCGACCGCCACGTGTGTCTATTTGCGACCGTTCGATTGGCCCTGACACGATCGTCGTCGACTCGGAGGCGCGTCTCTCAAATGACACCGCGGTCGCCGTTACTCCCGGGCGACCTCGGAGAATCGATGATGTACCACAATCGTCATGCGGTAGGAATAAAGCTGTTTAGAGGAGAAACGAGAGCGAAAACCCACGTGGGAGCACTTACACGGGTGCCGGTCTGCGCGCCGTTGTTAGCTGAGAAACATGCCCGAATGTTTTAACATGGATCATCATCTCAGACTGGAGTTTTTGGCGAGTTTTAGTAGATTCGGAAGTGGATGCCGGTAAACGGTCTAAACGTGACGTGCCGAAAACGTCACAGGCCCATCGCCACATTCCTTTGAACGCAAGCAGCACAATGTACTGAAAGTGGAATGCAATAGGGGTGGGTGGTATGTGTCTTATCAGTGTTCTTTAGTTGCACGAGCTTCTTCAAGGTCGTCCACCTACCCGTCCACCCCTATTGCACTCGACTTTCATTACATTGTGCTGCATGGGAAGTGACTGAAATCACTCGGCAGATCTTTGATTTGGTAGCTTCCTTTGTCGTATATCGTTTTCGTAGAGTGTGTACGATCAACTAAAATTTCACTTGAGTGATATTAAACGGTAGGAACAACTTATTTATTTACACATGGTAAACAAGACTTTCGTGCACGAGACTGCACTTCTTCAGGTTACAAAAATATAAACATGGTACAGGCACATATATACAGTTGAAGGGGGAGTTCTGGCATTCTCATGCACGAAAGTCTTGTTTACCATGTGTAAATAAATAAGTTGTTCCTCCGTTTAATATCACTCTTTGATTTACTCACCACCGGCAACTTGACATCGCCTATTTTTTCTGCCTTCGTATCTTAAAATTTCATTTGTCAACTTCAAGACGTACCGTATCCTCGCTTTCCTCCCTTACCTATCTTCGATGCCTCTACCATCTTTGCACTCCTCCAAAAGTTTCACAGTATCGAGCAGGACTTGGTTCAGGGGTTCGACGTCAATTTCTTTGTCAGAGAGCTGTGAAGGTAGACGAATATTCTGCGTATGACGCAACTGGAGGATGGCAAATGTAGGGAACAAAGTCATTCCATTTCTTTTTAGGAGGACACTTTCTAAAATCCTGCATTGGAAAGCCGAAAAAAGAATGCAACACGAAAATAAAATCAAGACAGAATCAACAAATAATGCGAGAACAGGCCGGTGAAATACGAGCAGTTCTTTTTTCTGTGTGTGGTATGGCATCAGCGCAGGAGGCACAAGTCACGCATCCTCGAGGGACACAAAATTCGAATCCGCAGTGAGTCTCATGGTGAGACTGAAGAGTCAAACTGATCATATTTCGTTAGAGTTCGCTCTAGGCGACAAGAGTATCCTGAAAAAATAATAATAATAAAAAGAAGGAAGAAAGAAAGAAAATTTGGAAGCTTATTACCGCGGCTGGTCGCACCTTTTTATGAAATCTTGCTTCTGTAGGGAGCGTGGTACAGACGTTTTAGCAAACAGTGAAGGGCGAAACGCATCGGACGTTTTCTCAGCGTCAAAACGTCGCGCGTACGCCATGGCCTTGCACACGCGGCCAAGAAACGCCAGCGAGGCGACCACCCGAAACGCATGGGACGCGTACGGAGCGAGTGACGCGCGCCACTGTTGCTATAATCGTCGACCAAAATTATCTGTTAGAACGTGTCTTTCCTGTGGTTCCTGCGTTCCTTCATTCTAGATACCATTAAAATGTTCACGTAAATTTAGTGTGATGGATAATGCCCCCAAAATTTATGCGAGGTGCTCATACGCCACCTTGTCTGCCGCACGACGGCCATGGCTCTGTCTACTTCTCGAAAAACGCGCCCAGACGCGCGCGAATCTGTAGTCGACAGATTCCGGCGTACGCCCTCCGCGCGCGTTGAAAAACTGGTTTTTACGAGGTCACACGCACGCCGAGCGCGCGCGCGTCCTGAAAACGTCGGGAAAACGCTCCATGCGTTTAGCCCTTGAGACATCCGGCGATCTAGTGAGTGTAGCTCCAAGGAAAAGCCTCAGGTCAGCAGCAGCGGATATAAATATCCGCAGCTCCCGCCCCGTGAGCTTTCCTTCGAACTACAGACGCCTTGGTCAGCTCAAAGGAAAAGAGAATAGAATATGCGAACAACTGCCATACATAGAAGTACTTTATGCACCAAGGTAATAATGCAACCTTTATCGAAGGTTTTCTCCTAAAATGTAGGTACGGCCCCCGTCCAAGTAGGAATGAGAGTTCCCACACAGACCCCATAGTGATCAACTACAAAGAGGAAGTAGCTAACGCCATATACAGACTCCTTCAACAGTTGTCAAGCGCTTTTGTTGAAATTACGGAAGAAGCCTGCATGAAGAAACAAAAAAAAAAAAGTCTCACTCTCCTGGCATCACCGTGAGAAGTTTTACATATAGAACATATTTTTAAATTGGTTTGAAAATTAAATTCGGAGTGGCTGTTCAGAATAGACTCGACTGTGCAGATTGGTTGCGGATCGAGCACATTCCTGTTTGCTATTGACACAAACCGGAAGTGGCTGCGGGTCGAGCACCGCTATAGAGTTCTCTTTTAGTATTCGTTCTGCTTCATTACCTGGAAATACGTTCTACCTATAGAAATAAGCATACATTGAACTCCATTGGTGTGAGTGGTATTGGTTCACGCAACAGTTGGGTACCGCGTTCTCTGCGAAACCACCACACCATGAATATACCACGTCAGTGTTATTGACGAAAATTCACATTAGTCACAGTCCCCGTTCCCCGAGATACAACTCACGGAAGTACGACTTTTATTCTGGTTGGTTTTATTGGTTGCGGGTCGAGCACCGATTGAGCTTCAGGTGGCGGTGGTGGTGGTGGTGAACGGTTCGCCGTTGTCGACCTCACAGAAGTGGGCAACGTCACGATAGGTCGAATGTGCGTCCTGGGTCGACTTCTAAGGGAACTGTGCCGACGCATGTCTGAAAGCGGCCGAGGAAAACCCCAGGAAAAAACCCAGCCAGCACAGCCGGCACCGGGATTTGAACCCGAGTACCTCCCAGTCTCGACGTGACATGGCCAGCACATTGACCACTGACCCACGAAGGTGACGCCAAAGCACGACCCACAGGTGAGCTTTGCAACCACATGACGAAGCGAGCTCGCGTGCAATCTCTTTCTCGCGTAACACGAGACACGAAGACCAAGTGACATCCTTCTCTTCTGCGCTGCTATCTCGCAACAGCAATTTATTACGGTGTGTTTCTCGCGGATACGGCGCAATTTACTTAGAGGACGCGGATTCTGAGCAGATCCCCTCCTGATATAGCACACCTCGATACCGAATTCCAAGCACGCTCAGTGTCTGGACTCTACATGAGAGATACATGTTTCCGTGTCCCGGATAAGCGCCCGAGGGGAAGCTAACAAATTGTGCATGTAAGAGGACGTAATGACTGATACGTTATTCCATACTGCCATCTCATTCCCGGACGAGCCAATCAGAGCGGCTCCTTCGGAATGCACGTGTACAGAAATAGATCGATAAGCTATGCTGTGCACTCGTGCCACTTTATGCGATACGTAGCTCACCTAATTCAATCGCCTGCGTACTGGATTGCATCATAAAGAAATATGTGCTATGTAGATAAGATTGAAGTACGGTTGGTAGTCTATAATGGCTATATTTGTACATTCGTCAGGGGGCTAGGTATAGAGCGGGTAAGGTGGGGGGAGTAATACAAGTATGCCAGTTCATATAGGTGCACTAATGGAGCAATCTTCACGTTGTGACATCTTCCTTCCATTTCCGCTACATTCCCCGTGTCACGCTTGTCCTCCCATGGAGGTCAGCTATGCCGCGTTGCGCATGAAAGTGCAGGCTAAATGTTTAGCCGTAATGCACCTGCACAAGCGCTCCTCTGCGAGCTGGTTGGTTGTGAACCAAGTCTCAAATATGAGACTTGGTTCCTGTTACTTCTCGTTCGTCCCTGTGTATGTCATCATCTTCATATTATCACCAGCTCGATTGCAGCCTACTTTTATGATCAGCGAAAATATTGCTTCGCTAGAGCAAGCAGCTTAGCGACCAGTGCTTACGATCAGCAAATTGACCGTTGAATCTGCACGAGATACAGGGAAAAGGCGCGTAAATATAAAGACGCGTAGGAACTTTCACGTCTGCACACGCAAAGATTTACACACAAAGTCACTTACGCTTCAGTGATCACGTGTAAGTAATAAACTCTTTGTACATACATGTGTAAAATTATTTATATGCTTATGTATTTCTTTATTGTTTGTTTTCTGTTGCCTTTTTCAAAAGTTGACTCGCTCATTTTTGGCAACAATTTGAGGTCACAGCACTAATTTCTAAACTACAGGACCTCGTCCTGTATATTATCTGTCTATTGTGTTCTTCCTGGATATAAACCGACGTGCAAAATACACATTTCTCGCGTGGCGACACGTAGTTAAAAGAAGAGCATGCCTAGTACTGCCGACGTACCTATATACACGAATATAACATTATTTTAGTATTCGCGAATTTTAAGAAAACGCAGAACTTTCACTATAATGTTTCCGAAAACATGATAATTTAAAACATGATTTCTTTAGTGTGGGTGACATCACGTTTCTGATATCTGATTTCAAAAATAGGAACAACTCTGGGTAGGTGATATAGGTTCGTGATGGCGAATAGCAGCAAGAAGACAAGCAGTTGTCCTGTCTTCGTCTACCTATGTCATTGTCTTCTTGCTGCTATCCATCCTATCATGATATCTGGTTGACATATCTGATTGATACGCTTACGATTTCCTAAAACTCCCTATTATCACCTTCGAAATATTCTCGTGTGATACGCAATCCGCGCCATGCAGGAAAACAAGAACGCATTGTTTGTTTGTACAGGAGATTTCATATCCACGAACACAGTTCGCGATGCATCCATATCGCGCTCCACATTGCAGAGCCCACGTACGCAAACTCTCGAACAGAGCCGGTGGATCAAAGAGCTTATAGTTTTCGAAACAGCGTTCTTCACGTTCATGCAGTTGCTGCAGTACTATGGCATGGACGCAGCTACGTAGATCCATCTGCAGAAATTGCTCATGGCCGGCATCAGCCCCATCTCATCATCGTATCTCTATTTGTGTGTGTGTGTGCGCTCATGGTCATGAAAAAAGAACGACGCAGTTCGCGATGCTACGGAGCGTCGCATTAAGGCGTATCCAAGCTACGTGGATTCGTATGTACAAATTCAGTGCAACTACGTACACAAACTGTCATTATGATCTCCATTTTTCTCTTCTGTAGCTCACTCTCTCTATGATCAAACCCTTTTTCTTAAAGAAACTGTATAGAAACTGACTGGTATAGAACAACGGTCCGCGATTTGTGCCAGCCAGATCAGAACGGGGGCATGAGCCCTATCCCAGGCAGCACACGACACGGGGCGATATCTGCAGGAAGTTGGGCATGTCGGCCCCACATATCCCCAAGACTGCCAACTTGTGACCGATGTACGACAGAAGTTGGCAATGTCGGCTCGACGTTGATGGGAAAACGTGACATCTAGCCGACACTGCCAACTTGCGACCGATGTCACGCTGAAGTTGGCAATGTCGGCACAGTGTTGATCGAAATAAGCAACATGTAGCCGACAATGCCAACTTGCGACCGACATCACTTGGAAGTTGGCAATGTCGGCTTGATGTTGACCGACACCAGCGAGATGACGCTGACAATGTCAACTTACGATTGACATCCCACAGAGATTGACAATGTCGGCTTGATGATCATAGAAACCAGAGGCATGACGCCGACATTGCCAACTTGCGACCAACATCCCACTGAAGTTGGCAATGTCGGCTCGATGTTGACTGAAGCCAACGACATGACGCTGACACTGGCTTTTCATCGACTTGTGTCCCGCGCCAAAAGCAAGTAGGAAACGCATTCGTTACGTCGATGTCGAGTTAATATTCGAAGCAATTCCTCACTTGAGCCTTGTTAATTAAACTAAGACACGTCACCTCCACCATTTTGATTCCGAGACGAGCAGGGCTCTCGAATTTGTGGAAGCTCGTAAGACATGAAATATATAGTATCTGTTTTCGCTTCGAGAGGAATGCCGGTACCTTTTGAAAGCTTCTTGTACTTAAGTGGTCCTAGGGGCATTTAAACTTTTTTTCGGCTTGCTTTTTGAAACGCCCCGCTCATTGCCCGCCATATGGGAAATACAAGGAACAAAGGAAACCACCAGAGAATGAAACGTGTGTGAAACAATGGCAGAAATAAACCGTTGTTTCCTCACAAATAACCAGTCTAACGTTGGTTTTGTAGTTACAATTGCCAACACACGAGTACAAATACAAAATTATGTTGGCGCAACATCGGTCACAAATCGGTAGCATGTCGAAATGTCATCGGCAGTATGTCCAAATGTTATCGGGCCAATATCCTCACCCGACATCGGCCCAACTCTGGGCGGTGTTGCAAAGTGTATGTTGGGCCGATATCGGGGGTGTCGGCAGGAGCACATCGGGCCGATGTCGGTCCGACGTCGGGGTGCTGCTTGGGATAGGGGCAACGTATCCCTAGCTGTATTGTAGCTGCCTAGACGATTGACGATAGTTTTAAACTACGCAGCCCTCAATAATCGTCTAGGCATCTACAATACAGCTAGCAAACCACGCAGGCAGCCCCGAAAAATCATGCAGGCAGCTGGTACATCTAGCAAAAGTAGGCAGCCCCCAATAATCTTGTAGGCAGCTACAATACAGCTAGCAAACTAAAGGCAACCTTCGATGATCTTGTAGGCAGCCCTCACTAATCGTCTAGGCAGCTACAACACAGCTATACGGACACCTTGAGGGACACCTTGAAGATAAGGGACACCTTGAGGTTCCTGGACACACGAGTGTATAGAAACAAGTGTGTGCACAGTAAAATTTTGCTGGAAGCCGAGTGCGTGTCCGTGTTTATTTCATCGGTCCTTGTGTTTTCGAACTCGCAGTATGCAAGTTGATCTTTCTCTATGCCAGTGGCCTCTTTAGTCAGTACTTCTGACCACCTGTTGGCGGTCGTATAAGGTACGGGTAAGATTGCATAGAAACATATGAAGGCGCTATAGTAGGCACTAAACAAATGGTCACCAAATAAACAACTTCGTGACGATAACATAACAAGTAAGCCTAGCGTAAAAGTAGTTCTAAGACAGGTCTTAGCCCTGTGTCTGAAGAGCGGACAGGAAGCAAGTGAATGCAAAGCATTGGTGGTTTCAAAAGGAAGAGCCACTCCAATCACGTAATATCTGAGGAAAGAAGAGCGTCGACTATGCGAGATATTTAGGATGTCATCGTGACGGACCGGTCTGTTTTCACTTCGTGAGACATATCTCAAGATATCAAGGTAGATCTCGCCATTAACGATGAGGAAACGAAACTTGAGACGGTTGTGCTGGAGGCGTAGTTCTAAGGACTCAAATACTGCAAAACCCTTATTGTTCGCCGGGCCTTAATTTTTACGAATGTCGCGAATTTTAGGAGCAAGCGAGAACTGTCTAGCAAGACGTGACATTCCGAAAACAATTCCGGAATCGCACACTTCATTTCACAGTTTGTTGTGCAGGTTGATTGATTGATTGAAATGCAAAAAAAGAAAAAAATACGTGAAAATTGAAGCATTTGTAGCATGTGCAATAACGTAGACATCAAATGGGGTACTGGCAGTGCTTATCGCGGGCCTCGGTAACTCAGCCTAAGATGCATGTTGGCTCGCTGAGCTCAAGGGCGTGGGTTTAATCCAGGCTGAGGATGGTAGCAATGTGGGAGAAAGTAAACATTGCTTCCAGCAACGTGTGTCGGAGATTCCCGGTGGTTTCGATGGAGATTTCTCCAGGTGGCCGAAATTATCCGCAGTCCTCTATACCCCGCGGCACGTGCAGCAAGTCGCCACACTAAGCTGACCCACGTTACGTGTAAATCTACTCAAATTACGAAGCCAATTAAGGCACGAATTTTACCATCTAGAATCCGCGAAATTTGGTGGTCGCGAATGTGGGCTCACTGCCCAATTCGCGAAAACCTTCCGTGGCGAAATGAAAGGGTTTTACAGTATACCGCGAAAGACAACACGTGCGTATTGTCAAGAGAACTCATCCACCAGCGGCATCCTCAACCAGAGGGCGTCTTCCTCTTGCATCGCACAAGGAAGGTGTCAACGAGGAATACGCGTAAGGCGGCAACCGCATGGAGCACT
Source organism: Ornithodoros turicata (assembly GCF_037126465.1). Taxonomy (NCBI): domain Eukaryota; kingdom Metazoa; phylum Arthropoda; class Arachnida; order Ixodida; family Argasidae; genus Ornithodoros; species Ornithodoros turicata. The sequence goes on along the minus strand of NC_088202.1, from coordinate 131,137,772 downwards.
TTTGCCAACTGAATGGCAGCAGAACTTGAAAGGAACGGTGACCTACTAAGCGAACAATAGACGACGGACCGATGAGCCGGTTTCTGCCAAGGATAGATATTTAGTCTGAGGAAACGAAGTGACACCACCCGACGGAACCGTGTGCGCCAATGAAAACACGCTTCACAGGAAATGCCACAAGCACGTGACAAAGTCACCTATGACCGTGCCTGTGACCGCTTTATTATTCTTTTTTCCTTCGGGCTTTGCCCTCTTCGCCCTGCCTCATAGAAGGACACGTAGACCCGTCGTGTGAACTTCAAGGAGGCCACCCTTTTGGAACATCAAACTTGTTCAGTATAAGGACATCAACTTAAAATATATCGTTCGGCAGGAGGTGGCAAGGTGTGTGCAAGGCGAAGGTGACTAAATGAAACATCAAAATATTATTTGTGGCACATGGCAAATCGGAAATGTGTGAGGAGATAACGGTAACAAAAATGCAGTCTGATATTTCTTTAGTGAGCAATGCTAGTATTAGTTCGCTCATACTCGTAAGTAGTTCGAAACATTCTCTTCATATCTCAAAATTTTTTGTAAACACCTCATTTCTAGATACTATTAGCACCGTACTTTTTCAAGAACCCCTAAAATATCATTTATGTTACTGAACAATGCGTACAGCAGTTTACTACAATAAGCATTGCCACATCGCGTGCAACAAGCGGTGGTAAACGCGAGGCCGACGCTTCACCATGACAACCTCAACGTGGACATTCTGCTCCATGCGGTTGTTATCTCAGTGTGCTCGTAACGCAATTTACTCTGACGCTCGCAATTTACTGCTGATTTCGGTTCAGGTAGTGCGAGGATCAAAAACTTCCAGGCGCGGGGCAGTCCTTTTGATCTCACGCATAGCTAATGTAGTGCTATGGCTGAGAAGGGCTCTCTGTTTAGTAATTCTGATGTGCGCGCCATTTCATGAAAAACGCGGCTCCTTTAGGCTAAAAGTAGTACAACGCTTCACAGTTGTATGTAAAAACACACAAACAAACGAAGATGCAGCCACCCTGTCGACTAGAAAGTGTGCCTTCCGCTAGTGCTACTGTGGAAGTGCTTCCCAAACTCTGACACCCATCGACCCATCATAAATGTAAAATATAGCATCGCGACCCCCTCTCTCCTCTCCCCCGTCTTTCGCGGTGCCATAAGCTTTTCTATTTCAGCTTGTGAATAGTAATATACAACCTTGACGCTGATTTGTTTTTATACATAGTTAATATACACGGAGTGAATCAGCTAGGCTAAGGAACAATTGCAAAAAAAAAAAAAAGAAGAGAGAAGAATAATAATAAAAGAAGGACTCATGCCAGCAGGAATGACTGTCCCTGACGACTAAAGTCAGCCTGTGATGGTCAAAACGCGGACGCAGTTTGGACACAGCAATTCTGATTTCTGGCTCGATGATGACTTGCGACCTCCACCGTGTTTTGATAGACGCCATCCCGGTAAGCAACTTCGCATACGCACGTGACCAACGAGAATTAGACGAAGCAGGCTACAAACATGGATGGCAGAAACACATGGCCACCAACGCCCAAGAATAAGTGGAGTTCAAATATCTCGGGAAAAAAGGTGCTGACGAGGACTCGAACCTAGAGCCACGCTGGCGAGGTGTAACGGTAGCATCCCTAAGCGGAAATCACGAGGTTCTAGGTCACAGTCCTGAGGTCACCGCTTGTTCTTGAGTTATATCAACCGCATAAGTATGTCGTGGCATAGGGAAGGAGGACTTTCCAGCACATCCTACCAAAAATTCGGGAAATGACTTGAGTACAAACTGTTGTTTTCCCTTTCTTGAGTTCCCGAGCCGCTTCGCGACCTCTCGCTGAACCTGTCGCAACCCACAGTTCGAGAAGCACTGAGTTATCCTATGTAACATTAGTCTTAGGCAGGAGACACGACACCGACACAAGTAATTATTACGGAACAGGAATTATTTTGAAAGGTGCGGTTTCGTAAACATTCATTGGACTCTTATACCCCTCTCACACGGCAAATTGAATGTCATTCCCAGCGAATGATATTCGCACTGAATGACATTCGTTTCGTGTCGTATGGTGAATTCAATTGGCAATACATGCGAATGGTATTCGCCCTGCGAATCAGTTCTGGGAACTCATTCGTTTTTCCCTCTCGCACCGACAGCGTACCCACGCGCAGTAGAGAGATATCAGAAACAACAACGATAAACCGTTCGATGAAATGAAAGTGGAATGAAAAGTTGTACTCCAATATTTTATCACGAATTTGATAACTTTTGACACGAAGGAACGAAGGCTAAACACTGTTTTTCGGAGAACTACCCTCGTTCCCAGCCGCCACGTTGCCAAGTGCGGTGCAGATAGGCTTCTTAGTTTATTTTGTGAAATAATCTAATGTTTCGTTAGTTTCGAGCAATAGAAATAAAAGTATAACTAATGGACCCGTATAATGCTTCATATATGCTCAGCCCTGGTGTCTCAATTATCGACACTGACATCGTTTGCGAATGACATTCTCTTTCTTCGTGTAGCTCGATGTAGGACAAACGAATGCCACTCGGTTTCGGACAGGGGTTCAGACAGGTGTAGTACTGTTTCCTCACGTGACGTGCTATGACAAGATTGCCGGATACCAAATACGTCACGTGGCGCTACAGGATTGCACAATAAGAGCGGTATGCATGGAACAGGAAGAAAAAATATAAAATTATAATAATTATAAAATACGCAACATATTAGGCTCGATCAATTGTTACAGGTCGAAGAACAGAACGTCAACATTCGAGATCAAGTAGTTCAGACGGCCAAAATCCTCGCACGCCGTCTCCCTTTTCTTCTACCACGATCACCAATGCCGTAACAATATGTAGAAAATGACACACACACACACACATACATGGGATGATGATGATGAGGTGGGCGATTCACCGCCGCTGAGGCGGAACAAAATGACCTACCAACGAAGCCCCCGAAAGATAATAGCCCACGTTACAGCCAATCTACGCGCGAAGCTCATGGGCTTCTGCGAGCCAAGTAAAGACACAATGTTTCGAACACAAACTTAACGAACCGTGGAATCCCATGCAGGCTTCCCATTTCTGTCGCGGCCTGAAGCCGATTGCCCATTGCTTCGAAAAGGTTTCCCGACATCTATTTGTTTTTCGTCCTTCCTCTTTTGTTTAGAGTGCCTCAACATGTGGAGGGCTGCTAAGAACACGCGTAAAAGCATGTTACGCGTGTGTCTCGCACTTTTTACGGGTTTGTGTGTATTGCGAGTTCGTCGTTTTTGCTGCAGCGCAGTGTACTTGAACAGTGGCTTGCGCTTTGGACGGGAAACACCATGTGAGTAAAATTTGGTACATGGTTGTCGCAGGATGGAGGGGTGTATAGGCTATAGTACCACTCAAGGCTACCCAGGGGCTTGCACAGGATCTTCATGCCCGATATATTGGAATTCTGTAAGGGGGTGACACCCGCATCTGCTGCCTTTTTCGGCTTTTCTTTTTGTCTCTCTTTGCAGGTAATAAAGAGGTTTGGTACATCGTACGCTATCGCCTTTGCGTACGCAAAGGATAGCGTTGGTGGCTCTGCGCACTGCGCGAAGCTCTCTTCCTGTTATGGGCATGCGCAGAACCATCAACGCAATCCTTTACGTACGCAAACGCGATAGCGTACAATGTACTAAAACTCTCTAATAAAGACTTTTGGTCGTACAGCGTACGCAAGGAGGTATAGTGTGCTCACACTGCGCACGCGCTGTATGCAAATTGCAAAGCCACGTTCTACGCATGCGCATGAGTGCACCCACGATTTCCTTGCGTATGCAAAGTGATACCGTAAGCGGTACTAAGACTTTCTATTTTGGCCTTTTGGGAGGTATTTGTGTGTGTGCGTGCTGCAAGAATTTTTGGAGTGTTGAAGGGAGGTGCTGGAAAAATCCCTGATGTCTTCCAGGGTCGCCAGCCAAGTGCATGTTTGCCGCGCAATCTTTGAACCAAGCTTTTCCGTTAATATTTATTATTTTCCCCTTTCAATTCACCCTGCATCACATCTATACAGACCACCGTAACAGTGCTCATGCATATACTGATGCTTCAATCTATGGAGGCGGGTTTTGTCTGCTTCATTTTGCATTCCAGAAGTCGGCGTGGGGCATGAAGTCAAGCTCCCTGTTATGCCATCTGCGGAAGCTGAGGCATTTGCAATACTGGCCGCTATAAGACACGTCTCCTCGTTGGCACCCAGGGCCTGAACGATCTTGACTGACAGCGAAGCGTCCCTAAAGGCGCTGGCCTCTTACTCAGCTAAAGTCATCAGTGGCACCTACACTATGACCATCGCCTTGTACTCCGAACTTGTATCCTTGGGCCACTGCGTGGGGGCAAAAATATGGCCCTGGGGAAAACGGTCCTATCCTGCATCTAGACTGCGTATGCGTTTTTTCCTCTCATGCCAGCTGGGCCAGTTTTCGTGCGTTCTGGGCGCTGGCTCGGCGTGCCCACGATACTGAGCAGTCAACTGTCCTTCCACTTACGCCCTCAATGCGCCAGCTGAAAATCCGTCGCCTCGTTGCCAGCTGTACCCAGCTGTTTCAGCAAGAAGATATCCTCATGAACGCCTTCCTGCGATCCATTGCGCAGAGTCGTCGTTTCACCGGCTGCGGCTGAATGTGGCGCGGACGTGCTACACATCCTCCTAGACCGCCAGCGGTAAGAAAGACACCGGTCCAGTCCCGGAGCAGTCTCGCCCATCTGGGCTACCCAGAGCTTTCCCTCTCAGCGCTACTTGGCCCTATTGAGAACGCTGAGGTCACTACTGCGCTGCTACGATTCCTTCAGGACTCTGGGTTGTTGGCATTTTATGAGGTCTGCCTGCAGTGCCTGCCTTAACAGCGACTATAGTGCAGGGCCAATCTCTCCCTTTGTTTAGGGAATAGCAAGCCTCTTGCATGGTAACCTTTCCCTTTTTCCCATTAAACATATCCCACCCCTTGAGGATATTTCGTCATTATAACGCCTTTTGTTCAAATTTGCAAACATCTAAAAGGGGTCGCAAAAGACACACCATGTCATCTCCCTAACGTAGACCTTCATGAGGAACTCGCAGAAAATATAGCTACTAGACTGGAGCAAAGAAATACAGAACTTGCTTCTCATGTCATACAGCGCACTAGATACTTTATCACATTGTACGCCCATATTTTGGCAGTTTAAGAAGAGAGGCCGCGAGGAAGCAACCGAAAAAAAATTAAAAATTCCTCTTTGATGATTCCGTCCGATACCTTTTTGTGTGCTTTGCGCGACACAAATTAACCTTACCAGTCTTTAGGAATTCCGTTTCTCTGCTTGTGTTGTTGTCCCATGATTCACAATATGGCGAATGACGCACCTAAAATGCTGCAGGGCTGTAGCTCTCCTCGCATTCGTTGGTCTGCTTTGAAGCCATTTATCATCCAACTCGTTATATACTCCATTCAAAGTGTTCCGCCGTTAAAAATGATTCCAAATTTTTTTCACGAGGACTATGTAATGTGCCATAAATCTACGGCAGGATTCAGAATTCAAATAATTTTTTTAAATATTATTATTGCAGTATACGTAACACAATATTACAAAGAGATTGCGAGGATGGAACTTGTAATACGATCCCATCTATATGGCATTTTCCTGCACGGCTACACGACATAATACGGAAGAATCAACGTTTTTCATGCGCAATAGATTTATAAAGAGCGGCTAAAAAGCAGGGGGGGGGGGCTAGTGATAACGCGTCTACATAACGAACCCTGGTACTGGGTTAAAGCATGTGTTTGTATGCTTTGCCCCAGTATCAGGGTTTGTTATGGAGAAAGGATTCAGTTTTATTTTCACGGTCATTACCCAAGAAGTACACAATATTGGGCCCATATTGGCTGGTCATTGGCGATATAGCCGATATCGGCAGCCCATATCGGACCAATATTGACAGTCTTGGCAGCACATATGGTTCCAATATTGGAGCAATATTGGTGTACTGCTTGGGTAGTTTCACAGTTCCCCGGTACTCAACGCCCTCTAAAATACTAAAATAACGATACTGCCGCGAGCGGTATTTCAACAACTTGGCGCGGACCAGCGCTAGCGGTTATTTGAAGCCTCCGCGCAACGGTGCTAAAACAAGTTGGCACTGGGATCTCTCTTTCTTGTGAGCTGTTTACTTTTTTCTGAGCTATGCTATACGGTTAAATGAATCACCCGCTCTTTCATCCTCAAATCATCTGTGAATTATGACAGACATTCAAGTAAGTGAAGTCTCTGCTTCTTTTGTTTTGATAACACATGGGAGCAGACAGAAATATTGCAGGTATTCGAAAAGTGGTGAACATTCATTCTGGACAAGTGAGACAAATGGTGCACCGTTTTTCGGCATGAAAAGAGAACGTAATGCAGCTATTTTTCCAATATGCTGGACAGGGCACCAGAAATGCTCTCCACAGCTACAGACCAGCGACGCAGATGCTGTTGAAAGTGTGCGCAGCAAATTGATGGCCCCGACTCATGTGCGAATGGACTACAGTCTTCAAGTGGGGAAGTTGGAAAATACGTATATTTAGATCAAGCAGGTACAAAGACTGGCGTGGTGTGCGGTTCTTTGTTTTCTTGTTATCCCGTTTTTGTGTCTGCTTGATCTAATCGTGCACGAATGCTTAGTAGATTCGTACCAATATTTTCCTCTACCCTATGTACCCAGTTGAAACCCTGCTCTGACAAGGGTACTTTCCCTTCTGAAAGGGTAACGCTTCCAGTGTTAGCTTAGCACTCAGACTATCGATTCACTGCTGCCTTCCATACATTGGCAATTTCTCGTTTTCTGGGTTACGTAGTTTTACGTATATAACTTAGGGTGCACGACATCTCAGATATGCCTTCGGGACTGAAGCTCTTCAGGACACATTTTGTGTGTATATAGTTATTGTTTGGTTCTGTGTACCATACTGTGCCTCATACTGTAGTTGGAGCACAAATAACAATGAAAAACACTGAATATACCCTTTTAATGCATACAAGCTTTCGTGCAGTGGTCTGCACTTCTTCAGGTATAAATTATAGTTTAGCTCAGTTGTTATCAGAGTAGTTGGAGCAAGATTAGCCTTCAGTAACAACATATAAATCATGACTACAACATGGACAGTAACCAACCGCAACAACAACACGAACATGCAGCCATGCACACTCATTCCTAGCACCTTCCTGCATAATTGCGCATGCCACTGAGAGGTGCTCCAAACAAGTGCATAGAAACATAAAGGGAAGTGAGAAGACAGCTCGCGGTCGCTCAGCGACAGGTGGTCTCCATTCAGCCCCATTTGTTGCCACATCGTTACTCTCGTGGGTCGCCGCCAGATGACGCCGTCATTCTTCTTTCGCCGATATCGCTGTTTTTATAGGGTTTCCCCTTCACTTTCACGCTCGCCAAAGAATACGCGAAAGCAAATGCGAGAAAGTGGAGTCACAGTCAGAAGAACGAATCTACACGTGCCCACGAAGTTGGGCGTTCCATCCCCATTTTTTTTTCTTTCTTTCAATCATCATCATCATCAAGTTGGGCGTTCCATTTCCAATGCAAAAAAAAAAAAAAAAAGAGAGAAAAACCGGTCAGTGACACGGTCGTTTTTCAGATCAGAAGGGCGCCGCGTTATGAAGTATGTGCCCAGAAGAGATGTGCCTTTTGGAAAGTTATCCTTGCTAAGAAGTTGCTCAGGGGGCTTAATCGCTACATCGTCCTTACGGTCGTTACAGGCTAACGAGTGGCGGGAAATTCAAAACGGCGGGCGGGAAATTTTAAAAAGTGGGCACCTGATAAAACACGTGCCCGGCGCTCTTCGCGCGATACGTGAAGGCCGTGGTACACGTCACGAGCAATATGTCACGTGCCCACCTTTTAGAATTTCCCGCCACTCGTTTGATTGTAACGACCGTTACGACGATGAAGCGATTAAGCCCCCAGGTTTGTACGGTTATGGACACACTTAGTTGAACAAGCTCCTAATAATAAATGATAAATCGGCCCGATGGACACATCACAAGTTGGCCTTTCCACTTCTTTGTCTTGGCATTCCCCTTACATTTTCATTTCCGATGTGGTATCGCCCACATTTTTAACTCCTGCCTTCGTGAGGCCAACAACGGCAAGCCGGTTTACGCCACCAACACAAACTCCTGCCTTGACTTCACGGCAGAACAGAAACTACACTATTGTCTTCCTGGACCTGCGGTATTTGTGCCGTTGCCCGCCTTGCGAGGCCAACTGCGGCAAGCAGTTATACCGCCATGGCCACCATTAGGGTAGCGAGACATAACTGCGTTTCAATTTCAAAGACTCTCAAACAGACAGCTTGCATAAAAAGGCAGATACCATAGGTTAGGTGAGATCGGCGGCGTAGCCAGATCTCCAAGGTATACGGGGGCTCGATATTAAAACGCGCCCTTCTCTTACTCCTCACCTCCCCCCCCCCCGCCGGTTTGAACTTGGGTGCGTCCGCACACACATACCTGTGCGTACAGATGCGAGGTGAACATACCCCATATACATTTTCATTTGCACGATTTGCGTGTGTTGGCCTGTGACAGGTGCGTGGATCTCGATCACCCCCCCCCCCTCCTCGACACACACACACACACACACACACACACAACGTCTGTGAGAAATTTGACGTGGCTCCGAACGCCTCAGGTCTACCGGTCATTCCTCCAGCGCATTCTTCAGCTCCGAATGGCACTGTACAAACGGCCCAGAGTACCACTAACACTACAATCACGCCTATTGTGCTTTTGTCGAATACGGCATGGCAAGCTGTGATGGAAGACTTTTGTGTTTCTACATGTACAGCAATACGGCGACTTCACATTATAAGCGCGACCACCCCTTCAGCGAGAACCGGAGAATCATTTGGCTGGTCAGAATTCGATCCTATCTATCAGTATCGGTATCAGTCGTTCACACTTTACTCCTAATTAATAATTTTACTCCTTTTGGGTCTAAATGTATTGCCACAAAAAATAGTCCCTTTCGGAAGTAAGTGCACGCGGGAGTAAATGAATGTCACAGAGTGGAGACTGCATTTCACGCTCTGTTCTAAGAGTACCAGATACATGATTCGTGTGCATGCATGAAAGTACTTTGAATCAAACCGTCAACAGTGATATATCGAGTGAAATGAAATCTTGCGACATACATAGGGCACAATTCGCGAAGAAAGACGCGCGAACTGTTCCTTAATCTGTTTAGGTGGAAAACTGGTTGAGTTGGCTAAGTTATGCAGCCTTACCCCATCGAATTGACCAAGAGCACATATTTACCGAGACTGTTGCATTCGGAAGACCATTTGTGAAGTTCAGTGACAATTTGCATTCCTGGGGAGTAAATGTCGGGTTAGGGGACAAAATGGGGAGTAATTGCAGTCTAGGGGACTAGAGGCTGCAATTACTCCCCATTTTACACTTTTTTGTTTTCTTAGAGTGTGTATTATTCCATGCGCGTCATATATTTGCTGACTCTCTGAAGGATGGTTGCTGCAGCGTTGTTTTGCGAACATTGTGTTGTAACTGCATATCTTTATAGCCGCTGTCTGAAACTGGAAAAACAGCTCTGATGATGCAATGATACAGAGAAGTTCAAGAGATAGTCAACACTGCATGAAGCGGTCAGAACGCCATGTTCAACGACTCTGGTCGCTACTAAATGGATGTATATTTGATTGAAATATGCGCGGAGGCTGCCTCCGGACTGTGCATATGGAACGACGTTGCTTCCAATGCCCGTTCCATATTACGTGTACATCCTCTTTGCAGGCACAACGCTGACTTGTTCCGCCTTCCCGTGCAAGTCGTGGCAAGGTTCAAAGGGTTTTATTCCGAATAACGCGCAATAAAATGCACCGTAAAATAAATTACCCCACGAAGCCGCCGCGCTGCTATGAATTTTAAAGCATAGCACGTGCGCGTCATAACCTGCATAATAAGCATCAAAGTATATGCTAAGCGAATGCCTAGAACCTCGACGCGGCAAAATTTCGGACCGGCAACAACAGTACCAGCGAACTGCGTGCCGACTACTACCCGTATACTAGGGAATATGCGTGCGAAGATGCGCAAAATCCATCATTTTATCTCTCGTGTGTTTGCTTATGTGGCCGCTACGACGTGTGGCTAACAAATCGATGGCATGCACTTTCGCACGCCATATAACATCCAGAGCTTCCCCTCAAAGTAAACTGCGATTTGGGTACGTCGTTCAGCTCGCAAAGGTCAGCGTATGTTTGTTTGCCTTATTGATGTATTTTAACCCGTCTTTGTTATCGATTCACGCTTCACGTTTTTACCCCAGAAAGCTTGAATAAGGCAGGACCTGAACGCATACAAAGGAGATTCGACGTAAATAAATCGACAGGCGAGATTTTCCGGCAACTTTATGCTCGATTCGGCCTAGGGTTCTTTCATACATGTTTTCAACAGCATCCTGCTGGCGTTTCTCGGACAATCTCATCTTTAGAGGTCTGCGCGGGCGTATCCGCGCCGATATCCGCACCAATCTCGGATTTGCGGGTAGAAAACGTGACTTGGTGCAGGTCGCGGATAAAGTGCGGGTGCACCCGCGTTGCCGCTGCGGGTCGTGCGGGTACACGCGCTATACCTGCGTTTATGCTTTTTCGCAAAATAAACGTGCAAAAGACCGGACTTTCAGTGCGTTTCATGATAATCTGATGACCGTTCTTGTAACACGACCGGTGCCCGTCACGACAGTTCTTGGGCACCAACGGGCACCACCTTGGGCACCATCATCATCATCATCACCATCATCATCATCATCATGCATTTGATGTACCAAATGGAGCGTGCGATGAAACGTCCAAAACGCTTTCGTATTTTTCTCATTTGCACTGCTGTACTCTAACTTGTGCAACTCGGCTGTACGCTCCTGTAGTGCAGGACTGCCGATATAACCCCGCGCGACCAGCAGGTACGGGTACGGGTCGTGTCACTAAAACTCCTGCAGACGCGGTGTGGGTATACGGTTCGAGAAATACATACCCGAGCATACCTCTACTAATATTTTTTTCCTGGAATGGGTGAGAGTAAACGGCCCTTGTAGGCAGAAAGGTGTTACCACGTGTAGCAGAACAACACGTAGAAGTGCGAAGCTTTTACGTGGTTTTTATCGGTTAAATATACTGGCGTGATGAAACAAGATTAAAAGAATTGATCTTTGTTTCTTGTTTTATACTCTGTCCATACTCTCCCCCGTTGCTCGCAGTAATTTGGTGAAGATACACTGATAAGCTTCACAGTTAGGACCGGCGTCGTACCTTATGTACAGGAAAGTGAGCAGTCCTTTTAGTGCACGAACTTGGACCAAACAAGCTTGCCGTAGCGACAGGGCGACAGCCTAGCTGATTAGAATGTAGGTGCAATCCTGAAAGGTTGATATTGCGTGCAATGGAGAAGTATGTTGTTGTTGTTGTTGTTAAGTGTTGAGAGAGAGTGTTGAGAAGGATGTGTGCCTAATCTGGCGAACGAGTGGTGGCAGCTTTAGCGTGCCACAACTTGTCTCAGTAATTATTTCATGCACAGGAAATGGTCCTTGTTTAGGCATTGAAATGTATGTCTTTTTTAGCTTACTTTTTATGTTATTTAGCTAGTGCATTTTCACTATAATGAAAATGCGAAACACTGGCTTTTGACCTATCGCTACAATCGTCGAGTTCGTAATGCAGTAAAGAAGAACAATATGGCTTCGACTCGACGATTTATTGTGGCCAATAAATGAAAAGCATAACAATTCCAGTATTACCCAGAGAGTGCCTGAAAACAAGAATGCTTCGTGGTTACAAAAAATGGCCACTGCTACAGCCTATCGTGTCTCCTGGCTTACTTCTATTTTAGCTCCGTTCTTAAATCCTTCGATCAGGACTACCCCGTTAGTGATCGGATTCAGGAGCGAGCCTATATAGTCACGTTGGTAGATTACGCATGGACGGAAATATCCCCCTCAGTTTCCATTACACGCGAAGTGCAACGAATACATCGACTGTATCCATGTACAGAAGCGAGCAATATCAATGCGGGAGGGCGCTTACGAAATGTGTTCGCATTCACCCCGAAGACGTAGGCGTCGGATAGAAATGTGGTATTGTGCAACGTTTTTTTCCTTTTTTTTTTCTCGAGCCCTGGAATGGAGGAAGGATCTCACTTCTCACAGTGCGCAACTGAATAAGCATAGAGCGCTCGTAGCTTCCTCTGAGAGCAGTGTTAACACTCACCGGGCATTGAATGTGTTTACATGGGACCCGCAGATATTTCTGGCTCGCCTGGCTCATGCCATGTAGTTTCATTTCATTTTCGATGTGTGTACAACCTATTATTTCATATTTGTGAGATCATCAGGGGATATCGAAAGAATTAGCAGATAACCATGCAATGATTTTCTGAGCTTCCCAGGAGCTCTTAAATAGCAGGGAGGGCTGAGCGAAACGGAACATCTATAAGAGTCATGTTCAATGTGACACGGACGCTATACTTGTACCCGCTGCCTGCATAACTAACTGCATCACTTTACGTTGCGACAGGTTGTGCGCCGACCATGAAGCCATTGGAGCCTTACAAGCGGCACCTGGCGTGGCGTTGACGGACTACATTTCGTGTCATTCTTGGATTGGACACCTGTATGAAAGTACTAAGGTACCGTGACGCGATCCGACCGTCGCGACATTTGCCACTGCGACTTCAAAGGGCGTTGAAGAGCACCCTTAGCAAATTATCGAGTATAGGAAAGCGATATCCTTTGCCTCTCCACATCTCTCCTTCCATCAGCATCTGATAATCGCTCTCTTCGCGATCTGAGGAGGAATATGCTACCTAACATCACCTGCGAGATGATTACGGGTCCCTTGGTCACAGCACCACGCCACTTGGAGTAATTTACTTGGAGAATGCGACGGAGGTTGCTAATTACACAAGCTGTAGCCAGAAGATCAGCACAGATTGCTTAGTTGAGCCGTGGGGCCCCGCATGCGCCGTGATGATAATGACGGCGATGGTGTTTCAGGGAAACACGGAGATTTATGCCCCACTCAGCTTGAGACCGGCTCCAGGGCAATTATATAGATTCACATGACTAGTAAAATCTTAAACATGATACATGAATAAATAACGTGCATAAGTAATAAAATACGAGGGGTGTTCAAGTCAAACCGGGACTTTCTGTCTCCTGAGTGTACAAATGGCTCGCGCTACTTCTTTTTCGTCATTTTCACAAGCGACAGGCCTCCGCGTTCACCACGTGGTGGTCCAAAGTTTGTGCAAAACAGAAGACACGTGCTGGACAAGATGGCCGACAACGAGGTGAGCGCGCACATCGAACAGCGAATTGTCATGAAGTTTCTCGTGAATGAAGGCGTAAATTCATCTGAAATTCACAGAAGACTTCATGCTCAGTCTGGCTACGATACACTTAGCCGCAGCAAAGCGTTTGAGTAGTGCAAACGGTTCCGAGACGGCCGTACATCAGTGCAGGACGATCCCGGCCCGGGCGGCTCAGAGCCTAGTGTCAGAGTTCCTGAGAACATCCAACTTGTGAAGCGCCTGATCCTCAAGGACCGACGGATAACATGTCTCGAACTGGCTCGAAAGACGACCTTTCTATGGGAACGCTGAACATTATCATTCATGAACACCTCCAGTTTCGGAAAGTTAGTGCCCGTTGGGTCCCGAGGCAGCTCTCCGTGTTTGACCAGCAGGGAAGACTGGAAATCTCCCAAGAGCTAAGGTACCGTTTCGACACTGAAGGACAGCCGTTCCTTGATCGGATCATCACGTGCGATGAAACGTGGGTGCACCATTTCACTCCTGCGCCTAAAAGCGCATCAAAACAGTGGAAGCATCTGGGCTCGCCAGCTCCCAAGAAGTTCCGAAGCACCCCGTCTGCGGGCAAGGTCATGGCCACAGCTTTCTGGGACAATGCTGGCGTTGTTCATGTTGATTTTCTGCCCAATGGTACCACCATCAATAGTGCATATTACTGCCAGGCTCTCAGGGATGTGCATAAGGCGCTGAAGCAAAAGCGGCCGGGCCTCATCACCAAAGGAGTCCTCCTCCTACAGGACGATGCACGCCCGCATACCGCGCATCTCACGACACGCACCTGACAGGAACTTGGCTGGGAGTTGCTGCCACATCCCCCTTACAGTCCAGACCTCGTCCCCAGCGATTTCCATCTCTTCGGGCCACTGAAGGCGTTCCTTGGGGGCCGCCACTTCAGCTGCGACGACGAGGTCAAGAATGCGGTCCGATCATGCGCCGGTAAGGTTTCGACGCTGCTGGCATCCAAGCCCTCGTGAAACGCTGGGACAAGTGCATTAGTGCAGCTGGAGATTACGTTGAAAAATAAAACTAATTTCTCGCCTGTAAGTTAATGTTACTTTTGCGAAAAATGAAAAGTCCCACTTTGACTTGAACGTACCTTGACGCATGCCTCCACAAAGGAAGATCACGGAGAAAGAGGCAGAAACAATGTCAGTCAATGTCAGCCCTGAGCAGCAGGTCGCACGAGAGGTAATGATGGCGCAGTTGGAAGCTCATCCAGTCCCCTGTGTCACATTGCAAGACATTCTGTACCCTCAAGGTCGTACCCACATCCGTCGGAAAGCACGGGATGCGTTGCTGGCATTCGCTTCGTCCGTAGGACTGTCTTAATTTCTTCTCCCTTTTCTTTTACTTTTGGTTTCAGGAGTGAAACTTGCCGCCTTAGCTGAGCAGTCAGACCTCACTTTTTTAAATAATAATAATTATTATTATTGAACGTCATGCCCCACCACCCACCCAAAAGGCGCTCAGTCTTACTCCCAAAGAGGTTCCTGGGGATTTGTGTGTGTGTGATGGGGAGGATTAGCGCTTGGGTGGGGAATACCGTAATAAGCGTCGGTTGCAGTTGAGCGCCGTCTCTGTTACGTCCATCCTTGTCTTCATCGCGAGCTTTCCAACATGTTGGTGGGAAGCAGGCCAATTACTCAACAGGGATGGAGCGGGGGAGTCGGTCCCAGTTCATATTAGGATTTTCGCAGCAAAGCAGACGAAGACCAACACAGCTTATCTTACCAACAAAATATTATCTTATATGACGTGGTGTCCTGTGTTGTTCATAATTCTGTATTGGCCTTCGTCTACTTTGCTGCGAAAACCCAAAGTACTCAACACTTTCACAACACCAATAACACTTATATCGATGCTGTCTAGAGTTCTTCGGAGCGCCAACCAGGCCAGCTCATACGAAAACGATCGAATTCTATCAGAATATGCCGCGAATCTCCTCTCACTCCACAGGTTGAGCACACTGGTGAGGCTGCAGCATCAATTTTGTGTAGAAACGCATTTGCGAGTCGGTTGCTCAGTCACAGCTGCAGAAGTATAGCGCTTCTAATGGTATAGGAGGAGGCATGGTGGTAACCTGCACGAAATATTAGGGTCGATAATATGAAACAGGCATGTCGGTGCAGTCGCTCTCGAAATAATGTGTCCTGCCCTAGCAAGGGAGAGAACATTTTAGGCAACGTAGTGGTAGTTGAGGCAATGGAACATCTAATTGGCTTATCTAACATATCCGATAGTGAATCGCCGTTATTGAGGGGTGTGGGTTGGAATACCACTGCTGGTGCCTTTATATCAACAGCTTTTCTTTTAATGTTTAAGGTATAGGAGCGCTATCAAAGCAGAGCTGTGGAAACGTGGAGCCAGATTACAATGGCCGACATGGGGGTGACCTCACGAATCATATATTAAAAGCCACTTTCCTGCTTGTCCACCGACAAAAATAGCGGATCCTTGTGCTGGTCTTGAATGCCAGTCAGTCGTATGATTGATGCTTGACATAAATGGTTGCCATTTTCATAAAAGCAGTTGGAAAATGCTCTCGAAACGTACAGCCCGTAGCATACCAGCAAGGTGCCCAAAGAACATACCAATACGATGACGTTTTACAAAAGGCAATCTACGTTACAGAAGGTTGCCATTATACCACCTGGACCGGTTTGCGCGACTAAATAATAATATATCCTAAGGAGAAGTCACGACTTAATATCACATTAAGGTCAAATTAAAGCGCAACAGCGTAACCAGCCGAGAAATCCACTTCTGCAGCTACAATTCTCGTGTCCCCAGGCTTTGCAAGCATCCGAACGAGGCCTTCGCTTCAACAGTGAAAAATGAAACCCCTATAGTTACACTCACGTCACGTAACATATATATTCGAAAACGGTAAAACGGTTCACAATGTCTCCTACATCCTCCCGACATCCGAGGGATGACCTGATAAAGAGATGCTGAACATGCAAAGTGATCGAGAAATTATTCACGGTGTTCTCGTTGCTTCATTTATTATATAGAGGTCGCTCTGCTTTGACCCCAGACCCACTGAATAAATTCATCGCGCCTTCGTGTCGGCAAGAAGCGACGGCATAGCTACAAACTTCGGAAGAGCGATATCGATGGCAGAATTGTTGGGATGTTACGGGAAAATCATGCAGGCAGAGGAAGAGTACAGTTTGCCCAGGAGTTCCTTGAACGCATGATCCTGATCACGATTGGAGTGTCTGCATATTTTTGCATCGCTGTAGTCTACCCGGTTCATCGTGTATTGGGTCATTGACGACATTGACGACAGCATTAATTGCGTAGCGTCTGTTTGGCCGAGTGCATCATGAAGGATGAAAAGCTAACTCAGCTGCTGGCACATTCAGGGTGTTTTACCTAACGCGATAAAAAATCGTATAAAAAATCTACTTGTCTGAACATTACGGAGTCACGCTATTTATCTCGGGAACATTTTTGCCATGACTTCTGAACACTCTTATCAAATTTAATTCGCGAGAGATTGTATTTTCCCAATTGATCTCCGAAATTTGAAAGGTCAACTTCATGTTTCTCGACAGAAATAGAAAGTGCACATCGGATTTACCGCACTGCATTGCAAAATACATTCCCTACTACTTTAATAATATAACTGAAAAAAAAAAAAAACGAAAACCGTAGTTTCGAGTAAACACACAACCGCCTCTCATTCTTTGACACAAAAGTTCAAGTAATTCGCATACAATCCTTTACAGTAGACAACGAGATTTGGTCGAGGCAGACCACACTTAGGGACGACACAATTTCGAGTTGTTGCATTTCGATAGTTCAATCCTTTACAGTACCATCATGTAGGTGCATTGAAGCAGAAGCCTCAGTTTGGGAGGCAAAGGTTTCGAACAAACACGCTTCGTCTACTGCGAGAAGTAACAGTATATAACGCTGCAACAACAACTGCAGTAACAGGCTTCTGGTTCAACTTGCTTTCACAGGATCGCTGGATTTTCCACTTTTCCACATCGTGTGCGCGTGAACTCACCCCCCGTGATGTTAAAAAAAAGGCATTTTCTATGGGTTATGCGACAGAGAAACTGGCGCTGACAGTCTCATTTTAAAAGCGTGCCGCACTCCAGGTGCGGTTCTGAGAAATATTGCAACAATAAGCGGTGCGAAGCTTGAAAAAGAAAGATTTCTTTGAAAAAGAAAAGCTCCGGTGTTACGAATAAGGAGGGGAAAACGACGACAACAAATATAATGATGATGATGAATGAAGAAATTTGCCGCTTGAGTTGTGGCCGATTACCCAAGTAGTGATGTGACTGTACGAGAATGAGGTAACGATGGATGAAGAAGAAAGCATTGAGGGTTACAATAAGAAAGGAGAAATTGGATTCATCACACAAAGAAAAAGACACTGCTTAGTTATCGCCTAGGCACAATACAGTTCTTGTGCGCAATTCGGATATGGAGTATCAAGTACGCAGAACCAATAATGTGTCTAAAGCATTGTTTTCAAGGTTCCCAGAAATGCCCGTGTATGACCTATATAATGTAAACTTTTGAAAAAAAAAAAGAGAGAGAGAGTATCATGCCTCAAGGGGAATAATCGCAAGGGAGAAGACGGAGAGAAAAACACTTCTAGAACATTTATTCCTGTTGCAGCACGATACCAACTAGCCCAACAATCCACGCTTCGAAGCATCTTGAGCATATATACTTTTTATCTATTTTGCAGCATGAAAGAACAATCCGGTAACGAAAAAAACAAACAACAACAAACAAAAAAAGAACGAAGAAGAAACACGAGTAACAGTTTGTAGCAGAAACTAGAATCATGGGACAAACCTGTTGCTGCATGACCTTTTAAACCAGTAGTTAAGGGAACTTGCCGAAAGTTTCTGCTCTTCGTTTTCGCCATATATGTTTCCGAACAGCAGCACCGAAACAACAACTACGCCCCTTCCATCTCCATGCAGACACTCCGCTCTTCGTCTGCTTCCACCCGCCAGTGCAGAGGTGCAACTCGTTCAATTACAGTAAATCACTTAGTGCCTGCGGGAATCTATCGTTTGGACTACGCTTCTGCGTTGATCAACAGCGAATTCCACCAATGCCATCGGAACAAATCCCCTCGGATGATAATAAAATCAAGCTTGGGTTTCCTGAATGGTGAGCTCTTTCGATGGCCTCACTGCAATACTCGCAACGATCATTAGTAATCGCGGCTGCCGTCACATGCAAGGGGAGCCACTGCAGTGTTTGCTTAGCTCCACATAGCAGTCTTTTATGGGGGTTCGCTCACGATATTGCACAGTTTGGCGGAGGACGCGCCTGCTGAATTTAGATGACGTTGAAAGTACTGAGAGCTCCTTCTCTTTGTTCCCTTTTCTTTCCAAGAAAGAAGAAGATGAAGAACGCAAGTAGAGTGATGAATGACCCACTGCTCCTCCATAAAACCGCTTGCACACACAAACTTAGTCATTTATTACGTCAGTAGTGTCATATCTAAAACCCGTATCATGAGTACGGGTATGCGCACGTCATGTCTGCTCTGCGAGCGCCACTGTGAAAGTAGGATAATTTCGGGCTTCTAGGACTGTAGGCGTAGGGAGTTTTTGACTTTTACACGGTCCTTATTATACGCATTCTGTTAATCGTACTTCGACGGAAAACACTAGGCATCTCTGTTCGTTGGGAGCTGAAAAGGTACGGATTTATGCCTCGCCTAATTTGAGTTGATCAAATGAGCATAACAAAATGAGATCAAGAAAATGTTAAATTCATCCTTTATGTCCTGTTGTCGTGATGGGTTAGGGCCCGTACCCATGCACATGCGGTACATATGTGTGGAATCTGCACGCGG
Source organism: Ornithodoros turicata (assembly GCF_037126465.1). NCBI lineage: Eukaryota > Metazoa > Arthropoda > Arachnida > Ixodida > Argasidae > Ornithodoros > Ornithodoros turicata. The sequence continues at coordinate 131,118,507 of NC_088202.1, read as the reverse complement.
GCTGCCGCTATCGCCTGCCGTTTCCGAGGCTCTGAAGCTATCGACGCTAACCACGCTGTCAACGTGCCGCTGGCCGGAATAAAACAAGAGTGTGACGCAATCTCCGTTGACCCCTGATTGGACGAAGATGCGCGGCATGTCGCTAAAAATCGTGCATTGCGCGGCGGAGGAAACGCGGAACGCGGAGGCGGCTTCTCGCGCACCGCAGGAAGAATTTTCCGCTCCGCATACGTGTTACCGCGCGGGTTTGCCGCATGTGGTTACGCGGCCTTAGGTCAAGCGCCTTAGCTGAGGTGATCAAAAGGAACTTGACAGAACATGGGAAAATTTAATATGGGAGAAGAGGCACTTTCAGCGGTTTTCGTTGTGTATTTTTCTTTTTGGCCTAAAGTGAGCTATGTGTGTGTCCCTTTCCATGCCACTGCTACACTGCCTGTTACAGGGGGAGCACCTATATCCTAATAACCATGCACAACGGTGGTGGCTCGATGAAAACCATACCTTGAAACTTTGAGAAAACTAGTTCTTCACAATTAGACCTATAAAGTAATTAATTACTTCAAGATCACTTCCGCATTATTTTTATTTATTTATTTATTACACCGCAATGGCCAGAAGGCATTACATGGAGGGAGTGGACAGGCAACTTTGGCCAAATTGAAACAGTAGGCCAGCACAGATATTTAAAAAAAGGAAAGAAAACGACAGTCAAAGCATAAGCAAAATAGAGACATTGGACAATACCATAACTGAGAAGAGCAACATAATTGTCGTTAGCAAAATAATAAGTACACACGGGCAGGAACAGTAAAGTTGTGTTGAAAAAAAATGGGCAGTGAACACGTTGATATGACGATGGGTTTTCAGTGGAGGGAAAAAATAAAGCAATACACTGAAGCAATAGGTCACACAGGATAAAAACTGGACAAGGATTGCCGAGATCTTACTGCGTCGCGTGGGTCAATCTGTTCCTCTGGCAGTCTGTTCCTGCCTATTGCATTTAATGTAACCGAGTTACTTTTGCCAGCAATTTTTAATGTACTTGGAGTTACCTTTGGAATTACTTTGCATGCAAAAAGGCATTTTCACCGTTCGGCTGTAGTATTTTTCAGGCATTTACCAAACCTCTGTGAGGCTTTTGCAGCCTAAGTTCAAGCCCATGTTTCTGATAAGCATAGACTTGTAGTAATCATATTCCACTAGTGTCACGACTCCGTTCCTGGAGTACTTCGTTCCTCAGGGAGGAAGAAGAAAGTTAAATGTCAAAACTTCGTATTGCGACGAACTCCCTATATTTCACATCCCTATATTTCTTATTTTTCAATTAATCAATCGGTCAATTGCTGTTTGGACTTGGAGTAACAGAAATTGTAATTAAGCTAGAAGTATGAATTTGTAGCTGTAACTCTAATTTCTTTTAGGAGCATGCTGCTATAATTCAGTGACTTCCGAAAAGAAATCTTCACATATCTGTAGAACACGTCTAAAGTATAACTAGGGCCTGACTTTTTCGGGTTTTATTTTTGGCCAAATTCGGGGGGTAAATATCCGGTGATATTTTTCATTCGAAAATTCGGGTGTATTCGGGTTAAATCCCGTTACGGCATACTCTGTCGTCAGGAATTCGGGTGCATTCGGGTGATTTTTTTTTGTTTAATAAAAATTTGTTGGAACTAATGTTTAGCAATGTTATCAAACTTTATTTTAATTAAATTAATTTTTAAACTTTAATAAACTTTAATTAACTTTATTTTAATGCACGCTTATGAGTGTGCCACGCGACCCGGATGTTTTCGGGGAGATTCGGGTTAAACCCGAATTTTACAGATTTTGTTCGGGGGGTAAATATCGGGCTGATACGGGTTTAACCTTAAAAAGTCAGGCCCTAAGTATAACCCAGCCGAACTGTCCTGAACACGAACAATATCACGACAAACGTCTTCAAGTTGCCGCAATTGGGTAGGAGCTTATACACGTTTGCAAATCCTTGCATGTGGGTCATTTCTCCAAATTCCAAAGACGGCTGCAACACACGTTCCATCTCCGTTCGCGGTATAACAGTCGTACGTCTGCTTCACTGGAGCACATATCCGTTTCACGAGCGTTCAGACGCTTAAACGACCACTTTCTGCTCTACGGCCTGTGCTCGCGATGCGTTAGGACCGCTGTTCTAATCTCAGTGGGCCATTCGTAGGATTCCACGAAATGTCTGCAATTTCCACGAGACCACCTCCGCATTAAGAGACAGCTCATAGCGCCACTCTAGATGCCCGTTATAAAAGCTACCAACGGCGGGTGAAGGAGGATCTTCCTTCTTCCGTGTCACGTACGAAGAGATGCCTCGGCGTATATTGCCGGAAAACGGTCCTGAGTTAAGGTCGTTATAAGACCACCGATACAATGTATTGGTAATCGAGCAGAATACAGTAGTGCCATACAATATAACAGTCAATACACAAGATTGCTTGGTCCCTGGCCGCATCCAGCCCACCAACGCTCCGCCCTCAAAGCTCTCTTCACCTTTCTGGATACCATAGGACTTCGATTCATATTGTGAGGGGGCTCATTATTTCATTCCCCACATCACCACCAGCAATGGGGTAGAGTATCGCCCCTGGCTATGAAACTCTCCAGTCATCATATTGTAATAAAGTTGTTGTTGTTGTAACAGCCAATACAAAGGCGAAAGTTTAACTCGTCACCGTCATTGTGTTCGGTCGGCGACTGATGGTAAGAGGGCGGAAAAGCGATCGGTAACGCGAAAAATTATTAATTAGCCGAACATATCTAGTCTGCAGTTATACAGGGTATTTCACCTAACGTGAAAAGAAAAATCGTATTAAAAAATCTACTCGTCTGAACACTATGAAGTAAACGCTATTTATCTCGGGGGCGACTTTGCTGTGACTTCTGGGCGCTTTCATTAAATTTAATTCCGGAGAAATTTAATTTTCTCAATTGAACTCCGCAATTTGCCAAGTCAACCTCAGGTTCTTTTGACGGAAACAGGAAGCCAAATTTACTCCATTCTAGTGCAAGATACATTCACTACTACAATGGTAATAACCGAAACAAAAAAGTGAAAACGGTCTTTCGAGGTGCGCAAATTATCGGCTCCAATTTTTCGATTATTTTTTATTTTTTTTCGGTTCATATGGTCACAGAATATTCACAATTTAAAATAATCATAAATGACCTTTTTCAATACATCAGCGAAAGGAATTGATGTCAGACAACAAAGAGGGCGTTCCACTTAGGACAAGTGTATGGGAGACAAGAATCAACGAAACGCCAATTGGAATTTGTACTTTTTCACTAAGCTTTGACTATAACCCATTGCGATACTAACCTCGTGACCTTCCGATTGTAGATAATGGTAGAAATCGTGCTCTTATACTCCTGTCACACGGCATATTGAATGTCATTCCCAGCGAATGACATTGGCACTGAATGATATTCGTTCCGTGTCACACGGCGAAACCAAATGGCAACACATGCGAATGGCATTCACCCAGCCAGAGTTGTACGTAACGCGTTACTAGTAATTGCGTTACTAGAAATCAATTACTTTTTCCAGTAATTTTTCACGTAATCAATTAATTTTGTGAACAAGTAATTTTCCAAGTAATCTGATTACAATTATCGGTAATCAATTACTGAGTAATCGATTACTTTTTTAACCTTCTGTCAACAATGGCAACCCTTTTCGGCAAGCCAATCTGTTCTTCTGTTACACAACGAGTTCGACTTTAGCAATGACGCAGAGGTCACTGCGACGCCCGTCTCTAGTCCACACGTGTTCCATGAAAGCGACAGTAACATGATAATCCCTTATACCGCGACCTACTGGAGCAACAGTAAAATAGGTGACTGTATTGATAAATTGTGCCGGCTGAACATAACAATAGTAACAAAACGAAGGGGATGTTTCGATGTTGTTTTAAAAATGTGTACATAAATCTGTAATAAAACCGTGTATGCGTTTTGTATGTTGCTTTCAAATGTGTTTGTGAATTTCACTTATCAAGTTTGTTGGTGTCTCATATTAGAGTTTACAACGAGATCTGCATGGTTACATTCAATGCAGGCTTGTTGGCTTTGCTATGGTCCACAATTTAAAAGTAACGGGAAAAGTAACGCGTTACATTTTTAATCGGTAACGTATTACATTTTCGATGAAGTAATTTGTAACGGTAAAGAATTACTTTTCGCGCAGTAGTAACAGTAATTGTAATCAATTACTTTTTTCGAGTAACGTGTACAACTCTGCCCAGCGAATGACTTCGGGGAGCTGTTCCGCTTTTCCCTTTTGCACCGACAGCGTATCCTCGCTGTAGAGAGGTAGCTAAAGCAACCAAGGATAAGAATCAAACACGAATGAAAAGTTGTAATCCGATATTTTATCACGAATTTGATACATTTTGCCAATTCAATCACCGGATCGGATACTGTGACAGCAGCCTATGTGCTCCAAATGTGGCGTCGAAGCGAACATTGAGCACGTCCAAACTGAATTTGAGCTCTACGAAACGGAGAGGCGGCAGCTCTGTGCTAGTGCTAGCCGACAGGCGTTCAACCTGACTGCACTTCTTGGCCCACGTGCAACACTGTCGATGTCTTCTGATGCTCTCGAAGCTCCTTCTTGTCTACCGGTTTGCTCCAGACGCTGTAGATCCCTACTTGGTATGTCTCAATGACCAGCGGAGCTTCTTCTTCTTCTTCTTCTTCGTCTTTCTCCGCAGTGGCGCATAGCACGGGGCAATTGGCCACGGATCGTGACATGAGGGCCCAGTTAATGACAGTTACGTGAAGCGATGAGAGGATGAGATGAATGAAATGACTGAATAAAGACGAGCGGAGCTTCTTTCATATGTGCGTGTTTTTCTTCTTCTTCTTTTTTTTTTTTTGCTTCAACCTTTCTTTTTGTGGCGTAGCCCAGCCAGCGGAGGAGAGCTCGATTGCTGTATTCACATATAACTTTAACTTCATTCCCATATCTCACATTTAATGTTTCGCGTGTAATGGGGTAGTGTACTGCTCTCCAGTGGTGAATCACCCCAGGTCATAGTCACGGTTAATTTGTTGTTGTTATTGTTAATCACTTTTGACACGAAGGCAGGAATGCTTAATACTGTTTTTCGGAGAACTATACACTCGTTCGCAGTCGCCACGTTGTCAAGTGTGCTGAAGATAGGCTTCTTACTTGTCTTTGCTTGTGGTACTTAGCCAACAGAGCGTCGTCGAAAACGCAACCCTTTTGTAAAATAATCTAATGCTTCGCTAGTTTTGAGAAAAAAAAATAAAAAGGTAACTAATGCACCCGTATAATGCTTCATGTGTTCGGCCCTGGCGTCTTAATTATCGACAGTGACATCATTTGCGAATGACGTTCTGTTTCTTCGCGTAGGTCGATGCAAGGCGAGCGAATGACATTCGGTGCGACTGTCATTCGCTGAGAATGCCATTCACTTCGCGGTGTGACTGGGGTCTTATACCCCGATCACACGGGCAGCTTCCAATGATCATCGAAACCAACGGCCATTGAACATGCGCGTAGCGCCACCTAGCGTGTAACGTGTCGACTTCTCAAACAGCGTTGGATTCAATGCTCTCTGACAGGTTGACGCATTACACTCTAGATGACGCTACGCGCATTTTCAGTGGCCGTTGGTTTCGATGACCATTGAAGACTGCCCGTGTGACAGGGGTATTACCCTTTTGAGAGAGAGGTAACACATTACAAAAGAGAGCGAGAGAGGTATTTTGTTGCCGAAAGTTGTAATTCTTTCGCTGAACAATTTTTCCAAGAAAGCGCAGGTATACTCTGCCTCGGCACGTCCAAGTTTCAATATGAATAACCATCGAAGATCGAACACGAAAAAGTATCGGTGTAACTACATAGCGCATTATCGTACTGATTAGCGTAACCTTCGCACATCGCAATTTCAACACAACAAATACCTACATGCTTCCGATCTCATTTCTGTCTCTATGTAAAAAGCTGCAGTTGAATATTAGATGCAGTACAAAAAGAGTTGCGCAAAATGCATGTCTTGCCGCAGAAGTACGCGGCCCGTAAAACGGTCGTCGGGGAAGCATCGCTTGTGGTGTTGTTTCCGGGAAGATTTTTCCTAAAAACTTATATATACTACAGGCTCTACGCAGTGTACCGCCATAGCGGCGGTGAATGACCCACGACATCATCATCCCATTTATATATGTGCGTGTGTGTGTTCACGCACGAAAACGTGGATGGCCAGTCCGAAAATGGCTCGCTAAAATAGCGTTACGACGAGCTGAAACTGCGGAATACAAAGGCGGTGCCTGCGGCAGTCTGCACCCTGTTTTGTAGTAGGACGACGCGCCCAGAGTTATACGAACCATATATTCTCTACGAGGCTGTGCCTGACATTTGCGATTCGCGCTGGATAGCGTGAAGCAACAACATTATAGGGTTTCAAAGTGGCGCCTGTTACTTCGCGCTTCACTTCTTCTCTCGTAATTTTAATCAGTATGTTCACTTCATGCCATCATCACCTCTCCTTCATTTTTTATAACCCTGTCACACGGGCAGTCCTCAACGACCATTGAAACCAACGACCATTGAAAATGCGCGTAGCGCCACCAAGCGTCTAACGCGTCAACTTTTCAACGAGCATTGGATCCAATGTCTCCTGATAGGTTGACACATTACACGCTAGGTGGTGCTACATGCAGTTTCAATGATCATTGATCTCAATGGTCGTTGAAGACTGCCCGTGTGGTAGTGGTATTATTGTTGCTGTTCCTCATCACTTTCCATTTCATCGTCAAAATATAATTGCTGTTGTTGTTGTTGTTCCTGGCCGACGTCTTTTTATATAATTTCCGCAGGGTGCTTCGTAATTGACCTTACTCTTTGCCTCTCGCCCCTCAAACGACGACCCCCCCCCCCCCATAGCCTCTTCGTTGGGTGGTGGTTCTAAGTTGCTCCCAGTGCCAGTCGTCCAAATCCTCTCTGGCGCATCTCCATGGGCGACCACCCAGCTCATACCAGGAAAACTCACACTTTGAAAGTTCACTGTTCCAGAAAAGTTTTGAGTTAAACAGTGATAGAATCCTACTTTCTGGTGAGATGCATCTAGGAGGATGGGGTAGAGAATGACTCCTGTACAGGTCGTGTATGCTAGTTTTTTTTTTTTTTCTTTCGAGGAAGTAAATACGGTTAATTTCACGGTGTAGCGATAGTAGCGGTATGTGAAGGTTAGATCTCATTAACGTGACGCTCGCGGTGGTGGCTATAATTGCCTGTGATAAAACGCGCAGCATATTCTGTACACGTTCTATGTCATTAACGAGTGACTTCTGGTGAGAGTCCTAAATGGCTGCGCGTACTCCAGTTTTGACCTACCCTGGGGCTTTATATACATTAAGTGCTTACAAGTGAACGTTGAGGGCTCCGTCGCCAGCGCCACTTGTACAATACTATTCCTTCAGAGCATATCTCATTCGGGGGGAGGGGGGGGGGCGGTCGAAGTAGCTTGCCGTTGTTGGCAGCACCCAAGTGGGCATCGTCACAACTACAGACAAAAAAAAAAGAAAAATATTTTGATATCTCATTCGGGGGGGGGGGGGGGAGGGGGTAATGGCAGGATAGGCTCGCCGTTGTTGGCCACACAGAAGTGGGCGTCGTCACGAGTATAGCAAAAAAAAAAAAAGAACATCAAAGAACACAAAACACAAAGAAAGGACGGACGGATGGAGAATAGAGGAGGATGAAGGATGGGGATGCGGTGAGGGTGCACGAGTTCGTCCGGGAGAGCAAAGTAGATGGGTCGTTGAGCAAGGCCTGCCTTCTGCAGAAAGAGAATAACGTTTCTTGCTTTGGCGGAACGTTCGGCAGAAGAACCAGCGGGGTAGAGGATGTCCGCTAGCGTGCCCGAGGTGGAGCGAGGGAGATTCCGGTTCCTGCGTTTTGTAGGAGCCACCATCCCCATATTGTTCATTCCTAACTCCAACTCCTCGGGATCTGTTGCGGTTTCACAATTTTCGAAAATCTAACTGCTGCTGCTAAAGGAAAATCAAGTTGCCAAATATTTATCAACCAAGTGTAAGTTATATGGTAAAAAAAAAAAAATTGCGATATTCTGCGACGCGCCTTTGGCTACACGACGACTGGTCACAAAACAACCCTAGAAATTTCTTTCGAAATTTCAAAAGACACCAGTAAATTGGGCTATTTTGTTCATCATTGAACGAAGTCTATCATATATCTTTATATATGTATGATAGACTTGTTTTCAATCGAATCGGAGACCCTAAAGGCTCATTCACATATGCGTTTCAAAAAGCGGCGCCGCCTCAGCGTTCGCGGCGCCGCCGAGAGGGGGCCTGTCACACATAGCCGAGCCGCCATCCTGAAAACGCGCTTCGTTGTTGTTGCTACGTCAAGATCGTACCGACACTTCCAACTCTCTTCCTCAAAATTTACATCGTGAAGCATGTTATCCATTTTATAATTATGGTGAAGCATTTCTGCTGGAATCATCAATCGTCGGAACGACAGACGTGACACAATAGCAGAGAAAGGACGGCAGAAGAAGCGAGACACATGTTTACCTACCGACGACCAACACACCGTCACAAACAAGTCGTATTCATTTTCGTCGATTCCGTGGTTTGCGCAAATTCCCAGCTCATCGTTGACAGCTCAGACACCAAACAACTATTGGTGAGAAGGAATTTACTCGTGCGGTAGCACCAAACACACACACACGCACAAATGACAAAAGATCCCAGCGCCGTATCGGGAGGCCCGCCGTTGCCCGCCGGCGCCAAAAGGAAGACACCTCCACCCCTCCGGGCGCTCCGATTGGCTGGATGAAAAGCGTTCGCGTTTCTGCCCTCCGAAGCTGCAGCACGGAGCGGTTCTCGAAAAGCGGCTGGAAACGCTCCGCGGCTCGCGTTTCGCGGCGCCGCGAACGCGAAACGCGTTCAAAAAACGCATGTGTGAATACAGCTTAAAGTAGCACAGAAGTCATTTTTAACACCCAGTTTTCTTCCTATAAAACTGTTAAATTTGCCAGTAAGATGCACCATGCGAAGTAATTTACCACACAGAGTCATAATTATCGCAGAAATTGAATTTAAAATACGCCGCAAAAAGCGACCGTGCGCAACGGTGGTGAAGAGCAGTACCAGCCTGTGATCTGCCTGGAACCTCGCGCTGACGCTATAAGGAGAACGCTCGCTGATTGGCCTAGAGAAATGTTGTCTGCTACTCCGCTGTCGTCTGCTACTTGGCTGTTCGGGGTTCTGATAAAGCCTTTCTCCTTGCTCGGTAATGCTTCGGCCGCTCTTTCTATCCCCAATTCTCAGGGAAAACTGGCAAAACAGGTTTACGGCGGCAAAGGGACAATGCGCTGACCCCCACTGACCGGCAAACCAGAACGAGTCTCCTTATGCCGTCATCGGTGACGTGCCACCATACCTCCTCATCCTCGTTATAGCTTGAGTGGCGAGTTAAGGGTGAAGGCGCGGAGCTATGTTTATGTGAGTTTTTTTCTGGGAAACAAATTGCACACATCAAAACCTTTCGCGCTATTCGGTATAATGACACACACACTTTCATCAGATGTCTTAATCTGAAATTTTTTTGGATGGCCCTCTGTACTCCTTTAAGGTTCCTTGCTTGTTCGAAATTCGGTGGAACTATAGTCAGTGACAACTTACGTCCTACAATTAGGACCGCCCACTCATCCGTGGAATGCTACGGCGCTTGGCTATCAGCCTTTGCACGACGTCCCCGCTTCACGATGTAGTGCCATCCTCCCGTCGCTCTCGCTCTCTCCCCCGGTCCCCACTTGGCCGTGCCGCACTACATTCGCGCGCGCGGAGCGATTCTTGTGTGGGGGCGGGGTCAAGTGTATGACTTATGTTGTCACTCACACTCTTAAAAATGAACTTCACCGCATAGCACGCAACTAGCCAACCATCACCTCGAATGATATCGTTATCTGCCCTGGGGGCTTAATCACTTCCATCGTTCGCGAGCCAACGAGGGGCGGAGCTCTCGTTAACACGAACACGTGACACGTTTCACGTGACGCGTGACGCGCTTTTTTTCGTTAACGGGACAAAGGCGTAATCTCTTGCTCGCGCAACGACCGACGGTGTCGTCTGCGTAACGAATGTGTTCACGTGCTCACAAGCTTCATTGCCTACATGGCTCATGATCTAACGAGGCGCGAGGCACTCGGGACCTCGAGCACGTGGTGTATGACGCGCTTTTTTCGTTAAAGTGACAGGGGCGTAATCTCTCGGTCCAGTTACGATCAAATTAGATCGTTTGCCTAACGAGTGGGTCTACCCACTCGTTAGAATGTGAAACATCTTCATTTGGAGATTTGCAGAAACGGAATTTCTGCAGAAACGAACATGTATTGCTCCACGACTGTGTACAAAATGACATGTTCTCCCTTTCATCGTATTAACACCAGTGGTTACACGAGGCCTGTCAGATATTCTCGAGAAGATGCAGATGAAGACGAGAAAGAAGACGAAGAAGTGACAACGACAAGCCATAGACAAACCATAGACAAACCATGCGAGCAATCCAAACAAAATTAAACAACCTCATTGGTCGACAAGATTACAGCCTCGTTGGCAGCTGTAGTTGGTTCAGGGCGGTGACATCACAACACGTAACGGCTCGTTACGAGCACGATAGCCTCAACGAAGAAGCTAAACGAGGAGCAGGGATTGTGCCACAGCAGGGCGTCGATATGTTTCTTCGTTTCGATATTCGTAACGACACGCTGACGTTGAAGCTGCCCAAGAAAGATGGCGGAGTGATTCTTCGCTTGGGCGACCACACAAGCAGCTAACTGTGCCCCATGGTCGTGACGGCGTCAGGATGCCTTTCAACTGGACGAGACAGATTCTGTAAAGTTCTTCCGTCCGCCAAGAAAAGCTCTCCGCACCGTTTGTGAGGACTTGTGACCGTGTACTTCAATCCGTCTTGATAGCTACGGGTGTTGTGATGAACAACAAAGGCGAAATGGATGCATATAGTCGTGTCTCTTTAATAGTACATTGCGGACATAGTGTTGATGTAGCAATGAAAGGAAGAGCAAAGGATTCTGTGGATTTTCTGAGGTCGATTGTCTTGAATAGTTTCATAACGTTCTCTTGCTTCGCGCTGCTAACATGGAATTAAAACAGTTCACTGACGTTCTGTTCAAGCTCACTAGAAAAATGTTGCACTGCGAATTTATTTTATTTTAGGCGTCAGGATGCCTTTCAACTGGACCAGATAGATTTTGTAAAGTTGTTCCGTCCGGGAAGAAATGCTGTTCGCACTGTTTATGAAGCCTGACTGTAAGGTTGCGCGTTGTACTTCCATGCTTGAAGAAAAAGTTACATAAAGTTAATGAAATAAGTGTACACGTTGAGGAGAACGGGCGGCCTCCTCCTCTTTCTTCTTTTGATACTTCTGATACCACTACGTCTTTCCTTTCTGGTCTCGGACTCCCACGTGAACTAGAACTCAGCACACACTAGTTCTCGTATCATACTTAAGACAATTCTCACCCGACACCATCGTCAGGGTATGAAAATGATTTACATTTTTTTGCGTGTAGCTCGACGATTATCCTTACAGTGATGTACATGTTTGTTAATTATTTTCACACGACTAGCGAGCCATATATTGAGACGGGAAGAAAAAGAAGATGACGAACGAGCCTGGGAACGAACATTGGAACGCAATGAGCATGTATGAGAGCACGAGAATGCGAGCTATCGGAACAAATGAAACAGTCCTATTGGTCAGCGAAGATGCAGCCTCGCTGCCAGCCTGCTCTTCGCTCAATGCGATGACATCACAACACGTGAGCACTCGCAACGTGCAAAATAACCACAAAGAAGAAGCTTCACGAGGAGCAGAGATTGCGACCACGCAAAGCATCGATAAAGTTGCTCGTTTCGTTAGCCTGAACGACTCGTTCAGCTGTCTCGTGCCGTTAAGTTGAACGTGTGAAACGATTAAGCCCCCTGATTTGTTGGAAACGGGAGGCGTACGCCTTTTCTGTGACACTTATGCTGTTCATAATTGTCACAGAAAAGGCGTACGCCTCCTGTTTTCAGCAAATCAGGGCAGATAACGATATCATTCGAGATGATGGTTGGGTAGCTACGCGCTCTACGGTGAAGTTCATTTTTAAGAGTGCACTACAGCCACTATAGTTTCAGGTTTAGAGGCGCAAGGAAGAAATTGTGTGATGTACCCTAAGGTTCGACTGGCTGTTAACAACGTACTCCATACCTTCGTCACGACTAGTTCCATGATGATTAGACGGGTTAGTCCCTCATTAATATATTATTACCCAATCTGTGTAACATATACATCGTCGTCTGGTCGAGGTCGAATCTGCTGGTTCGCGCTGTTCGATGAACTTTCAAATTTCTGTACAGATTCGCCAAGGGTCTGCACCATTCTTATGAAAAGTAAAAAATTGCGTTATTGATATATCTCTTATTGAAATTTGAATTTGAAATACAATGTTAATAATGCGCAGCACGCACAGGGAAATCTGAAAGACGTTTGCTTGTGCAACGTCGCCGCACCACGATCGTTCGCTAGGTGGTGCCTGTATTTTCTAAGTTCTCCATCAGACTAGCCAAAGCTCAAATTAATACACTTTGATTAACTAAATAGACTTACAGTGTCATATGATAGACACAACGTCAATACGTGGCAGCTTTTCGAGTTCCAGCTTGTGTTTCCAAATTCGAAAAAAAAAAAAAAAAAGACGCATGTGCAGTGCAGTCGAACCTCGGCGAGCTTTTTAATTTCCCGGATGATAGTTCGAATTTTGCTCACTTTTTTTTCGAATGCGGACATCGACAAGTTCGTGACGTCACTATCGAGAACTACTACTGTGCTGGAAGAAGAAAGTCACTGAATAGGCTAGCCAGCTGTAGGACTTGAACCCACATCCCATGTACATGCTGCTGCTGATGATGATTGAGGTTTCATGGCGCACAAGCAACTGAGGCTATAGACATCCCATGTACTTCCCATCATACACTATAGTGCTGCAACTTACCAGACAAAGTGTCCAGCGGCCCACGAAGAACTTTCGAAATGGTTTCTCAACAACGAGTTCGGCCATAAAGCCGTCAAATTAATTAGCTCATTCTTTTTTCAGGAAAGTCGTCACCTCATTAGCACAATTAACATAAAAAAAGTCACTAAAGTAAATTCTACGTCTAAAACCTCGCGAACCTCTCGAGCGGAGGAGAAAAAACAAAACAGAAATGAATTACCACTTCGTTCTTTCTTTCCATTTTTTTTTTTTTTTGAGGCCTCGCATTTCCACTCACAAAGTACTGGCATCGTACAACAACTGACATTGGCTGACAAGTACTGACATCGTACGACAAGTACTGACCGTGCTACAGAGCATAGACAGACTGAAGAATTCAAGTACAAACATTACGTGCCAATATTCGAACGGTCATATCATAGAAGCATACGTGTCAGAAATCACGTTTGGCACAACGATGTGTTCACACACGTTTTTAAGCAAGCGCTATTACGTACAATAACGCCGGCTAAAGCGCCTGCTTTCTTATTTCTTAGATACCGTCCTGTTAGAGCAAACATCTGTCGAGAATGGTTGTTATAAATGTTATCAGTCTACCCCTACCCCGCAACAGGCAACACACTAACAGAATCTTACTCCAGGAAACATCTTTGTTCTCTTCTGTACCTAGCAATACATCATCAGGGTTTTCGCGAATAATTCATGTTTTCCTCAGGCGGGAAATCAAACAATGGCACCCACTTTCGCGTTGGAGCTTCAACAGACCTTTCCTTTCACGCTCGCACAGAATAAATAGCGAAGATATTGCGCACATAAATATAAAAGTACAAGAAAGGACTGTACCTCTTCCACCAGCCTGAGGGCCAACGCTGCCTGTTCCTAGAAAGCAGCGCCTGTGGATAAAAGAAAAAAGGGAAAACGAGTTAGCAAGACTCATACAGACGTCGGAAATATCGTTTGTCTGAAGTGAAGTGGGATGCTCGATCATAAGGTTGACCTCTTTAGATAGGTCCATGTACCATTTGATACCAAATAGCAATTCGTAGCCCTAATCATAATACAAATAATAAAGCAATTGTATTGCTGCTGAAGCCTCAGGAGCCGTCGATGTTTCGAACAAAGCCTGTTCTTCTGTCTCGTATAGAAGAAGGCTTCTACTTCAATCCATTTTCACCAGTTTGCTGGGGAAGGGGGGGGGGGCGTAAAGTTAAGTTTGCTCGGGGAGAGGGAAAAGGGAGGACGGAAAAGGGGAAAACGGTTGTATCAGTTATGATGCCTACCAGTTTGCTGGATTTTCTACTTTTTCGTGCAGGGAAGCAAGGTGTGTTCTATGTTTATTCAGGATATCACACAGTGGTAATTCCTCCACGCGGTTGACCCCGCACTGTCCTTTAGTATGCCAAGCAGATGTCCCCGTCACGTCAAGTCCCTTGCGTGGAGTGCAGCTGAACGTCGCCTTACACCCCTTTGTTCCACTACAGTTTGGGCTTCCGCAACTCAATGCTGTGCACAACCTGCGCTGTCACGGCCACTGTTGAGTGGTGGTGGTGGTGGTGGTGATAGGGCTTGCCGTTGTCGGCCTCACGTATGTGGGCGACGTCACGACTCACGTCCTGGGGGAATGTGCGTCCTGGGCCGACTTCTAAGGGAACTGTGCCGACATATGTCTGAAAGCGTCTGAGGAAAACCCAGGAAAAACCCCAGACAGCACAGCCGGCACCGGGATTCGAACCCGGGTACCTCCCAGTCTCCACGTTGAGCCACTGTTGAGTACATTCTTATGGTCTGCCAAAGCTTCACCAATGAACGACGAATACTTATGCGTAAACTGGAAACCATCGACAGGAGACCATTCAGCACATCCAAGATACTTGGACCTTGGCGCAATCCTGCTCATCAGCGCCTGGCTCTTCGATCGTTTACGACTCTTCTCACAGCCACCGGCCTACTGGACGAGCTCTAAGCCGTTGCCCGGATACCTTCGTGGGCGTTCCATCACTACCACCACCACTTTCGAGGGTGTGCCATCCTCACTCATCAAATCATATCAACCCACACGCTCTGGGTTAGTGTCCCGCTGCTTAAGCGAGGAAACGCCCTATCACATCATCATTCATAGTTAGGGTTCCTCGTTTTCGGCGGTTATAAGTTTTTAAACCTCACGAAACGCGGGGAAAAAAATGAGCGCGAAGCCATATTACAGTGATGCAAATTTGAATTGGCTTATAACGCCGTGACACAACAGGATGCTTTCTCTTTGTCACCCAACTTCAACCAGCCTCGTAACACTCCGGAAAAAAATTTAATCGCCGAAAACGAGAAACCCTATTCATAATTTGATTGTTGTTGTTGTCACGGTCTACTTCCGCCTTGCCACGGTCATCTCCATCTTTTTGTTTACGTCCTACTTGCTCTTCCGAAGTTTTGCGTATCATCCCGAGCAGCACAATGTACTGAAAGTCGAGTGCAATAGGGGTAGACGGGTAGGTGGAAGACCTTGAACAGGCTCTTGAAACTAAGGAACATTGATAAAACACATACGGTCCACCCCTATTGCACTCGACTTTCAGTACATTATGCTGCTTGGGATCTCATCGCTGCGCCTCACGTCTGTAGGATACGACAACATAACTGTGTCGCATCTTAAACTTGTCAAAACATTTATCTCCCCTGTCTTGTCGCACATTGACAATATTGCTTTCCAACAAGGTACATTTCCCTCAGCGCTGAAAAAGGCTGTTGTGGTACCTATTTATAAAAAAAGGGAACGTCTCCTCTATAAAACAGCTATAGGGCAGTCTCTACGTCACCTGCGGTTAGTAAAGTTTTTGGAAGGTTAATTCATGATCGCGTAATGAATTATCTACAATTATTCAACATATTATGCCCTCAGCAATATGGATTTCGTAGCGGTTTACTGCGACTGCACTTATAAATTTTGTAGAACGTATTCAGCAATCCATTGACTCGGCAGTGTGGCTTTATCTGTTTTCGTCGACCTATCCAAAGCTTTCGGTTGTGTAATCCACCATAAACCATATATATATTCTCTTGTATAAGTTAGCTAATTGTGGAATATGTGGACCTTACAACCTCCTATGTAGTTATTTGAATGACCGTATACAGGGGGTTAAATTTAATGGTGTGTTCTCATCTTCCGTCCTTAATGTTGGTGTACCACAGGGTTCCATCCTGGGCCCGCTTCTTTTCTTAACGTATATAAATGACCTCCCAAACCATATACTTTATTCCAATGTTTCCTTATAGGCGGACGATACTGCCCTATTTATATCACAGGACAAAATACCCAAGAGTTAATTGGAAAGTTCCAGATTGATCTGGACATCCTAAATAAATGGTGTCTTAATAATTGCTTAAAACTAAATTCCGACAAAATTGTTTGTCTGTCATTTCATTCTCCTCAACGTAACGTAGCTTCTTTGACGCAACTTTCCCAGTTCGGTGCCCCACTTAGCTATACTAACGAGGCCAAATTCCTTGGCGTTGTGCCTGATGAGCACCTGCGCTTTTAGCCTACATGTAAGGCTGATCTAAAAAAAAATTCTTATTGTATCAGCGTACTTGCTAGAACACCACAATATTTTCCCCGATCAGTACTTCTCAATTCGTATTTTGCTTTTGTTCATTCACACTTCACGTATTGTGCTCCTGTCTGGGACCTTTCTTACCTGACACATATTCGTGCCTTACAGGTTTTGCAATATCGTGCCATAAAAATCTTATTTAGACTACCATATCTGTTTCCTGTAACTTCCGTGTTGAATAGTCTTAGAATACTAAATGTTCACCAAGTAATCTCACATGATATACTAACCATTGCTCGCTCATTACACGCTCTCTAGTGTCAGAAATGCTGAGTTACGTCATAGCGGGGCAGTAGCGGTCGGTCTATTCAATCTTCCAACAGTAAGAACCAATTATGGTAAATATTCATCTCTTTTCCGCAGCGTGAGCCAATGGAATCGATTGTTGCCTGAAATAAGAATCATTGTAAACCCTAGGGCCTGTAAAGCTCGAACTAGAACCCATCTGTTGGATACCTAGCAACCACTACATACATCACTTTCTAATCTAAAAATAATCTGTGTGTACTTCATCATATTTATAATTCAGTTCCGACTTAATGCTCACGTATGTGATATGGATTTATTAATCTGCGGGTGCACTGTTTGTGGTCTTATGTCTGCATTATGGATGACACTTTATAGGGTAGTCCTGTCCCCCTGGGTCCTCGACCTGTATATAAATGTCCATGTGTATTTTAATTCTATGTGACAATAAAATTCACAAATACAAATCACGATTCATACTGATTAATTGGAAAAAGAAATATATGAAGATGTCAGTACCGACAAAGTGCAATGTTCGCCACAACGCTACATTTCAAGCAAAGGCTGATATCACAGTATCCGGTCCAGTACTTGAATTGTGGAGTGGACGCTACATTGAGACGAAGTCTGTGAAGGAGGGACGTGAAGTAGCCTGGTAAACGCGGTTTGGAACTGAAAAAGACAAATTTGGATCCACCGAATACACGCGAAACCAGTCAGTGATGTCCCGACTCCAATGCTGCCGAGCCTGTGGCTGGATTAGCTTAGACAAAAGTGACCTCCTTTCTCCTCTCGACAGCACAACTAGCACGACTGTCCGCAACCCCAACCCAGAGATGTCCAAGAGACGTAAAAACGGGCAGGGGCCAACTGATGAATAAGCCCGGTTAATGAGACTAGAGTAGAAAAGTCCGCAGACCAAATATACCACGGCCCTCAACTCAATGCACGCTGTAACCTGTTGGCAAGCAGTACCGTCGCTTGTATTATCACCAGCTCCATTAGAATGTGCGCATACCAGACCATGTAGTACAGAGGTGTCCATATGGGCGGATAATTTTAGGTGAGTCTTTCAAAGAAAGCACGTTGTCCTTTCGGAAGCAACGAAACAGAGAACAAAAAGCAGTTGCAGATAATCATGTCTAAATGTTCTCAATATCATCGTCAAACCAATGAACGTACTCACCAATTCAATCATAAGCTCGCAGGCATGTACATTGCGAAAATGAGCAAAGGAAAAAAAAAGAATATAACACAGGACGAGCTCGTCATATTTCCCTATAACTCGGCGGTACGGCGAGATTCATCCCCTTTCGTCTCGTTCACTGTCGAGGGCCACTGCGCCGACACCCTGACCCCATATGCACAAGATGCCGACCACTACCTTACTTTCGCCGGTGCTACATGTCGTACCAGGAGTGACAACATCTATCCCACTACCACTACCGCACGTGAAACTACGCTATATACGACGAGCATTACCGGCACGGTCGTCTGGGTCTCTGTACGGTTCCACACTCCTACCCAATGCGAAATGTTTATACGCCGCTATGTAGGGCTTCACCGTTCCCTGCACCAAACTTCGGACGTTAATTACATTGTTGAACCCGGTCATACGCCTTCCGATCGCCAGGGCGGAGAGCTTCGAAACAGCATACGTGACCCGTATGAACACTTCCTCTGCTCGTAGTCAAGTACAGGTCCCGACAAAAGTTTACAGAACACGCGAGCGGTGTATTTTCTCCTCGGTACGACACCCTAGCGGCAAGCGGAAGCTGGCGAAATCAGGCCAGTTCACTGCCTCAGAGGGGTGGACGACTCCGCTCTTAGCGACACACAGCGGGGGTTTCTGTATGATTACTGTTGTATGTGCCCGCGAAGTGAGTTGGATTTAACTGTCGTGCTCGTCAACAACTCGTGACTCACGTCAGTTGTTTATCTATCAATCAATTATCAATGTCCGCGTCAATTGTTTATGAGCACGTCACGCGTCGTCCATAATAAAGCGACTGTTTACCAGATACCTTTCTTTCTCTTGTCTACATATCATGGCTTTCCAATAAAGGCAATACACTGTAAAGTGTTGCCACTATGATTCATCCTTGTTATCACGATGATAGCGGCGAGCTCCCGTCTCAACAATCGTTGAATCACGTGTTGTTGGCGAGCACAACAGTAAAATCCAAGTCGCTTTGCGGGCACATACAACAGTAATCATACCGAAACTCCCGCTGTGTGTCGCTAAGAGCGCAGTCGTCCACCCCTCTGAGTCAGTGAACTGGCCTGATTCGCCAGCTTCCGCTTGCCGCTAGGGTGTCGTACCGAGGAGAAAATACACCGCTCGTGTGTTCCGTAAACTTTTGTCGGGACCTGTACAATACCACATTACGCTGCCACATTGGCTCCTCTCCAATGCGGAGGAAAACAAGAGGTTTAGCAAAGCGTAGAAGTTTCACGATAACGTTTCTGGAAACATGATAAGCCAATAGCGACATTGCTTTGGAATGGGTGACATCACGTTGCTGATATCTAATTGGCAGACAGCAATACGGAATCGGAATCGGAGGGCGCTCCCGATTTCCTAACCCTGACCCTAGCAAAACACCATCGCCATCCATCGACAACCGCCATCCTCAGCCTCTCGCTCTTGCTGCCAACTGACGGTCAGCGGTAACTGCAGAGAATAAAGAGTAAACAACGAGAGCGAGCAGAGGATGGCTACATGACAAACCCGAACACGTAAGCCTCCAAATGCTCAGGAATCGATTAATATTTCATTTCTCGAGAAGAGATACGCCCTCTTGTCTTGCAATATAGGTTTTCCTTCTAGCATCCTGAACTCAACCGCCGATCTGCGTGGTTTGCATTTTTTGATGTTGTTGTTGTTTCCTTGGCATACAGTGTATATGACTTTGATGATACGTCCATGTTTTAGGGTCATACAAAAGCATTGCATGTTACATTTTTTGTTGCATGTTTTTCCATAGAACTAACGTTTCAACTGGCAGGACGTCCGCATAGGCGAAGAGTGTCTTATGATAGATCATTTTGCAGTGTCCAGCCCACGGGAGGTTGGTTTCGGTGTTCTTCTGGTGAAGCAAGGGTGCATGGCGAAAGATGAAGTATGAGGTACCGCTGGTAACGCCCTGGCGCATGCGCGAGGACTCCGTGAGCTTCGCACGCGCCATAGACGCCTAGCCAACCCAGTGGGTGACGGCAGTGTAATGGGTAACCAGTAGCGCGTATAGCAGAAGCAGTAGCCGTGTGCTTTGTTATAAATTGTCGAAGGAGAACAGCTCAGTAGCTATAGAATGCTTCGGAAAGTGACGACAATAGATGAAGCGTACATCACAGATGACAAGATTGTGTTCTGTACCGCTTGCACCAAAGAGGTTAGATGAACTTTCTTTCGGTTTCTCTCTTTTGCAGTGAAATATTTAGTTGTTCGAATTATTGATTTACGCAGTGTGCACGCAGAATCTATGCACACAGAAGTTTCAGTTGCAACAACCTCTGTGTCCCAAACGCATCTCAACGGAAAGGAAGTTCAGTCCGGGCTGGAGCAGCAACTCCTAACTCAGCCTTGAACATCCGGTGCAAAATTTGACGAATTCGCGAATGACTTGTCCAAGGCCCCTAGTTGCAGCCAATGGAAGAAACTGGAGAACGAAACCTTGCGCAAGTTCCTAGAGAGGTATGTACATGAAAAGCAACATTCCTAACGAGTCCACTCTGAGGAAAGGTTATCCGCCGTCGCTGTACGAATCCGTGCTCAGCAGCGTGGGAATCGAAATCGATGAGGACCCCTATTGGGTTGCTCTTGATGAAACCACCGACGTCTGCGGACGTGATGGGGCGAATATCATCATAAGAAGGTTGTCCACCAATGGGTGTGTCTCTCCCCCTCTCGTAGCCTGCAAAGTGCTAGAGAAAGTGAACCATTCGACAGTTGCAAAGTTTGTCGACGACGCATGGCGGATGCTCTGACCAAGTGGAAACGGCAATAATTTCCGTCTACTTTTGACGGACGCAGCAGCGTATACACTCTAAAAACAGGAGGCCCCTTAAGGCAGACTCACTTCTTAAGAAGTCTACGGGGAATTTTTGTTCGCAGGGTTCTCATAGAACCTCGCTAAATTTCCACACGAAACAGGTACAGGCGTGTTCACCTTGAGTTTATCGAGGGAATGACGTATTTTTGAAGGCCTGATGCGATCCACTGATTTTTTGGCGAATTAAAGTTTGTCAAATTTTCAATACATGGGAGTCTATGGGAGACGCAACAAGATCGCTTCTCTCGACACCCCCGCCCGCGATATTTGGGCCAAAATGGTGTCATTCCCTACAGTAACGGTTGGGGAACTGATTGCAGTCAACAAATTTGACAAGCTTACTGCAGTTTCCTAGATCCCTGCGAATGAAAATAATGGCTTTGTGGTTTGCTAGCATGTCTTCCAAGCTGGCGCCGATTACATTACTTCCTTAAAGCGCGGGAGGAAAGCAAAGCGAAGTAAAGAATTTTGCGACGGTGCGGCCAACTTTCTCCGGAAGCGAACGGTAACTGGACCGCATGAGCCCGCCGGTGCTTTACGAAAACATTATTCATATTACTTGCTTGGCGCACGCGCTCAACAGAGTGGCAGAAGTAGTTCGTACATTTGCTGCAATGACCTCCAACATATCGTCCGTAAAGAAAGTATTCTTGAAAGCCCCGTTTCGGTGTCAGCTCTACAGAGAGCATATCGAATCTGCCGCTGTCCCCTGAACCTGTCATCGCTCTCTGGGAAACGTGGTTAAAAGCTGTGGAATATATATGTGTGTGTACACATATGATGTCTACACATATTCTTGTATATATATATATATTATTGTGTATTACTTAATCTGAACCCTTTTGAAGTGTAGATACAGAGTGCTCCACGAGAGGATATGTCCTTAAATTCCTAATAATATGCTTAATTTCATGAAATTATGAAACTACTTGGAACACACTAATACATACCTTTGTCACAGATTGAGTCTGTTCGCATTCGTGTCACGCATTAATTAACCTATTTTTGTTAAGTGAACTTGCACATTAGCCAAGAAAAGGTAGCATTTTTATTTGTGAATTCGGAAGCCTATGGCAGTAAGCCCGTAACACACTATTCCAGTCAGAACCGGAAATTTTACAGCCTAAAATCCGTCACTAGGTGGAGCATGCTTGGTGAAAATTGCGTTTGCGGAACTGCCTTTATTCAGGCGAAAAGCAAAGAGCAACACAGTTTTATTCGGATCAAAGGCCTTGTCACGCGCCCCATCCTTATCAGTGGCTGGCGACTGACGACAAACACGTTGTGACAGACACAATGATAGTTTTACCCCGCAAGGGGTGCTTAAGGTAATACAAATTAAATGGAATGATATGGCCCAAAGGTGTGATTGCGGCGTGGTTTGTTTTCTTCTTGCACAGGTGGGAGGGTATTATAGAAGTCTTGTGAAAAACCTCGTGATTTTGATTGGGATAGTGTGTTAACAGTTGACACGAATGCAAAGTGGATCCGATCAAGTGTATTCCAACTTTCCAAGTAGTCAATTTTTTGAAGTAAACCCTACTTTTAGGAATTGAACAACCTGTATATAATAACATATTAAATTCAGGGCAACGGGTGTTGCGTAGCTGCATTTTGTGTCATTCAAAACAGTTTCGGTCAGTAACGCCCCTCTGGCTCTCTTGTCGTTATCGCAAGCGAACATCGCGCGAACAACACAAAACAGGCAGTCAGGGTAATGCATCCTTGTTGATACAAATCTTAACCACATAATCACTCAAATGCGCATGCAAATAACGCATAACATATCAACTATTAAAGCTCAAGGATACGTAGGCGAATATCAAGTGCGTTCCAGGAAAATAAGCTTCAAAAGAATTGGTAGCTCATCTCATTGTACATGGGCTGTCCAGGTGAGCAACTGAACGAATCCGCGAAGCCGGGAAGCTGCGGCACAAACAGGTTGCACGACTTCGTTTCCAAAATACCCGGATCGGGGGTTCGGCAATTCACAAAGCATGACACGATGTAGAAAAGTTGATTGGCAGGAACGCCCAGGGAATACCCTTGAGTGAATCCCGCCTTCTGTAGGGCTCTGTAGGCCACTCTCATGCCGACAGACTTGTAGGCCACGAAGATGATCTCTTCAGGTCGTAAGTTCACTTCGTCGAGCTGTTCGGTCACTTTCATGGCGTAGTTGTTGAACCTGCTGTAAAGCGAAGCTGGAAGTTCGGACTGTTTCATCTGCGTCATGTTACGCTTGTGAAAGTTTCCATCTATCCAGTACACGTACGCAATGAGTTGTATTATAAGGCGCCCCACGTGAGCACCGAAGGTTGCCATTTTCACCTGAAGCGGGTCGGACGCTGAAAAAAGAGGCGGAACTATTATGTGCAACAACGCAGGGATCTCGCGGGCGACCAGCAACCTGTACAGTTCCACGGATGCTATACCCGGCATGTGCACGATACGCTGCTTGGGCTGTTTTATGGAAGTCTTGAAAGCGTTGGCGTTGGACTTTGCGACCAAGAGGTACATCGTAAAAAAGGTGCCCTGCAGATTCGGTATGAAATAATAAGCCTTGTCGATGTTCTCCCACGGTATGCTCAAGTTGTACGCGTTGATTGAGAGGGATGACAACAGGCTTTCAACATAAGTCGCGGCCGAAGGGCTAACGGGACGGATGAACTCGATGACGTAGTCCTTGATCTCGTCGAACACTTCGAAAATTTCTTGCGGTTTACTGACGTAGTCGATGTCACTCTTCCATAGGGCCAGGGGCATGAGTCCCATAATCGCTTCGATGCAACGAAAATTGACGAACTTTTGAGAATTGTACGGCACGTTCATGTCGTCCATTAAACTGTCCGTGAGGTAGGTCGAAGTGAAAGGTGACAGGTACCAAACCAGGTAGGCACCGATGTAAAGTTTAAAGGTCGAAACGGCATCGGAATTCTTGAGATAATTCTTGTCAAACTTTCTCCACATGAATGGTTGAAAAATGACGATCTCATCGCTGGGCCACATCTGTGAACTGTCCGGCAAGTGACGGTTCAGAGCGATGCGCATGTCGGCATCCGACAAGTTCATATACTTGGGCTCGTACACGCTTACGTGCAGGCCTAAATCCATTTTGATGTTCTCGTGGATGGCGAATACGTCGGATATCATACGCTCGTACGACCGTCCTTTTCCACCAATCGTCTCCGCGCACCGTCGAATATAGCGGTAGCTGTTTTTGCTCTTACTTAACACCTCCAGATGGGTTATCCACTGCTGGAATTTAGCATCGAGCGTGAAGTAGAGAACATTAGCATCGGCGTTCACTGGATGCCTGCCTATAAAGAAGGACCAGATGGCTGATACGCTGTAGTCCAGAGACGCACCCACCATGGTGTCAATGGCATCAAGACGTGACGCGACAGATCTGTCCGGCCAATTGAGGTTGACGCTGCGCAAGAAAGAGCGGAGGTCATCCTCCTGGTCTGTTTGTCCTCCACACTTTAACAGGAAACGTGCTGCCTTCGCGCGGGAGTCACGTTGTTTGTCGCCAAGCCTGACGCCGGATTTGAGAATCAGAGTCTTGAGAACAGTGTCGGAGATGTAGCTCTCGTACTTGTCAACGGGCGTCGAGAAACTTTTTGCTGCCGTGGGCCACCCACCGCAGACGTAGTCGTAGAAGTTGTAGCAGGGATCCGCTGATAGGTTGATGGAAATCCGTAGGTCGCGCTTCAAGGACAGACAGGAGGGTCCATCGCAATCGTGGAGACGACGCCAGACGACGTACGGGACGCAGACATATGTGAGTGTCACAGCTACTGTCAAGAAGAGCACGAAAATCACGTACCATAAAGGTAGTCTGCGTGGTGCCTCTTCTGAATCGGATCTTCTGGTGGGGGAAGTGCTCACGGGGGAAGTGCTTACGGGGGAACCATCGTCTACCATGTTGAAGGGCTACGAGAATGCAACTGTCGCGGATCGGAGCTCGGGCAGTATTCTTCATAACATCTACTGCACCTGCTCCTCGTTGCACGGGGCACTATATATGTCATCTTTTTCTATTCATTTCGTAAGCGTCGAAAGATAAACGGTCATACACTTCTATAAAAATAGATCTCGCCCAACAAAGAGTGATGATAGGGTCGTAGAAGGTACCATGAGGTGCCACAGAGGTATGATCGAAACCGCCTTAGATATACATCAACGGAGTGGCTAGTGCGCAGAATTTAACGCACTGCAAATTGAGGTCAGTTATGGAATACGATACATATTACTGCAACGTTTTTGCAATGAAACTCTATGCGTTCCTTGATGATAGTAGCATGACCACGGTGCCTTCACCGTAGTACTCACATCTTCCATTTCCTCCTTTCCATTTCTTTGTATTTTTATTGAAACAAAAGGATACGTTTGACTAAGTGGACTAGGCTCCCGACCTGGCACACGTCAGCTTTCCTGTGAACTTCTGCACGTCTCGATGTTCTATGCAGTCGATAAAATCTGCGCAGCATTAAAACGTGGTGAATTTTGTACGAAGAGATCATTGCTTCAAGTCTACAGCAATCAGTGAAGCAATACGATCTCCCGCAGGAATATGCTGGAGTACAAGGGTTGCCGTATGTTACAAGGGCACACAACTCGTACATACAGTTGATGTAGCCAGACCCTTACGGCATGCTTCTTGCCCTCATCAAGCATTCAAGCTAATGGCATCTTCAATAAAACCCACCGTGGCCACGTAGCAGGCCTTGTGGCGCAAGAAGGGTGCTAAAGACGTGGCAACGGATGCGCACATTAACCGAAACTGAACAATAACAAAGGGGTCGTTCATCGTGTTTAGTCGTTTGTGAGACCCAGATAACGTGCATGCACGAATAATAAACCATGTCAATACGAGCATTTGTACAGTTACTGTTAGTGCGCCCTCGAGGATGCGAACAAGCCCGGGACTCCAAACCACGATGAACCTACATAAGGCTCCAGTCACTCGAAGCAAGTGATCTCTCTGATCGCTAGAAGGGCGGTGTCGTTGGTGGGGGTAAACGTTCGTAGATAGGACCTTGTTCACGATAAAGACTCCGAAAACATTATGCGCCAAGCACGCAGTTTCTTCGAAGTTGGTAAAAGTTATGGCTTATACGGTAACTCTAGTAAAAGTCATATTGCTGTGTAGACTTTGTTTTGTCGTATAGTTTTCGAGGAGTGCTTCCGATCAACTAAAAATACGGCATGTCCATCAGATTTAAATTGTTCAATATAGTTCTGTTGCTTTTCAATGCACTTGTTATGCAGCACTTACAATGCAGCCTGTATATGGCCTCTGAAAAAAAAAAGAATTTATTTCGTCACTCAGACATATACATGTTGTTCCGTGGTAAATGGGCAATCCGTCTTGCCCACGTCAAACAGAGGAAGCAATATGCAGGATGCGCCAATACTTCAAAACCCAGTCTGCGAAGCGTTTGAACAGTGCGGACGGCAGTATCTAGGCGTACGTTGTCTCGCACCAACCAAACAACTTTCGACAACACATTCTACACATTCTACAACGTATTCTACTCACTGCTGAGCCCTTCTCCAAATAATGGTCCAATACTGCCCCTTGAGAGTCCCAAAGTACTGCGAATATCACATTTTTCTGCGCAGGATTCATGCAGTTTTGAAGTTCTTCCTGGTCGTTTATTCGGAATGTCTGAATTCCACATTCTCGCGTTTGTTTCCCGGTTCAAAGTGATCACGTTTCATCTCTAGCGAGAAAAAGACTCAGTTTCGTAAGCGCAGCGGTGCGGTAAGCGTATAGCAGGTGGCTGTATGCCTTCCCCAACACCACCTCGTCCATTACGGACACTGCCAGACACGAGGATACTAGACTCAGAGACGAGCACGACATGTATATCACGTGTCCATTCGGCAAACACCATCTCACCGTTTTACGACTCAAAGACCGTAAAGCATCAGGTAACTTCGCCAATAATTCTGGCGGTTACCGTGGTGCAGGCAGCATCCCAGTGAAGACTATTGAAGGATATGCTCGCATGTTTCCTGTTGTGGGTAGTCCTCTTGGACTACGCACCCAACATGTACATGTCTGAGTGCGGACCTGGGACCTGAGTAGTCCTCTTGGACTACCCAGGTCCCAGATCTAGAGGGTTAGTACGCCTCTCCCTCTCCTGTGCCACCATCATCTCTCCCCCCTATTTCACCCTCCCCTGGGTGCATCGAGCCGCCACTTCAGAGCAGGCTGACCACACTTTCCCCCTACATCACCCCCACCCCTAGAAGGAGCCTCACTGGATTGCTGTTTTTTTTTTTTTCTTCTGTCAGAGGTCCGATGTTAACTACTCAATAGCCACGAGCAAGATGAGCGAACGAGTATTGCACGAACCGAGAGCATTATACTTCGCGCATTCACAATGTGCCATATATGTTACGTTTATATGATTTACTTTTTTTTTTTAAATACGTGTTTGTGCAGCGAAGCAAAGCGAAATATGCGAAGCCAAACATGGCTGTATGCGAAGCTTCCGCAGGCAGGAAAAACAGAAGAAATGGAAAGGAGAAAGAATGGGAAAGAGAGAGAGAACAAAAATATATGCAGATCCAGAGTACTATCGGGACGTTATATGTATTGTGTCTTAATTAAAGTAGAAGCACGATATGCTGAAGTCTCGTTCTTCCAGTGAACCATCAATCTCTGCGGCTGTCATTCCCTGCCTGTCCAGTTTTGACGCGAGCGCTCCGTTTTAACCGTCTGACTGCCAAGTCGTTGCACTTGCTCCGTAAACCTGCTGCAAAGTCCCGCCATTAAACCCATCGCGCAAGTGTGCTCACGTATGACAGCGGACAAATTTTACGGCTGTCACTAACGACAGTCTAAAAACAGATGGAGAGCACAACGCGGCGAGCTATTTTCAGTTCGGGCTACAGTCGTGCATAATCTTTCGAAGCCGACGCAATTTTAGTCGTGACGTTACCACTCCAACTGCTGGCCGACTCGACGGCGAGCAGCTCCACTTTCTTCAGCGCCACCACCGACGAAGTGCTTCCTGGAAGTAATTCGCTGAAAATGACTGGAGTTGTTGCCGGCGCAAGTATCCGTGTAACAATATACGCACGAAGCAACGTGAATGGGTAGACAGATGTGGAAAGATAGCTATAAAGCGATGATATGTTTTTAATAGTTTTTACAAATTAATATTATTTTTTGAGTTAATAAAATAAGTACACACTTTGGAAGGCGTTCGAGGCCTGGGGTGGCACAACACTCTTTGGAACAAGCACCTGCTTGGCGGTTAAAGGGGTTATGACACTTAGAAAGATGCGGTTCATTACATCACGCAAACATTGTACCGCACATTATAGAGTATAGAACAAAAAAGTAATTTTTCTTCGTGTCGTACATGGCAAGACATAAATCCTTTACCATTCGTGCTCGTCAAGGTCTGACATCAGAGCTCCGGTCATTCCAAATGTAAGTGTGTGTCGCACGCAAGCACGTGACCAATCCTCTCTCGCGCTTTCCTAGGCGTCCGTCACGGCGTCCAGGGCCGACTTCTAAGAGAACTGTTCAGACATATGTCGGCACAGTTCCCTTAGAAGTCGACCCAGGGCGCATTATCCCCAGGGTGTCAGTCGTGACGTTGCCCACCTCCGTGAAGCCGGCAACAGCGAGTCCTTTCACCGTCATATGCACCACGACACACCGGCGGAGACGCCTGGTGTGACGTCAGAGACGTACGGCATATTCGCGGTGCTCGTTTTCTACGCGTTCATTACCCCATTTGCTGTAAAAGTTGGAATGCAGGTTCACATCGTGCAATTAATTGTATTTCACATTTATCCGGAATAACTTGAAACGAAGTGTCGCAACCCATACAAGATGTTCTCGTGTATTTGAAATCACAACGTTGGGTTCCTTGAGTTGATAACCCGTTCACAATGCCCTGTTTATAACTAGGCCTGTCCTGATACCGATAGTGATATTTTTATTTCATTACCAATTTGAAAACATTGCGAACCAGTTTCCGTGGAATAATAACTATTACACTGTACCAACTGTCTAACTAACACTGTATAACTTGAACATAGAAGTAAAATGCAAGCGGGCTGGTGTATACTTGACATTGGCAACGTGTCCTTGAGCTTAGGGAGGGACAAAAGAGAAAACGCAAAAACGAACAGCACAATTGCGCTGTTCTGTGTTTTGTCCTTCCCACAAGCTCAGGGACATGTTGCCCACTGTATGTAACTTCTACAGTGTATACTTATTTTTGCACTTGTTTGTACTCTTTTTCTAGCCATCAGGAAGGCTTCCATGAAATGAAATGAAATCCACTCCAGACCACGTTCTTTTTTCCAGCACGCATTCTTCACTGTGACAATCTCGGTGCTGCCGCCCTCATACCGAATACACGAGCATTCGCAACAGCCAGGCGCGACGCGATGTGTAACTCGAAAGAAGTTTCATGCGTGACCACCCTACATGGCGTGACCCATCCGTAAAGTAAAAGGGAGCCGACCTGTACGAGAGGATGGGGTTGTCTTTCAGTGCCTCCATCAGATGACTGTTTTTCTTTCCGTGCCTCTATACGCTCTACCACACGCATTCCCCTCAAATGAGTAAATGCAAAGCGCAATTTCCTGCTCGGTTTAGTGGATCGGGCCGCCTGCACACGGACTGATGATTTCCCAGGAGTTTCGATTTCCTTCTCCTTCCTTTACAGCAGCAGCAGAAGAAAGTGCCGTGACCCAATCGTACCAATTGCCTCCCACGATGTTCTTGACGTGGCACCTTTAGCAGTGCATTCACTGAATGACCCTTTCGACGACAGTGTAAGGATCTGAGCCGTGACGGCTATCTCGAAGGCAACGCGAAAAGATGGTCATAGTTTCGGTTGTTGTAATATTCTTACCTGATCCGCTGGGTCTGCATGTTAACCACTCCTTCCCCCTGCATTTTCATTGAAGTTATCGATTAATTAATTATTGCAGATTTGCGCTTTGTTGCTGCGACAAGCTGCAGTTTTTGGTTTTGACATGCGGCAGGTTAGTACTACTCACGAAATCACTTTTATAGCGTATTAATTTGTCTCATGACGCGTTCTGCCGGGTTAATGACTCGCGGAATTCAATGCTGATTAACTACGCCAGCCCACTTTACGCTACATTTATTGAGACAGAAAATTTTACGTTAGGTCTGTTCAGATTACAGGCGCACTGACGCTGGTGCCCTACAAGTTTCCAATCGATACTAATAATAATTCGTGGTTTTACGTCGCGAGACAACTACGATCATGCGACGCCAAAGTGGTCGGTCTGCGGGTTAACTTTGCCCGCCTGGGGGTTCATTAACGTGCCACGAATTCTTAACACACTACCCACCGTGTTTAACGTCCGTGGGGGAAGACGGCGCGTCAAAGCAACTAGTACCCTGCCTAACTGAACTAAGGCCTCGCGCGCGGCAGTCATTCTTTCGCAGAAGTTCATTTTATTCGTCGCAGAACATGCCGCAGAGGATGAAAAAAAGAAAAGAAAATTGAGGTCACCTAGGTGCCCTTTTAAAGAAATAATTTGACAGCTAATAAGTCTCGTATAATTACATTGCGGGAGCGAGCATTGTGGGAGATTTGAGGGATAGCGCCCGCCCATTCGTTCAGCCGATATAGTTGCACTGGCTGACGCTGGTTTCCAACGTGCTTTGCTACGGCACCTGCTCACGTGGCCGAGTGGTTAACGTGCTGACCATGTCACGTCGAGACTGGGAGGTACCCCGGTTCGAAAACCCGGTGCCGGCTGTGCTGTCTGTGTTTTTCCTGGGTTTTCCTCAGACGCTGTCAGACATATGTCGGCACGGTTCCCTTAGAAGTCGGCCCACGACGCACGTTCCCCCCAGAGCGTTAGTCGTGACGTTGTCCACCTCGGTGAGGGCGACAAGGGCGAGATCTTTCACAAGCAGCATCACGTTTACTACAGCCGTCTTATAGAAGAAGAAAGTCAGTGGGCGACCGTGCCGAAATGCGCAAACAACACGTTGCGTAGCAACGTTTTAAACTTCGCAACTTCGCACGTGCACTGTCACGCGGAGAAGCAGACGACTCTGCTCTCTGCTCCCTCAAGATACCCACAGTGCCTTGCGCAGCTCACTTGAGGGCGCGCGCGACTTCGTCAAATCGTCTATTGGTTTCGCTGGCGCAGAGCGCTCCGTGTCTTTCTTTCCTTTTAATTTTGGTGTATGTTTGTTGTACCTTGCATACACCCGTCTGCGTGGTCTTTCGTTTTTTCTTTCTTTCTTTTTTCATTTCTCAGGAAAACGTGTTGTACCACGGAAGAAGATGGCAAGAGTCTTCGTGAGGGGGACTAAGCACAGAAAACAGAGTTGGCTCATCCCGGTCACCCATAAGAATACGAGGGGCTTCGTCGTGTACGGCAGTCTTCATATCAGTGCAAAGCAGACTTTCGCAAGAAGTTCACAATGCCCAACTACCGAGGCTAATGAAATTCTTCCGAAGCAAGTTCGAAAAATTGAGTGGAAGTTCCGTAAGCAAAACCCACCGAGTAAACTGCGTGGGCTTTCGGGCGGCACGAATGACTAGCGCTGCTCCGCAATATGGATTCTATGCCACAATGGCACGCGGTGCTTGTCGAAAAAGTGTGGGGTCTAGGAAACGATATATCCGGCAGCAGGAAGCTCGAGAATTGCACTTCAATCGTGGAGAACACGACAAAGAAATAGTTGGATTAGTTTAGTGAACGACAAAATGAAATGGAGCGTGTGGCGCTCATGAAGAATGCTGGCTACTCCTGTTCTCGCATAATTGGTAGAGGTAGAAATAACCGAAAAAAAGGGGAAAAAGGAACTGTGGGTAAGGCGACATCAGAAATCTCATTCATGGTAACATATGGCTGTTGATGGATGCTGATGATACCTTCAGCACGACGACGTAGCTTTTGCCAATGGCATGATGGTTCATATCTTCAAAGCAAAGTAGGCTTAGAATTTAATTGTTACATTAGGAGACTTCGGTTTGAAATGATCTCAGTGCTCATGAACGACGAACCTACTAGTTGGAGGCTCAAAGAGCGTGACGTGTACGCCACAGCGTGCGACTCAGTCGGCAAAGCGCGTAATCGATGTTCGTGAGAGCTTCACACGAGAAACATGCGTGCGTTCTATGGTCCGTGAAACACACGAATTTACAAAAGCATAACATGTACAAAGTTATACCCTAAGCTTATTTCAATATATCGTTATTCCAGGGGTTAACCTATCTGCAGAACAACTACCCCGGCAAAAACGGTTTACGATTTGAGCGCTGACAACGCGTTCGTTGTATGATCAAGCTGTCTGGTCAGGGTGGTCTTGGGGACGAATACTGCGTGAAGTAATATCAGTGTAGTTGAAGACGTTGACAAAAAGCGCCGATGTTTTATGAGTCACAATAAAGTACTGCGATGCTGTTGAACCTTTTTTTATAAACTAGTTACAATACAGCAGTTTTATTTTTATTTTTTTCGTCCTATGGTTTCCAGGCACTTTGTTGGAGCTATTAGTCCGATCAGTGCACAAGTAATCGAAATGTGTTTACTCTGTCCATAATGAGGAAAGGAAAAACATTCCAAGACAATTTTGCCCAATTTCATCTAAAAGACACGCAACCAGGCCGCACACTGTGTCCACACTTACACGGATTGCTCTCGATATAAAGAAATCGAAGATGATACAACAGAACACATTTGAACCAGACTTGCACGCAATTTCTCGATGCGGCCGATCGAAGAAAATGAAAGAGAGAAACGTGAGGCAATGGAAACGACGTGATCGCTTAGCAACCTGCACAGCACAAACGCATTGCTCAATGTACATTCGATAGACTATACTCTCGAAAGACGCTTCGTTGTTGGCGCGAAAGAAGGTCGATAGAAAGGCCTGAGGGACACAACTGTCCAGGATAGATGTTACCCACTTAGCTCTGCGTTCATGCACCCTAGGGCTGTTTCTGTGCTGGGAAAGCTCTGGAACACATTAGTCGGTCGCCGTCTGTGGGTTTAGAGTTTAGGCGCCGACTGTAAAGTGCCTTTCATTTCACACTTTCTAATACCAACTTGAAGTGTATACTCCTATGGGTAACCATACGTCAGTAACCATAGATACGTTTTTCCTTTTGCAATTGAGGTTTGCGGAATGTGGCAAGATAGTTTTAAGAGAATAATACTTCTGTCAGACGGGCACACATACGGCCTTTAAGGCGATGGCACTAAGAAAAAAGGCCGTAGCTGAAATATGGCCTGAAGCACCGGGAGGCTGCAAGACGGTATCCGTGAAGGCGTTTTGCCGGTAATGTCTACACCGACAGACACATATCTGCGAACGTTGAATGAAATGTAGTTAAATCATATTTGTTCTCACTGTGAGAGCTCGGAAACAACGTTCGGTTCGCACTTAGCCAATTTGAATTTGTTTTGAAGCAATTTCGATGCTTCGTTGTGCGTGCACAGTTTTGGATGCAGACGATGCGGTGGTAGGAGTGCAGTGGTTCGAGGGTATCAGTACG
Organism: Ornithodoros turicata; assembly: GCF_037126465.1. Classification (NCBI taxonomy): domain Eukaryota; kingdom Metazoa; phylum Arthropoda; class Arachnida; order Ixodida; family Argasidae; genus Ornithodoros; species Ornithodoros turicata. The sequence continues at coordinate 131,084,986 of NC_088202.1, read as the reverse complement.
AACTGACGATATATAATGAGAAGCAAAGTGCAAATATTCACCAGAAAAACTCTATGCGTTGAACACTAAAAAAGTTCAAGAACACTACGTCTCGTAAAAACATTTTATTTCGAATTGAAGGAAATCTGCGCAATCTTGTGCATGGCGTTTGGTAACGAGACTTCGACAGTTTCTGAGGAACGCCGTAAACTGTCTTGCTGGAGCTCCGTTCTACTTACACCTCAGTTTTGTGGCCGTATGACTGATCGTCTGGCAATAATTTAATGTCCGTATGCACTTAAGACCGTAACCGTTAAGGCCGTAAGTGCGCCCGTCTGACAGGGGTATAACCCTGTTGCACGCTATACAACTCCGTATCACGAACGGCAGCGCCATCTGAGAGCAGACAGAACTACTACTTCGGATTTACCGATTCCATGACCAACAACCGTTGAGCACCGTGCCAGAATGATTTTTGCGCGGCATTTCACGTCGAATGTGTACGTCGTCGTCAAATATGAATCTCTTGCGGGATATGCCGCCCAATCCCGGAACATGTGGCCTCTCGATGTTGACGGCCGCCATTGCACTCGAAGAACGAGTAGGAAAAAGGAACTCCCTTACAAGCTATCGTGAGTCGTATGTCCGTAAAACACATCCCTCTTCGACTCAACACTATGCGCTCCGGTTGGCTGCTGGTGATAGCTTATCGGAAATCATATCTGGTTCCCTAAAACCCTAAATACCAGAGATGGAGATGTTAGTACTCGAAAAAAGTAACTCGTTATCACCTTTCTGTGACCTTTCTGTAATTCAATGTTGAGGTCACAATGGGCGGTGCAAAACATTTTATAACAGTTATCATGCACGAAAACTATATCAATATCTGATATGATTTTTTTATGCCGCGTTAGCGCCGCGAAGCAACTGTGGCTATAAGCGGCGTATATATGTGGACAGATGGAGAGAGGACAGCAGGAAGGAGTGGAGGACATGGAGGGGTTAGCATGCGTCCTGGGCCGACTTCAGGGAGAACTGTGGAGACATTCGACTGGAAAATCTTTGGAAAACTCAGGGAATACCTCAGACAGCACAGCCGGTGGCAGGATTCGAACCCACCACCTCCTGGTCTTCATCGCGACCTTGGCTGCCACCAACGGGCGGGCGGCTGATCCCACTCGGCCATGCCGCTGGTATGTCTAATATGACGAAAGAAGCCTACCTATATGTGGTGCTATATGAAAGCATTTGATTGATTGATTGATTGATAGGATCCTTGAACGGAACACAAAGCAGGCATCGAAAGTTTAGGTTCCTTGAGTTGTCCTCTAACCTCTGCGCACATGTCATAGAACCGCGCCAAGGTTTACTCCTTCTACGCAGCGGACTCTGTCATTATAAATGATTAGAGTCACCTGAGCCTCCTAATGCACAGCCAAAACAGAATTTAACGGTGACCGCGAAACAACAAGCCCAAGCAGCACAATGCACTGAAAGTTCGAGTGCATAGGGGTGGCCGAGCAGACCAAGGTTGTTTGTCTTCTTGTACAGCTCTGTGAAATGAAGCACTGCATTGATCAGACATCTGACAGCCACCCCTACGTACTTGAACGTTCAGTACATTGTGCTGCCTGGGAGGGAGCCAGGCGGGTCTTGCGCGTACGAACGGCGTTCACGTGCACGCATGGCTGTCGAGGAGGAGGAGGAGGAGGAGTGTCGTTGGGAGGAACCCGAGAGGTCTGCCTGCCTGATTAGGCGGCATGTTTCTCGGGAAGGGAAAGGTGGTGGAGAGGAGGAGAGGAAAGGGTGAAGTGGAAGACCGAGCGGAATCCGCTCGGGGGGAGGATAGCTGCGTCCATGGGCCGACTTCAGGGGAACTGTGCCGGCATACGCCTATTACACATCTGAGGGAAACCCAGGAAAAACCCCAGACGGCACAGCCGGCCCACGGATTCGAACCGCGGACTTCCCAGTCTCATCTCACTACGGAGCGGCGTTTGCAGACAAGAATCGAACAAAAGGAACTTGTAACTTTGAACCATGAGCAAGATTCTGGGATAAACCAGATTAGTTGAGCCGGAAGCCACCACGGGGCGTACCGAGTATGAACTTGGCCCCGTCCCTCTTCCCTCTGCACGTTCGTTCAGGTCGTCGTGCACACCCTTTCTGATATCATGAACTGATAGAGCCCTGCTGACAGAAGTCTTTTTGATCCTTCACCAGACATAACCTCTATCGCGTCCAGTTGCCCGATTTTCATGCAGCTATTTGAAGGGATACGGCCTCCTGAATTCGGCGTAAAAAGCTTCCCATGCAGTAAAAGTAACTGTATGAATACTTATATCTAGATACTATTTTGAGTCCCCTTAGTGAAATTTCTCATGCATTTTTGTGTAGGCACTTGTACTTGTAACTGAATTCCTTAGTAACTTTCACATTATTTTTCTGAGTACTACGACAATGACTAACAAAGCTATGATGAGTTGATACATTATATTTCATTGTCTGATTTGTGCTATCCAGTCGTCTCAGCTATCTAGTCTGTATCTATCCAGTCTGCTCTTGGGGCAAATACATTTTTGTATCTGGACGTGATGGACAAGCGCAGACACAGGCAGAGAAGATACACACATACAAGTGCTCATGCGTGGTGTCTCTCTTCATTTTGTCTACTCCAAGTGTAATGCTAAAAGTTTAGTGCTCCATACGTTTAGTGTAGTGTTCCAAGTTCCTTTTGTTAACTTAAGCTCCAAAAGCAACGAGTTACCGAAAAAAAGTAGCTTATACTTACAGTAACGAGTTACCTCCAACACTGCTAAATACTTCATCAGACTGAACACGCGTAATTGCGACCCTACAGGAAATATAGTGCCTCACCAAGTAATAGATCGCATCAAGTACACTCCTGAACGATATGAGTTGCATCATGCATGATCTATACAAACAGTAACGGTGCTTCAAAACAGAAACGCATACACGTGCATACAATTTCGCGCAGAGCACAAAGATAGAAAGCGAGGAACCTTCGTTGTGAGAGTGTTCTAAAAAAAAATCCCGGGCCTAGTGGGATATTCATTGCTTTGTCAGACAATGTGGACAGAAAAGTATAGTAATGGAAGCGCGCACGCAAGCCTGCTTTTATTCGACCTGGCAGGTCTCTAGTACGCCTCCCGGCGTAGATGTCGCTTGACATTTTGAACGACCGGCAGGGCGGCGCTGCCCTCGATACAACGGTAAACAGCGCATTCGTCCCATTAAACTGTCGTTATGCGGTACGCGACGTTGAATAGGGATGCGCCGTTGGCATGACGTCGAGGCCGTCGTATAGAACGTCGGTTAAAGGAGGGGCAGGTCGCAAGACAATAGATGCGTTGATATTTCTGCACGACTTAGGACGTCTGACATTAGCCAGTGAAACGTTGCAAGGTCGGTGACGATATTGTGGTAATGTTGCAAGGTTAAAGTATTTAGCGTAGTAGCCTACACCTTTTTGCAGAACCAGGATTCCTGGTATGAACACAGGTTAGGTGACGAAACAGAACAAGATTACACCACAATTTTGTAGTCGGATGCGAGGTACGACGTCATGTCTTTCGACGCTGCAAGGAAGACTGCGCTTCGCAGGCGCTCTCTGCCACGGAAGTGCGAACCTTCTAATTGTTCACAACAACGGAATGATGTCACGCAGGGAAGCCACACTCCACTGGTGAAACGAATGGCGAGGTGCAGTATCACCGGAACTAGTTCAGGTAGCGCGCAGGCCAATCGAACGGACCTTTAGTAGATAAAAAAAACAACAACAGTAATTATTTTATTTTAATGATGATGGTTGGGGATTTTCGTCGCCAGGGGCAATACTCCACCCCATTGCTGGCGGTAATGTGGTAAAATAGGATAATGAGTCTCCTCACAGTATAGGGACCGAAGTCCTACGGTGTCCAAAAACCTTGGAAGTGCTTTTAGGGCAGGGGCCGCAGGCCGCTTTTCAGAGCTGCTTTCAGACCCCATCGGATTGGAACCGGTTCAGCAGCTGCTAACAGATGAAGCCGCCGGATTGGGGAAGGTACCGCCATCGTCTGCCGCCGCGACCCCAAAGCAACGATGGTGGTCGTAGGGTGCTGCTGCCGCTGTTGTTGCTCCAAGGTATAGAAGCGGGAAAGGGAAAGGCGTTACCTTCCCCTATCGAGTGACTTTACTGGGAGACAGAGCCGTATATTAAAAGGGAGTCTGGCCATTGGGAGGAGTCACGAAAAGAGGCTCGACCTGTCAATCACAGTTTCGCTCCTCTGATTGGGCTGCTTTTTACCAAGGGAGTCGCCATGACACCTTACTGCCACCCAAAATGGCGACGAAAACAAACAGTGGTAAAGCGGAGATTTCACGACAAAAAATTTTCACGGACTACTCTGATTTTGCGCTGCAAATGTACATTTTCATATACGTTTCTTGGAAATCAGTTTCAACGTACGCTCATCCATCGATATCTAACCGAAAATAATACGTTTTGTCGCCGATGTTAGGCTTAGTGAACACTGCGATCACAGCGAAATCGTAACCAAAACGGCACTGTGCTGTACAATCTTATATTTAATTGATGGATTTCATGGATATAAACATTCCTGTCTCTTATATTCCAACTATTCATGTAGTTTGTTTGAAAATCATACCGACAACAGAATGTGTCCCAGCAGGTGGTTCTGCCGGCAGCAGTACAACGACGGAAGCAGACGACAATTCCCGACGTGCCTTACGCTCCCTAGGTGGCGCTCATCAAATTTGCGCTAACAATCCACTACTTTTGCAGATTGCGAGAGGTATCCATTTCAATCTCATCCAATCCACTTGCCACCCAAAATGGCGCTGCACGTGTTGGATAAGGGGGCAAATAGTGAGGATAGGCTGATTGATAGCGCTCCATATTTCAAGACTTCATTGGTCGGAAAGCTGAAAAAGTGGGTGGAGCTTCAGGTATAGGCATGACCCATTAATGGCCACACTCCCTTTTAATATACGGCTCTGCTCAGAGACTGCCATGCACGCTCCCTTCTGGTCACAAGTGAGGTATCGGGGAGCCGATCTTGCACAGACTTCGCGGAACAGTACGCGCTCGTGAATGATTGTCTCCACACTGCTGACACTAATATTACTCTGTGCTGCAATGTCCTGAACTGTTACTCGCCTCTTCCCGAGGATAGCTTGCTCAACGCCTGCGACGTTAACTGCCGTGACTGCAGTCGGACGAACGTGTTCATGTGGTTCATTCTGGGGTTCGGATCCCGGGATACCGAAAATCCCGGGGTTTCGGCATAATTTCATGTCCCGAAATATGGGGATTTAGTGAGGCCAAATCCCGGGATTTTGGGATAATAAATTTCCGCTTCCTTGACAACTAATACTAGGCTGTACGGAGTAACTTTTGGTTTCAGGTATCCCTTCACTGAAAAATATCATTTGCAATCCGAAACCGAACCACATGACAAAGATTTCAGATGCGGACTCATACGAACCGCGCAAGCTGTGGCCGGGAACAGCCCTCAAATAGCATGGAAACTCCTGCGAAATCAGAAGGAGCTTTCCGGTCCATAAGGCTACAGAAAATACAGCCAGATTCTCTCTCTCTCTTTGCTTTTGATCCTCACGAATATGTCTGAAAGTGAAAAGAGAAAATGCAGACACTCTTTTCAGAAAACTAGACTCGGCTGCTCTAGACGAAAACATGACTGTTACTGTGGAGCAATAAAATTGGAGAAATGCAAAGCCCACCATTCCATGTATTCTCACAAGTGACATTGCTCAGAATACTCTAGCGGAAGACACGAAAAACGTCATCGATTTTTCGTGCAGAGTAAGTACAAGTGCTGAAGGTCATGTCTTCCCTTGCAGAGCTCACGGCGACAAGTATCCTGGGGTGCGGCCACAAGATATTCCGTAGCAGACGTCCAGAACAGACGCATTCTATTCCAAAGTCGATATTCCACGGTATCGGCACCACAGTCTATATCTACAAGCTTCTTTAGCTCGGCTGGATGGCAGACACTTCGACGTTGTTAAGGTTCTGGGCCCTTGGACACCCGACCATCAGTTCCAGGCCATGCGGGCATTTGTGCGATTTTGCGCAGAGTCCAAGCTGGTAGACACAGTGTGTGGACAGTGTGTGTGAGTGACTGACTGACTGAGTGTCTTTGTCACTCATTGTTCTAATTGTAGTTACCCATTTTTGGTTTTCTAAATGATCTGGAGTAGCCGGCTCTCGTAATGAGTGCCTAAATTTAAAAAAAAAACTTTTTTTTCTCAAACTCAGCTCAACTCAATATTCCGGCACGGTGCGAGTGTTCAATAAACACGCGGCGAAACTTTTACCCGGCGAATATTTTGTGTGTGTGTGTGTTCTCTTCCACATGCGGATGAGAGGAAACACGCGCTGTATCGCAATTTGTGATAGGGTGGATGTGCAGGTGTTTACAGTAACCGTACGGCATCCTCGGGATAGGTGAAAAAAAAAATCCCTATCCCGTCCCGGGATCCAGATTTCGAAATGCCGAAATCCAGGGATTGTAAAAACGGCTCGGGATTCCGACCCTAAGTTCATTTTGTCACTATATCCCGTCCTTCGCCAAACTGTCCGCACCATTCGTGCACTCTTCCCCTCTACATCATTTGTTCCCCAAACTGTGCATGCAACCTCTGCAAAATCTCAGGTGGTTTGACTTTCTCTTTCACAAGGAACTGGATTATGCAACGCATTTCCACAGCTGCAGGCACACTGCGCGCTGCCATGATAGCTGTCGTTGCTGCACGTGCCACTAACCCAAGAAGGATGGCACTTCGTCCTCCTAAAGTTTTATTAAATTACATGAACTCACTGATTTTGCTTCGGCAAACGTCCATGTCAGTCTTGAACGACCCTTATATTCCTAACTATACGAATGCGCTTAGCTCAAAGTTAGCAGAATCTCGGTGAGACAGGGGAAGTCAAGTACGATCAGAAATGTAGCACAATACAAAAAGCAACACTGAAGCTTCCTTAGTTTAATATATACAAGCTTTCGCGTGGGGGACCACGCTTCATCAGGTACAAGGTGTGAAGTTCGCGTATACAAGTATACATATATATTTATATACTTGTATACGCGAACTTCACACCTTGTACCTGATGAAGTTCGCGTATACAAGTATACATATATATTTATATACTTGTATACGCGAACTTCACACCTTGTACCTGATGAAGCGTGGTCCCCCACGCGAAAGCTTGTATATATTAAACTAAGGAAGCTTCAGTGTTGCTTTTTGTATTGTGCCTCATGGAAGTTAGTGAAATTGCGGAAAATTGTCACATCAGTCTACCCGATTAACAAATAACTAAAAGCAATAACAACAAAAATCTGCTTCGCCGATATCTCACTTTTTTCTCTGTGTTCCACGACTTCCATGTTGTTGTGAAAAGTTGCTGTAGCGGAGAGAGAGCGGCCACCCATGTTTGTAGCGGAAATACTTTTTCCGTTACCTACTTTAAAATGTTTCGGGATCGCTACTTCGCTACTGAAAAAAGTAGCAAATACGGTACGGCAAAGCGCCGCTTTGTACAACACTGCCCAGAACTAGTGAGGCGTTTCATGCATGCTTTCGAAGCTTTCCGGTAAGCTTTCAATGCTAAGCAATGCTGTGCGTCAGAACCACTTGTGAACAGCCGCACAACGTGGAACAAACAACTGCGTAGACTTCGCGTGACTCGCTCATGTCCCACAGGTAGATACATGAACTCGATGTCCTCAGGTTTCGCACGAAAAGTAACTCACTGTCCCACGCATTCAGATAATGCACAATGTCCATGATAACGGTTCTGAAAGCCCCATGCAGCCCGATCGCGCTGTTTGAAGTGGTTGACATCACATTACTGATGAGCTTGGATTTTTGACAGATTCCTATGTCGGGTCATTTTCGTATATAGAGACCTTCTGTTGGTTGGCCGGTGAAGTGTTCTCGCGGAGCTATCTGCCGGTCGGTGTGGCGGCATGTTGCTCGGAGGAATGGCGCGTCCTGGGCTGGCTTCACAGGGAAACACCCAGACAGCGCTCCCGTTCTTCCTTTGTTCTAAAACTCGCTATCTCTATGCGGCATCGCTTCGAGCCAACGTTTTCCGCAATGTGCATGGATTCGTAGCAGTGTTGTACCCGTTACCAAAATGTAACGGGATTTCGATACTCGTTACTGAAGCAAGAATGTAACGAAATACCGATATCGATACACGTTTTTTTAAATGTGCCGCATTACTGCTACCGTTACTCATAAGAACTAACGCGATACTATATTTGCTATATACCTTTTGCCGAAATTAGAAATATTGTTTTTATAGGCATTGTAGCAATAACTATATTTCGATTATATTTTTTTTTTGTGTGTTCTACACGAACATGCTTGCTATAGCAGGCATTGTGTTTCCGTTGTGTACGCATATGGTAGTGTAGCCAGAACCCAACAGCTCCCCGTAGGGCCCGTTGTCGGGAATAATTCCCTCAACATTGTGCCTGTGGCCAATCAGAAACCGAATTAGCTCCCTGAACCATCCAATGAGGTGCATTCCCGTTTGGCTCGCGGCTTGGCCGTTCCCGCCTACCATCGACTTCTACTGGCTTTCGTGTTGACCGTTCAGTGATCCTAAAATAGCTGGAAAACAAGTCATGTATGTTCTGGCCAAAACAGACATTTATTGACGCATCACGTTTGGCTCAGACGCCTAAAACATGAATCTGATGTTCTGAGGCTTTCATCGTAAAACATGAATAAGCACAGTGCGTACAGCGCCCTAACTGTCGCGTTTGCTAACACACTGTGATCAATTTCAAGCTTGTAAAGCACACACACACACACACACAGTAGATTCCTAATAACGATTGTGATCAAGTTCAAACTACAGCGCGCGCACACTGTCTAAATCTAATAACGAACAAGTTTGGCCATATCATTTCGTTGCGTGCAATACGTCGACCAGTCTCAGCAAAGCAAAGTACGTACGCTGCAGGCTTATCTTTGTTGTCACTGTGTTCGAAATCAGACGGGTTCAACGTGGCTTCAACTGACGACAACATCCCAATATCTGATAGACTTGCCGATAACTGGGTCGAGAAACAGTACAACGCGCCCAGATACACATCAAAACACATGAGTTCCCACATATAGCGCTTTGCTACACCTGGAGACCTAGGTGGTAATGTCACATGACTACGGAGACAAACCTGGCATTAAGAACATCTAGTGTGTGACTCAGTACGATCAGGCTGCTTAGCTACGGGATACAGAGTATACTGCAAAAGCCTTGAGCTCGGTATGCGGTTAAGAACGCCCTGACGGAATTCATAAGAGCTTCGCATTGCCCTCAGTAAATGATTAAGGGTCATTCTCTTCGGCGGGCTATGGGAGTATCGGTATCGGTAACGTTACACAATCGCGTTAAGGCTATAGTTCCCACATATAGCGCTTTGCTACATAGCGCTAGAAAATTGCGCTATATTTTCCTCCTCGCAATGCTACGAACCGCTATAAAACCACTCTTGTCGAAACTGGCCTTTTTCTGGCGCTATATTGAGCGGTGAGTCTGCGCTAACCAATTGTGAGCGTCTTTCAGCCGTGACGTCGCGGAAGCTGGGGTTTGTTTTGCTTCCGATCACCCGAAGCAGCAAGGCGGGAAGGCGACGACGACGTGAAAATGGCCACGAGTTTCATCTGCCAATGCATGGGTGTTTAATTACTATAGTCTGGTATCGCGATCACAGCATCGAAAGTTTCATCCCCCTTCATGCTGCGGATACCCGACGCCGACAGTAAGCAATCACGGTAGCACCGGTGCATCACGTCGCAATGAGATATCCCGTGACCCCAGCAGGATAGCGATATGTGCTCGGTTGTATGTGAGAACGGCAGGCGGAAAAACAGCGCAAGATTTTGAGGGCTATTTTCTAGCGCTATAAAGCGAAGCGCTGTATGTGGGAACTCGCCTTTCGAACGGGAGTACTTTTTCCGCTACTAATTTAAAAATGCAGAGCGACTACTGCTTCGTTACCGAAGAAGGTAGTGATTACTGTAACGGCGTTATACGTACAATTCTGATTCCTAGCTACTGATAAAAGGAATGAGGCTATTGCGGGCGTGCATCTTTCTCCACAACTCCACTTACTGTTAGAAACCATGGTGCATTGATAAACCCTGTAATCGTTGCATACTACTGCAATCGCCTTAAGAGCCAGAGAGATCATTGCAACATAATGCATATGTATGGACAAGCATTCATGCGCACATTCATGCTGCAAGGCACTAGCATGTGCGCGTCCTTGTTTTGCAATACACTTGCTGCTACGAATGCTAATGGGAACGCTGCAGCAGAGAGAAAATATGGCATCAACAGATCAATATCCACGAACCTATACTCTCGACCTCCTTCGTACAGTGGTCAATGCCAGTCACGAACCGTACGCATCTATAAACCTAATCAACAGTAGCGGGTCTCGCACAGTAGACGACTCCCTGTTGCCCCGCGGGCAGTGCGATCTCATTTCAAAATCTCTGGCTAAATATAGTCGCACCCATCGATATCCTACGAGCTTGGCTTCTTGCAGTCTGACCTATTTTCATTTTATTTGTTTGTGCGCGGCTTTTATGCTTGTCTTTTGTGCTTGTCCAGTAGAGAAGTTGGATTGTGGTCGTGGTCTCTAGCAACCAGAAAGTCACGAGCGACGTGACTTGGATTCGAAACGAAGCCAGATATTGACATGGAAGTTCGGTCGGTGCGAATAATAATATGTGGCACGGGGAGCAAGAAGTGGGGCTTCTTTGAGAAGTATTGAATAAGAAGTTCAACTGAAGTATGCAACTGGGCCTTGTGAGGTTTCTGTTGTGTTTGTCTCCTTTTGTGTTTAATTGCCGTATCCACTACAACGTTCCTTGAGAAGGTATCGACTACATGCCGCGTGACTATATAGTCAATATCTATCCCGAGTCTATAGAGTCTATCTATAGACAGAGTATATCTATATAGTATATATAAAGTCCCGTCGAAGGCAGCGCTGACTGCCGAGACGTCGACCCCCGTCCCTAAGTGTTAATAAACTCCCCTTTGTGTTTTTCTGTAAGCTCTTTGTCTTCTTCTGATTTTTCCTATTTAGTCAATATCTATATAGATACCGCATTAATTGGGTTCCCCTCCCACGAGACGTCTACGACCCGAATATACCGATATGATTCTGCATAAAATGTATTTACTCCTTTATTTCTTTCCTTTTCGTCTCGTAGGCAGGCATCCGGAAAAGACAACGACAAGATTTTCCACCGCAGTGTTCTTTGGTTGTTGTAGCTGCACTCTTTACGGAAGACAGAGCTTTGCTTTTCTTGAATGGAAGTCATGGAACAAAGACGGAGAAGATTGTCCTTGCTTCATCTCAAAAATTGAAGGCCAGCCCCGTGACGTCATCGCTAGCGTTCTCGTTTCGGCTTTAGAGTGGTCTACATAGCTGTTTGAAGTGCTCTTTGGGAATGGACCATTTCCATGTACGTGTCGGCCCTTGCGTCGGAATGCAAAACCTCGTATTTTAACCCCAAATGAGCGGGGGGCACTTTTCGGACTGGCATGTAGCGTGGGAAAGCAGCGAGTGAAGATTGCAAAAAGAATGCGGAGAGAGTGAGAGCGTTGTCAAGTGCGGTCTCGAACGTCTGCGCAGCCTTGACTGATACCGATTATCTACCCCAGAACATGGCAGCAGTGGCTGACCATGCGCATAAGGTTACACGGAAAAGGTCCATTTCTAAATAGATGTGGGCGTAGCGTCTTACTATTATCGTTGTTGGTGTTGTTATTACTATTATTGGGCAAACCAGTCCATGTACTAGCGAACGTATCCCAGAACATCTGTGCTCGGTTAGGAACAAAAACGTTTCTTCAGAACTGGTCATGCATGTTGTTTCATGCACTGATTGTGTTCTCACGTTTCCAAAAACCGAATGCCTCTACGTAGTTAAAGTTAAGCTGTCCCGGTTCATTCTCGTAGCTTCTAGAATTGCTTCAGAGAGTCTTTGTGTAGGCCAACCCTCCGTTGTCCTTTCCCCCTCACTCTGTGACCTTCTTACCCCAATCTGATTTTGGTTTTGTAAATAAAGTGTTCATTTGGTGGTTGGTGATTCTCCTGTCTACTTCGTTTCCCTCATACTCAAGGTGATGCTTCCCACTTCAAGCTCGCTTGTGTACTTTTCCTTTCTTCTTAAAATTACACCCAACGTAACGCGTGCAAAGTTCCCCATTCGCGGGAACAAATTCTCGCTGTGGCAGGTTCTAGTGGTTTATGTCTAGTAATCGCTTGCAGCCACGGTAGATTGGATTCGTTATTTCAAGTTCCCGTAGCAATTACACTTGGTAGTACTTGACATAGTATTCGGAAACTAGCTGTTAATTCACGTAAAACATACCGTGCAATAGATAGAGTATATAGAAATATGAACCGGTAATAAAATTTTATTGGAAGAGCCTCCGCACGAGAGCCCGCGATATATCGAACAGAGTCTGTTCTCTTATGGGCGACCAGAAGACGAACCATCTCTGTTCGAAATATCGGCAGCTCTCGCCTTAACAATAAAGAGAGAGAGAGAGAGAGAGAGTAGATGGTTTCAAATGTGCCCATATTTGACGAATGGTAATCGTGGTTATTGATGCGGCAAGCACAGATAGGACTGACACAATATACGCGCATGTAAGGTCCGCGACCGCGCAAGTTGAAATAGGTGTACCTGCATCCGCGCAGATATTCAGTATATCCACACATCCACAGCAAATTGCATTTGTAGGAAATAACCTGCGTAACGAAACTGTTATCTTACAAATGTTCCTACGTCTTAGCGTACAATCCCTCTCAGGGACGTTATGTCATCTAGAGTTGCCCGATAACGCATTTAAAGGCTCAGCAATGCAACGGATGGCGCACCTGACAACTATCTTGGGATTCACTGCATGCTGCGAATTATGTCTCCCCATTAGGGGCGTCGGCAGAGGCAGTAATGCTCATTTGCGGATAAAACGCGGCTACCCGGGGGTACCGCAAACGCGAGCGGCTTTATCCGTATTGTATCACCGCGATTTCGAAACATTTGCATTTCTATCCGCAAATCAGGATTCCGTGCAGATATCTTAGCGTATCCGTGGATAGCACAGTACCCGCGTACACCTCTGGTTGGTGACTCCTTGCGTTATTAGGGCACCTCACTTACAGCTCAGATTTACCTGCTCCAAAGGCGACCCCAAACGGAGAAAAGTTGAGCACAAGCACAACACAGTGAAACGCAAACGAGTCATCTCCTGTAAATCGTGCTTTGCCTGCATAACTCGCCTGTACGAGGGGTGGGCCAACTTTTATCATCGACGTATTTATTCGGAATTGCTGCGAAATCTGTTTCCTTCCCTGCACTTTCACTTCATATCTTTCTCGTTCCTACCTGTCTACTTTGAGAGCTAATAGCCCTCCAACTTCTGCACCTTCATCAGTCAGTCTAACACCTACCCGCGGGCGAAAATATGCGCAGTCCCCTGATGTTGGCAAAGGCGTGGAGCACAAATTATGCAGGTACGGCTCCCACATGTGACATGCTCCAGCGCGCCCCAAGCTGAGTAGTGCAGCAAGAATTTGCGGTTGCCGAGTTATCCATCACAGGCTCGCCTTCAACTTGCGAGGCGAGCACAGGGTCATAATAATAGGTCAGCCGACGAAGCAGAAATGTAACTGAGGGATGTGATTTTGCTGCGGAGGCTTCCAAATGTGTCGAAGAATGATGACCTGCAAGGTATGTCGTTGACAGACCATCCCAGGAAAGACAGTTGATAAAAGTGGAAGCTCTAAATTGCTGGTTATGTCTGGAGGCGCTATGAAGGGCGGGAAATAGTCTGTATGCAATATTACGGAACAGAAAGGTGGTGAGTGCATCACAGTTTTAACTTCCTTATCCTCCCCACTCTCCATCTCAAAATAAAGTTGTTGTTGCTGTTATCTTCCTTATTGAGTACGAGGGCTTGCACGTGCCAGCAGGTGCGATGTGTGTGTGTGTGTGCGTCCCGACTTATTTGGGGGAATTCTGCTATCTGTCTTTTCAGGGTTTACGCACCACACAAACTCCATTGGTTGAAATCTCGCATCTTCTAGTTCTGTGTAGCCTCTTACCTTCCGGTACTTACCTGCTTCAGTGTACGCTGAAGCACAACTGCTTGCAACCAGAACAGCGTAGCAAACGGACTTCATCAAACAATTTCCGACGTGTATTCGTACGGAATACATGTTGAGAAAAGCCTTGACCCATCAACACTGCACTCTAAGAAAAAAAAGGAGTACTTTTCCTCCTTTTGGGGAGCAAATGCATTGCCCAGAAAATAGTCTCATTCGGGAGTAAATGCACGGGGGAAAATGAATGTCACAGAGTGGAGACTGCATTTCACGCTCTGTTTTAAGGGTCTCAGGAACAAAATTCGTGTGCATGTATGCAATACTTCGAATCAAACAGCCAACAGTGATATGTCGAGTGATATAAAATCTTACGACATACATAGGGCACAATTTGTGAAGAAAGAAGCGCTAACTGTTTCTTACTGTGTAGGAGTGGAAAATTGCTATGTTGGCTGAGTAATACAGACTTATGCCATCAAATTGACCAAGAGCACATATTTACATAGACTGTTGCATTCGGAAGACCATTTGCGAAGTTCAGTGACAATTTGCAGTCCTGGGGAGTCAATGTCGGGGTTAGGGGACCAAAATGGGGAGTAATTGCAGTCTAGGGGACTAGAAGCTGCAATTACTTCCCATTTTACTCCTTTTTTTCATAGAGTGTGCGTGCAACATCAAACCTGGTAGCCTTCGTCCAGTCTAGAGAAGTTCCCATGGCAGCTCAACGAGCAATGCTGTCAGGTCCGGTACTACACTGTAACACGGCACATTATGTATCCTTTGCTCTTCTTCCAACACTTCTTTTGTCCAGGAAGCAACGGCCCTCGGAGCTGGTGATCAATGCCATGAGACTGAACGCTGCCTTCGCTCCAGCATTTTTATACTACACTATAGAAGCGGAACTTACAACACGCTCAGAAGCAACCAACATCCATAATTATATCGCTCTTTTTCTTGGTTCGTTGAAAATATGCAGCTGAGGGACTGACCACATCTACAGAGATGATCCCACGCCTTGTGCTGTAGTGCTCTTACTTAACAATATGAGTCCTGCCGCGTTCTTTTAAACTAAACTAAAGCTTAGAACTAGCACGAAATCCTCTGGGGTGGGTGGCCGCACTAGTAAGGTATCCAACTTCGTCTCCCTTTCTGTATCTATCTAGCTACCTATAAAGGGGTCTGCGCGTACAGCATGGGAGTCATTGCGCCAATTCCTTCTCTCTCAACATACATATATCAAGTCCCAAGTACATATCTCAAGTCACGTCAAGTTATCGAGCAGATACACGCTCCCCAGCCTCTCGAGCAACGGTTTAATATATTGCAAACAGAAATGAATGTTATTTTTTCAATAAGTTCATACTGTCTCACCCCACGGCTATTTTGAGACGTCACGTGGTCCATGTTTTAGCGCTTTTCACTTTTTGGTTAAGTGGAATGCCGTCGAAATGAAACCAGTGCTGCTCTTTCGTGCCAACATTTCACCCTCTTTTATCTATTTCAAATTCTCCTTTTCTCACATGTCAACACTAGCAACCAGCAAGCTCACTGTCTAAACATCTGAACCATTTCCTCTCCTGTCGACTGGAAAACATCCTGTATGACCATGCGACTGTCCTGTGCAGGTAAGGACCCTCACATTCACCAACCGCGTAGAACGCAGAGACAAACTCTCTTTATAGCATCCACTGTTTTTTCTAGCGTTCCGCTCTGCTAACTGTCCCATTTATCCGGGGAAATTCTTCCAACGAGAGCTATCCGCCTCGCATATAGCTCGGAGCTGAAGCCCGGAAAGTCGAGTGTTTTCCCTTAGAAACCCTTTCTGGCACAAGGCAATTTAATGGGGGACACGCTTCCTGGTCTGCAGCCACAAAACAAACCTTACCCAATACCACGAGCGCGGAATTGCTACACTTAATCACAGAACAAAAGCAAACCTTGTTTGCAACCAGAAATGGACTCACGCGCCACGCACCCTATACTTCGAGGTTGTTTTTTAGTTTCGGATTCGTTCTTCTCGAGATGTTTCTTCTTTTGCGTTCCTCAAAATCGTTTCGGTTTCTTCAATAATTGCTGCGTTCTTTCACTTTTCGAGATCGTTTCGGAAGACCGCACGTCGATAAATTTTAAGTGTCAATTTCCTGTGTGCCGGCGTCGTTCATTTCCTGTGTGCCGGCCGCGTTATCTTCTTCTGTCAATTTCACGGTTCAGCTCTTGCTCTAACAGTTTAAAAGGGATGGGCGTGGGAGGTTAGGTGAGTTACTGGGTGTACCGTAGAAAGATTATGAAAAAAAAACGTGATTTATGAAAAAAAAACGTAAATATTACTGAGTTTTAGTATATCGTACGCTATCGCATTTGCTTTACGTAAGGGATAGCGTTGCGATAGCGAAGGGATAGCGTAAGCGATAAGGGTGGTTCTGCGCATGCGCAAAAAACAAACAGAGCTTCACGCATTGCGCAGAAACACCACGCTATCCCTTACGTACGCAAAAGTGACCGCGCCCGATATACTAAGACTCTGCTACTGTTGGAAGGTTTTAGTGGACCGCAGACGCTTCCCGACTTCGACCCCCTACCGGCACCAGCCAACCAGAGCGCAGAGAATCGAGTGTGGAAGGGTACGTCTTACGGACGTACGACTCACGGTAGCCTTGAAGCGGGATCGTTTTCCCAGACTCCTCGTTTCAGTGCAATGGCGGCTGTCAACAACAGGAGGCCACAGATTCCTGACATGAGCGGCATATCCCGCAAGAGATTCACGGTCGACGACGACATACTCGTTTTACGTGAAGAGCTGTCCGAAAATACTGTTTCAAAACATTGCGAAATGGTCGTCGCTCACGGGGTCGGTAGATCCGAATTTTTTTTTTTTTCGTTCCTTTTTTTTTTTCTTCTATAAGGCAACGCTGCAGTTCACGACACAAATTTGTAGCGGGTGAAGCTACACCACAACGTTCACTCTAGCCCATTCTCTTTTCCATTTTTCTTCCCTGCACGCTCACATTCACACACAGAAGAACAAAGCGAAGCTGCGATGTTCCCAGCGATGTTTGCCTTCGCCTTTCAAAACGGAGAGCCCCAAGCTCCTCTCTCTCTCCTCTCTCTCTCTGTGTGTGTGTGAAAACGTTTCACGCTCCGCAACCCCACGCTGCCTCTCGTTCTTCACAACATGTCAGTATGACCATTAAGAACGCATGAAAGCCTCATAGAAGTAAAACAATTACCACTTTTAACACACACTCTAATGAGGGGACGGGACCTCCTAATATTACTACTCGACGTCCAGAAGTTTCCGGAGTCCTGAAAGTTCTGAAAGAGAAAAGTTTTGAAAGTCACTGAGGCTGGCATCGAGGCACGATAAAGAAAAGAGCGTTTCTCCAGAAGTGATGCAAGGAAACATCCAGCAGACAAGCGTCATTGTCCACCTGCCCCACGCCAGCCAACAACCAACCACAACGCGCTAATGAACGCACGTAAAAAGGCAACCAGCGATGGGCGGGGACCGTCGTCTAATCCATCCAGGTTGTCGCTTGGCGTGAGCAGCGAGCAATCGCCGGGGTGCCACATTAGGAGCAATCACGCGACAGGGATTTGGCCGACACATCCACCACATCGACAGGCGTTCTGCTTCCCCGGGTAGGGAGACAAGGCAGCTTTTTCTTCGATTGGATTCCCTTTCTCTTGCTGCTTCGATATCTTTGCCGCAGACAAACTTTACGATTGGCTCTCTTTTGGAAAAGATGCGCTGAGAAAATGAGCAGCCTATAATAATATGTAGGGCACGTTCACGCAGACTCGCAGAGAGCGAGATACTTGCCTCGAAGGCTGTGTGTAAGGTATGCAGAAACGTATCGTCAATGATTCGGCCTTTCTTTCTTTCTTCTATTCTGTTTCTTCTCAGCTTTTTATTCGCGGGAGGATAAAAAGTACAACGTGTGAGATCGAAGGCAAAGCCGAGTTTTCAGGCGCCAGCACGGACGAAATAGAGCACGCAGCTGACTCCCAAGCAGAACAATGTAACTGGAAATGTGAGTTCATGGGAGTGGAGCGAGAGGCCGTATTCTTCCTCTCAACTATGCGGAATAGTAGCACGTCAGCGATAAGACACCTGCCAGCCATTCTCATGTACTGGAACTTACAGTACATTATGCTGCTCTTGCGAGTGCTAAGCGTGATAATGCCGATGGCACGATTCCTGTGCGGGCACCCGAACCAGCAACCCATTTTTTAGAACATAGAAAAGAAATGAAGTTTGACATGCATTTCATTCATAACGTAGAGAGGTAGAAATAGAGATGCGAAGCTCCGGAAAAAACACGGAAATTTTTGGGGGAAAACAGTTTTCTTCGGTTTTTTCCTCGTCTCCGGAAAAATTGCCCAAGATTTCCACGCGAAAAAAACTAAAAAATGTTAAATTTCGTGCCTTCGATGCGCTCCAATCCGCCAACAGTGCCTTGGGTGCCTCTAACCCTCCAACAACCACCAACTTAGAGCTCCGTCTGGCTACTCAGAGTGATCGCCGTCGCGTTCACATAATGTCGGAGTCCTGGTCGGAGTGGACGGGTTGTTCCAATTATCTATCGCTGAGTAGACAGCAGTCTCATGGGATGCTCTGCTCTGCATTTATGCCTAAAGGGTGAACACTACTAAAGTTAGTAGCTCATTGTATGCCGTGGCTTGGCCGGCAATGCTTCGACTCAGCAGTAACCGCGTTTGTTTCCATTTTTCAAAAAATAAATAAATAAATAAATAACGAAGAAAAACTGTTTTTTTTTTTCGAGCGATTCGAAATTTCCGGAAATTTTGCATCTCTAGCTAGGGAGAAGGTCATCGGCTCAGGCTTGATTTGCACTACAGGTAACTTTCCTTCGTGTTCACTAGATACCGCTGCCTCGTACAGTGTGTGTGGTGTGTGTATGTGCGCGTGTATGTGTGCGTGTATGTGTGCGTGTATGTGTGCGTGTATGTGTGCGTGTGCGCGTGTGTGTGTGTTTACAAGAAGAAATGTAGGCGAGAATGTGATGGGCGAGAGTGGGCGTGTACCGTCATTTGAGTGGGGTCCCTCAGTGAATCGTCAGAAAGCAGATGTCAGCGTATAGCGTAATTGGTCCCCGCACTCGACCAACAATCGAGAGATGCGGGGTCCGAGTCCCGCCACTGTCTGGCTGTTTCGACGACTGCCATATTTCTATTGTTCTAAACTTATCGCATACGTGTTGCGTATGTTTGCTGCCTTTGTTTAAGGTACAAAACAAAGGTTGGTGTTGAAGTGTAGCTGTATGAGGAAGGACCGTTAGGCTAGTACGCGAACCTGCTCAATTAACGAAAAAGGAACAGGTAGTGGCAGGTACAGGCCCCGCCAAAAGTTTACGGAACACCAGAGCGACGTATTTCTTGATCGGGGCGGCACCCTATTGGCATTGAACGGGAGTGCGCGCACTTAGTGAGAGGCGCCTGGAATACTCAGTCACCTGTCTAAGTTTATCTGCTCCCGTTCGCTGCAAGGATGTCGCTCCAATGAAAATATACGCTGCTCCGGTGTTCCGTAAACCTTTGTCTAGATCTGTACTCGCACGTACAGTTACGTACTCATCCAGGAGCGGCTTCCTGGCAGCGCGTGTGCACCGTAGCATCGTAGTCCAGCGCGTTCTTTTGCAACTACTACTACAGCCGACCCGCGTTTATCCGGGCGCCCTCGCTTCCTGTGAAAATGTCCGGATTCCGGGGGAACCGGATAAGTGGAACACGAAAATCCAGAGTGATCCTAAAAGGACATTCACCATTGACACATCTTTATTGACCATCACACAGAAAACTATCCATTGTCATCTGTTTCCTTCTAATACACTCATTCAGTTCTTGCAAACCTTTGCTAATGGTATTAACTTGCGAAATATTGTTTTGTTGCCTGGTAAATACTAGCGCTGTTCTCAGTGCCGCCCGCGGAGTTTCTACCGGCACAGCTGGTGCCCCCCCACTTTCATCATCAGATTCTTCTTGAACACAATCGGAAGCGACGACGCCGACGATGTCGTCATCTGTGATTGCAGCGCAGGGGTCCTCGTTGCGGACCTTCTCAGTCTGAAATGACCAGACTGCTCAGTGGATTGCTTTTGTGTAACGTGCAAAGTCGGAAAGGGAGAAGATTCTTCATAGCAACACCCTCTTTGTGTCAGTAAAAAGGAGGCCACGACCAGGGCCTTCGACCTCCCTTGACTAGGTGTGGGCCAAGTGTCCTTCCTGGACAATGACCGGAAAACTGAAGCCGATTGTTGGGTAGTAGTCACTTCTGTTCCCTGGAATTCTACTCCGAGTCCGGAAGCTGAAGTCCGGATAAACGAGGGCGAAATACATGGGGAGAAATCTTTCCCCATGCTTTTTTGTCCAGATAGCGCAGGATCCGGATAAACGAAGTCCGGATAAACGCGGGTCGACTGTATAAACTTCTCGCGCTTGTACAAAATATATCCGAAATTTGAAGAATACTAACAACTTCTTGTCGCACAGGTGTACTCACCATCACGTACTAGGACATCTTAAAGGATGAATGAAAAATACCAAACGTACCGAAACCTTTTAACATGAAAGATGAAAGTCACTGAAAAGGTTAACCAGCTGTAGGGATCGAACCCACATCTTTGAGGCTTTGTTTGTATCTCTGTTTATCTTTGTTCTATGTTGCTCCAGCCTCAGAACATCAATTTATCTCCTTTTAACATGTCGTGCCTGACATGTCATTCCGGTCACTGTGTAGTTACATGAGCGACATCTCCACAGCATATTCCAGTGAAAGAAAAGGCAGGACCCTGCTAAAGGTGCGAGCAGAAGTTCCGCCATGTGTGATATTGACCATTGCACGGTGTCAGAATATTGGCAGTGGCGTACGGCCACCCCCACTTAGATAAAGGTTTGAAGCCATGGCTGGCAGTATACGCGTATACACCGTTTTCCAGCCAGCCTCCCCCCCCCCCCCCAGCGCTTTCGCACCCAGCACATTCCAGCAAGGAGGAAAGCGATACCATGGAGGAAGCATACGTCCCGTGAGTTTTCCTTCTCTCTGGCATGTGCGGTAAACAGCCTTCAACGTGCTTCCCCAGCTAGACGGCGCTGCGGTTCAAATAATGGCGACGTCCACGGGAACGTCCACGTTTACAGTGTTCGGCGAGGAGAATATAGCAGGCGACTGCGTCTGCGACTTTTCTTGTCATCTGCTACGAAACAGTTTGTGGCTGCGCTGTGGGATATTCCTCACGGTTAGCAGTGCACGAAAAGTCATGACTTTCAGTGCTCGCGCTTACCTGGTAGCAGAAAACTGTGACGTCTTTCGCATCTTCCGCTGGAGTATTGTAGAGAATGTCGCTGCTATGAATACACGCTCATGCTCTCTACGACCATGCTAGCCTATACTGATGTCCATCGGCGGGGAGCTAAATCTAAAATGCGATACCTCTTACCTCCGCCTATGACTCAAGGGTGCCAACGTGGACACATCGCAAGTCCAGGGGGACGCCTTAAAGGCTACGAAACGTCTTAGATGTCAACGAGCGGGAAAAAACTACCCTTCTTATAGACCGTTTTATGTACGGCGTACATCGAAGATAAGGAGCTGTGGGGTCTACTTCCCTGATGAAGCCGAGTAAATGCCATTCAAGCCATTTTTTGAAACCCGAGGAGACAGCGGTAGGAAATCGATAGACATGATTAACGCGGCCGCCTTAAAAGTTCCAACTCTGCCATAAATGCTAAGCTTGGGCGTGGCGCCGCGGGTCGACTGTCGCGACATATTATGGGCTTTTCTTTTCATCCTGGTCCCGTACGCGCTGCGTCAAGTGCGGAATGAGGTACATGTACACGATACATAACATTACGGAGATGAATAATTATACACAAAATGCTCTGGAGCAGCTCGCTGCACCGAGCGGCTAACATCTCCACTTTCCTCTCTCTTTCCCAACAACGGTGCTATAGGTATGCTGGATATGCTATTTAAACTAACAGTGAGCGCAACAAAAAACAGGGAACAGACTGAAACAGGGAAAGAAAAATAGCAAACACAAACGTCCTCATCCTGTTCGCGTCTGTTCTCTGCTGCGTTCGGTGCTAGTTCAAATATGCCTCTCCAACACACCCAAATGTATCCTGTTATTAAACGAGCTATCTCGGCGCTCGCCGATCTAAGAATTTCAACCTTTTATTTCAACCTTGATGGTTAAAACACCGTATGGGCCATTTGATTAACACGACCAAATCCACGTACGTAGTATGCGTTTTACTCTGTGTGCTATGTGCCCGATTCCGTCGCGAAAGACAAAGTCCCTTCCCTTCTAGAGAAAGGAACAGTATTCCACCGTGCAAAGTATAGAGCAGTTTAGTTCCTCGCCGTTTGAGTTTGTCTTTCGCGACGGAATTGGGGGGACGGAATGGGGGCGGGGGGATATGTCTATTACATAAAAAAATAGGAGGGAAAGGTTAGGTTAGGTTACGTTAGGGCATCGGGCATATAGCATATACAGAAGAACACCCAGAGAACCGGTAACCTCTGTCGTAAAAGACTGCATGGACCTTTTCGTCCCTTGGGCTGTCGACCCAAAATTCTAACGAACCTTTAACACGTCATCCCTAACCCTTTAAATATCACGCCAATGATGACGACCGTGCCCAGAAGAAGAACAGTCTCTGTTCGAAATATCGGCAGCTCTCATCCTCAGGCACTTCCCTTCATCTTCCCTTCTCTGGGGAGTTACCGCAAATATACCGGCACTCGTACTGTGCACACGATATTTGCACTAGTGGCGGACATAATGGGCTCGGTGATAGGCAGTATCAGGTACTGAAACACTGTCTTAGGCACATTGCTGAGTTCATGTACTTTACTTTAAGTGCAATTCCAATTGTGTCCTTCATACTGTGTCAAGTACTTCTCCGTCTTTTGTCAAGTACTTCTCCGTCAAGTACTCAAGACCGCAATGTAACAGCCTGACCCTGGGCACACAGAGGGACGACACCGTGTCGTCACTCTGTGTGCACAGTCTCAGGCTTTCACATTATGGAGTTCATCTACCAACTAGCCTGCATCTGCGTCATTTCGTCAAGTACTCAAGTACACGACTGCAAAATGCAAAGACAAAGAATTGAAAATACGAAGTAAGTTTTGAATGTGAGCATGTTTGACGCAGGTGTGCACGAAGTAAGTTTTGTGTCCAGAAGCAGCATTTCTGAGCAAGAATATGGAGTGTTGTCCTCCGTTTTCATAGTACACCAAGACATGGAAGGATGAATGAATCACGAAATAAAAAGACTTTTCGCTCTCCTAACTTCTTCCAACTTTGCCGTTGGCAGTTTCCTGCGCTCTACCAGGTTCGGCCACGAGATCCAGCCATGGGATCCGGCATTGCACTCCTTTGTCATTCTATTACCTTGCAACACCTCATCCCATCGTCATTGATGTAGTAGTTCTTGTTACCTTACACGTCCATATGGCGAAGAAAGAAGAGGAGGTATCTTTCCTTATATGGGTGACGTTGGCTATCCAGCCCATTTTTGGGAAGAAGAAGAACTTTACGTAGGCACGGTAGGCACGCAAGCTAGCACGAGTCCCCTTGTGCATGACGTTACGCGTTACCCGCTCAGCCATCACTGTTGGAACGAACCATGGCCGAAGGCGACGCATCTTCCCTCCGGTCACCGTTAAAATCTCGCAGGAGCCGCTCTTACTCTTGCTTCTTCTACGCAATATTTGTGGCAATATTCACTGCCGAAGCAACTCTCTTCGCCGTACTTGTCCCACTCGCCATCTCGAACAGCATTCTCAGATGCCAAGGAGTTGAGTGTCTCTCCCTGGAACGCGACATGAACCATTCCATCAACCTATCAGCGGATCCTTGCGACAACTTCTACGATCACGTGTGTGGAATGTGGAGAAAGTACGCAGGTCGACGCTTCAGCACCCCGAGGGAAAAGTACGAAGCATATCATCTTCACGCTCTTTTGAAAGAGATTGTTCTTACCGGAGGTAATGCTCACGAAGATCGCCAGAACTCCAAGGAAAAAGCATCGGTGTTGTTAACCGCCTGCACTATGCACGCTGGGCAGGAAGACTCCTTAAAGGACTTTCTGAGGTCGCTTAAACTTTCTTGGCCCGAAAAGACGCCTGCGACAAGACTCGATATCCTGGATATCTTTGTGGGCTCATCTTTGGACTACGGAGTGCCACTCTTCTGGGTGTTCACGGTTGGTCGCCATCCCAGGTTTCCAAAGCAAAATATACTGTACATGACAGTGGACTACAGCATCCTTCAGTGGCTAGAACATATGAATAAGCTGACGAAATCGAACGCCGCTGAGACATACATCCGACGGTGTGCAGAGAGGATCGGAGGTAAGGGTCGGTCATACGGACGCATGATTAAGGATGTTCTAGCAGCTCACGAGGTAATGAGTGATGCCATGAAGAGTCGGTTCGGCGTATACCTACCACAATACGTGAACCTAGACGACTTTGAGCTCCGCCTAGCTGTTAACCGCCACTTACCCGACAACTCTCAACTGTGGCCTGAAGACAATATCATCTGCCTTCAGCGCAGGCTGTTCTATAACTTCAATCGCTTCTACCTTCGTGATACCGAGACACTTGCAAGACTGAAGCTATATATCGGCACCTATTTAGTCTGGTACTTGTCACCTTTTACATCTACGTACCTTACCTACCAACTAATGAAGGACCTGAATGAAGCAGACGGCACCAATACATATATCACCCAGCGCTGCTTTGAAGGCATCATCGATCTGATGCCTTTGCTCATCTCTCAATACGTCCTGATGTCAATCCCTGACAAGAGCGAAATATTCGACATCTATAGTCATGCACGCCACGCTGTTGATCACGTGGTACGTTGTGACAGCGCCACGGCGGCTGAAGCATTTGGCCGTGAATTAGATACCATTTCGGTGGGGGAGTTCAACATGACGTCCACATGGGTAGCACTGGATAAAATTTACAAGTACATCCCATTCTTGAAGGGCAACTTCTTCCACATGTATCGCACAGTTGCGAAGTCGAACGCACGCGTTTTCAAAGACTCTATACGGCGTCCTCTTCGCGACGTCCTGCATCTGCCGCTTGTCGGCAGTATTCCAGTTTACCGGTTGCTCGTGGCTCGTGAGATACAAGTGCCTATGCTGTTCCTCAGTCCACCCATCATAACGAAGTCGGTTCCACTTCAGGCGAAGATGGCCACCTTGGGCGCATACATAGCCCGAAACATGTTCCAGCTCATGTATTTTGTGCACTTCGCCGGCGACGACTTTCGCGTGAGTGATCAACAACGTATTCAGGCATTTTCTGAAGTCGTGTATCAGAGAGTTCTCAACTACTCAGAGGCCATCTTTGACCTTCTGACAAATACAGCGCTTGAGATTGAGTCAATCGAACAGTTGTTTCTTCTGTATCGCGCTATGGCTATCAATGCTGCTTACAGAGAAGTAATACGTCACAACCTTGTGAACTCGACGGACATTGTTGGTGGTTTTGATGTGAAGCGCCTCTTTTTCCTGACTGCCTGTTTTTTGAACTGCGGCCCCGCTGAAGCAGGTGTAAGGGAAGATGCATTGTGCAATATGATAGTACCACAGGTTAATGGCTTTGCTGCGGCTTTCGGCTGTAAACCAGGACAACCCATGTACATCGATTTCTCACATTCGCACAGTGAGGACGAACCCTGGGAAGGATGAATATCATTAGACTTTCTTTTCCATGGGTCTCTTGTGATATGGTTATACCACGTTACTTGATCACTGCGCACGATTTTTTTATAAATACATAAATATTGAGTGCTGTGTTTGCAAAAGTTAGCTGATAGATTGCCTTATACACTGACACGATTTTGACGACTGCTCAAGAATCTTTCAGATAATGTAGAAAGAGGGATTAACGTGAAATTGTCTGGAAGTTTTATTTGCGTCCATCTAGAGTATGGTGTTCCAGCTTCTAAGTTACTTAGGTGTAGGTGCGTTAAAAAAACTTGCATTGGAAGCCTTACGCACCTGCGGAGCTAGGTATCACTCATGGCTTTCGTCTTGTGTGTGTGTGTCGATGTGTGTTTGACTTATGTTTCGCACTGCACTAAGTATATATCCCCGCTTTATCAATGCGTGCTGTCAGTGGAACTTTTACGAACCTGTACCATTATAAAAGCACAGTTCCATTAGTACTGAGTAAGTTTTACGCTCTTACAAACATATACGTTGAAGTTACATTCTGCGCGATGTACAGAGACGAAATCTGAGCATTAAGAGGGAGAAAAAAAATCCTATTATTGCATTCCGCATGCTCATACGTGTGGATTTTATAACACAAGCACTTTTTAACCATTTTGATGCCGTAGATTCAAAGAGCAAGGTAAGAGCAAGGTTAAAAAAGAAAACAAAGAACCTCTTGGTACTCATTCACTCAGTCTCCCAGCTTAGTAGGCCAGGGACCAAGCAAATTTATAGAGAGAAGGGGCGAGTGTCCAGCTGACTAAGAGAAACCTAGCGTCACAGTCGAGACTCCTACAGGTCACTCGTTTATCAGGGCCATAGGCGCGCAAGGTATGGAAATTGCCAATCGCCATCCCTTGCCTTCTATTCCCGGGTCAGAGGGCATCGGCCTGCTCGTTGGGGCAGTCCAAATGTGGAAGCTCCTCTGCGGAGAAGATTGGGGATGCAAGAACCATTCTCATCTCGTGGCCATCTCCTTGGTACTCGGATAGACATTTCAGGGATTTAAATACCAAGTACCATGTAAATAGTGTATCGCCATACAGCTCACTGCTTTGTTGCAAGATATAGTCAGACGTATATATACGTGCACTTGTTTGTCCTGGATTTATCCGCACGAGCCCCTAATCAATACAAAAACTGTATGTATACATAGGTTAAATGCATCTGCGCAGCCCATAACCCGCAGAACCAATCTCGCAGATTACGTCCTCTACGATTCCAGCTCTAACACCGCGGCATTGTACAAAACAAGACGCCTGGGTAAACAGTATGTTTGCATGTGCGCCAAGTCGTCGAGCTCCCAGCACCTTGTCTGCGGTTTTGGAGCCGATGGCGCGTAGTGTGATGTACAACCGCTGGTTCGAATCACACCCAGTGCATTTCTCCGTGAGGAGGCTGAAGGGCGTCTTATGGTAGTGTTTGCTATGTCCGCGGTCTCCACAGGAGTTAATCTTGGAAAACACCGCAGCAGCGTGGAGGTTATTGACAGAGTCATACGCATACGCATGCGCAATAAGATACCGGTTAGAAATGACGCACGTTAATCGCCACACGGGCACCAATCCCCTGGATCTTTTTGTGGGACCATATGTAAGGCAGAGGCCCAAGGACTGCTGGAGGCTCGTAGGTTCCCGAGCGCTAGGAGGTGATCAAACTAAGGACGGGCGATGGCAAAGCTTCGGGTGGTAGTTGACGTGGTGTCGCATGTACAGAAAAGCCTTTGGTGGTCCGCCGTCGTGTGGCGACAGGAAGTGTCCGTGGGTGGTAATCTCACGACGTCCGAAAACTCCTTGAGAATACCACTAAAGTGTGGTGAAGCTGCAGATCGCATGAGGGCAGGGCTAGTCGACTTGCGCCTTGCTCGTGTTCCGGGGCGCACGTGGGGAATGAAATAATGAGCCCCTTCACAATAAGGATCGAAGTCCCATTGTGTCCAAAAAGGTCAAACAAGACGTCAGCCCGGAGCGTTGGTCGGCTGGATTAGGCCAGGGACCAAGCAATTTTCATAGAGAGAAACGGCGAGAGCCCTGTCCCACCACAGGCCGGTGGTGTTGTCAAGCAGCCTACGTCGCTTCACGTCGACCAGAAAGTAAAAATAGCGTAGAAAATCCGCCCCGATGATGGCGTCTGAAGCATATGCGATGATCAAATGCGATGATCCCGTCCGTCCCGCCCGATGAGAAAACGAATGTCATTGGTGGTGTCAGTGGCATAAAAGAGGCTGCTGCTGTGGTGCCTAGCAAAGTTATGCCGCCTTCATTTCCTTGGGCCGGCATTTCCCGGCCACGTGCATGTTCGACGACAGGGATCGCGCTTTTGGGGCGTCGGTGTCCTGTGACGTCACACAGCTCACCCTCGTTTGTTTACGTATTGCGGCACCGGTTCAGTAGGGAGGTTTAGAATGGTAGGAAGGATTAGAAGATATTTGCAGATTGGAAGGTCTTACGATAACGGTTCCGAAAATATGGTACGCCAAGCACCTGATTCATTTGAAGTAGCTGGCATCACGTTGCTGATCCTGCACTTGAAAACTTCCTTTTTCTTTTTGTTTGTTTCCCTTGCGATGTGCTAGAGCTCCCTAAATATCTGCTTCTTTTTGCGAATTCCCCTGCCCCGCACGCTTCGATGATATTAGACAGCATTCTTCCCCTGTTGTCACTTCGGGTGCTACCCCTTATGACGTTACGGGCATTGAAGTCATCGCTCGCTATGAAAGGTGCTGAAAGTCCGGAGAATATCTCTCGCAGCATGCTCTCAGGAATTGTGGTGGCTGGAGATAAGTAAATGCTGACAATAGTCACTGTGTGCTGCTGAACCGCACCTTGTACTGCACAAACTCACAAGAGTCCGTTTGTGAATTCCGGAGGAGTGTCGCAGGAAGATCTTGCCTCACACAGAGCATGCCGCGGCTCAAGCCTGCAGGCCGGTGGGAATTGTATGTAACGTAGCGTGAAACAGGAAAAGTTGCCGGTACTTTTGCTTCACTGATTACTAGAACTGGAAACTGGTACTTGTACAGTAGGTCACGAAGGTCACTCATCTTGCTACACAGGCCCCTAGCGTTCCATTGCGCAATCGTAGTCTATCTGTACAGCTTATTCATGGTGGTACGCTGAGTTCCCGAAGGAGGCAGAGCTCTTCAATACAGACTCGATGGCCAGAAACGCATGTACCTTAGGAAGTCTCCGAGAAGCCGGAGACGCAGCGATGATAGTACGGAGAGCAATGAAGAACATGTTGCACAAGAGGCGCAGGAAGTTTCCCTGCGAGTCACAGCTTTGCGGGAGTGCTACAGGAGCTGAAGTCTCTGAGTAAGGCCTACGGGACTGGTTCAGGTTAGCAGTGTTCCTTGGGCTAGGTATAGGACGCGATGACGTTGCAGTTCTTGTGGAAGGTTGAGCTGACGCCGAGGTTCCGGTCTTTTCTGTGGATCAAGGTTCATTTCGCGTTTCTATACCGGTTTTTACGACATGAGCATACGTTGGCCAGGACCGATCCCTAGAGCTGTACATACTCAACGACGGGTCACCAACTTTCATTCGTAATTCCTCCAGCTCATGCCTGGATCTAACGATTTGCTCTCCAGACATTCTGAATTATCTTACATGGCCTGTGGACGTGGAGACGAGAGGTAGCGACCACCTTCCCATACTGGATATCACACTCTGGACTACGGCTCAGTAAACCAGAAATAT
Source organism: Ornithodoros turicata (assembly GCF_037126465.1). Classification (NCBI taxonomy): domain Eukaryota; kingdom Metazoa; phylum Arthropoda; class Arachnida; order Ixodida; family Argasidae; genus Ornithodoros; species Ornithodoros turicata. The sequence continues at coordinate 131,055,357 of NC_088202.1, read as the reverse complement.
CCTAGGTACGTCCCACAAAGGTCGCACACGTCGCATATATCCGCCACGTCTATGCGACGTTACCTGTACGTCCACAACGTGACTTCGTCTTACTTTGTATATCCCCGGGACATCTGGTAGATGTAAAAAGAAGGGAGCAATCGCGCGTTATTTTTCGGAGACATCTACGACACGTGACCGTTAGTGGCATGACGTAAGCAAACGGGGAAAATTTTGGGGTTTACTACGTTATTTACCAAGTAATCACATTATAGGCGGTAGCTTGAGTTAAAAACACGATAGCTGCTAGGATGGGGTGTCAGGAACGTTCGCAGGTATAAGCTGACGTGGTTTGCAGACTCGCAAATTAACTGTAAAGACGTTGTCACCGTTACCAATGTGATACGCCACGCTACACTTGACGAACGCACTCCAACAATTTGTATTTCAGTATATGCTCGCTCTGGTATCTCTTGAAATCCGCGTACGCGGTTGAGGGGCCAAAAAGGGACCCTGCGTCTGATATGGTGAAAGGCGGGAGCACATTTATTAACCTGCGGTCTGCATTTATCTTGGATTAGGGCCGAAAGGTCGCTGTGCACCCTTCCACAAGCGGGGTGTGCTGCCAAAAGTAGATGCCTTTTTGTTTAATTACTGTGTGCAGCCTTTACTTGCTACAGCAATCAATAACTATCAGTTTCAAATTGATTCAACGCGAAAATAGCATAAATTTTAAAATATCCCCGGAACATCCAAATATCCAAAATAGATGTCTATGCGACGGTTCTGGGATGTGAAAACAGTAGGAATCTGGCAGTCGCATGGATGTACTTTTTACGTAAACGGGCTCTCTGTGAAGGGGATCACTCTGGTTTGCACTTCGCAAAATAAACTTCGAGAATAAACGAAAAAATCCACGGTGTAAAGATCAAGCCATTCAATGCATTCAACATCAAGGAGCTATACCTATTCCATCTAAGCGACTCGTCTTTACACGGACACGTGGCACACCATTTTGGCACAAAGATCCGATACCTCTGCTTGTTGGATATATCAAGTAAATAGTGTGCCAAAATTGTGTTACCTATATGACATGCTGCACCGGCTGAGATATGTTACGGGAGAGAAAGACCGCTGGAGCGTTTAAAGGAAGTGCATACGAGTACATATGCTTTGTAAACAAGTTGTTCTAAAGTATAATTATGTGCGTGTTGAATTGGCAAAACATTAGTCATCTCATAACAAAGTGATAAAAGAAACTAGTGAGAAATGCAAAACCGCAAGCACTCTTGCATGACCATGTTCACAATGGGCAATGATGCGTTTCACTTTCCGTACCGCGGACCGACTATGCTCAATGAGTCGTTTGCGATGTTTATGATTGATGTAGGCCATGGAAACTACACATGAACTTTGCAGAGTGTGCAATGATTTCTTTTGTGAACAAGACAAACCTCAATATATTCCCTCGAAATTTTGGTCCTACTATTAATTGAGTTTAGGGTTTCTGGTATTTAGGTGTGCACCTCTCTTCCGATCTTTAGTGGAAATCACACATTAGTTATGTGTCTTCTAAGGCTCTTAAAAAAATTGTCTTCTTGAAGTGTACACGAAAGCTACCTTTCGCAGACACTACGCTGCTGGCATACAAAACCCTTGTACAAAGTGCCTTGGAAACGGTTTGGAAATGGTTCAGTTGAAGGCTGTTAGGTTTATCACTAAACAGTATGCTGAGGATCAGCTTAGAGGATTCATACTTTAATTGTCCTCCCAGGACCTTCTTCACTAGGCTGTGCACATCATCTGAATATTGTGCCCTCTGTTCAAATATCAACGTTTTTAAGTACAGCTTTTTGCCTTCTACAATTGCCAAACAGAATGCGATTTGTGGTGGAAACAGGGAACATACCTTGAACAAATCTTTGCAGACTGCTTGTTCCTGCCATAGCCATGATAATGGATGCAGTATGTATAAGTAAGTTTGTAAAAGGCTGAACAAACAGGCAACACGTATTGTCATATTGTGGTTTGGGTATGGTGAATGGGCGTGAAATAAGTACTGTTTCCCAAATTGTGGGTTGAATCTCCCCCAGGACAGCTGCAGAATTAGCACAGGAAACACAGAGAGCATAAGAAAATTTACAGAACTGCACAGAAGTATGTAGACTTTATATCCTGTGGCATCAATAGACATCTTCCGGTTTGTAAACAAATGACGTCATACTGTTCAACAGCGCCACCAATTTGGTGCAGTTTGGCTACGCTCAAATCTAGGGACGGACAAGGTCGCGCCTAAAAGGCACGGTCTTGAGGGAATTACAGTGGTCTCTGAAAGGGCACGCGACTTTCCGTACTACTTTTCTTTCAAGCGGAGGCAGCGAACAAGTGCCCATTCGTGAAATCCAGCCCTCCCCTTCCGATTTGTTTCGGTTTCAGTATGTCTACCAACGTCATGACGACATTTATATTCTGTTGAGTTTCTTAAGTGCTGTCCGGGACATGTATGTAAGTAGGTATAAATAGGTATGCCAAGAAAGTTTTTTTATTATTAACCTTTTTTGTAGTTTGAATCCCTCGAAAAACCATTGCACAGCACGAGAACACAAAGGCTACATTATGACCCAGTTTCACCAACCTTTTCAGCATCTGAACTAAGATGAATGGTCATTAAACTCTCCGCTTCACTAAAGGAGTTATTATTACTGAAACATTCACCACATCACCGATGGAAAAAAAGAAGTGTGTGTTAAGCTAAAAAATTGGCAACTCTTGATCTTGGTTCAGTTACCAGAGTTGGTGAAACCGGACCTACGGAAGTCACCGAAACATTCATCACATCACCAACCAAAGTTTTTAAAAAGAATTGAGTGCTAGCATGAAGTTTTGGCAATTGTGAATAGCATTTTAACTGCTGCCATGTAGCTGCAGCATAATTACAACTAACTCAGAAAAAGTAGTACAAAATTTGAAAGTACTCTACTCTATCTTCCTCTGCATGGTACTAAAAATTGTGATTATTCGAAGTGCTTATCCTCTTAGCCCAGATTCTGTAGCAGATTTATCACCCATTTGTGTTCCTATTTCTAGTACTGTGGCAAACTAGCCACTTCACCCACATACCAGCATTCCTAGGTTACATAGAACACGTAGTTATAAGAGTGGTTTAAACCACCTCGCACAAGTTGGAGATGCTGTTCAAGAAAGTTATAAGAAATGGAGTTAATCGTTTCAACATTAACTTTATTTTGAGATGGGCAGGGAGTTTCATCGCCACGGGCAACACTCTACCCCATAGCTGCTGCTGGTGTGAGGAAGGAAATAATGTCCCATGGAGTCCAAAATTGTCAAGAGAGCTTTGAGGGCAGGCATTCGTGGGCTTGATTTAGCCATAGGCCAAGCAATTTTAGAGAGAGGGGCAGGACTCCAGATTATTGAGAGATCTGAAAATGGCAGTTTGGAAAGCTCGGTAGTGTGGGCAATGACGAAGAATATGCTCGGGGTCTTCTAGAGCACTGCAGTGACAGCATCAGAGGCAGTCAACATGCCTCAGGTGGTAATGCCACTGAGCTGTAAATACCCCATTGAGTTCACAGTCCATGCGTCACAGTGCACCATTTCGGCGAGAAGTGTTCTGTGGCATCCAGAAGCCAAGCTCTGGGTCAACATTTCTCAGTATAGATGGGAGAAAAATGTCAGTTGTCCATTGACAGGAAGACAATTTGTACAATCCATTGATCAACGAGATCTGCTTTCTGCATGACCAGTAACAGTCCTTTGCTATCTTTCACTGTGATCTAATTGAACACCTCCCTTCTACGACGGTGTTCAAGGCACAGTTTTACCTTGCTGAATCACTTTTCGCGGCACTTGTCAAACCTAAACATTAACGGTTCTTCGTAGGCTGAGGCCGAGGAAAGCAAGAGACGTTCACATGATGTTTACGTGATTAACGTCGTGAAAAATGGTTGACACAGCAATGTTGCGGTACGTTTTATATGTTGCTCATCCTGACATTTTTCACTACCCCATGCATATCCGGTCCAAAACAGCTACGACTGCATCAGTGTCACTTCACCCATGAATTACTTCATGAGTTGCACGCGTGTTAGCACACCAAGTCGTTACACGTCTGAAAAATAACCGTCCGAAATCGGCAGAAGAAACATATGCTTTGTTAGAGTTTGCAGTGATTATCCTTTTTTTATGCAGCACCTCCGCAACACCGTACGAACCATACGACTCCGTCGTTACTTTATTTTCTCAGATACCCTCGTTCCCAATGGTAGCCGAACGGCCGAACCGCTGAAGCGTTGTTTTCCTAGTATTCATATACGCGTAGTTATTTACGCCTATAACTTAATTAAATTAATGAATAATTGAGAGATACATGCTGAATACGACACAGAATTGCATAAACACTCGTTATTCTGGAGTGTGATCCTCTTAAACACTGTTTTTCTCACGTGAAACCATGCTTAACACTGGACTGCATAGACCAAATGTGATTTATTTTGACAGCGTGAATTTCAAAGGGATGGATTTTGAAGGGTGGATTTCTTAGCGTGGATTTCAAAAGTTTTATTATTAAGAGTGGGTAACAGGGTACACCCCCTGTGAACCTCCCATGGATACCCTAACATCCAATTTGCGATATCGCCAGGATGTACCTGGAATATATATGGTTTACTGGGGAACTATCGCTCAGAGGCCGAGGGCGTGTGTTTCTCTTACGAACTGGAAGGAGTATCGATCGCTCATTAAGGATATACGTACATCAGCGTCCAAATGCTGAGAGCGTTGCTCAGTCCATCCGCAGCTGCTATGACCGATCCACAACGATGGCTTGCCGTTCCGCAGGGCCATCGTATAGTGGATCCAGAGTTTCAACGACTTCGCGCGCTCCGAAGACGAGCCGAGAGAGGATATACTAGATGCTCGCAGAACACATACAGTCGTAAGGCAACACCTGAATCGATTCGATCGCAGGCGATGGCGGAACTTGTGCGACACGCTCACACCGTTCACACCTACCACTCGTATATAGAAAGTCGTCCGAGGGCTTCAATCCGAGCCAGCACATAGAGCTCCATTCAAGATACTGGCCATGAACCGCGGCGCATCGCAAATCGAGGTGGCTGACCAGTTCTCCTGGTACATACTGCAGCCTTCTGAAGCGTCACTTCAGCCGCATCCTGAAACCATCCTTTCTGAACTACAACGAGCTCATGAAGACGCTATACAATGTACTATTTCCGTGCTCGATCAGGAATTCACCATGGTGCATGACCCACCCTTCGACGCTCGCAAGATCGCACTTCGGCGGGACCCGACCCAATTTCCTACACTATGCTAAGGAACCTGGGCCAGGAAGGTATCCGTTACTTGTTGTCTCTCTTCAATAATTCATGGTGCTCTGGGAAGGTTCCCGAATCGTGGATGGAGGCGATTGTCATTCCGCTGCTGAAAACAGGGAAATCTCCGGATGATATGACATCCTTCAGACCAGTCAGCCTAACCAGTTGCATATGCAAAGTCATGGAACGCATGATTCTTCATCGTCTGACGTGGTGGCTCGAGTCACACTGCAATCTGCCAGAATCCATGGCAGGATTCCGGCGCTCCCGCTATACGATGGACTGCCTTATAGACCTTACCACCTACATCGACCACGAGCGTACACTCCGCCATATAACAGCTGGTGTGTTTCTTGACATCAAGAGGGCATTTGGCACCGTAAGCCACCCGCACGTTATTTCTGCATTGCGATGGAGAGGCGTCGTGGGACGAATGATAGCCTGGTTATGCGACTTTCTGTCCGGCAGGAGCACCTTCATGCGCACAAAAGATGGGACGTGCCAAAAGCACACCATGACCACGGGTGTTCCGCAGGGCAGCGTGCTGAGAAAGGTGCTCTTTAACATGGTGCTATATGACCTCCCCAAGCTTCTTCCTCGGAGAGTTCACATTTCTCTGTATGCGGACGACGTTTGCATTTGGACGTCGTGCAAAGTGCGGCCTCAAATACAGCAGCGCCTGCAGAAAGTGCTGGACACTGTAGTGCGATACTTGTCAGAAAGAGGCATGGATGTCTCGCTAGAGAAGACCGTAGTTCTACCTTTCACACGCAAGCGCATGACCAGATTCCCATTACGCCTGGGAGACTCTATCCTGAACGCATTCAAGCAACATCGTCTTCTGGGCGTATCTCTGGACGCTGGTTTGACTTGGTCACCGTAGAAAAAAAAAAAACATTACCACAAAAGCTGACGCTTATCGCACCATTCTGCTCCCTTTGGGTGGCATGAGATGGGTAGTTCCTGTAAGTCTCTCAAGAGGCTTCACAGATCTCTGGTGAGTGAGACGGTACTCTATTCTCTTCCCGTCCTCCATGGGCTCTCGGCCGCATCGGAACCCGAGCTGTGAAGAACACTCGCTAGAAGCCTGAGTACAGTACTGGGCCTACCTCGAGCAGCTGCAGACTGTTGCACATTGGTGGAAGGAAATGAACCACCTATACAAGCCCTGAGGGTGCAAGAGACACTGCGCCATTACCTGCGCCTGCTGTCTTGTCATGAAAAACATCCCCTATTCCGGAAGCTTGGTGACAGATGCCTCTCTAAGTTTCACTCGCTCATCGCTGGACACGTCGACCAGCTACCCAGAAATTTTAAACCGCCCGCACCCCCCAATGGTTGCGCCATGGATATTATGTGACCCAGCTGTATCCCTGACTGTGCCTGAATGTCCAAGTAAACAAATCGGTAATGCAGATGTCATCAAACAACGAGTCCTGGGGATGATGACAGAGCTCCACAGCGGCCAGTGTCATGTCTACACGGATGAGTCATGTACATCGGATACTTTTTCATCCGCATTTGTGGTACCCGAGAGAGGCGGTGAAAGGCGTTATCACCTCTCCCACTAGTCATCGTTTGCTGCCGCGGAGATCCACGTCATTACCCAAGCTCTTCGACATATTAAAACAGCAAATCGCAATCGTTGGGTCGTATAGTGCGACTGCAAAGTCGCTTTCTATCTGCGCTAAGCAGCAGCGACCCACACTCATCGTGCGCTTCGATGGTGTATTGCGCCCTTCTTGTTCACGACGCTCTTGTCCAGGACGGTCACGTGGTTAGGTTCCAGTGGGTACTCAGCCACTCCGGTATCCTGGCAATGAAAAGTCTGTCTTGCTACAGAGGCACATAGTATGCGCCGATATCGTGCTATTCCATTTACAGCGCACGACGCCCGCCGACTACTACACACCGTCACGTACGACGCTTCGCGTCGGCTGTGGTTTGCAGACAGTAGCCGTAACCTGAATGCCCCACGACAGATGGACCCCAACCTAAGATTTCTCATTCCTCGCGGCGTACCACAGCCTGCTGAGACTCTTGTTCACCGCCTTCGAGCTGGCGTCCTGTTCTGCCGTTCTCTACTGCACAGGATGGGTCTCGTTGATCCTCCCTTGTGCCACGAGTGTGATGTGATGGATGACGGCGGCCACGTCTTGCTGGAGTGCCGCCACTTAAGATCAGAAAGACACTCACTCTTTGCCGGCATTTTACGCATGATTGACCGCCCAGTGGAGCTGGCTCATTTATTGGGTCCTTGCGATACTCCGCACAATCAACGGAAGACAATCCGTCTGCTGGTAGCCTTCCTGGGTGAGTCTGGTCTCACAACTGTATGGTGAACACTAAGTGCGAACTCCCTTTTAGTGTGAACTGCTGGCACCGTATGTTGTAGATCTGCAGTGTGTTCTTTTGTTTTGCCGCTCTATTGATTGAGCGTGGCGATCTCTGAAACCTTCCCGTTCACAGCTACCGCTGCGAAAAATATGTCGCGGGCAAAAAAAAAAAAAAAAAACACCAAAAGAAAAACACAACCTGACGTTGGCGTAGCGTTGGCTACTTTTGTGAAGAAGAAGAACTTTACGTAGGCACGGTAGGCACGCAAGCGAGCACGAGGCCCGTGTGCAGACGTTGTGCGTTACCCGCTCAGCCATCACAGTTGGAATTAACCATGGCCGAAGGCGACGCATCCTCCCTCCGGTCACCGCAAAACCCACTCGCAAATCGCAAAACCCACTCCTGCTTCTTCCACGCACTATTTGTGGCAATGTTCACCGCCGAAGTAACTCTCTTCGCCGTACTTGTTCCACTCGCCATCTCGAACAGCATTCTCAGATGCCAAGGAGTTGAGTGTCTCTCCCTGGAACGCGACATGAACCATTCCATCAACCTATCAGCGGATCCTTGCCACAACTTCTACGATCACGTGTGTGGAAGGTGGGAAAAGTACGCAGGTAGACGCTTCGGCACCCCAATGGAAAAGTACGAAGCATATCATCGTCACGCTCTTTTGAAGGAGATTGTTCTTACCGGAGGTAATGCTCATGAACAACGCCAGAACTCCAAGGAAAAAGCATCGGTGTTGTTAACCGCCTGCACTAGGCACGCTGCGCTGGAAGATTCCTTAAAGGACTTTCTGCGCTCGCTTAAACTTTCTTGGCCCGAAAAGACGCCTGCGACAAGACTGGAAATCCTGGATATCTTTGTGGGCTCATCTTTGGACTACGGAGTGCCACTCTTCTGGATGTTCACGGTTGGTCGCCATCCCAGGTTTCCAAGGCAGAATATTCTGTACCTGACAATGGACTACAGCATCCTTCAGTGGCTAAAACATATGAATAAGCTGAAGAAATCGAACGCCGCTGAGACATACATCCGGCGGTGTGCTGAGAGAATTGGAGGTAAGGGTCGGTCGTACGGACGTATGATTAAAGACGTTCTAGCAGCCCACGAGAGACTCAGTAATGCCATGAAGAGTCGTTTCGGCGTATACGAACCACAATACATGAACCTAGAAGACTCTGAGCTCCGCTTAGCCGTTAACCGCCACTTACCCGACAACTCTCAACTGTGGCCAGAAGACAATATCATCTGCCTTCAGCGCAGGCTGTTCTATAACTTCAATCGTTTCGCCCTTCACGATACCGAGAAACTTGCAAGACTGAAGCTATATATCGGCACCTATTTGGTATGGTACTTGTCACCTTTTACATCTACGTACCTTACTCACCATCTAATGAAGGACCTGAATGAAGCAGACAACACCAATACATATATCACCCAGCGCTGCTTTGAAAGCATAACCGATCTGATGCCTTTGCTCGTCTCTCAATACGTCCTGATGTCCATCCCTAACAAGAGCGAAATATTCGACATCTATCGTCATACACGGCACGCTGTTGATCACGTGGTACGTCGTGACAGCGCCACGGCGGCTGAAGCATTTGGCCGTGAATTAGATACCATTTCGGTGGGCGAGTTCAACATGACGTCCACATGGGTAGCACTGGATAAAATTTACAAGTACATCCCATTCTTGAAGGGCAACTTCTTCCACATGTATCGCACAATTGCGAAGTCGAACGCACGCGTTTTCAAAGAGACTATACGGCGTCCTGTTCGCGACGTCCTGCATCTGCCGCTTGTCAGCAGTATTCCAGTTTACCGATTGCTCGTGGCTCGTGAGATACAAGTGCCTATGCTGTTCCTTAGTCCACCCATCATAACGACATCCGTTCCTCTTCAGGCGAAGATGGCCACGTTGGGCGCATACATAGCCGGCAACATGTTCCAACTGATGTATTTTGTGCACTTCGCCGACGAAGACTTTCACCAGATTGATAAACAACGTATTAAGGACTTTTCCGAAGTTGTGTATGAGAGATTTTTCAACTACTCGGTGTCCATCACTGACCTTCTGGGAAACACAGCGCTTGCGATTGAGCCAATCGAGCAGTTGGTTTTTCTGTTTCGCGCTATGGGTATCAATGCTGTCTACAGAGAAGTAATACGTCACAACCTTGTGAACTCGACGGAAATTGTTGGTGGTTTTGATGTGAAGCGCCTCTTTTTCCTGGTTGCCTGTTTTTTGAACTGCGGCCCAGCTCAAGCAGGTGTAAGGGAAGATGCATTGTGCAATATGTTGGTGCCACAGGTCAACGGCTTTGCTTCGGCTTTCGGCTGTAAACCAGGACAACCCATGTACATCGATTTCTCACATCCGCACAGTGACGACGAACCCTGGAATGGATGAATATGATTAGACTTTCTTTTCTTTCTATGGTTTAGTGGGAATTCGTATGGACCTTTTGTGATATGCTTATACCACGTTACTTGATCACTGCGCACGATTTTTAGAAATACATAAATATTGAGTGCTGTGTTTGCAAACGTTATCTGATAGATTGCCTTGTACACGGACACGATGTTGACGACTGCTCAATGAGCTTCTGGATAATGTAGAAAGAGGGATTAACATGAAATCGACATTCTTTCCATGTGTCCATCTGGGTTATGGTGTCCCAACTTTTAAAGTACTCAGATGTAGCATGCGCAGACTGCCCTGAAGTCAATGGATTGCATAAAAAAACTGGTACAGTGAAAGCCTTAGTACAGCTTGGGACAAAAGTTCACGGAACACGGCACCTGCGTATTTCTTCATTGGAGCGCTTCCCTGCCAGCTATCACAAAGCGATCGAATAGGAAACGGGTGGCGGGCTATTCTATCCACCTCTCAATAGGTATGCCCACTTCTTCTTGTGGCTAAGTTGTCGCTCCATTGGAGAAATGAGACACCCCGGTGTTCCGTAAACTTTTGTCCCAAGCAGTACCTGCGGCGCTGGATATCAGTGATGGCTTTCGCCTAGTGTGTGCTTTCGGCTTGTGTTTCCATTACATTGCATTCAAAGAATATCGCGGTTTTATCAATGAGTGCTGTCTGTGGAACATTTACGAAACTCTACTCTTATGAAAACCGTTCTGTTGGTGGAGTACAGAGATCAAATCTGAGCAATAAGGGGGGGAGAAAACAATTTCGCATTGTTGCATTCCGCATGCTGGTAGGTCGCATCATCGAAGTCCCGTTGTGTCCAAAAACGTCAAAAAAAGCTTTGAGCGCAGAACGTTGATGGGCTGGATTATGCCAAGGACCAAGCAATTTTAATATAGAGAAGGGGCGAGACTCTAGCTGATTAAAAGAAACGTAGAGACAGAGTCCAGCCTCCTATAGGGCACTCGTTTATCAGGACCTTAGGCACACAAGGTATGGAAATTCCCGATCGCCATCCCTTGCCTTCTATTACCGCCGTATACAGGGTCTCTGCTCTAACGTGTCCAGAAATTATTTTTAAAGCGAGCGATAAAAGAAAAGCGAGCGTCATATTTTTACGTGAAGCTAATCTCCATACAGTACCGAGAGAAGAGGATAGAGAGGTAGCAAGCGAGCTGGTGGTATAGATCCATAACTTAAAAACCCGAGACTAGGGGACAAAAAAAAAAACGACAAACACAGACAAGGTCTCAAGGTCTCTTGTCTGTGTTTGTCGTTTTTTTTTTTTTTGTCTCCTAGTCTCGGGTTTTTAAGTAGTTTAAGTAGTAGTCCATGCAGTAGTTTATGAGCATAAATAATCTCGGGATCCTGTGGGAATGCTAACTTGCTCAAAATTAATCGCAAATGGCCGAAAACGCGCTCCGTTCTTACACTGTCACCACGTCACCAGATTCGTTCTCGTTCCATATGGACTTCGGTAAGGTAGATCGACCCTTCTCCTCTAACACCAGGCAAAGAAAGCGCACAAATATCGTCTGTATGTGTCAGAAGGACGCGTGGAACGGACAACACTTTTTCGTGTTTGGGTCAAGTTCGAGGCGCCCCTAAATGCTCAAGAAAACAAAATCTTGAGAAATAAAGTTTATATCCTACATACACACCACTAAAGGAATACACGCAATTTTTTTCAGCAAAATCTAAGCGGGTCGAGCTACACCTCTGGCTGGTTTTGGCTGGAATGGCCATGCTGCGTTCGGTGCTAGTTCAACTAGGGGTCCAAACAGGAACTGAACAGTAACCGAAAACCGCAAAAAAAAAAAAAGAAACGTCATATTTTGCCGAACCGAACCCGAACCGAACCGTAAACATTTTTTCTCTCCCCTTGAACGAACCGGAACTGAACCGAAAAAATATAATGCGCTAACCGGTTCGGCAGACGGTAAAAGAGTCTATACCTTTCCACTCGACTGCCTCCCACAAGCTCCCTGCATCGCTCGGAATCTTGCCGAATTCATAGAGCGGATATAACAAATTGAAAAACCAACCAGTGGTGAGTCCATGCACCTCCTACAGCCTCACCTCCAAAAGGTTCACGACATCCTTGTACATTTTTGTGACGCGATAGGTTAAAAAAAAAAATAGATGTGTTACACGACGGCTACGCTTTACATTGTTGCCTCGGCTGCTTCCTTTCATTCAGCGTGGCGTAAATTTTACCTTAGCTGCCTTTAACCAACCGTTTAACATCACCCTTTAAATTTTAATAGTTCACGGTGACATCCACAAGCAACGGGGACAACTAGCGAAAACGAGAAAGAGGTTGGCGTGTGGTCCAGAGCCTCGTGCAGACTGCAGAGCGTCGAGCTCTGTGGCACCAGCTAGACGCCGACCGCCGAACCAAGGGACGCGACCACACTTTCTTCAGAAATTGTGGAGAAAGTGTTCTTTAGAACACTTTCTTTTAGAAATTGGCGACAGCTTTTCTTTCTTTTTCTTTAGAAATTGGCGATAGCTTTTTGCACTGGAGTTAAATGGTATGCTGTACACCATTTCCCAGCACTTTTCGGTACAGTAAAGGATCATCAGCAGCGAAATACATGGTTCTTTGTAGCTATGAAGTGCATAGGCGAGGGAGTAAGAGGAAGGAAGCAGGAGCAAGCGATCGCCGGAGCCTAATCTCTCACATGTGGTACACTGATTAGAATAGCACGCGTAAACCGGTTCGAACCGATTAATATCGGTTCAAACCGTTAGTGTTGTTGCGCTGAACCCGAACCCGAACCGAACCGATAGCCTTGAACCGGAACTTGAACCGAACCCCCCAAAAATAACGTTTTCGAGCACTGGTTCAAATATATCTCTCCAACACACCCAAATGTCTCCTGTTATTAAACGAGCTATCTCGGCGCTCGCCGATGTAAGAATTTCAACCTTTTATTTCAACCTTGATGATTAAAACACCGTATGGGCCATTTGATTAACACGACCAAATCCGCGTACGCAGTACGCGTTTTACTCTGTGTGCCATGTACCCGATTCCGTCGCGAAAGACAAAGTCCCTTCCCTTCTACACTGTTAGAAAAAGGGTCTACTTTAACTCCTTTTTTTTTTTGCTACATATATAACACCCTTTTGGAGAGTACAATTAGTCTCAAAAAGGGAGTCTCCTCACTCCCTCAAGGGAGTAGCATAACACCTTTCTCACTACTGTAGAGTAATATTACTCCCCGGCAGGGAGAAGGTGTTATGCTACTCCCTTGGGGGAGTGAGGAGACACCCTTTTCAGCATAATTGTACTCTCCAAAAGGGTGTTATATATGTGGCAAAGAAAGGAGTTAAAGTACATCCTTTCTTTAAGAGTGTAGAGAAAGGAAGAGTATTCCTGCGTGCAAGGTAAAAAGCAGTTTAGTTCCTCGCTGTTTGACTTTGTCTTTCGCGACGGAATCGGGGGGGGGGGGGGGTGAATATGTTTATTATATACAAAAACTAGGAGGGAAAGGTTAGGGTTAGGTCAGGGAATCGGGCATATAGCATATAGAGAAGAACATCCAGAGAACCGGTAACCTCGGTCGTAAAAGACTGCATGGACCTTTTCTTCCCTTGGGCTGCCGTCCCACAATTCTAATGAACCTTTAACACGTCATCCCTAACCCTTTAAATGTCACGCCAATGATGAGGACCGTGCCCAGAAGAAGAACAGTCTCTGTTCGAAATATCGGCAGCTCTTGTCCTCAGGCACTTCCCTTCATCTTCCCTTCTCTGGGGAGTTACTGCAAATATACCGGCACTCGTACTGTGCACACGATATTTGCACTGGTGGCGGACATAATGGGCTCGGTGATAGGCAGTATCAGGTACCGAAATACTGTCTTAGGTACATTGCTGAGTACATGTACTTTACTTTAAGTGGAATTCCAATTGTGTTCTTCGTACTGTACTTTTGTCAAGTTCTTCTCCATCTAGTACTCAAGTCCAGGATATAAAAGCCTGATCCTGGGCACACAGAATGACAACATGAACACACGGATGTGCGTGTTGTCACTCTGTCTGCACAGACTCAGGCTTTCACATTATGGAGTTTCATGCGCCATTTCATCAAGCACTCAAGTACGTGACAGCAAATGCAAAGACAAAAAAATTGGAAATACGAAGTAAGTTTTGTGTCCAGAAGCAGCATTTTTGAACAAAAATATGGATTGTTGTCCTCCGTTTTCATAGTATACCAAGAGATGGAAAGATGAATGAATCACGAAATAAAAATACTTTTCGCTCTCCTAACTTCTTCTAACTTGCCGTTGGCAGTTTCCCGCGCGCTACCGCGCATTTTATAGGTTGATAACATCTACGTACAGTAGTTTATTTTGCAACGTGCGTTTCGATCATTTTATTTCGAGGTACACCCTTGGAGTTAGATTACGACTTTCTAGGATAATGATTTGTGGCCAACTACATGTAAGTTTTAATTTGGCGCTAGCGCACTGTTTTAGGCATGACCATTTCGCCAGGTACGTTGCGTATGGTCAGGGTACTGCCCGAACATTTCGGGCTGCAGTTTTTCCGCTTACGCGTAACGAGATTCTGTGCCGTAATAACGTACCAAAATTGTGAGCACGACACCGCCGAAGTGCAGAGAACGGGTTCATTACGCATTTTCAGAGAAATTGGCGAAAACGGTTGAAACGTGTGCCCTTGAAGAGTACCCTGACACAGTGTCATTTGTTGTAAATATGTCTTTCGATTTCTTTCGTTTTCCTTATTGCGCCCTTGCGACGTTGCCACTGTATTCATTGTAAGCACACTGTGTGTAAACGCTACCCCACTGTGAACACTATTCCTGACAGCTCGTCGAGGCAAGTGTAGATACGAGTTATAAACATATCGAAATCAGTCGCCAGGTTTGTACCTCCTAACTATTTACCTTAAAATTGTGTGTATTCCCGCGACTAGAGAATCGGCAGATAACTGAGTTTATACCAAATGGATGTTTTGTAAGGTGTTTATGCTTGGTCGTTGTTACGAACATGCTGTTCAAACCAAAAACGGTATACAACGTTGCAGGTAGACTTGTACGTATTTGGAGTATTGTATTTAAAATACTGTATTTTAAATACCATTTGCGGTATTTTGGTACTCTAGTCAATACTTTTTGTTTTCTCCATTTGTACTCTATTTAAAATACATTTTATGGTATTTTCTACTCAATACTCTAATTGCATATTTTGAATCTCCCTCTCAAACTTTCTGTGTCTCGTCTTTCCATTGTCTTGCTTGTTGAGTTGAAATTTCCTGTGTCCCTCGGACTTGACCCGGACATTGGCCCTTCTTGGAAGTTTCCATTTAGAGATCTTGTCCGTGTGTACTAATCCTTGGCGAGGGAGGGTTCTATTATGTGTGCCCTGACGCGATAACGCCGAATTCTGACCTCGCCGAGCAGGAACCTGCTAAAAGTTTCCATTGTTCTGGGTCACATATACTCAGTGGAGTTATGTGGTATCTCTCTCATCTTTTTGGGACTTGCGTTTAGATGACTCCTATCACACAGGGACGGCTTGCGTAGTACGCGGGGTTTAAGTGATTCATGTCACATAGCGGCGACTTGCCGCATTGACCAGTGTCTGGTGACTTTTTGCGTTCAAGGATAGATGGTATCTTAATTGTGTTTCAAATACTTTTTGAAGTATTTCGTACTCTATCTTAATTACTTTAATTTTCATGTATTTATACTCTAAGTACATTCTAACGTCAGTATTTATTATCTTATCTTAAATACATTTTTGGGTATCTTGTGCATGTCTGGTTGCAGGACATTAACAGGCATCTTTACTCCAAGTAGAAATTTCATATAAAGTCGCGTTCGTAGGATTATTCAGTATTCCACACTCAATACAATTCTCTAACCCTGTACATAAATTTATGTAATCCACCAGATATAACGGGGTCGTTCTTATATTAATGTAAAGAAAAGGCAATGTCCATCTCAAAGCAAGATTCTTGAACACGGTCACTGTCACAGTTGGTAGAGTTCCTCTATTAAAGGAAACAGTTAGTGGCTGAAATCCATTTAGTGACGGAAATAATTTTACGTTGTTATAATTTTTGCAGTGTTACTGAGATGGTTCCACAATTTCAGCGTACCTCAGCATTACAGTGAGACGACCCCGTGGTGGTCGCACTGTCACGTGGCCACATAAAGCCGCAGACGCGCTTAGTGGTGGACGTGCTGAAAGCACTGCCAAATTATGCTATTGCAAATGCCACTGAGGATTGTCCCCGATGATCGCAGCAACGATGCTGGCAAAACTGAAGAAAGATAAGGCACGACACGTTGCATCATAAGTATTTATCTGTGAAGAAATGTGTTCATAGTAAACTGCGTCCGGTGGCTTTTGCACGTGCATGTTGACAGATCACAGTTCATGAATCCGAATAAGGTGCATATGATGATGATAAAAAAAAAACTATGATGGGTCAGTGGCCAGTCTATCGTCAGTCTGCAGGAGATGTCATGGACAGGCAATGGCAGATGTCCAATCTCCCATTGACAGACCAAAGAAACTATAAGGGCTACTCCAAAGGATGTCTATAGACTTGAAACAGACAGGCCATAGGTTGCCAATCAATTGTTTCACAAGGGTAGGTGTTATCTGCGAGCACCTCACGGAGAAAATAAACATAATCGGTCATCGTAAAACGCTTTCGGGCGGATGCCATATGCTAGCAGACGACGCAGCCATGATCAGGTTCGGCCACGAGATCCAGCCACGGGATCCGGCACTGCAACAACCCTTTGCCATTCTATTACCTTACATCACCTCTGCTGGCCATGTCACGTCGAGACTGGGAGGTACCCGGGTTCGAATCCCGGTGCTGGCTGTGCTGTCTGGGGTTTTTCCTGGGTTTTCCTCAGACGCTTTCAGACATATGTCGGCACAGTTCCCTTAGAAGTCGGCACAGGACGCACATTCCCCCAGGGCGTCAGTCGTGACGTTGCCCACCTACGTGAGGCCGACAACGGCAAGCCCTTTCACCACCCACCACCACCACCACATCACCTCATCCCATCGTCGTTCATGTAGTAGTAGTTGTTACCTTACACGACCATATGGCGAAGAAAGAAGAGGAGGTATCTTTCCTTATATGGGTGGCGTTGGCGTAGCGTTGGCTATCCGCCACTTTTGGGAAGAAGAAGAACTTTACGTAGGCACGGTAGGCACGCAAGCGAGCACGAGCCCCGTTGTGCATACACGTTACCCGTTACCCGCTCAGCCATCACAGTTGGAACGAACCATGGCCGAAGGCGACGCATCTTCCCTCCGGTCACCGTTAAAATCTCGCAGGAGCCGCTCTAACTCTTGCTTCTTCTACGCAATATTTGTGGCAATGTTCACCGCCGAAGCAACTCTCTTCGCCGTACTTGTCCCACTCGCCATCTCGAACAGCATTCTCAGATGCCAAGGAGTTGAGTGTCTCTCCCTGGAACGCGACATGAACCATTCCATCAACCTAGCAGCGGATCCTTGCCACAACTTCTACGATCACGTGTGTGGAAGGTGGGGAAAGTACGCAGGTCGACGCTTCAGCACCCCGAGGGAAAAGTACGAAACATATCACCTTCACGCTCTTTTGAAGGAGATTGTTCTTGCCGGAGGTAATGCTCACGAAGATCGCCAGAACTCCAAGGAAAAAGCATCGGTGTTGTTAACCGCTTGCACTATGCACGCTGGGCAGGAAGACTCCTTAAAGGACTTTCTGAGGTCGCTTAAACTTTCTTGGCCGGAAAAGACGCCTGCGACAAGACTCGATATCCTGGATATCTTTGTGGCCTCGTCTTTGGACTACGGAGTGCCACTCTTCTGGATGTTCACGGTTGGTCGCCATCCCAGGTTTCCAAAGCAGAATATACTGTACATGACGATGGACTACAGCATCCTTCAGTGGCTAGAACATATGAATAAGCTGAAGAAATCGAACGCCGCTGAGACATACATCCGACGGTGTGCAGAGAGGATCGGAGGTAAGGGTCGGTCATACGGACGCATGATTAAGGATGTTCTAGCAGCCCACGAGGTAATGAGTGATGCCATGAAGAGTCGTTTCGGCGTATACGAACCACGATACATGGACCTAGAAGACTCTGAGCTCCGCTTAGCTGTTAACCGCCACTTACCCGACAACTCTCAACTGTGGCCAGAAGACAATATCATCTGCCTTCAGCGCAGGCTGTTCTATAACTTCGATCGCTTCTACCTTAATGATATCGAGACACTTGCAAGACTAAAGCTTTATATCGGCACCTATCTAGTCTGGTACTTGTCACCTTTTACATCTACGTACCTTACCCACCATCTAATGAAGGACCTGAATGAAGCGGGCGACACCAATACATATATCACCCAGCGCTGCTTTGAAGGCATCATCGATCTGATGCCTTTGCTCGTCTCTCAATACGTCCTGATGTCCATCCCTAACAAGAGCGAAATATTCGACATCTATCGTCATGCACGGCACGCTGTTGATCACGTGGTACGTCGTGACAGCGCCACGGCGGCTGAAGCATTTGGCCGTGAATTAGATACCATTTCGGTGGGCGAGTTCAACATGACGTCCACATGGGCAGCACTGGATAAAATTTACAAGTACATCCCACTCTTAAGGGGCAACTTCTTCCACATGTATCTCACAGTTGCGAAGGCGAACGCACGCGTTTTCAAAGACACTATACGGCGTCCTGTTCGAGACCTCCTGCATCTGCCGCTTGTTGGCAGTATTCCAGTCTACCGATTGCTCGTGGCTCGTGAGATACAAGTGCCTATGCTGTTCCTTCGTCCACCCATCATAACGACATCCGTTCCACTTGAGGCGAAGATGGCCACCTTGGGCGCATACATAGCCCGCAACATGTTCCAACTCATGTATTTTGTGCACTTCGCCGACGAGGACTTTCACCCGATTGATAAACAACGTATTAAGGACTTTTCTAAAGTTGTGTATGAGAGATTTTTCAACTACTCGGAGTCCATCGCTGACCTTCTGGGAAACACAGCGCTTGCGATTGAGCAAATCGAGCAGTTGGTTTTTCTGTTTCGCGCTATGGGTATCAATGCTGCTTACAGAGATGTAATACGTCACAACCTTGTGAACTCGACGGAAATTGTTGGTGGTTTTGATGTGAAGCGCCTCTTTTTCCTGGTTGCCTGTTTTTTGAACTGCGGCCCAGCTCAAGCAGGTGTTATGGAAGATGCATTATGCAATATGTTGGTGCCACAGGTCAACGGCTTTGCTGCGGCTTTCGGCTGTAAACCAGGACAACCCATGTACATCGATTTCTCACATCCGCACAGTGACGACGAGCCCTGGGATGGATGAATATGATTAGACTTTCTTTTCTTTCTATGGTTTAGTGGGAATTCGTATGGGCCTTTTGTGATATGCTTATACCACGTTACTTGATCACTGCGCACGATTTTTAGAAATACATAAATATTGAGTGCTGTGTTTGCAAAAGTTATCTGATAGATTGCCTTATACACGGACACGATGTTGACGACTGCTCAAGGAGCTTCTGGGTAATGTAGAAAGAGGGATTAACATGAAATCGACATTCTTTCCACGTGTCCATCTGGGGTATCGTGTTCCAACTTCTAAAGTACTCAGATGTAGCATGCACCGACTGCCCTCAAGTCTATGCATTGCATAAAAAAACTGTTACAGTGAAAGCCTTAGCACCTGCGGCGCTGGATATCGGTGATGGCTTTTGCCAAGTGTGTGCCTCTGGCTTGTGTTTCCATTACATTGCATTCAAAAAATATCGCGGTTTTATAAATGAGTGCTGTCTGTGGAACATTTACGAAACTCTACCTGTCGGCGCAGTACAGAGATGAAATCTGAGCAATAAGGGGGAGAAAAAAAATTCACATTGTTGCATTCCGCATGCTGGTACGTCGCATCATTGAAGTCCCGTTGTGTCAAAAAAGCTTTGAGCGCAGAGCGTTGATGGGCTGGATTATGCGAAGGACCAAGGGCGAGAGTCCAGCTGTCTAAGAGAAACGTACAGACGCAGTCCAGGCGCCTACAGGGCACTCATTTATCAGGAGCTTAGGCACACAAGGTATGGAAATTGCCGATCGCCATCCCTTGCCTTCTATTCCCGCCGTATACAGGGTGTCTGCTCTAACGATTCCAGAAATTATTTTTAAAGCGAGCGATAAAAGAAAAGCAAGTGGTACTTTTCTGCTACTTGAGTAAGAAACAGGTACTGCTTCACTAGTAGCACCTGTTTCCTAGTCAAGTAGTTGAAACGTAGCGCTCGTTTCTCTTTTAACGCTCGCCTTAAATAAAATTTCAGGACACGTTAGAGCAAACACCCTGTATACTCGGATAGACATTTCAGGGATTCAGATACAAAGTATCATGTAAATAGTTTATCGCAATACAGCTCCCTGCTTTGTTGCAAGATATTGTCAGGCGTATGTGTACGTGAACTTGATTGACCTGGATTTATCGGCACGAGCCCCTAATCAATGCAAAGTTATAGATAAGTTAAAAGCATCTGCGTAGCCAACCTCGCAGATCGCGTCTTCTACAATTCCAGCTCTAACACCGTGGTACGGTACAAAACAAGGCGCCTCGCAAAACAGTATGTTTGCATATACGCCAAATCTTCGACCTGCCACCACCTTGTCCGCGGTTTTGGATCCGATGGCGCGAAGTGTAATGTACAACTGCTGGTTCGAATGGTACCCAGTGCATTTCCGTGAGGATGCTGAAGGGCGTTTTATGGTATTGTTTGCTATGTCCGCGGTCTCCACAGGAATCAATCTTGGAAAATACCGCAGCGTCATAGAGATTGATGAGAAAGTCATGGATATGCGCAATAGGATACCGGTTAGAAATGGCGCACGGTAATCGTCACGGGGGCGCCAATTCCCTGGATCTTTTTGTGGGAACATATGTAACGCAGAGACCTAAGGACTGCTGGATGGTCGTAGGTACCTAAGCGCCAGGAGGTGATCAAACTCAGGACGGGCAATGGCAAAGTGTCGGATGATAGTTGATGTGGTATCTCGTGTTCAGAAAAGCCTTTAGTGAGGATGTCGTCCGTTCTCGTATGTCGATGGGGAGTGTCCGCGGGTAGTAATCTCACGACGTTGCGGAAGTCTTTCAGAATACCACGAAAGTGTGGTGTAGCTGCCGGTCGCGTGAAGGCAGGGCTAGTCGACTTGCGCTTCGCTCCTGTTCCTGGGACAGGCCGGTGGTGTTGTCAAGCAGCCTAAGTCGCTTCACGTCGACCAGAAGGTGCAAGTAGCGTAGAAAATCCGCCCCGATGATGGCGTCTCAAAACATGTGCGGTGATCAAAACCCATTGAAAGGTACGACGCAGCCTTAATTCAGGGTGAGGGATTGTTCGTCGAAACACTTGACAGGGAAAGAGTTGGCGGCTTGGTTTGTTATATATTTGGATGCGCGATGACGGTATACAAGGACACGGTGGAATGATGCTCACTTCATCGCCCGTTAGTCACGCCCGATAAGAAAACAAATGTTTGTGTCAGTGACATCAAAGAGGCTGCTGCTGTGGTGCCTAGAAAAGTTCGGCCGCCTTCATTTCCTGAGGCCGGCATATGTGTTTATTAAGAAAAAAAAGAAAGAAAAGGTTAGCCAGGCAAAGAGCCGGCTTGCAATCCCGAAAGAAAGGGAAAAGGGGAAGGCGAAACGAAGAAGAAAAGGAAGGAGAAATAAAAGCAAAAAAGGGGAGTCAAAAAGAAAAGTAAGGAGAAAGAATAAAGGGGGAATCGAAAAAAAGGAAGGAAATAAAAAATAAAAATGGGGGAATCGAAAAAAGAGGAAAGAAAGAGAAAAGAAGAACGGGGGAATCGAACAAAAAATGAAGGAAAGAAAAAAGAAAAAGAGGGAAAAAGAAAGGAAAAGGAAAGAAAGAAAGAAGAAAAACACTGGCACAACGTTACATGCTGTTCACGAGTCCTGAGACTCTGAGAAAACCGAGGAGAGCGTCAGTGACAGCCCACTGGTTGGGGTGCAAGACGGGGCCAAGAAGAGCAGCCAACGAAAAGTCCTTGCAGCCGACCTGGAGCAGACGGCAACGGAGGGTGTCCCTATGTTGAAGGTGCTGCTGGCAATACAGGAGCTGGCGTGGGATGTTAGCTTCCACTCCACAGAGATTACAGTTTGGTGAATTTAGCCGACCCATCTTGAAGAGAAGTGAGGGTGTACGGGCAACATTCAGTCGTAGGCGGTGAAGGGATTCTTCTTTACGACTGCGGTGGCAAGTGATGACGAACTCAATCAATGGGTCGATAGACCGTAGGAATGAGTCGTAAGTCGTAGTTTCGGCACGGAACTGCCGAGCATATGTGGCACACCGACGGCGAATGCGTAGACGGCATGTGGAGGCTGTAAGCGGCAGAGGTGCCAGGGCCGAAATGTCATCAGGCCCAGCGCGTCTCGCTACTGCGTCTGCTCGGGTATTTCAATACACGCCTACGTGGCCAGAGACCCATTGAAACGTGATGTTGTAACCAGTGGCTAAGAGTGGGTTGAATTTTTGACACGTCATGGTGTGCAAATCGCTTATTATGCTGGTGCGAGATGACGACAACATATCTAATAATGCCTAGCTGTCGGTAAGAATGATCCACGTTCCATGCCCGGAATCGATAATATGCTCCAGTGCTGCCAGGATACCGAACAGTTCGGCTTCTGTCGAGGACACTGTATGGGAGAGTTTGAAACCATGCCCCAGGTCTTCATCCGGAATGTAGAAGGCGGCGCTCGAACTATCATTTATATACCTCAAATGCCAAGAGACATTACATGAGGGGGGTTAACAGAAAAAACAGGGAACAAATAGTAACACAAACGAACATGAGACAAATAGCACGCAAACAGTTAAGAAACAAATCATAACAAATACAACATTCCGCACTTCTTCACAAAATGTTCATGAGATGCTGAAGCTACAACATTCGCAGGGAGGGCATTCCACTCACGAATGGATGTTTGTATTGGGGAGTAATAAAAGTAATTAGTGTAACCAAAAGCTGCTTGCAGTTTACATACATGATCAACTCGGCTTAGGAGTGGTGTGCCATTTGCAATGCTGAACTATCTTGTGTTACTGAGCCATCAGTGTGAGGATCCACCACATACTGAGTGTGATGTGGTGGATGACGGCGGTCACGTCTTGCTGAAGTGATGCCACTTCAGATCAGAGAGACAGTCACTCCTTGCCGGCATTTTACGCATCATGGACCGTCCAGTGGAGCTGACTGATTTATCGGGTCTTTGGGATACTCCGCACAATCAAAGGAAGGCAATCCGTCTGCTGGTAGCCTTCCTGAGTGAGTCTGGTCTCGCAAATGTATTGTGAACACTAAGTGCGAACTCCCTTTTAGTGTGAACTGCTGACACCGTAGTTTGTAGATCTGTAGCGTGCCCTTTTGTCTTCCCGCTCTATTGATTGAGTGCCCGTGAGCATGTGAGGGAACCCTCTGTGATTCAGGATTTTGATTCGGAGTGTGTAATAGCTATACAGCTTTTGCAATGGAGCAGGTAGACCCATGGTGGGTTGGTGAAAGCCCCAAGGTTTACTTTATTTTACTAATTTGCTAACTAACTAACTAACTGCACCGCACGCAGCTGCCGCTCTCTAGCGCCGCTTTCCCTTTCCACACCTGCGAGCGCAGTTGTCACTCTGTTTTCCTCCGCTCTGATGCGGAGAGGCGAGGGGTTTTTGACCCACAGATACGACGATCTCTGAAACCTTCCCGTTCGCAGCTGCCGCTGTAAAAAATATTTCGCGGGTAAAAAAACACCAAAAGAAAAACACACCCTGACGCTGGCGTAGCGTTGGCTACGTGTGAGAAGAAGAAGAACTTTACGTAGGCACGGTAGGCACGCAAGCGAGCCCGAGCCCCGTGTGCATGACGTTGTGCGTTACCCTCTCAGCCACCACAGTTGGAATGAACCATGGTAGAAGGCGACGCATCCTCCGTCCGGTCACCGCAACACCCACTCGCAAGTAGCAAAACCCACTCCTGCTTCTTCTACGCAATATTTATTGCAATGTTTACCGCCGAAGTAACTCTCTTCGCCGTACTTGTTCCACTCGCCATCTCGAACACCATTCTCAGATGCCAAGGAGTTGAGTGTCTCTCCCTGGAACGCGACATGAACCATTCCATCAACCTAGCAGCGGATCCTTGCCACAACTTCTACGATCACGTGTGTGGAAGGTGGGAAAAGTACGCAGGTCGACGCTTCGGCACCCCAAAGGATAAGTACGAAGCATATCATCTTCACGCTCTTTTCAAGGAGATTGTTCTTGCCGGAGGTAATCCTCATGACGACCGCCAGAACTCCAAGGAAAAAGCATCGGTGTTGTTAAGCGCCTGCACTATGCACGCTGCACAGGAAGACACCTTAAAGGACTTTCTGCGCTGGCTTAAACTTTCTTGGCCCGAAAAGACGCCAGCGACAAGACTCGATATCCTGGATATCTTTGTGGGCTCATCTTTGGACTACGGAGTGCCACTCTTCTGGGTGTTCACGGTCGGTCGCCATCCCAGGTTTCCAAAGCAGAATATTCTGTACCTGACGATGGACTACAGCATCCTTCAGTGGCTAGAACATGTGAATAAGCTGAAGAAATCGAACGTCGCTGAAACATACATCCGGCGGTGTGCTGAGAGAATCGGAGGTAGGGGTCGGTCATATGGACGCATGATCAAGGATGTTCTAGCAGCGCACGAGGTAATGAGTGATGCTATGAAGAGCCATCTCGGCGTATACCAACCACGATACATGAACCTAGAAGACTCTGAGCTCCGCTTAGCCGTCAACCGGCACTTACCCGACAACTCTCAACTGTGGCCTGAAGATAATATCATCTGCCTTCAGAGCATGCTATTCTATAAGTTCAATCACTACTACCTTCATGATACCGAGACACTTGCAAAACTGAAGCTTTATATCGGCACCTATTTAGTCTGGTACCTGTCACCTTTTACATCTACGTACCTTACCTACCACCTAATGAAGGACCTGAATGAAGCAGACGGCACCTATACATATATCACCCAGCGCTGCTTTGAAGGCATCATCGATCTGATGCCTTTGCTCGTCTCTCAATACGTCCTGATGTCCGTCCCTGACAAGAGCGAAATATTCGACATCTATCGTCATGCACGGCACGCTGTTGATCACGCGGTACGTCGTGACAGCGTCACGGCGGCTGAAGCATTTGGCCGTGAATTAGATACCATTTCGGTGGGCGAGTTCAACATGACGTCCACATGGGCAGCACTGGATAAAATTTACAAGTACATCCCACTCTTAAGGGGCAACTTCTTCCACATGTATCTCACAGTTGCGAAGGCGAACGCACGCGTTTTCAAAGACACTATACGGCGTCCTGTTCGAGACCTCCTGCATCTGCCGCTTGTTGGCAGTATTCCAGTCTACCGATTGCTCGTGGCTCGTGAGATACAAGTGCCTATGCAGTTCCTTGGTCCACCCATCATAACGACATCCGTTCCACTTCAGGTGAAGATGGCCACCTTGGGCGAATACATAGCCAGCAACATGTTCCAACTCATGTATTTTGTGCACTTCGCCGACGACGAGTTTCACGTGGTTGATGAACAACGTATTAAGGCATTTTCTGAAGTCGTGTATCAGAGAGTTCTCAACTACTCAGAGGCCATCTTTGACCTTCTGACAAATACAGCGTTTGAAATTGCGCCAATCGAGCTGATTGTTTTTCTGTTTCGCGCTATGGGTATCAATGCTGTCTACAGAGAAGTAATACGTCACAACCTTGTGAACTCGACGGAAATTGGTGGTGGTTTTGATGTGAAGCGTCTTTTTTTCCTGGTTGCCTGTTTTTTGAACTGCGGCCCAGCTGAAGCAGGTATTATGGAAGATGCATTGTGCAATATCTTGGTGCCACAGGTCAATGGCTTTGCAGCGGCTTTCGGCTGTAAACCAGGACAACCCATGTACATAGATTTCTCACGTCCGCATAGTGACTACGAACCCTGGGATAGATGAATGTTATTAGACTTTAATTCTTTCTTTTCTTTCTATGGTTTAGTGGTAATTCTTATGGGTCTTTTGTGATATGCCTATACCATGTTACTTTCTCGCTGCGCACGATTTTTTTAGAAATACATAAATATTGAGTGTTGTGTTTGCAAAAGTTCTCTGATATATTGCCTTATACACTGACACGATGTTGACGACTGCTCAAGAATCTTTCGGATAGTATAGAAAGAAGGGTTAATATGAAATCTACATTAATATTTGATGGATGCGGAATTAAGTGTAGCGAAAGTCAGGAAGTTGTATTTGCGTTCTTCTGGGGTATGGGGTTCCAGCTTCTAAGGTACTCAGGTGTAGTACCGACAGCACTCAAGTCATTAATTGCATTAAAAAAATTTACATTGGAAGCCTTACGCACCTGCGGAGCCTGGATATCACTCATGGCTTTCGCCTTGTGTGTGTGTGTGTGTTTGGCTTATGTTTCGCATTGCATTGTAAGGATATCGCGGCTTTATCAATGAGTTCTTGTCAGTGGAACTTTTACGAACCTTACCCTTATAAAAGCCGAGTTACATGAGCACTGAGTAAGTTTTACGCTATTGCAAACATATACGTTGACACGTTACAAACAAATTGTACGACGTACAGAGACGAAATCTAAGCATTAAGAGGGAGGGGGAAAAAAGGTATATTATTGCATTCCGCATGCTCATACGTGTGGCTTCTATAACATAAGCACTTTCAACCATTTTGATGCCGCAGATTCAATGAGTTGGTAAGAGCAAGTTAAAAAAATAAACAAAAAACAAAAGAAAAACACACACTGCATGTGTTCGGCAGCGGTACCGCCGCCGCCGCTAACGTTAACAACAACAACAACAACGTTGCCTGTTTTCGTCTCGCGTGCCGCAGCTTCAGCACATTAATTCGTGGTGGTACTCACGAAGAGTCCCCCACTACGTGCTACGGGCTATGTGCCACTTCCTCTTGGCACTCACTCACTCAGTCTCCCAGCTTATTGCGTTATCTCCGCTACGCCTTGTGAAAATCTACCACGATGGTGGTGGTGGTGGTGATAGGGCTTGCCACGATAGTCATGCCGAAGCATTAACATTACCCTGGCCAATCGCCAATGAGGTATGCAAACGCCCTCGAGATCAAGAAAGCCTGAAGGGACTTGGCGTACCTCAACCTGATCGTATAATAAAGACTTTTAGCAAACTGCATCTCGCAGCTCCCGATCGTTAAGAAAGACGGGGAATTCGAACCGATCGTATCCGAAGAGAACACCAGCACGAACACTTTTAGCAAACCGGAGTAAACCGGAGGACGGGAGACGTGCTCGCTGCAGGACGCAGAGGGAGGAGAACAAGACAGCCATTCACAAGAAGAAGAAGCTCCACATCTGTCCACATTTTCATTATTGAAAGGGTTTTCAATGAACTGTTTTCAAAAACCTTTTTTCCTGACCGTAAACCGGTGTTGCTCCACAAACCTGTGCACCTAAAGTGTATTCTTCAAAACTTGGCTACCGAGGGATCAGACATTTGCGGTTAAGTCGCTCTTTCCTTCGTGCAGGCCTTAAACAATGTTTATTGCTACCGCCATGTAAGTCTTATTCGTCGAGACTCCAGAGGATTCACTGCTAGAACCTCACGGAGAAAATAAAGATAATCGGTCATCGTAAAACGCTTTCGGACGGGTGTCATACTAGCAGACGCCGCAGCCATGCGGCTTTGCCGCCATATGGCGAAGAAAGAAGAGGAGATATCTTTATATATGGGTGACTTTGTTGTAGCGTTGGTTATCTGCTACTTTGGGGAAGAAAAAGAACTTTACGTAGGCACGGTAGGCAATTGTTACCTTCACCGTGCTGGACGGTCTTTGTCCCCTGCTTGCTCCCATTGTGGCCAGGATGAAGCAACATAACACTTTTTGCTAACCTGTTCTCAGTTTGGCTAATTACGCCACAGGTACATCTGCCCCCCATTGCGCTTGTTAGTAGCCTCACTCTCATTGGTGCCAGTGCTGTCTCTAGGAGCATCACACACTGCACTCTGTCATAGGGCTGTGGTAGCGGGTCTCGTATCGTACATCGTGCTCTCCAACCGCTTCTAGGCACTTCCTTCCTACTCTCATACACTTTCACTTTACTTTCACTTTATTTTACACTACTCTCATACACTTTCACAAATTCATACAGACATACTTTTGGCCATGTATAATCGTCATACGCATATTCCTACATACGTGCATACCCATTTGTTCACGTATTAGTCATCGTACATCATATACGAGGGGGGACCCAAAAGAAACCCGAATTATTTTCTAAAAAATTGTGTTTTTATTGTTCCATGCTCTAACTTCGAACACCTTCAAAGTAATCTCCCTTTGATACAATGCACCTGCCCAGGCGTTTTTTCCGCTGCTCAAAACAGTTTTGGAACTCGTCGACGTTGATGCTTTTTAGTGCTTGTGCCGTTTTCTGTTTCACTTCTTCGACATCGGCAAAACGTTTCCATTTGAAGACTCTCTTCATCCAGAGGAACAGAAAAAAGTCACAGGGGGCGAGATCAGATGAGTAGGCAGGGTGGTGCACAGGGGTCACTCCATTTTTGGTCAAAAACTGCTGAACACTCAGCGCAGTGTGGGCAGGTGCGTTGTCATGGTGAAAGAACCAGTCACCTGAATGCCACAGCTGGGGACGTTTCTTCCGTAGATCTTGGCGCAACCTTCTTAAAACTTCTAATTAAGAGCTGTGGTTGACCGTTTGACCCGGCGGAACACATTCCGAGTGCAGAAGCCCCTTACATCAAAGAAACAGACCACCATTGTCCTGACGTGCGACTTCACTGGTCGTGCTTTCTTGGGTCGTGGTGAACTGGCTGTTTTCCATTGTCTAGAATGCTGTTTCGCTTCGGGTTCGTAACCGTAGCATCAAGATTCGTCTCCTGTTATGATTTTAGAAAGGAAGCCGGGGTCCGTCTCCAACTGGTCCTTCAACGCACGGCACGCAGCCATGTTCAGCTCTCTCTGTTCGCACGTCAGCAGTCGAGGCCAAATTTCGCTGCAGCTCGTTTCACGTGCAAATCGTTCGATAAAATTCGCTGACATGAGCTCTACAACATCCGTGCCAACTCCACAAGCTCATCAATGGTCCGACTGCGGTCTTGCAAGAGGGCTTGACGAATTCTGTCGACATTTACTTCAGTGCGGCTGGTCGAAGTCCGTCTGGAACGAGGTTGATCGTCAATCGACATTTCGCTTTGTTTAAATCGAGAAATCAATTCATACACTTGTGTTTTGCTCAAAGCAGCCTCCCTGTAAGTCGTCTGTCGCATAACTGCCGTTTCTGATGCGTTTTTGCCCAACAGGAAACAAAAGTTCACTGCCGCACGTTGTTCGTGCAAATCAGCCATCGCGAAATAGGCAAACGCATTGAAGGGGTCTAACACTAGAATTCACTGAAGCCGAACGCAGCGTAGCACAACAACGTCATCTGGTGCACTGATGCAAAACAGTTCGTAAAACTCTCACGTAGTGGTGGAAGCCTGTATTACAAGGGATCCGCCCGCACGAGGACAATTCCGGTTTCTTTTGGGTCCCCCCTCGTATATGTCATACGTTACTTGGGTCTAACCTGGCCTTAGTCCCCACCATTACTGCACAGACATAGACAAACTTCGTTTGTCCATTTTGTCCTGGCATATCTCCCTTAGTGGCTCACGGCCATCATCTCCTTGGAAGAAGAAGAAGGCACGCAAGCGTGCACGAGCCTCGTGTGCATGACGTTGTGCGTTATCCGCTCTACCGTCACAGTTGGAATGAACCATGGCCGAAGGCGACGCATCTTCCTTCAGGGTCACCGTTGAAATATCGGAAAAGCCACTATTGCTTTTTCCACGCAATATTTGTGGCAATGTTCACCGCCGAAGCAACTCTCTTCGCCGTACTTGTTGCACTCGCCATCTCGAACAGCGTTCTCAGATGCCAAGGAGTTGAGTGTCTCTCCCTGGAACGCTACATGAACCATTCCATCAACCTAGCAGCGGATCCTTGCCACAACTTCTACGATCACGTGTGTGGAAGGTGGGGAAAGTACGCAGGTCGACGCTTCAGCACCCCGAGGGAAAAGTACAAAGCATATCATCTTCACGCTCTTTTGAAGGAGATTATTCTTACTGGAGGTAATGCTCATGAAGATCGCCAGAACTCCAAGGAAAAAACATCGGTGTTGTTAAGCGCCTGCACTATGCACGCTACTCAAGAAGACTCCTTAAAGGACTTTCTGCGCTCGCTTAAACTTTCTTGGCCCGAAAAGACGTCAGCGACAAGATTCGATATCCTTGATATCTTTGCGGGCTCATCTTTGGACTACGGAGTGCAACTCTTCTGGGTGTTCACGGTTGGTCTCCATCCCAAGTTTCCAAAACAGAATATATTGTACATGACAATGGACTACAGCATCCTTCACTGGCTGAAACATATGAGTAAGCTGAAGAAATCGAACGCCGCTCTAACATATACATCTGCTTACGTGGCAGCAATACGTCAGAGCCTCTTGAACTCGACGGTGGTTTTGATGTGAAGCGACTCTTTTTCCTGGGCCCAGCGGCCCATCTGAAGCAGGTATTATGGAAAATGCATTGTGCAATATGTTTGTGCCACAGGTCAATGGCTTTGCAGCGGCTTTCGGCTGTAAATACGACCGCAAAGTGACGGCGAATCCTGGGAAGGATGAATGTGATTAGACTTTCTTCCTTTTCTTTCTATGGTTTAGTGGTAATTCCTATGAGCCTTTTGTGATATGCTAATGCCACGTTACTTGATCAATGCGTACGATTTTTTTAGAAATGAATATTGAGTGCTGTGTTTGCAAAAGGTCTCTGATAGATTGCCTTATATACTGACACGATGTTGACTGCTCAGGAATCTTTTGGATAATGTAGAAAGAGGGATTAACATGAAATTTGCATTTATTTTTCATGCATGCTTAAGTGAGGCGGAAGTCTGAAAGTTGTATTTGCGTCCATCTGGAGTATGGTGTTCCAGCTTCTAATGTACGCAGATGAATGAATTTCATTTAAAAAAATTGTTATAATGGAAGCCTTACGCACCTGCGGAGCCTGGATATCGCTGATGGCTTTCGCCTTGTGTGTATGTGGCTTATGTTTCGCATTACATTGTAAGGATATCGCGGTTTTATCAATGAGTGCTGTCAGCGGAACTTTTACGAACCTGTACTCTTAATACATGAATACTGAATACATGAATTAATGCATGAATACTGAGTAAATTTTACGCTCTTACGAACAGATGAGTTGAAGTTACATTCTGTTAGTGGCGTACAGAGACGAAATCTGAGCAATAAGGAGAAAAAAAAAAGGTGCCTTCTTGCATTCCGCATACTCTTACTTGTGGCTTATATAACATAAGCACTTGCAACCATTTTGATGCCGCCGATTCAAATAGGTGAACCAAATGGAGATTGCTTTGTGTGTTGTAAAGCTGATGAAAGACGCGAAGTACGATAACAGATCAATAATAGACGTAACGGTAGAAAAGAATAGAATGCTCTTGAACAGTTCACAAGACAATGTAGAAGCTGTCACACTCCTAGAAACTTTTGGGTCATCGAACTCATAAATACGTTTCTGAAACTCCTGTGAAATTCCTGTCTCTTTAGTTGACAAATAAGATTCAATCTTTCTGTCACTCCTTTCTGTCGAGCCAATATAGAGAGCTTCACTGTGCCACCTAGAACGTAACGAGGGAGGTATCGGAAGATACACTACGTCCTCTTCTATAGTGCCGGAACCAGGGATTACGCTCGTGGACTTAGAAGCCATGGATCGATCACGGACTAAACCGATCGGTTCGACGGACGAAGAACAGTGCGGTTATCAAAGAGGTGTGTGCCTACGTCACCGTGCTCGCCCTCAATGACCCACGTGATCTCGGGTAACAATGCACTCAAGCAATTCAACGCTAAAATCGACCTCCTCCCACCTCCGCAATCCGGACGACGACCAGAAAGCCGTGTACCCTACCGTGGGAGACTATGAGGGCCAGTTTGTAGGGACCCTCCAGATTTGTCCACCAGAGCACAGAGCACAGTACTAGAGTAAAGAGTTGCTCTGGGTACAAATGGAAGCTCACACAAGAACACTCGCAAATAAGCTCGAAAGGACCACGCAAAACTTAGTGGTTCACTTCATCCACTCAAAGTACTGAAGAGCAGAATCTGTCTCTGCCCTGCGACGTAATGCAAACTTGCCACTCTTGACAGATTGCCGTAAAAAATTTTGACTAAAACTCCCGTATCAAATTTATTACGGTTCTGTAAAGGCTCCTAGGCATTGATTAGATAAAGCCTGTAGGCTGTAGAACTGTCGAACAAACCACATTAACAGCATACTCCCTTACATGGCATACACTAACTCCTTTAAAAATTCGTTTGTATGTGTGAACACAATATAACAACAATTTACCGCAAGTCATCTTTCCTCAGGCTCCAAATGTTGAAGTATTTTTCGAGTCATTGGGCCAGTTGTAATGGTCTTGCATCAGTTGATGTTTTGTAATTTTTCAAAATTGTCATTTGTATGATACATGTGTAGTATATTTGATGTGTTAGTTGTGTTATTTACCGTTTCTAACGCGACAAACATCATGGTGTGTACACTGAGTATCTAGCCACGAGAACGAAATCTCCCTACGCTACCTAGCTCGGACGCTAACTTGGAAGCAAATCCGGTGACTATGTCAGATAAGGGCACTCCTGAAAGATTGCAAAGTCTAGTGAGCCGCTTGAAACGTGAAGGCAGCCTCGCGGAGTTCGACGACGCTATCAGAGAAGGACACGCTGAAAGGTTTCGAGATACCAGCGTGCGTATAAGAGGTCGAGCATCATGCCACATCGAGCGGTCATAAGAAGTGTTTGGACTTCGACACGATTCCGAGTGGTGGATGACGCATCGCCGCACGTTGCTAATGCAAGATCTCAAAATGAAAATATAGATAAAGGTCTCCAGATCAACTTGTATTTTGTTGCCTGTATTGCTGCCGGATGAACCAAATCGCAATGACTATGGGCATACAAAAGGCTTTCCTGCAATTTGCCATTAAAGAGGCTGATCATGACGTGCTGCGATTTCTGTAGTTCCCGAAAGCACCAGCAGCCACCAAGTGCTGCCATCTGTGGAGGGGTAGCGCATGGCAAGACAAGAGTTCCATTTGGAATTCCCGCCAGCCCAGTCTTTCTGGGGGCAACAATTCGACAGCATCTCAAGAGCGTCCAAGGTGAACAGACGGACTCCGCAACGATTAAGCAGGGCCCCTTTTAAGTGGATTGCCACCTTACAGGAGCACCCTCCCTGGAGTACGCAATGTGAATAAAGGACACCAAGCCGCGATGGGGGGTCATGTAACTCTCACCATGGGCGTTCCCAGGATTTCTTCCAACGGGGTGCAAAGTGATACCAGGGGCGTAAAGCGAGCAACCCTTCCACCTCCCCTACCACCTCTTTTTCTGGAGGCGGACGTTGCGTACTGCACAAATATTTAGGGGTTCCTATTATGACATCTGAGAATAATCATGAGGACCTATGCCTAAAGAGCGCACTTTTTCACGAGGTCGACCTTGGAGCTCCAGGGGGGGGGGGGCAGGGGGGGGGGGGCGCCCACGACTGTCACATACTTAGGGCTGTCCTTTCGACGGTCGCATCCGTTTGAGTTCATTTCGAAACTATAGTGTCACTTAATTCGTTGCGGAACACTGGCCACAGTATCGAAATTCCCACGCGAAATACTGGTGTAGTTTCACTGTTATTTGATGAATATATGATAAGAGCAGACGCCGGACGTTGAGAGTATGCCGAAATTGCCTCTCTGGAAAAACGAGAAAACGTCATTCTGTAACCGACCAATGATGGCACGCCTTTGAGAAAAGGAATACCGCGGCCGTGTGGGCGTCTCACAGAGTTACGGGGCGTCTGGACAGTGCCTTTCCTCTGAAGCGCGCGCCCTCTCACTCCTCCGCTTATGGAGTGACGTCACGTCGCTGGAGCTTCTGCAGCTGCGGAGGCAGGGCTGATTTTTAAACTTCGTTTTGTTAATATCTAAGCACTTTTGGAACGAAAAAATAGCCAGGTAGACTGTTGGCCGATGCCGAACACAGTGGTACCGGTTTCATAGATGGGTTTCCGGATGCGACTTCCCCTTTAAAATATGTTACTCATGCTGGCTCGTCCTGGCTTCTGACAACGCTTCAGGCTCGCTACCTCTTCATGCGCTTCAACGTGCATTGATATCGTTCTCGCCGAAAGGCAGTGTTGCAATTCTAACCAAGGCTTAATTCCTAGGTCTCTACAACGTTGCACATATACATATATCTTCATCTGTATGTATGACCACTTAGCAATATTTATGCTTGTACGCTGTGGATAGTATGCAGATGTCCTCTATGTTTTCTGCACATAGAACACGTGTATTTAGTAAGGCTAGCCCTCAGAACGGTCCCGCCCTCCTGTGAGAAGGTGCTCTTGCTTTCAGACTCACGTTCAGTTGTTTGCACTTTGGCGACCCCTCCCAGGTCTTGCTTTCCCCACTGCTTCCTCTTGTTCCCTTTGTTCATTGTTCCTTCTGCTTCCTCGCACGTACGCGATATCATAATTACGTGAGTTCCTGGCCACCGCGGGTTTGCATGTAAACGAAACTGCATCCGAAACTGCTGACTCCCTCGCGAAAATGTCTCTTTCTGGCGAGGTTATTGACCTTTTCCCGCCTCCTGCACATGTTTGTGTCGCCAGATACAGTTTTTACGGCTCTCCTTTGGTCCTATATTGCGTCCTGCGTACGCCCTGCTGTCTTTCTCGTGGAGGCCGGCATCCTGCTTTTCTCGACGGTCAGAAGTGTCATTGAGACGCGCCATTGCCTCACCTAGAGCCTCGGCATCAAGCCTTGCCCTGCCCCCTAAATTTTACATTCGTGAGAGGCAGCCGCTCTTCGTCCCTTTTATGCCCCCACTGTGACCAGGACGAGACAGTAGAACACTTTCTACTACAATACGCTAGAGTCGGGAAGCCTATATCAGACTCCCGTTCCACCTACTGGGAGTCCCCGTGTCCGTTTCAGCAGCTCTGTCATTTGGAGCCTCTTACACTTCCAGTCGGGATACACCTGTGGAAGCGGGTCTTTCGTATTTCCTTTCTCGCTCCCGCCGCTTCTAGCCCACCTGCATCATATTCCATCCACCTACCATCGCTCCGGCACCATAAGCCATTGAGTATTATAGACCCTTTTCACTTACCTCATTCCGTCCGCCATACTTTTGTTTTCGCACGCGCTCGCACCACAGTTAAAGCTGGTAGCGTGCACGCGCCATGCACAAAAGTATGGCTGCCACAAGCAGGGGGAAAGGCTATGCCGTCTACGACAGTGACGTCAGATGAAAAGAGTCTATAGCGAGCACACTTAAGCAGCTTTCATTCACCACCTCCTTCACCTCCAGCATCACATTTCCCGTCCAGGTTTGCATAGTCATGTCATAATATAGAGAGTGAATTTCATAGCCCTGACCAATCTCGCTTGTGGCCATTCTCCATGGATAAGGGGCAACCTCCGTGGAGCGAATGTACAGTGAAAAAGCTGCGAACTTCGCTCAGCGTCGGACGCCCTGCGCGAGGCGTCAAAAATGTGAGCGTCCGCCGCCGATCTGCCCATGTCAGATATTTTCGCCCAGCGTCCGCGATGCCGGGAGCGTCAACTGCAGATGAACCAATCAAAGTGCTCTTCCGCTACGAATCTACGCCAGATCGCCTGCACGTGGTCGTCTGCTCTCGTGAATCATCGTCGTCGTCCTCTTCTTGCAACGGGATGCTGTCGTCTGCTCGCTGTTTCGCCAACTGCATCGTTAGAACGTGAGGCATTCTCTGCCAAGAAACATGTTTTCTTTTCGCAGTAGTGAATATGCTTTTCGGTACGTTCCTGGGCGCATCTTTTCAGACAGATGCTGGATTTAGTTGCAAAATTTGTGACATTAAATGCGCTTTTTCGAGCAAGTGATTTCACTAAGCTTTCACCTTATACCCTGGCAACAGTAACATCACCGCATGACTTCCCGACGCCCGACGCCGTCCGCTGGTTTTTCGCTCCATGGAGCTGGTGGCGGCGAACAGCTGGCGGCGGAACGCGCGTGGCAGTCTGCCGCGAGAACTTCGTTGCAAAAATTCGCTCCATGGAGGTTGCCCTTAAGAAGAAAAAGAAGAGCATTGTCTCGAGCTGCCCCCCCACGCCCGCCATATGAACACCTCGTCTTTTCGTGGAACCCTAACCTCTGCAGCTCAAGGCAGACAGAAGTCTTGGTGACGAGAGCTCGATGCTTGGCGCTGCCGCTAAATTTTTACCTCCACCGTGCTGGACGGTCTTTGTCCCCTGCTTGCTCCCACTGTGGCCAGGATGAAACAACTGAACACTTCTTGCTAACCTGCTCTCAGCTCGGCCAATTACGCCGCAGATATATCTGGACACCCTTACGCTTGTTAGGAGCCCCACTCTCATTGGCGTCAGTGCTGTCTCTCGGAGCATCACACACTGCGCTCTGTCATAGGGCTGTGGTAGCGGGTCTTGCATCCTACATCGTGCTCTCCAACCGCTTCTAGTCACTTCCTTCCTACACTCATACACTTTCACGTACACACACATTCATACAGCCATCCTTTTGGCCCTGTATAGTCGTCATACGCATATTCCTACATACGTGCATATCAAGTTCCTGCATTAGTCATCACATGTCATATATGTCATAAGATACTTGGATCCGACTTGGCCTTAGTTCCCATCATTACTGCACAGACATAAACAAACATCTCACGCCCCTTTTGTCCTGGCCAATCTCCCTTACTGGCTCACGGCCATTATCTCATTGGTAGAAGAAGAAGAAGAAGAAGAGCATTACGTTTGCACGCGCCTCTTGTCTCTCATGCACTGGTCAGTTGGAATGAACCATGGCCGACGACCAAATGTCTTGCCCCCAGTCTCCGTTACAACGAAAGCAGCGCTCCTACTTCTTCTACGCGGCCTTCGTGGCGACGCTGACCGCCGTCGTAACTTTCCTCGCCGTACTTGTTCCACACGCCACCCGGATCAGCATTCTCAAGTGCCGAGGAGTTGCGTGTGTCTCCCTGGAACGCGACATGCGCCATTCCATCAATTTATCGGTGGATCCTTGCTACAACTTCTACGACCACGTGTGTGGTGGGTGGGAAAAGTACATGGGTCAAATCCTCAGCAGCCCTGTCGCCAAGTACAGAGCATATCAGATGGGCGCTCTTGCGAAGGTCATGATTCTTGCCGGGGGTAAGGCTCACAACGATCGCCAGAACTCCAGGGAAAAATCTTCAGTGCTGATGACAGCCTGCAGTATGCGCGCTGCGCAGGAAGACTCCTTAAGGGACTTTCTGCGCTCGCTTAAACTCACTTGGCCTGAAAAAACTCCAGCGACAAGATTTGACATCCTAGACATCTTTGTCGGCTCGTCGCTGGAATACGGGCTGCCAGCGTTCTGGGTTTTGGTGGTTGGACGCCATCCTAAGTTCTCCAAACGAAATCTACTGTACCTGACGATGGACTACAGTGTCTTGCGATGGATAAAACATGTGAATCAGCTGAAGAAACACAGTGGCGCTGAGACTTACATACGGCGGTGTGCAGAAAGAATCGGAGGCAAGGGTCGGTCATATGGACGAATGATCAAGGATGTTCTAGAAGCCCATGAGGTAATGAGCGACGCAATGCAGGTTCATTTCGTCATCTACCAACCACAATACATAGACCTAACTGACACTGATTTGCGACTAGCTGTGAACCGTCACTTGCCCGACAGCTCTCAACTGTGGCCGGAAGACAACATCCTGTGCCTTCAGCGGACACTGTTCTATAAGTTAAATCATTTCTACCTTAAGGATCCTGAGATGCGCGCAAAATTCAAGCTCTACATCGGCATCTATTTAGTATGGTACTTGTCGCCCTTTACGTCTACGCACCTTACCCAGCACCTTATGCAAGGCCTGAAACAACGAGAGATGGTCAATACATATACCTCCCAGCGCTGCTTTGAAGCCATCGGTGCGGTAATGCCTTTGATCATCACTCAATACATTGCGTCAGCTGTTCCTGACAAGCTTGAACTATTCGGCATATACAATTTTATTCGACAATCCGTAGACCGCGGGCTCCGTCATGACAGCGTCGCAGCGGCTGACGCTTTTGCCTTTGTCTTGGATGCAGTATCCATAGACGCGTTTAACATGACGGCCACCTGGAAAGCACTTGATGAAATCTACAATTACGTACCTCCGTTAAGAGGCAACTTCTTCGACATGTATCTTACTGTTGCGAGAGCAAACGCTCGCATTTTCAAGGAATCTCTACGTAGTCCTGCTCGAGACCTTCCCTATCTGCCTATTATTGCGGGGATTCCGATCTACCGATTGCTCGTCACCCGGGATATACGAATTCCCATGCAGTTCCTGGGTCCACCAATCTTAACGACGACTGTTCCTCTTCAGGCAAAACTTGCCTCTGTGGGCGCCAACATAGCCTACAATATGGTTCAGCTCCTGTATTTTATGTACTTCACCGACGAAGAGTTTTACCCACGCGAGGAGAGAGACATTGCCGTTTTTTCTAGCGTCGTGTATGACAGGTTTCTCAATTACACGAAGATCATCGGCAGCCTCCTGGGCGACACACTTCTTGGCACGGAGTTGATGGAGCTGATGGATTTTGTGTTCCGTGTAATCGGTACCAATGTTGCTTACGACGAAGTGGAACATGGTGGACTACAGAAATCAGCGGAGGTCTTTGGCGGCTTTCCTGCAGAGCGCCTCTTCTATCTGGTGTCCTGCTTTTTGAAGTGCGGTGCTGCTCGACCAGGTATCGTGGAAGCTGCATGGTGTAATGCATTGGTGCCGCAAGTTAGGGGATTCCCGGAGGCGTTCGGTTGCAAACAAGGGCAGCCCATGTACATTGATTTATCGCAAAGACACGACGATGAATAATATCTGCCAGGTTGAGTGTTACGCCCTTTTCTTTCTTGTTCCTGTCTTTTATGCGTTGAACACTCTACCTTGTGTTTTTACTTAGTAACTTTGTTTATACTTTATATATACGGAAATATACTTATATTTTCGTCGAGCGTACGTATTTCGAGTTCATTTCGAATTCATCCATAAGATGCTCGGTACAGAACAACGCATATTTCACTTCGGACGACCCTATACTTTAGAGCGTTGATCTACTGCTGATTAAATCATTTTGAGGCCTAGATAAGCTACCAACGCTGAAGATGGTATCCTTGTATTGAATAAAAGAAGATTCATCTTACGCCAGTAGGTACTCAATTAGTTATCGAAGCTTTCGCAGCAACCTATAAAGACAAATGCTGAAAAAGAATGGGTTACTTCTCGTATCCAAGAACAACTTGCATGGGGCGAGACGCTACCCCAGTGCTGCTGATATTGCCAGACTGTTGTGAGCATTTGTATCAACACGCAGGTCTCTGAGCTGTCCAGTCGTAACCGATTCTATGCAATGGGGGATGGGAGTACGGCAAACAATCGCCTAATAAAACCATAAATTTTCATTCGGATTAGTTTTACGTCCAACCACGCTTCTGTTAGGCGACAAATAGTCTGTGTGGTTATGCTAGCGTTTGCCCATGCTCACCCGCCATAAGCTCAAGCCAAAAAAAGGAAAAGGATCATGACGAGTGATAAACGTCGTTGAAAAAGGGGAGAAAACACGTGTCTGTTGAGCCTTTTTTTTTCATTTGTTATTGCTGAAACAATGCTTAACCCTTTATGTCAAAGAATGGCTCAAAATTAAGCGAGCTATATAGAAACTCTGGTCTACAACAACAACAAAAAAAAAAAAAAGAAGAAAAAGCTCAGTCTCAGATGCGTCCCTTATTCATTTCCACACCGCGACTTTCGGTCTCTCTATGGACCAATGTTGGCTCGTTTCGGTAATTTCATCCAGGGTTCATAAACAGCTTTGAGCACAGCAAATTTTAAGGTGTCCTTATATGAAGGTCCATTTCAGTAGGTATAAAACACTTTAGGACGACAACCACCGTCGTGAGGCAACTCCCGTCCTGAAGCACTTGCCTTAACACAACGGAACATTGTATCGCGAGGACCCATAGTAAAGCATTCGTTTAAACCAGGGTTGATCCTTCCAGTTTTTTTTACCTTTCCTACGCATTTCTTTTGTGCGCTTTTAACTTTAAGCTTATGTAAGAATTGTCGATGTGTATCGTTAGCATGCGTGCCTTGGACGGGGGGGGGGGGGGGGGGAGCGCGCCTCGAATGAGTAGTTTTTGCTCTCCCGCGAGACAACGAACTTCGTCGTTTCCTCAAATACTTGGGGGGGATATCTGCGATGCAAGTTTATGCTCGTTTTTTTTTTTTTTTTTTCACGCGTAAATTCCACTCTGGGGACTGCCTGTAGGAATATGTAATTTTCTGCCACCGCTGGGACCGTAGAAATAGGATCGTTTGCGACGGAGCCGGCATGCGGGTCTTCAAGGGACTGTCCTCGCAGTGTTATTGGCGGTAGAAACTCACCAAGTAACAAACACAAACACAATTAAACAAAATTAGACAAGTGCAGACAACAAACGCAAGCAGGCAAGTAAAGAATCCGACGCTTACGAACATTGAAAGACTGAAACAACGCAGTCGTCGAAAAAGCCTGACAACAGAGGGGTCTCGAACCCCGCGCCTCTTGGTTGCCGGTCAAGTGACTTAGCGACTTTTTTTAAGCCATCGCTTTCTAGGGCCCACCAACGGCGACATCCGTGTAGTTCTGTCCGTTAGAGCAGTGCAGGCGGAAGAGGTGAAAAAGGTGAAAGAGAAGAGAATGAGGAAGAGGAAGTTACAATGGCACGAAACGAGTGCGGACACCCGACTATCAGCTCGGGATTGGAAGACGGCCGTATCCGTGTATTCACACGAGTGACATCCTCACGAAATATTCTAGCGGAAGAAAAAGGCGAAAACATTGCTCACAGAGACGAACTTCCGTCCCGTGTTATGTTGAGCATTCACACGGTGCGGAATACCGGGGTATATCGGGAGTGGCGTACTGCGCATTTAGCAGACGACACCTACCAGACGACACCGTCAGCGTGTTTTCCTGTCGTCTGCTACGGAATATCTTGTGGCTGTGTAACAGGATATTCCCCACGGTTAGCAGTGTACGCGAAGACACGACGTT
The DNA here is from genome assembly GCF_037126465.1 of Ornithodoros turicata. NCBI lineage: Eukaryota > Metazoa > Arthropoda > Arachnida > Ixodida > Argasidae > Ornithodoros > Ornithodoros turicata. The sequence continues at coordinate 131,013,918 of NC_088202.1, read as the reverse complement.
GAGCGCTCGCGCTCACGCGACAGCAGAAAGGTATGAATCCTTTCGCATCTTCCGCTTCTGGGGGAATCTCGCTACATTAGTAAAGTGCATCTACACGTCAGATGCCGTCGAAGCCTTTTCTTAACATCACACGAAAGGGAACTATATAACTTTAGTTTTACTCGCACTTCCTCGGCGACAAAATAGCCTGAGAGTGTATACAGGGTATGTATACAATGTTATTCGCAACATATTTTTATTTAAAAAAAAACAGCCACGAGAGCAACATAGGTGTCGCTTTTGCAGTTGAGCTATATGGTCAGGCGGACATCCTCTTGAAGAAAGTATGCAACTACAAGATGACTAACTACCTAAAATTCGTTCATTGACTCTTTAATTAGGGTCTTTCGAGCAAAAGCCAGATAGCAGAACGGGAGACAATCCTCGTTGAAAGCCACTTCATATTTAAAAAGTTTAAATAGTACACGCTGTATGTCTCAAAGGGCACTGAAACACGGGGAGAAAACGAACTGAATGAGATATACATTTCGTCGTATGTTATCATAGTTTCGGCAACCACTCCTTGCATTCACATTAATTTTCAGCAGCATCGACATATTACTTCAAAGTCGCTGTCGCATAAATTATGCCTTTGTAGTTCCTGCTTCTCATTGCCGAAACGTTTGCGAGCATCTGCCTCCGTCGGTTTTCCCAGTGCCCTACTTTTTTCTGCAGAGCCGGGTTCAGGTGCTTCCCTGTTAGCGCTTGAATGAATAACTCACATCGCTTTTAAATTATTCGCCAGGAAAAAAGGAAGGAACGACTTCCACCCTTCGCGATTGGAGGCAGAGCACATAAAGCCAAACCTTGAACTCGGAACATCATGAGATGCGGAAGCGGAGGATATGCTGTAGCATAGAAGAGGAATGATCCAGCACCGCTACCGCGATTTCTTGAAAAATGGCGAAATGCGATGGTGATTAGGAACTGTCGCGCCGCTCGGTGTTTAAAACAAACGCTCCAGCATTCACGCTGCACAGTCACGGAAATACATAGATCGAGAAGTTAACCGTCAGAAAGAACTCGTTACAAGTTAAGTTACCGTGTGAAAAATGTAACTAAGCTAATAACGAAGTTCTTCAGCCTAAAATGCAACTCGCAGTTACGGACTTACTTAAAAAAAAGAACGTGTTACTTCCAAGTTACTTCGGACACAAAATAGCACTACACAGGTGCAGCGCGCGTGAGCAGTTGAGTTAGACCTTGAGTTGCCTGCGGAGGACAGCAACACGCTTAGATCGTTTTCGTTTATGTCCAACAGTTCGAACGCTTTGCATCTTACTCCCTGTGGGCGCACAATGCACCATCATCCATTGGGTATTATCGCGCGCACACTTAAGTAGCTCTCATTCACCACCTCAATCACCTCCACCATCACATTCCCCGTAAAGTTTGTCATAGTCTGTCATAGTCTAGATAGTCAATTTCATAGCCCTGGCCAATCTTCCTTGTGGCTAATGGCCATTCTCCATGGGTCTGAAGAAGAAGAGGAGGAGGAGGAGGAGGAACATTACTTAGGCACGCGCCTCTTGTCTCTCATGCACTGGACAGTTGGAATGAACCATGGCCGACGACCAAATGTCTTGCCCCCAGACTCGTTTAAAACAGAAGCAGCGCTCCTGCTTCTTCTACGCCGCCTTCGTGGCGACGCTGACCGCCGTAGTGACTCTCCTCGCCGTACTTGTTCCACACGTCGCCCGGATCATCATTCTCAAGTGCCGAGGAGTTGCGTGTCTCTCACTGGAACGCGACATGCGCCATTCCATCAATTTATCGGTGGATCCTTGCTACAACTTCTACGACCACGTGTGTGGTGGGTGGGAAAAGTACGCCGGCCGAATCTTCAGCAGCCCTGTCGCCAAGTACAGAGCATATCAGATGGGCGCTCTTGCGAAGGCCATGATTCTTGCCGGGGGTAATGCTCACAACGGTCGCCAGAACTCCAGGGAAAAATCATCAGTGCTGATGACAGCCTGCAGTATGCACGCTGCGCAGGAAGATTCCTTAAGGGACTTCCTGCGCTTGCTTAAACTCACTTGGCCTGAAAAAACTCCAGCGACAAGGCTCGATATCCTGGACATCTTTGTCGGCTCTTCGCTAGACTACGGACTGCCAGCGTTCTGGGTTTTCATGGTTGGAAGCCATCCTAAGTTTCCCAAACGAGACCTACTGTACCTGGCAATGGACTACAGTGTTTTGCGATGGATAAAACATGTGGATAAGCTGAAGAAATACAGTGGCGCTGAGACTTACATACGGCGGTGTGCAGAACGAATCGGAGGCAAGGGTCGGTCGTATGGACCAATGATCAAGGATGTTCTAGAAGCCCATGAGGTAATGAGCGACGCAATGCACGTTCATTTCGTCATCTACCAACCGGAATACATAGTCCTAGACAGCACTGATTTGCGACTAGCTGTGAACCGTCACTTGCCCGACAGCTCTCAACTGTGGCCGGAAGACAACATCCTGTGCCTTCAGCGGACACTGTTCTATAAGTTAAATAATTTCTACCTTCAGGATCCTGAGACGCGCGCGAAATTGAAGCTCTACATCGGCATCTATCTAGTATGGTACTTGTCGCCCTTCACGTCTACGTACCTTACCCAGCACCTTATGCAAGGCCTGAAACAACGAGAGATGGTCAATACGTATATCTCCCAGCGCTGCTTTCAAGCCATCGGTGCAGTAATGCCTTTGATCATCGCTCAATACATCGCGTCAGCTGTTCCTGACAAGCATGAACTATTCGGCATATACAATTTTATTCGACAATCCGTAGACCGCGTGCTCCGTCGTGACAGCGTCACAGCGGCTGACGCTTTTGCCTCTGTCTTAGATGCAGTATCCGTAGGCGTATTTAACATGACAACCACCTGGAAAACAGTAGATGAAATCTACAATTACGTACCTTTGTTAAGAGGCAACTTCTTCGACATGTATCTTACTGTTGCGAGAGCAAACGCTCGCATTTTCAAGGAATCTCTACGTAGTCCTGCTCGAGACTTTCCCTATCTGCCTATTATTGCCGGGATTCCGATCTACCGATTGCTCGTCACCAGGAACATACGAATTCCCATGCAGTTCCTGAGTCCGCCAATCTTAACGACGACTGTTCCTCTTCAGGTAAAACTTGCCACTGTGGGCGCCAACATAGCCTACAACATGGTTCAGCTTCTGTATTTTGTGTACTTCGCCGACGACGAGTTTTATCTGCACGACCAAAAAGACATCGCCGCTTTTTCCGACGTCGTGTATGGGAGGTTCTTCAATTACACGAGGGTCATCAGCGACCTCCTGGGAGATTCACTTCTTGGTTTGGAGGAAATAGAGCTGCTGAATTTTGTGTTCCGTGTAATGGGTGCCAATGTTGCTTACGAAGAAGTGGAACATGGTGGACTACAGAAATCAGCGGAGGTCTTTGGGGGCTTTCCTGCACAGCGCCTCTTCTATCTGGTGTCCTGCTTTTTGAAGTGCGGTGCTGCTCGACCAGGTATCGTGGAAGCTGCATGGTGTAATGCATTGGTGCCGCAAGTTAGGGGATTCCCGGAGGCGTTCGGTTGCAAACCAGGACAGCCCATGTATATCGATTTCTCGCATACACACGACGATGACTTATATCTGCCAGGTTGAGTGTTATGCCCATGTCTTCTATGCGCTGAACACTATACTTTGCGTTTTTACTTTGTAACTTTGTAACTTTGTTTATACTTTGTAACTTTTCGTCGAGCGCATCTATTTCGAGTGCGTGGATTCATAAGATGCTCGGTACAAAGCAACGCCCATTCCTCTTCGGAGGGCCATGTACTTTGGAGCGTTGATCTACTGCTGATTAAATCATTTGGAAGCCTAGAGAAGCTACCAACGCTGAAGATCGTATCCTTGTATTGAGTTTAAAAAAAAACAATTCACCTTACGCGAATAGGTACTCGATCAGTTATCGAAGCTTCCGCAGGGACCTGTAACGACAAATGCTGAACTAGAATGGGTTAATTACTTCTCGGATCTAATAACTTTATTTTCGGATGATGAATAGGGAATTTTATTGCCTGGTGTGATACGCTACCCCAATGCTGCTGATATTGCGAGACTGTTGTGAGCATTTGTATCGATTAAGACTCATCTCATTATTACACGCAGATTTCTGAGGCATCCAGTCGTTACAGATTCTATGCAATGAGGGATTGGAGTATCGCGAACAGTCCCTTAATATAAGCGTAAATTTTCATTCTAATTAATCTTCTAAGAGACCCTAAAATGTTAAGGAAAGGATAGAACTCTATAGTAGTGTCCAACCACGCTTCCGCTAGGCGACAAATAGTCTGTATGGTTACGCAAAGCGTTTCCCCTTGTACATATCCGTTATAACCTCAAGCCAAAACAAGGAAGAGGATCATGGCGAGTGATAAACGTCGTTAGAAAAGGGCAGAAAATACGTGTTTTTTTAGCCTTTTTTTATTTATTACTGCTGAAACAATGATTAACCTTTTATCTCAAAGAATGCCTCAAACTCAAGCGAGCTAGAAACTCTGGTCCACAACAAAAAGAGAAGCTCAGTCTCAGATGCGTCCCTTATTCATTTCCAGAATGATACTTTCGGTCTCTCTATGGATCAATGTTGGTTCGTTCCGGTAATTTCATCCAGGGTTCATAAACAGCTTTGAGCTAAGCGAATTTTAAGTTGTCCTTTGAGTGTTCACTTTAGTAGGTATAAAACACCTTAGGACGACAGCCACCGTCGTGAGGCGACTCCCGTCCTGAAGCACTTTCTTTAACACAACGGAACTTTGTATCGCGAGGACCCAGAGTAAGGCATTCGTTTACACCAGGATCGATCCTTCCAGTCCTACAAACTTCCGTTTTTTTTTTTCCCCTTTCTTACACATTTCTTTTGTGCGCTATTAAGTTTAAGCTTATGTAAGAGTTGTCGACGTGTATCATTAGCGTGCCTCGAATCAGTGATTTTTGCTCTCCCGCGAGACAACAAACTTCGTTATTCCCTCAAATAGTTGGGTGGATCAGTGCCAATATCTGCGATGCCAGGTTTATGCTAGTTTCTTCTTTTCAGGCGTAAATTCCACTCTGGGGACTGCCTGTAGGAATATGTAATTTTCTGCCACTGCTGGAACCATAGAATAATAATCGTTTGCATCAGAACCGGCATGCGGCTCTTCAAGGGACTGTGCTCACGGTGTTATTGATGGTAGAAATTAACCAACTAACAAACAAAAACACAATTAAACAAAATTAAACAACTGCAGACAACAAACACAAACAGGCAAACAAAGCCTCCGACGCTTACGAACATTGAAAGACTGAAACAACGCAGTCGTCGAAAAAAGCCTGACAACAGAGGGTCTCGAACCCCGCACCTCTTGGCTGCCGGTCAAGTGAGTTACCGATTACTCTAACTTTTTTTTAAGCGATCTCTTTCTAGGGCCCACCAATTCGGCGACATCCGTGTAGTTCCGTCCGTTACAGTAGTGCAGGCGGAAGAGGAGAAAAAGGCGAAAGAGAAGAGAACAAGGAAGAGTTACAATGGCACCGAAACGAGTGCGGACACCCGACGATCAGCTCGGGATTGGAAGACTGCCGTATCCGTGTATTCACACGAGCGACATCCTCACGGAATATTCTAGCGGAAGACAAAGGCGCAAACACTGCTCACAGTGACGAACTTCCGTCCGGTGTTATGTTGAGCATTCACATGGTGCGGAATACCGGGGAATATCGGGAATGGCGTACTGCGCATTTAGCAGACGACAGTTAGCAGACGACACCGTCAGCGTGTTTTCCTGTCGTCTGCTACGGAATACCTTGTGGCTGTGTAACAGGACATTCCCCACGGTTAGCAGTGTACGCGAAGACACGACGTTGAGCGGTTGCGCTCACGTGACAGCAGAAAGGAATGAATCCTTTCGCATCTTCCGCTTCTGGGGGAATGTCGCTACATTAGTAAAGTGCATCTACACGTCAGATGCCGTCGAAGCCTTTTCTTAACATCACACGAAAGGGAACTATATAACTTTAGTTTTACTCACACTTCTTCGGCGACGAAATAGCCCGAGAGTGTATACAGGGTGTATGTATACAATGTTATCCGCAACATATTTTTATTTAAAAAAAACAGCCACGAGAGCAACATAGGTGTCGCTTTTGCAGTTGAGCTATATGGTCAGGCGGACATCCTCTTGAAGAAAGTATGCAACTACAAGATGACTAACTACCTAAAATTCGTCCATTGACTCTTTAATTAGGGTCTTTCGAGCAAAAGCCAGATAGCAGAACGGGAGACAATCCTCGCTGAAAGCCACTTCATATTTAAAAAGTTTAAATAGTACACACTGTATGTCTCAAAGGGCACTGAAACACGGGGAGAAAACGAAAGGAATGAGATATACATCTCGTCGTATGTTATCATAGTTTCGGCAACAGTCCTTGTATTCACATTAATTTTCAGCATCATCGACATATTACTTCAAAGTCGCTGTCGCATAAATTATGCCTTTGTAGTTCCTGCTTCTCATTGCCGAAACGTTTGCGAGCACTCATCTGCCTCCGTCGGTTTTCCCAGTGCCCTACTTTCGTCTGCAGAGCCGGGTTCAGGTGCTTCCCTGTTAGCACCAAGAATGAATAACTCACACCGCTCTTAAATTATTCGCCAGGAAAAAGGAAGGAACGACTTCGACGCTTCGCGATTGGAGGCAGAGTACATAAAGTCAAACCTTGAACTCGGAACATCACGAGATGCGGAAGCGGAGGATATGCTGTAGCATAGAAGAGGAATGATCCAGCGCCGCTAACGCGATTTCTTGAAAAATGGCGGAATGCGATGGTGATTAGGAACTGTCGCGCCGCTCGGTGTTTAAAACAAACGCTCCAGCATTCACGCTGCACAGTCACGGAAATGCATAGATCGAGAAGTTAACCGTCAGAAAGAACTCGTTACAAGTTAAGTTACCGTGTGAAAAATGTAACTAAGCTAATAACGAAGTTCTTCAGCCTAAAATGCAACTCGCAGTTACGGACTTACTTAAAAAAAGAACTTCCAAGTTACTTCGGACACAAAATAGCACTACACAGGTGCAGCGCGCGTGAGCAGTTGAGTTAGACCTTGAGTTGCCTGCGGAGGAGAGCAACACGCTTATAGATCGTTTTCGTTTATGTCCAACAGTTCGAACGCTTGGCATCTTACTCCCTATTGGCGCACAATGCTCCATCATCCATTGAGTATTATCGCGCGCACACTTAAGTAGCTCTCATTCACCACCTCCATCATCACATTCCCCGTAAAGTTTGTCATAGTCATGTCATAGTCTAGATAGTCAATTTCATAGCCCTGGCCAATCTTCCTTGTGGCTAATGGCCATTCTCCATGGGTCTGAAGGAGAAGAGAAGGAAGAGGAACATTACGTAGGCACGCGCCTCTTGTCTCTCATGCACTGGACAGTTGGAATGAACCATGGCCGACGACCAAATGTCTTGCCCCCAGACTCGTTTAAAACAGAAGCAGCGCTCCTGCTGCTTCTACGCAGCCTTCGTGGCGACACTGACCGCCGTAGTGACTCTCCTCGCCGTACTTGTTCCACACGTCGCCCGTATCATCATTCTCAAGTGCCGAGGAGTTGCGTGTCTCTCACTGGAACGCGACATGCGCCATTCCATCAATTTATCGGTGGATCCTTGCTACAACTTCTACGACCACGTGTGTGGTGGGTGGGAAAAGTACGCCGGCCGAATCTTCAGCAGCCCTGTCGCCAAGTACAGAGCATATCAGATGGGCGCTCTTGCGAAGGCCATGATTCTTGCCGGGGGTAATGCTCACAACGGTCGCCAGAACTCCAGGGAAAAATCATCAGTGCTGATGACAGCCTGCAGTATGCACGCTGCGCAGGAAGATTCCTTAAGGGACTTTCTGCGCTTGCTTAAACTCACTTGGCCTGAAAAAACTCCAGCGACAAGGCTCGATATCCTGGACATCTTTGTCGGCTCTTCGCTAGACTACGGACTGCCAGCGTTCTGGGTTTTCATGGTTGGAAGCCATCCTAAGTTTCCCAAACGAGACCTACTGTACCTGGCAATGGACTACAGTGTCTTGCGATGGATAAAACATGTGAATAAGCTGAAGAAATACAGTGGCGCTGAGACTTACATACGGCGGTGTGCAGAACGAATCGGAGGCAAGGGTCGGTCATATGAACGAATGATCAAGGATGTTCTAGAAGCCCATGAGGTAATGAGCGACGCAATGCACGTTCATTTCGTCATCTACCAACCGGAATACATAGTCCTAGACAGCACTGATTTGCGACTAGCGTTGAACCGTCACTTACCCGACAGCTCTCAGCTGTGGCCGGAAGACAACATCCTGTGCCTTCAGCGGACACTGTTCTTTAAGTTAAATCATTTCTACCTTCAGGATCCCGAGACGCGCGCGAAATTGAAGCTCTACATCGGCATCTATCTAGTATGGTTCTTGTCGCCCTTCACGTCTACGTACCTTACCCAGCACCTTATGCAAGGCCTGAAACAACGAGAGATGGTCAATACGTATATCTCCCAGCGCTGCTTTCAAGCCATCGGTGCAGTAATGCCTTTGATCATCACTCAATACATCGCGTCAGCTGTTCCTGACAGGCTTGAACTATTCCGCATATACAATTTTATTCGACAATCCGTAGACCGCGTGCTCCGTCGTGACAGCGTCACAGCGGCTGACGCTTTTGCCTCTGTCTTAGATGCAGTATCCATAGGCGTATTTAACATAACAACCACCTGGAAAACAGTAGATGAAATCTACAATTACGTACCTTTGTTAAGAGGCAACTTCTTCGACATGTATCTTACTGTTGCGAGAGCAAACGCTCGCATTTTCAAGGAATCTCTACGTAGTCCTGCTCGAGACTTTCCCTATCTGCCTATTATTGCGGGGATTCCGATCTACCGATTGCTCGTCACCCGGAACATACGAATTCCCATGCAGTTCCTGAGTCCACCAATCTTAACGACGACTGTTCCTCTTCAGGTAAAACTTGCCACTGTGGGCGCCAACATAGCCTACAACATGGTTCAGCTTCTGTACTTTGTGTACTTCGCCGACGACGAGTTTTACCTGCACGACGAAAAAGACATTGCCGCTTTTTCTGACGTCGTGTATGGGAGGTTTTTCAATTACACGAGGGTCATCAGCGACCTCCTGGGAGATTCACTTCTTGGTTTGGAGGAAATAGAGCTGCTGAATTTCGTGTTCCGTGTAATGGGTGCCAATGTTGCTTACGAAGAAGTGGAACATGGTGGACTACAGAAATCAGCGGAGGTCTTTGGTGGCTTTTCTGCAGAGCGCCTCTTCTATCTGGTGTCCTGCTTTTTGAAGTGCGGTGCTGCTCGACCAGGTATCGTGGAAGCTGCATGGTGTAATGCATTGGTGCCGCAAGTTAGGGGATTCCCGGAGGCGTTCGGTTGCAAACCAGGACAGCCCATGTATATCGATTTCTCGCATACACACGACGATGACTCATATCTGCCAGGTTGAGTGTTATGCCCTTGTCTTGTATGCGCCGAACACTATACCTTGCGTTTTTACTTTGTACCTTTGTAACTTTGTTTATACTTTGTAACTTTTCGTCGAGCGCATCTATTTCGAGTTAGTGAATCAATAAGATGCTCGGTACAAAGCAACGCCCATTCCACTTCGGAGGGCCATATATTTTGGAGCGTTGATCTACTGCTGATTAAACCATTTGGAGGCCTAGAGAAGCTACCAACGCTGAAGATCGTATCTTTGTATTGAGTTTAAAAAAAAAACGAATTCACCTTACGCGAATAGGTACTCGATTAGTTATCGAAGCTTCTGCAGGGACCTGTAACGACAAATGCTGAACTAGAATGGGTTAATTACTTCTCGGATCTAATAACTTTATTTTCGGATGATGAATAGGGAATTTTATTGCATGGTGTGATACGCTGCCCCAATGCTGCTGATATTGCGAGACTGTTGTGAGCATTTGTATCGATTAAGACTCATCTCATTATTACACGCAGATTTCTGAGGCATCCAGTCGTTACAGATTCTATGCAATGAGGGATGGGAGTATCGCGAACAGTCCCCTAATATAAGCGTAAATTTTCGTTCTAATTAATCTTCTAAGGGAAACTAAAATGTTAAGGAAAGGATAGAACTCTATAGTAGTGTCCAACCACGCTTCCGCTAGGCGACAAATAGTCTCTATGGTTACGCAAAGCGTTTCCCCTTGTACATATCCGTCATAACCTCAAGCCAAAACAAGGAAGAGGATCATGGCGAGTGATAAACGTCGTTAGAAAAGGGCAGAAAATACGTTTTTTTTTTCAGCCTTTTTTTATTTATTACTGCTGAGACAATGTTTAACCTTTTATCTCAAAGAATGGCTCAAACTCAAGCGAGCTAGAAACTCTGGTCCACAACAAAAAGAGAAGCTCAGTCTCAGATGCGTCCCTTATTCATTTCCAGACTGAGACTTTCGGTCTCTCTATGGATCAATGTTGGCTCGTCCCGGTAATTTCATCCAGGGTTCATAAACAGCTTTGAGCTAAGCGAATTTTAAGTTGTCCTTTGAGTGTTCACTTTAGTAGGTATAAAACACCTTAGGACGACAGCCACCGTCGTGAGGCGACTCCCGTCCTGAAGCACTTTCTTTAACACAACGGAACTTTGTATCGCGAGGACCCGGAGTAAGGCATTCGTTTACACCAGGATCGATCCTTCCAGTCCTACAAACTTCCGTTTTTTTTTTTCCTTTCTTACACATTTCTTTTGTGCGCTATTAAGTTTAAGCTTATGTAAGAGTTGTCGACGTGTATCATTAGCGTGCCTCGAATCAGTGTTTTTTGCTCTCCCGCGAGACAACAAACTTCGTTATTCCCTCAAATAGTTGGGTGGATCATTGCCAATATCTGCGATGCCAGGTTTATGCTAGTTTCTTCTTTTCAGGCGTAAACTCCACTCTGGGGACTGCCTGTAGGAATATGTAATTTTCTGCCACTGCTGGAACCATAGAATAATAATCGTTTGCATCAGAACCGGCATGCGGCTCTTCAAGGGACTGTGCTCACGGTGTTATTGATGGTAGAAATTAACCAACTAACAAACAAAAACACAATTAAACAAAATTAAACAACTGCAGACAACAAACACAAACAGGCAAACAAAGCCTCCGACGCTTACGAACATTGAAAGACTGAAACAACGCAGTCGTCGAAAAAAGCCTAACAACAGAGGGTCTCGAACCCCGCACCTCTTGGCTGCCGGTCAAGTGAGTTACCGATTACTCTAACTTTTTTTAAGCGATCTCTTTCTAGGGCCCACCAATTCGGCGACATCCGTGTAGTTCCGTCCGTTACAGTAGTGCAGGCGGAAGAGGAGGAAAAGGCGAAAGAGAAGAGAACAAGGAAGAGTTACAATGGCACCGAAACGAGTGCGGACACCCGACGATCAGCTCGGGATTGGAAGACTGCCGTATCCGTGTATTCACACGAGCGACATCCTCACGGAATATTCTAGCGGAAGACAAAGGCGCAAACACTGCTCACAGTGACGAACTTCCGTCCGGTGTTATGTTGAGCATTCACACGGTGCGGAATACCGGGGAATATCGGGAATGGCGTACTGCGCATTTAGCAGACGACAGTTAGCAGACGACACCGTCAGCGTGTTTTCCTGTCGTCTGCTACGGAATACCTTGTGGCTGTGTAACAGGATATTCCCAACGGTTAGCAGTGTACGCGAAGACACGACGTTGAGCGGTTGCGCTCACGTGACAGCAGAAAGGTATGAATCCTTTCGCATCTTCCGCTTCTGGGGGAATGTCGCTACATTAGTAAAGTGCATCTACACGTCAGATGCCGTCGAAACCTTTTCTTAACATCACAAGAAAGGGGACTATATAACTTTAGTTTTACTCGCACTTCCTCGGCGACGAAATAGCCTGAGAGTGTATACAGGGTGTGTATACAATGTTATCCGCAACATATTTTTATTTAAAAAAAAACAGCCACGAGAGCAACATAGGTGTCGCTTTTGCAGTTGAGATATATGGTCAGGCAGACATCCTCTTGAAGAAAGTATGCAACTACAAGATGACAAATTTCCTAAAATTCGTTCGTTGACGCTTTAATGAGGGGATTTCGAGCAAAAGCCAGATAGCAGAACGGGAGACAATCCTCGTTGAAAGCCACTTCATATTTAAAAAGTTTAAATAGTACACGCTGTATGTCTCAAAGGGCACTGAAACACGGGGAGAAAACTAAAGGAATGAGATATACATTTCGTCGTATGTTATCATAGTTTCGGCAACCACTCCTTGCATTCACATTAATTTTCAGCATCATCGACATATTATACTTCAAAGTCGCTGTCGCATAAATTATGCCTTTGTAGTTCCTGATTCTCATTGCCGAAACGTTTGCGAGCACTCATCTGCCTCCGTCGGTTTTCCCAATGCCCTACTTTCTTCTGCAGAGCCGGGTTCAGGTGCTTACCTGTTAGCGCTTGAATGAATCACTCACATCGCTTTTAAATTATTCGCCAGGAAAAACGAAGGAACGACTTCCACGCTTCGCGATTGGAGGCAGAGTACATAAAGCCAAAGCTCGAACTCGGAACATCATGAGATGCGGAAGCGGAGGATATGCTGTAGCATAGAAGAGGAATGATCCAGCGCCGCTACCGCGATTTCTTGAAAAATGGAGGAATGCGATGGTGATTAGGAACCGTCGCGCCGCTCGGCGTTTAAAACAAACGCTCCAGCATTCACGCTGCACAATCACGGAAATGCATAGATCGAGAAGTTAACCGTCAGAAAGAACTCGTTACAAGTTAAGTTACCGTGTGAAAAATGTAACTAAGTTAATAACGAAGTTCTTCAGCCTGAAATGTAACTCGCAGTTACGGACTTACTTAAAAAAAGAACGTGTTATACCCCTGTCAGACGTACTAATTTAGTGTCACTTATTTGAAGTGCACTCCGTCCTGTAATGTCACTTTCACTAGACTCCTGCTACACGGCATAAGTAAGTGTCACTAAGCAGTCATGGTGATGACGATGGGCGAGCTTGAACTCCCACCTAAAATCGGGGAGTGCGCCATGCTTTCTTGGTAAAATCATTTTTCTTACGTGCAGAAACATTTCATAAAGATTTTCTTCGCAGCTGAAGTCGATTGAACGTCATAAATATAATTGTTGCGAACCAACACAAGTATATTTATTTGACAAATTTTCAATCTTCTTCTTCACCTCTTTGGTGGTGTTTACTATGTCTTGCGCGTGCAACTGGCCCGCGATGTCAGCATACACTTTCGCGTTTCGCTTGGTCCTCCCATGTTCTGATAGCATAGGTTTCTATCTCAGACCACGATGCCCTGTCTTTTTTGTCTTCCATTATTCAGTGCTTCACTGCGAGTATTTCGCGATTTCGCCGGTAACACTTAACCACCGTGGAATGTCAACAAATATGGCTGCCGCGAAGTGGATGACGAACTCTACTGGGCAGTCTGTGAACGAAAGTACCGGTAAATCACGCCAAAAATCCTTACGTCTTTCTTATACAAATCAGCGCTGTCTTAACAAATTTGTCCAAAAATAAATTCCGATTGGGTTGTTTCTTTCCTTTTCCAAAAATAAGCTTTTTGTTACGCAATCCCTGCCGTGGAGGCTACGTACTTGATTGTCGCAGGCAAAGTGAAGTTAGTTTGGCGAACTCACTTCATCGTAAGTGTACTTTGCATTTAGTGTCACTAAAACATGCCGTGTGACTCCGAAGGAATGACACTTACTGCAAGTGTACTCGCTGAAAGTGACACTAAATTAGTACGTCTGACAGGGGTATTACTTCCAAGTTACCTCGGACACAAAATAGCACTACGCAGGTGCAGCGCGCGTGAGCAGTTGAGTTAGACCTTGAGTTGCCTGCGGAGGAGAGCAACACGCTTAGATCGTTTTCGTTTATGTCCAACAGTTCGAACGCTTTGCATCTTACTCCCAGTGGGCGCACAATGCACCATCATCCATTGAGTATTATCGCGCGAACACTTAAGTAGCTCTCATTCACCACATCCATCACCTCCACCATCACATTCCCCGTAAAGTTTGTCATAGTCATGTCATAGTCTAGATAGTCAATTTCATAGCCCTGGCCAATCTTCCTTGCGGCTAATGGCCATTCTCCATGGGTCTGAAGAAGAAGAGGAGGAAGAGGAACATTACGTAGGCACGCGCCTCTTGTCTCTCATGCACTGGACAGTTGGAATGAACCATGGCCGACGACCAAATGTCTTGCCCCCAGACTCGTTTAAAACAGAAGCAGCGCTCCTGCTTCTTCTACGCAGCCTTCGTGGCGACACTGACCGCCGTAGTGACTCTCCTCGCCGTACTTGTTCCACACGTCGCCCGTATCATCATTCTCAAGTGCCGAGGAGTTGCGTGTCTCTCACTGGAACGCGACATGCGCCATTCCATCAATTTATCGGTGGATCCTTGCTACAACTTCTACGACCACGTGTGTGGTGGGTGGGAAAAGTACGCCGGCCGAATCTTCAGCAGCCCTGTCGCCAAGTACAGAGCATATCAGATGGGCGCTCTTGCGAAGGCCATGATTCTTGCCGGGGGTAATGCTCACAACGGTCGCCAGAACTCCAGGGAAAAATCATCAGTGCTGATGACAGCCTGCAGTATGCACGCTGCGCAGGAAGATTCCTTAAGGGACTTTCTGCGCTTGCTTAAACTCACTTGGCCTGAAAAAACTCCAGCGACAAGGCTCGATATCCTGGACATCTTTGTCGGCTCTTCGCTAGACTACGGACTGCCAGCGTTCTGGGTTTTCATGGTTGGAAGCCATCCTAAGTTTCCCAAACGAGACCTACTGTACCTGGCAATGGACTACAGTGTCTTGCGATGGATAAAACATGTGAATAAGCTGAAGAAATACAGTGGCGCCCAGACTTACATACGGCGGTGTGCAGAACGAATCGGAGGCAAGGGTCGGTCATATGAACGAATGATCAAGGATGTTCTAGAAGCCCATGAGGTAATGAGCGACGCAATGCACGTTCATTTCGTCATCTACCAACCGGAATACATAGTCCTAGACAGCACTGATTTGCGACTAGCGTTGAACCGTCACTTACCCGACAGCTCTCAACTGTGGCCGGAAGACAACATCCTGTGCCTTCAGCGGACACTGTTCTTTAAGTTAAATCATTTCTACCTTCAGGATCCTGAGACGCGCGCGAAATTGAAGCTCTACATCGGCATCTATCTAGTATGGTTCTTGTCGCCCTTCACGTCTACGTACCTTACCCAGCACCTTATGCAAGGCCTGAAACAACGAGAGATGGTCAATACGTATATCTCCCAGCGCTGCTTTCAAGCCATCGGTGCAGTAATGCCTTTGATCATCACTCAATACATCGCGTCAGCTGTTCCTGACAGGCTTGAACTATTCCGCATATACAATTTTATTCGACAATCCGTAGACCGCGTGCTCCGTCGTGACAGCGTCACAGCGGCTGACGCTTTTGCCTCTGTCTTAGATGCAGTATCCATAGGCGTATTTAACATGACAACCACCTGGAAAACAGTAGATGAAATCTACAATTACGTACCTTTGTTAAGAGGCAACTTCTTCGACATGTATCTTACTGTTGCGAGAGCAAACGCTCGCATTTTCAAGGAATCTCTACGTAGTCCTGCTCGAGACTTTCCCTATCTGCCTATTATTGCGGGGATTCCGATCTACCGATTGCTCGTCACCCGGAACATACGAATTCCCATGCAGTTCCTGAGTGCACCAATCTTAACGACGACTGTTCCTCTTCAGGTAAAACTTGCCACTGTGGGCGCCAACATAGCCTACAACATGGTTCAGCTTCTGTACTTTGTGTACTTCGCCGACGACGAGTTTTACCTGCACGACGAAAAAGACATCGCCGCTTTTTCTGACGTCGTGTATGGGAGGTTTTTCAATTACACGAGGGTCCTCAGCGACCTCCTGGGAGATTCACTTCTTGGTTTGGAGGAAATAGAGCTACTGAATTTCGTGTTCCGTGTAATGGGTGCCAATGTTGCTTACGAAGAAGTGGAACATGGTGGACTACAGAAAAAAGCGGAGGTCTTTGGGGGCTTTCCTGCAGAGCGCCTCTTCTATCTGGTGTCCTGCTTTTTGAAGTGCGGTGCTGCTCGACCAGGTATCGTGGAAGCTGCATGGTGTAATGCATTGGTGCCGCAAGTTAGGGGATTCCCGGAGGCGTTCGGTTGCAAACCAGGACAGCCCATGTATATCGATTTCTCGCATACACACGACGATGACTCATATCTGCCAGGTTGAGTGTTATGCCCTTGTCTTCTATGCGCTGAACACTATGCCTTGCGTTTTTACTTTGTACCTTTGTAACTTTGTTTATACTTTGTAACTTTTCGTCGAGCGCATCTATTTCGAGTGCGTGAATTCATAAGATGCTCTGTGCAAAACAACGCCCATTCCACTTCGGAGGGCGTATATTTTGGAGCGTTGATCTACTGCTGATTAAACCATTTGGAGGCCTAGAGAACCTACCAACGCTGAAGATCGTATCCTTGTATTGAGTTAAAGAAAAAAAAAACGAATTCACCTTACGCGAATAGGTACTCGATTAGTCATCGAAGCTTCCGCAGGGACCTGTAACGACAAATGCTGAACTAGAATGGGTTAATTACTTCTCGGATCTAATAACTTTATTTTCGGATGATGAATAGGGAATTTTATTGCCCGGTGTGATACGCTACCCCAATGCTGCTGATATTGCGAGACTGTTGTGAGCATTTGTATAGACTAAGACTCATCTCATTATTACACGCAGATTTCTGAGGCATCCAGTCGTTACAGATTCTATGCAATGAGGGATGGGAGTATCGCGAACAGTCCCCTAATATAAGCGTAAATTTTCGTTCTAATTAATCTTCTAAGGGAAACTAAAATGTTAAGGAAAGGATAGAACTCTATAGTAGTGTCCAACCACGCTTCCGCTAGGCGACAAATAGTCTCTATGGTTACGCAAAGCGTTTCCCCTTGTACATATCCGTCATAACCTCAAGCCAAAACAAGGAAGAGGATCATGGCGAGTGATAAACGTCGTTAGAAAAGGGCAGAAAATACGTTTTTTTTTTCTTCAGCCTTTTTTTATTTATTACTGCTGGAACAATGTTTAACCTTTTATCTCAAAGAATGGCTCAAACTCAAGCGAGCTAGAAACTCTGGTCCACAACAAAAAGAGAAGCTCAGTCTCAGATGCGTCCCTTATTCATTTCCAGACTGAGACTTTCGGTCTCTCTATGGATCAATGTTGGCTCGTTCCGGTAATTTCATCCAGGGTTCATAAACAGCTTTGAGCTAAGCGAATTTTAAGTTGTCCTTTGAGTGTTCACTTTAGTAGGTATAAAACACCTTAGGACGACAGCCACCGTCGTGAGGCGACTCCCGTCCTGAAGCACTTTCTTTAACACAACGGAACTTTGTATCGCGAGGACCCACAGTAAGGCATTCGTTTACACCAGGATCGATCCTTCCAGTCCTACAAACTTCGGGTTTTTTTTTCCCCCCTTTCTTACACATTTCTTTTGTGCGCTGTGCGCTATTAAGTTTAAGCTTATGTAAGAGTTGTCGACGTGTATCATTAGCGTGCCTCGAATCAGTGATTTTTGCTCTCCCGCGAGAGAACAAACTTCGTTATTCCCTCAAATAGTTGGGTGGATCAGTGCCAATATCTGCGATGCCAGGTTTATGCTAGTTTCTTCTTTTCAGGCGTAAATTCCACTCTGGGGACTGCCTGTAGGAATATGTAATTTTCTGCCACTGCTGGAACCATAGAATAATAATCGTTTGCATCAGAACCGGCATGCGGCTCTTCAAGGGACTGTGCTCACGGTGTTATTGATGGTAGAAATTAACCAAGTAACAAACACAAACACAATTAACCAAAATTAAACAACGGCAGACAACAAACACAAACAGGCAAACAAAGCCTCCGACGCTTACGAACATTGACAGAGTGAAACAACGCAGTCGTCGAAAAAAGCCTAACAACAGTCTCGAACCCTGCACCTCTTGGCTGCCGGTCAAGTGAGTTACCGATTACTCTAACTTTTTTTAAGCGATCTCTTTCTAGGGGCCACCAATTCGGCGACATCCGTGTAGTTCCGTCCGTTACAGTAGTGCAGGCGGAAGATGAGAAAAAGGCGGAAGAGAAGAGAACAAGGAAGAGGAAGTTATAATGGCACCGAAACGAGTGAGGACACCCGACGATTAGCTCGGGATTGGAAGACGGCCGTATCCGTGTATTCACACGAGCGACATCCTCACACCAGCTCCCGTGGCTCAGTGGTTAGCGTGCTGGCCATGTCACGTCGAGACTGGGAGGTACCCGGGTTCGAATCCCGGTGCCGGCTGTGCTGTCTGGGGTTTTTCCTGGGTTTTCCTCTGACGCTTTCAGACATATGTCGGCACAGTTCCCTTAGAAGTCGGCCCAGGACGCTCATTTCCCCCAGGGCGTGAGTCGTGACGTTGCCCACATACGTGAGGCTGACAACGGCAAGTCCTATCACCACCACCACCAGCGACATCCTCACGGAATATTCTAGCGGAAGAAAAAGGCGCAAACACTGCTCACAGAGACGAACTTCCGTCCCGTGTTATGTTGAGCATTCACACGGTGCGGAATATCGGGGAATATCGGGAATGGCGTACTGCGCATTTAGCAGACGACACCGTCAGCGTGTTTTCCTGTCGTCTGCTACGGAATGTCTTGTGGCTGTGTAAAAGGATATTCCCCACGGTTAGCAGTGTACGTGAAGACACGACGTTGAGCGGTCGCGCTCACGTGACAGCAGAAAGGTATGAATCCTTTCGCATCTTCCGCTTCTGGGGGAATGTCGCTACATTAGTAAAGTGCATCTACACGTCAGATGCCGTGGAAGCCTTTTCTTAACATCACACGAAAGGGAACTATATAACTTTAGTTTTACTCGCACTTCTTCTGCGATGAAATAGCCTGAGAGTGTATACAGGGTGTGTGTATACAATTTTATCCGCAACGTATTTTAATAAAAAAAGTCACGAGAGCAACATAGGTGTCGCTTTTGCAGTTGAGCTATATGGCCACTCGGACATCCTCTCGAAGGACGTATGCAATTACAAGATGACTAATTACGTAAAATTCGTCAATTAACACTTTAATTGGGGGATGTCGAGCAAAAGCCAGATAGCAGAACGGGAGACAATCCTCGTTGAAAGCCATTCCATGTTTAAAAAGTCCCTTAAAGCGTGCGTGCGTTGACATACCCATAGTGTAATTTTGATATGCAAATGAGCGGAAACCACAGGGCACTACCAACACCACCTCAATACAGAAAGCCTGCGCATTGCCTCCTCTCCCTCTTTCAATCAAGAGTCAGGATTCGTCTGGTACTGCGATTCACCGTTCTGCGAATTGAAGAACCCGCGAATGATTGCAGCTCACCTGGAACCTGCAGACCTAAATATTTAGATAAAAAGTGCAAGACGCTTTCCAGAAAATCAGTTTTGAGAAAGCTTGAGACCGTTTTGCGCTTTATTTCCAAGTTTTCCCATTTAGTACGAGTGACGTTCAATCCCAACTCGCAGACGACGGTGGTTCTTCTCTACGGCCACGACCGCTGAAAGCACGTTCGTGATTGGCTACGGCTGTTGAAAACACGATCCTGATTGGCTGACTCTTAATTGTTGCGTCACCTCGACGAGCGCGCAGGCTTTCTGTATACAGATCCTGTTGGCACAACGCTCATTCCACGTTAGAGGGCCACATGCTTTGGAGCGATGGAGATGATTGGAGTAGATGCTGATCTGCTAGCCAGATTAGCCGCTTTCCAGCCCAGATAAGCCTCCGTCGGCGAAGGTGATGCGCTCCTGAAGTGCGCTGTTTTGGTTTCGGCTCATTTGCTTAGCGAAATTCAGTGATGGATATTTCAACACACGTGCGCGTTACAGGTTTTTAAAAACATGGAATTGCTTTCAACGAGGATTGTCTCCTGTTCTGCTATCTCGCTTTTGCTCGAAATCCCCTAATTACAGACTTCACTTAATGGATTTTAGGTAATTAGTCATCTTGTAGTTACGAGGGTGGTTCCATCAGTTTCCGGCCCGAGGTAGCAAATGCGCGCGAATTTGAAAATGCGATTAAGGACGCGTGGCGCCATCTGTTGGAGGGCCGGAGCACCACCCTCAACCCTCTCCATGCTTTTGTGGGTTGGAGAGCGGCATTTCAAACAGCCAAGGTGCACTCTTCAATTAAAAGGGAAAAAATCGAGTACCGCGCTGTGATAAAATTCTTGACAAAAGAGGGACTTTCGCCTAAGGAAATTAAAGCGCTACTGGACAACGTGTACAGGGAAGCCTCTCCGTCGTACACAAGGTAGAAGACTGGGCTAAGCAGTTTCGACTGGGGCGAGAGTGCATTGAAGATGATCCGCGCGATGGTCGTCCAGTGGTGACACAAGAAAATTTGTCTCTTCTCGAGGAGGAAGTGCTGAACGACAGGCGTCTGAAGGTGAAGGAAATCTCAGAAAGGCTGGGGCTTTCCAAAACAACCGTTTTTCGCATCATCGGCGAGGGCCTTCACATGAAACAGGTCAGTGCGAGATGGGTGCCACGACCTCTCTCCTCAGTTCAGAAGCAACAGCTCGTCGTCTGTGCCAAAGAGTTTTTGGAGCTCTGTCAAGAGAACGAAGAAGAATTATTGAAGTCAACTGTCACAGGGGATGAGACTATGGTGCTCTACTGTGATCCCCTTTCGGAAAAGGAGTCGATGGAATGGCGCAAACCAGGAGAAGCACCCCAAGAAAAGCCAAGGTCACACAATCCACAAAGAAGATCATGGCAACAATTTGGGATTGTCACGGCATCCTCCTCATCGACTTCAAAGAGAGGAACACCACAGTGAATGCGACTTATTATGCTTCACTCCTGCACCGACTGCGAGACGCCATCAAGGAAAAGAGGCGCGGCAGGTTGAGTCGAGGTGTCCGGTTGCTCCAGGGCAATGCCCCTGTCCACACGGCTTCTGTTGCCAAGGCTGCACTGAAGGAGTGCGGCTTCGAAGAAATCCACCACCCACCCTACAGTCCAGACTTGGCACCGAGTGACTACTTCCTGTTCTCAAACTTGATCTCAGAGGACGGAGATTTCAAAACTATGTGAGGTGCAAGAGGCAGTTTTCCAGCATTTTGCGGACAAAACTTCGGACTATTTTTTCAAGGGTATAAGAATGCTGGATGAAAGGTGTCAAAAGTGCATCGAAGTTAAGGGTGACTATGTCGAAAAGTGATACACTTGTTTCGTTTTTTTTTTTTTTTTTGATTGGGTGTTAGCGCCGCGAAGCAACTGTGGCTATGAGCGACGTACAGATGTGGACAGACGGAGAGAGGATAGCAGGAAGGAGTGGGGGACAGGGGGGTTAGTATGCGTCCTGGGCCGACTTCAGGGGGAACTGTGCCGACATGCGTCTGGAAAGTCTTCGGAAAACCCAGGGAAAACCTCAGACAGCACAGCCGGCGGTAGGATTCGAACCCACCACCTCCCAGTCTTCAGCACGACCTAGGTTACCACCAACGAGCGGACGCCTTAGCCCACTCGGCCATGCCGCTGGTCACACTTGTTTCGTCTCTATGACTATTAAAAGTTGGTCGGGCCGGAAACTTGTGGAACCACCCTCGTACACTAATCCTTGACATGCTGAGAGTTCTCGTTCAGGAGTTTGTATTCTGCTCCAGTTCATTTGAAATGTTAGAGGGAGCCAGTCCGTGTGACTTGACTTCCAATTTGACGCCAATACAGACGCACGAAGTCTTTGTTTGTCAGCGAAAGGATAGGAGAGCTTGGACAATTGAATGGAGGGACGCTCTCTCCAAGAAGTCCGGCAGCACCACATCACTTATATCAGAAAATGAGGGAATTCCGCGGTTGCGTGACGCGCATACCGTGATGCACTTGTTTCGTCTCTATGACTATTAAAAGTTGGTCGGGCCGGAAACTTATGGAACCACCCTCGTACATACTTTCTTCGAGAGGATGTCTGCATATAACTCAACTGCAAAAACGATATCTACGTTGCTCTCGTGTTTTTTGTTTTCGTTTTTTTTAAATAAAAATATGTTTCGGATAAAATAGAACATCGCCTATGTCTCAAACGGGCACTGAAATACGGGTAGAAAACGAAAGGAAGGAGATATACCCCCTTAACTGCATCTTTCGTCGTACGTTATGATAGTTTCGGCAACACTCCTTGTATTCGCATTAATTTTCAGCAGCATCGACATATTACTTCAAAGTCGCTATCGCATAAATTATGCCTTTGTAGTTCCTGCTTCTCATTGCCGAAACGTTTGCGAGCACTCACCTGCCTCCGTCGGTTTTCCCAGTGCCCTACTTTCCTCTGCAGAGCCGGGTTCAGGTGCTTCCCTGTTAGCGCTTGAATGAATAACTCACATCGCTTTTAAATTATTCGCCAGGAAAAACGAAGGAATGACTTCCACGCTTCGCGATTGGAGGCAGAGTACATAAAACCAAACCTTGAACTCGGAATAGCATGATATGCGCAGGCGGAGGATATGCTGTAGCATAGAAGAGGAATATATGAACCAGCGCCGCTGCCGCGATTTCTTGAAAAAATGACGGAATGTAATGATGATTATGAACAGTCGCGCGCTCCGTGTTTAAGACAAACGCTCCAGCATTCACGCTGCACAATCGCGGAAATGTATAAATACGGTGCGCAGCAGGTAAAATTTTTTTATGGGGACCAGTTAAACGAAATCGTACGTAAAAAACGTGGACGCCAGCTTCTGGAAATTCGCAACATATACGTAGGTAGGGTCACGACTGCAGAGCTGCTGCAAGACGAACAACGAGAGATTATACGCAGATAGGAATGTCCAACTTATTTCAACATGAAACAGCTGTGCTGTCTCAATTTTTGTTCCCCAGATATTCGGTAGAATTTCTGGAGAGACATCTGCATAGTGCCCCCTTAAGTTTGCCAAGGATACGCATACTATAGCCTACCTGTCTTCCACAGCTTTCCACTTTTCTTTCTATCCGTTAGCGTCTGTAGGTCTCTCATAGCTACAGTTGCGTGGTAATGACACGAAATAAAATACAGCAAAACTGAACTTTCGCTCGTGTACTGAAGGGCCGTGCTTTTTCGCAGTTGAATAATAGTAATAATAATAATAATAATAATAATAATAATAGTAACTGAGTAACATGAAGTTGTACAGTCTTTTTTTTTCTCCTTCCATTTTAGTGCCGTGTACCGTATGTCTGTATGTTTGTACTGTATGTATCAATGTGAATATCTTCCTGTTATGTTCTTGTTTGTGAATGTGTCCTAAATATGTTATGTTTTGCGTAATCTGTATATATTTGTAAGTACGTACTGTATTGTCTACGTGCGCCAATACTAAGGCATTGGCTGTTCTTGGGCACGTTAATAAATAATAATAATACTATTATTATTAATAATAATGGTGCCGTGCTGTTACACGTGTGACGTAAGGTTTGTCTGCCTATAGTGTGACGACATTTGACGTGCGCCGGATATCTCCGACGCACGGTGCTGGAAGCAATCTTCACCTCCCCCACATTGCTACCGTCCTCGGCCTGGTTGTTTTGCAGTTAACGATACTAGGTGATATCCACAACTTTCTTCCTTTTCTCTTTTTTTTTACTAGCTTAGAGAATGTTCCGTTTTTCGCATTTATTTATTTTTATTTATTTATTTATGGTGGTGCTCCAAGGGCCTTGCGGCACTACGTGGAGAAAGCAACTCATCTTACTCGCTAGTAGTGGGCGGATTTCTTTTCCTGTGACCTGCAAACTTAATGAACCGCTCTCCTCTTGCATGCGTCACGGGCCCTGGTTTTTCTCGAAACGCTGGGTTTGTGAGCCAAGACGATGTAGTTGCGGGCGCAAAACTTCTGCCAGAATGCCAAACATTCTACCCTGACCCCCCCCCCCCCCCCTGAAAAGTATCCTGGCAGCGCCCATGATACCACCGCACACCGGCTATGGTGTTAGGGCGTTTTCCCCGTGTTTTCCTCGCACGCAGGAAGGCAAATGTCGACACAGTTAGCCCGTGAAGTCGCCCCGGAACCACCGATCACCCGCGGAACTTGCCACCACGTCGGCAGGCAAATTGTTCGACAATACAGTAGAAAACAAAACAATCACAGCAACAAAGCAAATCCGCAAACAAAAAAAGCAAATCCGCATTCTTCCTTTCGTAAGAACAAAAAAGTGAGGAGGTTCTCTGCATTGGAGAGGGCCACCGAGGTTTTAAGCGTAGAATTTATTTCGGTGAATTTAAATTTAATTTAGTCCGTTTATTTGATCTTACTAAATTATAGCTAAAATAACAAAGACGGTTAAGAGCATCAACTGTTTACTATATACATAAAAACAAGACTTTCGTGCAGTAGGCTGCACTTCTTCAGGTTTGAGGACCTGTTACAAGTGGACAAGACCTGTTACAAATTATAGCTACTTTATAAATCCAAAATTAAATTCATTACATCGATTCAATTAATTTGACCACAACGGCAAGACGTTACATAAATTCTTTACTATGTCATCCACATAAAATAATGGAAAACAAAGTCTACGCCAAAAAAGCCCCGAAGTAACATTGGGTTTGCCTTTGCAGATCGGTCACCCTTTCGGCAAACAAACGATACGCCTGGCCTTTTATGGCTAATATCTAACGACAAACCACACACGAACCGATACCGCTGCTTAAATAGTCAAGGTTTCTCCCGCAACACATTAGCACTCAACGACAAATTACTTCACAGGCACGGAGTAGAAAGCGAAGCTGCCAAAACTCGGTCTATTTCTAGTTTCGCCACGAGTTCCTAAAGACTGACCAGAAGAAAGCGTGTTTCCTCGTGTCGGCGAAAATAGAAAAACCTTCCGTGTACCGGCTCAGGATACAGCCTGTATTTGTTTTGTCACGTAAAAATAGAATAAACTCTTGTCCTTCCTCTTTCATCGCAGGGCTTTCAGCGGATGCATGTTTGCGAGCGCCCCATACTATTCGAGCACGACAAATATCGCCCAACACTTAGTGTGGCATTTTATTCGTGGAACAGAATTCACGATCGAAAACCATGGTGGTCCTGTCGCTTTCTCCACCGGATATCCTTTTCTAAAACGGTGTTGTTCTCCCAAAAAAGATTCAGAACTCCGAGGTTCGTGAGTATGTGTGCAGAATTTTACCCTGCGTATAAGACTAACATGAAAAGAGGGCAGATAAACATCCAGAACGTGCTTCTTCGCATGGAAAGTTTCCCACACATTGCAGCGGCTGCACTTTCGAAATAAAATGTAGCCACAGAAAGCCAATAGAAGCCTACACATTAAGAGCACGAAATATTCTTGCAACATTATCAAAGCACACACATACTTCACAGGAAAACATCTCTCGCTCTGTCCGTGGGAGAAGATCGCAGCGCCAGTAGTCTGGATAAGCCACCGCAAGAGCACATGAGGGGATCCCGCCGTCAAAGCGGCGGATGTTATTGCAGAAGTACCGCACGATTTCTCGAATGTGCTTATTTATGTGCAGTATTTACTCGTGTGGAGGTTCAATCGCCCCGAACTGACGCTCACCCCTTGGAATAAGAAGAAGAGTTGTCCTTAGCTAAATAAATGCTCTCGCAATATTTGTGCGCCGAATTGCCGCTCTTGATGTGCGTTTTCTTTTTGTCTTTCTTTCTTTTCGTGTGAGCCTCCCCAGAGATACTGCCAGAGTTGTACGTAACGCGTTACTAGTAATTGCGTTACTAGTAATCAGTTACTTTTTCAGTAAGTTTTTAACGTAATCAATTGATTCTGTGAGCAAGTAATGTTCCAAGTAATCTGATTACAATTTGCGGTAATCAATTACTGAGTAATTGATTACTTCTTTAACCTTCTGTCAACAATGGCAACCCTTTTCAGCAAGCCAATCTGTTCTTCTGTTCCACCACCAGTTCGACTGAAGCAATGACGCAGAGGTCACTGTGACGGCCGTCTCTAGTCCACACGTGTTATACACACGCGTTATTACCACAGTAATATGATAGTAACCGCGATAATATGATGATATGATAATATTACAACCGGGACCTACTAGAGCAACAGTAAAATAGGTGACTGTATTGATAAATTGTGGGGGCTGAACATAACAACAGTAACAAAACGAAGCCGAAGTTTCGATGTTGTTTTAAACGCGTGTATGTGTTTTATATGTTGCTTTCAAATGTATTTGTGAATTGCACTTATCATGTATGTTGGTGTCTCATATTAGAATTTGCAACAAGAGCTGCATGGTTGCATTCACTGGAGTTTTGTTGGCTTTGCTATGGCCCACAATTTAAAAGTAACGGGAAAAGTAACGCGTTACATTTTTAATCGGTAACGTATTAAATTTTTGATGAAGTAATTTGTAACGGTAAAGAATTACTTTTCGTGCAGCAGTAACAGTAACTGTAATCAATTACCTTTTTCGAGTAACGTGTACAACTCTGGATACTGCATCCACGCAGACTAAACGCATGTTCTTTGAATCTGACTGACGGCGCACTGCGTAAGAAATGGGACCTGAGGACGTCAGAAAAATACCTTGACGTGCATTCGAGAAACGGTTCGCGTCGCGTACCTCCGAGGCGAAAAGGGATAAAAAGACACACAGACATGGTAATGTATTTCAGTATTTTTTTTTTTTTTTAGTGCCCATGGACAGCAAAGTACGAAGTATCGGGAAAGTTGAATTTTCAAATATTGAACATTTTGAAAGTCAGCGAGGTTGCACCTTGCGGTGATGTACTAATTACGAGCTAGGAAGTACACACAACGTGATTGCTAGATCTAGGCACATTGTCTTCCTCTTTGTGTGTCTGTCAATCTGTTTGTGCGTGTGCGCTACCGCGCGCGTGGACGTATCAAGGCAGTTGTGTTGTTTCGGGGTCCACCTCAAACAACCAGAACGATAAAACAAACAATTACACACCGGATACTTGGGATCAAGATTTCCGCAACGTTGGCATACCAACATTTACAGGAGTAAAAACCCGGACTGGTGTACTTAAAAAGGGAAAAAAAAGGGGGAGAACTATACTTAACGTTTCGAGCGGACGCTCTTCATCAGATGAAGAGCGTTCCCCCTTTTTTTTTCCCCTTTTTAAGTACACCAGTCCCGGTTTTTACTCCTGTGTTTTGTGTACCTGGCAGTCCTTTTTATCATACCAACGTTTACTATGAGGACGCACTGATAGACCTTTTTTAGAAAAGCAAGGGCCACCTATGGCACGCAAGGGCTCATGGGAACTTAGAGCGTCCTAGAGTATTACGAGATGACCAGAGGCGGGGGTAGAAGAACAACCACATCAACATCCCCTGTTTGCGCAGCGGGAGCGTCTACCGGAGTAAACCATAACCGAAGCAGACGACAGAGCAGTGTCCCTCAAAGTTCCCATGCTGCTTCACGCGCGCGCTTGGTGGCACGCGCATCTTTTTAAAACCGTCTATTGCACGTGTACGTATCGCGCCCACCAAGACTAAGCCCCCACGCTCAATACAGGCATACTGCTCCCACATTAAAACGGCCGTTCACAATAAACAAATAATTGACACACTGAGCAAAGTCGACTAGACAATATGGCTTTTCTCCAGTAGCGAATGTCGTACCAGGGAGTTAGACAAGGCAAACAAAACGATGAATGTAAAAAAGGAACTCCAAGAAGAGAGGGAACGTCCCACGGGTAAACGAAGGCGTCTGCGCGAGTCAGCTACTAAAGAGGAGGACTGCCACTGCTTGTCACTTCCATTCATACTCATTGAACCAACGTGGGAAAACTTCCTTGGAAAGAAAGCTCTGCTCCCACATATCTCTGTTATAGAAGATCGAATACAACGCAAGACGAGGCATGACGTTAAAGAAGATTAATTGAAGCACGAAGGTGACTTTGTAATAGTAGTTGTATATTCAAAGATAAAGATAGTGCGGGGACAAGGGCTGGCGCTCTGCATCTGCACAGGAAGGTCAGTGTTTTTCTTTTTTCTTCTTTTTTTAACGCACCGCCGATCTGCGTATGTGCACGTCGTATGCCTATATGTATGTGTCTCTTATCGCAGCTTCTGTAAAGTAGAGACAATGAGATCAGCTTCTACTGCGCATGCATGTGAACATGAGTATATGAAGACGTCCTCGTTATAATCCCAACCTGGAGTTACCTTACGAATTCAACATCAGAATATCCATTGCAATAACAATAATGAGTACATTATTATTATTATACTCAGGTTAAGACATAATCAGCTAACGCATTACAATGAATGAACAATGAAAGTAACTGTCTTCCCAAACTTCTTGTCACTTCGTCATCATAACGACTGTACTATTTAAGAGTGCGTTAAAACTGCAGGGAACGTAGAGCCGTAGCTCAGGCACTAATATATATATACTGAAAAAGCTGACCGTTCCGTTGACATTCTAAAAGTTTAATGTATCTGGAAGGATTAGAGGATCTTGGGTTGATTCGGTGAAACAAAATACGAAAGGAGACAACACGATTTTGTTAAAGTTAGCATCTCTAATAGCATAACAGGTCGTTTAAGAGATGACCACTTTGTAGTTTCTATTCGTCTCTTTTCTATCACGTTCTAGAATTGCTAATGGCGTGGATGATTGAAGATGACAGCCTACACATCTACCATCAACACGAAAACGTTACAGCGTATAGAAACATGTATTTTTGTTTGCAGCTGCAGAAAGTTAGTCTTGAAAAGCGGATGCTCTCCGCTCTATTTTATAAATAAACTACCTTCTTGCGCCTCTCGCCGAGAAATGCAGGCAACGAGCCAATGAAGACCACAAAGAACAACAAATATAGGAGCGACCATGGTACGCGTACTTTCACCAAAGGCAAAACAGTAACAGCACAGTTAGATACCCCCAGTTCTACTGATATGTGTGCCAAAATGAAGCATGAAATGGTTTCACTGCGTCATTGATATCGCATTCATCTGTGTTCATCCCTGCAAAGGGTGCTCTGCCGTCTCATAGCGCCGCTCGCGGAGAAGCCGTCAGTTCAGGAAGACATATTCGTATGTGCCCGCACTGTAATAAGCAGACAGGGTCGTTAGGTCGGGCGACATCACGTTGGAAGCGGAAGCGCTGCTACAGGAAGTTCCATCAACGATGAAAATGTAAAATGATCGTAATATATACGATCGCCTTCGCTCCTTCTGGTTTCTTTTGTTTCTTCGTTCCTTTTTCTTCTCAGTGGCATAGGAAAGCCAGGCGAAATGGATGCAGTTTATGCTTCAATTATGGTGCATAAAATATACGTATATCCGACTAAGTTGAGGTAAACGACGTTATTTGAATGATGGGAATCCTGACATCGAAATCAAGACAACAATCGAAGGCTCACTCTGATATCATGTTGATTCGCAAGCACAGATTCAGGTTCTGTACAGCCTCACAAATTGTATGAATCTACTCGCATAGCAGGAGCAGTGGATAAGCGAATCAGAATAAGTCGTCTCCAAAATTTGGCACCATTGACTCCCTTAAAAGACCACTGTGTGGAGACTTAAAAATATTCTAGCATTCGAGCTCGTTCAAATTTTTATCGCACAAGTCACGGGACTTCCATATTTTTGTCAAAATACCAACCTATGGAGTTGATTTTTTTTACATAGTTGTCCAAAGCCTACGAATGACAGCGCTTGCGGCATTTATCTCACAATTGCTAGGTACGCTATAGCTCGCACTATTAGCTCGCAATTTTAGAATGCCCACAATATAACTGGACCGAGTTAACACTAGGGAGTCTTTACAGGTATCAGCGTAACTTTATCTTTGAATGTGATATCACGCTAACACTTTTATGTAGGCGGCTTCATTTTCCAAGCAGCTTCCGCGAGTTTCAGGATAGTTAGGATATACAAAGTACAACGCCGTTCTCAAGCACACTTACCGTACCCGAAGAGCCATATTTTTTTCTTTATCACATCACATCACAGCAGAAGTGTTATAGCATGGCACGCGCGATTATACCGAGATCGCGAGGGATATTCCAAGCATCCAGTAATCCGCTACTTTGACGCTGCGTAAAGCCTCCACTCCACTGCATCGCTGTGGCCAAACAAGAACCACTATACCTCCTCACTCGAGTCTTAAACGACTTCAGCACTTTCGGTGTCAGGTACTTTAACTGCCATTTGCTTCAGGCGCTCCAACATTTTAATATCTTGTAGGAAGCCTGAAGCCTATCATATAGTCAAGAGCGAAAATAACGTGTAAAACAGGTGAAAATAACGTGTTACATGCATCCATTGGCACGCGCACATGTTTAATAATACATCGACACGGTGGTGGCCTTCAAGAATTGATGCCATTTTGCTTCCTACGTGACATTACGCAGCTGATATTTGAGTTGGCAGTTTTCTTTAGCGTATCATTCTGGCAGGTTGCTTACGATCTACTAAAAACCCCTAATAACTACCTATAACAACGCGGGAGCACCGCGTTCCCATACACTTCAGTACATCGTGATGTTACCGCCTCTGTTCCTCTGATCCTGTTGATATAACGTGTACACCACCCCTATAAGCAACCTGAACCTGCCCAGTGAGTTCAGGCAGTATTTGTGGCAGTACTTAGAAGAAGCAATGAAATATTAAGATACGTTTATCGATGCGCAGCCTCCTTAGCAATGACTGTCGTCGACACCTACATCTTTCGTCGTTTTCCTCTGACACGTACACTGTCCCTCTCTACGAATCTAACGACTAACTCCACGTTATTACGAGCACCCCAACCCGTCCAAAGTGCATTTCCCTTTCCCATACCCATAACGACAGCCTCGTTTCACCTACACACACACAAAACCATTTTCTCGTACATGTCCGTCAAAGCACAATGCATGAAACTCAATTTTGCTCCACGAGAACAACGTCGCCCATAAAAGGAAACCCTCCCCCTCCCAAGACTTCGTATCGCCCTCATAACCAAACCGGCAGTGATGTCACGCAACACTACGCAGTGCACGAGGCCCCCCAGAGTAGGCTTTCGAAATCGACCTTCTCTCAAAAAGCGAATGGGCGGTTCCGAAGGCGAGGAGCAAGCCTTACCTCTACGGACATCGCGTGTACAGCGTACATGCACCATGTACGCTTACATGGCCCAGACGCTCCCGCCTTCCCGTCGTCTCTTCCCGTATTGATCTCGCCGAGATACTGCAACACTGCTTGAGTTTCTCCACGGCCGTTATCCGTATAATGTGTGCGTTGAGAACAGCGAGTTTTCTGTTTGTGTTGGGGGTGCTCCGCTTAAGGTCAGCGTAAGGATGTGTACTTTACGTACCTTGTTCGATATTCGTGGTTATGATCCTACAGGGCGAGTCCTACAGGGCGAGTCGTGGGGACGGTTATGTTGGTTGAATGTAAGAATTAAGAAATAAGTGTAAGATTAAGAAAAAAATAAAATAATGTAAGAATTAAGAAATATGTAAGAAATAATGTTGGTTAAATGTCCTTACACATTTAGACAGCGTCTTGGCGGTGCGAAAGAGATGGGAATATTGTTTGGGCTCGCACATGCGAATGAAGTAAAACGGAAGAATGAAGTTGGCCTTAAGTGGCATCGCTGCCACCATTCTACGAAAGTTAGTAGAGACAAAAAAAAAAAAAAAATGCCGGGGAAGATAGGACTATGTAGAATGGGTTGCGACACTTCGCACCGTGTTGCCCCAAATAAATGTAAAAGACCGATTTGCATCGGTATGGACCTGCATTACAAGTCTTAGAGCAAATGGGGTAGAAAGATGGAGGCGTAGAAAATAGAAACCAAGAACATCGGAACTCGTACGACGGTGACATCCCGGCAGACATCTCCGCCAGTGAGGCAGCCACGGAAGAGGTGACGTACTTACGAGAACCAATAGGAACGGTCAAAGCTCTCGCTAACCTCTGATGTCAAAGCTGGACGCAGAGGCGTGCTCAAGGGTCTGTATCCCGCAAGCTACGACACGTAGAAAATTACTTTTAATGCGTTAGCATTAGAGTCCTCGCTACGAAATAATTGCGGCGTGGTCTGTCTGTAGTCACGGCGCTGCGCGCATGCGCAGTGAGTGGAGAGGGAATGAGGGAAGTAGAAGGCGCGTGGAGAGCGCGACGGCAGCGGCGCGTCGGTACGCAGCTGTGGTGGTCGACAGATTCAGACATGTCTGCATGGGTGCGCCATGGGTTATGAAAGCTGTGCGGAGGAGCGGCGCCAGAAGAAGGCTCAGGCTGCGAGACGGCGCAGCGATGAGTTTATAAATTGTCGGTATAGTTGTAGCTCGGCGTGTTGTCGGCATAGTATGTCCTACTGATCCCAAGGTTGTGAGGTACAAGTTGCTTAGACACGCTGTCTGCCGCGAGGGACGTTAAACACGTTGTACCGTGTGCGTTAAAGAGCCCTCAGGTGTGCCACCGCTCATGATCGTAGTTGCCTCGTAACGTAAAGCCACGAATATGAAATCAAATCCTCGGCCGCTGTCAGAAGAAGTCCTGTAGAAGTTCGTACAAGAAGCGGCGGAGGAAAACAGTGTATCCTTCCAGTTTCCATCTCTGTTGTTTTACATAAGTGGCGGGTAACCCTGCTGCCGTCATGAACAGAAGCACAGAAAATAAAACTGAGTGGGAAGGTCCATGTCTCCTTTGCATTAACTCGATGGAGACCTGAACAGGACGGACAAGTTAATTTCAGCTATTATCATTGTGAAGCGGAATGACTTTCTGCCTAAAAACAAATGTTACGTTCACTTGGCGAATTCCGAAGTTCCATTCAGCGAATTCAATTTCTTTTGACAGAAAACTGATCAGTGTGGTCACAAAAGTTCGACGAAAGTAAATACCATTGACCCCATAATTTTCGATGAAATAGATTTTGATTACAACTTTTTAACACGTTACGTGAGACACCTTGTACGCACAAATACGCAAAAAATAGAAAAACAAAATGCAATGCAGCAAGAAAGGTGAGCATAGATACTGTTTTTGCAGGTGGGCTATACTGCCAGGCGGACATTCTGTCGAAGAGAGTAGGTAGCCACTAGGTAATAAACGAGATTAAATTCATTAATTCACTCTTACTTATAGCTTATCGACGAACTGTGAAGCGCAGAATACGAACCGGTCGGTGTTTTTTTTTTTTTCGTAAATATTCTCGAACGAGACGGAACTTTGAGATGTCCATCACCAAATTTTGCTACGCATAATGTGTGCGCATGACAACGTTCCGCACTGAATGTTTAGACAAGCTGCACTTAGAGGGTACGCAACGATATATTCGACATGAATACAAATAAATAAATAACTAAAACGGTAACACAATGAAAGATGAGCGCATGCCCACATGAAGCACCAAGAAAACATAACAAGCGAGCTGGTGTGAACCTGATGAACGTTTCATCAAGTGCCATAGACCCAAAACGTGCCTCCGTGCAGTTCTGTCTGATCTATACAAGCTTCACGCAAGACAACTACTAACCAAAGTCTTTCAAGCCCATTCTAAGGGCTTTCAAGCCATTGTTCATACTCTGCCAAGAACCATACTCGATGAACCTCGGTTATGAAATATTATATACCGGGTGTTTCACCTAACGTAAAAACAAAAACAAAAAACGGTCGTATTAAGAAATATGCTTCTCTGAACACTATGGGGTCTTTTATGGGGTCACGCTCTTTATCTCTGGGAGAAATTTTGCAATGACTTCTGAGCACTTTTATCAAAATTAATTCGCGAGAAACTGAATTTTCCCAATTAACTGCGAAATTTGCAAAGTCAACCTCACGTGTTTTTATTTTTTCAATTTTTTTTTTAAATACGGAAACAGAAAGCGCACTTCGGATTTACCCCATTGCATTGTAAAATACATTCCCTACGCTACGGTAATACCTAAAAAAATGCGAAAAACGTCGTTTCGAGGCGCGCAAATTGTCGGCCGAGCTCAGTTCTCAGTGAAATGAATGCAAGATGCGGCGGAAGAAAAACGGTCACTCGCCCCTTCCTGTTTCCTATCGCTCTTCTTTCATATAACTTTGCGTTGCGACCATGCAGCCGTTAGCAGCAGAAGCTTGGAAAAGTGCAAGGGCAGGTATATGGCCTCCTCGCATCGCCTCTTTCGGAGAACAGAGCACCGGCAATGTGCGTGTCGGTGAACGACGGTTTTCGCAATGTTTTTCCATCTATTACCATTGTCGTAGCGAATGTATTCTGCAATTGAATGGGGTGAATCCGGAACCTGCTTTCTGTTTCCGCAAAAAAAAAAAAAAATAATAAGAAAGAAAGGATGTGAATTTGACTTAGCAAGTATCAGTTCAACTGGGAAAAATCAATTTCTCACGAATTAAATTTGATACAACTGCTCAGAAGTCATGGCAAAATACAGTTGACCCCGTAGTGCTCAGGCAAATATATTTTTAATACGATGTTGTTTTTTTCACGTTAGCTGAAACACCCTGTATATGAAACATATATGAAATCTTTATCATGGCCATATGAAAATAAATAACAGTACTACCTTAGCATCCCTTATCCTGGACGCTCATACCGCTACGCCCATCCGTACAGTCTTTATTTCCACGCTGTCAGTGAACAAACACTTCCTTAACATCTTCCCCTCGCTTCCTTTTCCCCTCATTATGATGCACGAGCTTGACTCAAGCAGTCTTCCGGGTCCTTAACAACAGTTTCGCCGCATTAGTACTTGTCCAGCCTCCCTGCCACAGAACGGGTCCGTGCCCCAAGGCCATCTTGCACATTTCGCTTCTCGAACGGACAGTAACGAGCTCCGCTGTTCGTTAGCAGCCTAATCCCCGAGGCACAGCCCCGTGCGAACTGGGCCGGGCAATTTATGCGCCAGCAGTACACATCTGACATATATGAATCCTCGCGGAGGCCTCATAATAAGCGAACCAGGCGCACTATTTATAGGGGCCCTAATCGTACCTTCCAAATATGCGCCGTTTGAATACGGTATTGAGAAATGTAATTTCTAATTAACTACGCGCGCGTAAGATAATGCAGTATACTAAAGCGGAGGGAGAGGGCATGACATGGGGTAGCAATTCATTTCAACACTCTTCCCGGTTCTACAATCGGCAAGGTTCATATCGCGTCTGCATTCAGAATATCTTTGAACAGACCGGTAGAAGGGCTAATATAGCGAGTGATTGTTGGGATTTCGTTTGCACTTATCGTGGATCACGGGATTGTTTGTATCCTTCCTATCCTGAGATAAGTTTCAGCGCAGCGTGAATTGTCCTAATCATTTTTTAAAGCATGAGCTTGATAAGCCGACCACCGTGTAAGTTCGTCCGTAGCTTTGTAGGGCTATGTCCCAAGCAGCACAATGTACTGAAAGTCGAGTGCAATAGGGGTGGACGGTATGTGTCTTATCGATGTTCCTTAGCTTCACGAGTCTGTTCAGGCCTTCCACCTACCCGTCCACCCCTATTGCACCCGACTTTCAGTACATTTTGCTGCTTGGGGTGACACCACATTCTTAAAAATGAACTTCACCGCATAGCAAGCTCCTAGCCAACCATCATCGCGAATGATATCGTTATCTGCCCTGGTTTGTTGAAAATTGGAGGCGTACGCCTTTTCTGTGACAATTATATGAACAGCATAAGTGTCACAAAAAAGGCGTACGCCTCCAGTTTTCAACAAATCAGGGCAGATAACGATATCATTCGAGATGATGGTTGGCTATGAGCGTGCTATACGGTGAAGTTCATTTTTAAGAGTGGCAAGTGACTGCCACCGCGACGTGATCGCTGAAATTGTGTAAACTCACCGGACGCTCACCGGACAAAAACGCGGCAGTATCACGACAAATGCGCAGATGCTTTACATGCTGGGGGGCCGTTAAAGCCCCAGGACAGATTTCGTCTTCCGGAGGTACGGAAAATTTAGTTGGCTGAAGAGTGGGGGAGGAGTATCAGTGATGAAACCAAAATAACGAGAAAATGAGCTATCCGGACCAACTCGCTTTGTGAGGCGCTCTCCATGCGTTATCGCTATCTCTGAAACGACACAGAAGCAGTCTTGGGTAAGTTACTTATAAAAAGTAACTGAGTTACAGCTACAGTTTATGTGCCAAAAATAGTAACTACGTTACCGTTATAGTTACTTTCTTGGTCGAGTAACTAGTTACAGTTACAGTTACTGGGAGAAAGTAACTTAGTTACATTACAGTTACTTTTTATAAAAATGACCATGAGAGGGTGATACAATTGGTAAAAACATCACTTTATTAACATTTACTGAAGTGCAATAAAAATTGTCTTGAACTTAACCAGAAGCAGTATAAGTTAATACGCGGTTATCCCACACTGAAAAATACGACATGTGCATGCGACCTGGCGCATCGCGGTGAAAAAGAACAGCACGGTGACACGCACATGTTTCGTAACGTGTAGAGAGAGAGAGAGACATACGCAAGAACAAGGAACTCGCCTCAAGATGCTTTTTCAGGTCTGAAGTTGACGTCGTGCTTGCAGAGTACGTCTTATTCCATAGCACTTTACAGTTAAATTATTCTCGCCCTTCCATGATAAAAACTCGAAGGTTGCTTCATAGACCGGCCACGGAAGCTTGTGGTAGCAGCAACCGGAGCATGGTTAGCCATTGCACTGATCGGAGCGCAAGTGAGCTGACCGGAAAGTTTCTCTCTGTGCATAATCATTCCCTTGTCCATGTCCACAGGAGGCAGGATTCCATGCTAGGGCAGTGATACTATTACTCACATATGATTCACTCCGACGGTTGAGGGTCACTAACTTCAACTAATTTCTGTTCGCAAAGCTGGAATTCCCTGCTTGGTCAAGAGCCCAAGGCACGGGACACATACCGATTACGGATAAAAGGAAGGAAGACACTGTTGTGGGGAAGTAGGGGAAGGTAGAGTAAAGAAAAAAAAGGAATGACATTTATTCGAGTAACTAGTTACATTTTGCAGTTACTTTCACAGAAATAGTAACTAGTCACAGTTAAAAGCTACTTCTCTGGGAATGTAACTAGTTACCCCCAAAAGTAACTAGTTACAGTTACAAGTTAAAAGTAACTTAGTTACTACCCAAGACTGCACAGAAGCGTCTGACGCCTGTCGTGTAAACGCGACTAACGTGTTGTAGAGATGGGTGCGAACCCACACATCATGCCGTACGTTCCCCGCAAGTGGGTGCAGTGAAGTCGCATCGGTCACAGACCATCTAGGCCAGGGGACTAAAGCTCCAAATCGAGTCGCGGACCGCATTCACATTGGAAGATATTATGGAGGACCGGACAGAAAAGAAATGACCGTAATTATCGTAAAATTCCCCAGCATAAAAAGTATATTCAAAAACAGGAGCCGTGCAGTTACCTGGCGCTCGGTGTATGTACAATTAAGCACTGAAACACCTCACTTGACACACCAACAGAAATAAATAAGCTGCCTTTCGAAATCGGGCACCGAAAACTTGAAAGGCGTTTCAAGTTCATAGTTCTTCAGGAATGATTATCCCAACGTTCAGGAGCACTAAAATTGTCTATTTACACACTGTATTGTAGGCATTGCTTGCATTGTCAACGTAAAAAAAAAAGAAATGAAAAATCGGAGAAAACAGCAATAATTAAAATTTTATTAGAATGACACTTGTGCATAACTGTTCCATCTCTATTTTTCTTTTTTCTCTGCACCTCTCTGCTCCGTGCAGTTTTCCGCGCATGATATCCGGAGAGGCTGCTGCTATACTGCAGGCCCATAAACTTAGCGTAATAATTAAGATGAAGCCGTTTCCTTCATTTCTCTTCACTATTACTTCTTAATTACAATATTACTTAATGTAGTTTACCAAAACCACGTGCAGGCCAGGTCCCTAATGTGATCATTGCTTGTTGAAGTTCATGAGCCACAAGAACTGCCCAAATGTTTATCTGCTTCCTAACATGAGCAGGCAGGAGCAACACTATACGGCGAGCAAGGGTAAAACAATGCTTGAAAACCTGGTTTCATTCCTAATTCTTCATTATTTTTCAGGGAAGACAGCTTTATTCTGTTTAGTGGACAAGAGCCCTCAGGCCACAGAATAGCTGACTGCGGGTCACATGCGGCCGTCGTGTGTAAAGGCTCCCGATTACCCTGATTGTGGCATTGCTTCGTCTTCATCCAGAAATAAATAAATGTACTCGAGAGCGCTTAGCACTTGTTTAGCGTTATCTCCAGCTCTATACTCAAGAGCAACTTTATTTTGTCGGTTGGGGACGGTGATGGTTGCGTTATCTAATCGCCACCGTCGATACTATACCCTGTTCCAGTCTCTATGCTACACACTCTTTCCCATAGCGATCTTCATACCATGGATCTATGCAAATGGGTATTGGGTTATTGAAAATCTATGGTTCTGGAGTTCCTTACATTTTCCACGCATAACTATATTACTGAATACAAAAATAAGTCCCGCACGATGCATCTGATGCGCACTACAATCGTAGTTGTAAGAGACGAATGTCAGCTTGGTAGAAATACTTTCGGCCGCTGGATCACGTCACGGGAATGTTTCCTTTCCAGGCGGCGAGCGGCAGACGTGCCGTGTGATTCAAAGATAACGATAACACACGGCGAGCGCATTTCAAAATCCGCCCGCCCAAAAGGCTAATTTTCTTGTTACTTCGGTTTCGTCATTGATTTTCCTTTCCACGCACTTCAGCCAATCAAATTTTCCGTACCTCCGGAAGAAAAAATCTGACCTGACTCGTTAACACTCCGCTGATGTGAGCTGTTCCATTAACCGAGTCATTAGCATAAATGTGGGAAGCGCTTCCGCATTTTTAATCGCAAAACCGCAGGAACCAGTGGGGCATTTAATTTGAATAACGTAAGAACTGGCAAATGAACGTAATGAATACCTGAGCCAACGCAAACCACAACACCCTGTAATCCTTTTCTAACCAAAGCCACATGCCGACGGCATCCGACAGTTTAACCGAATATTTCAGTATGCACAAGGAGACTGATAAAAAGATACAAGGTCCCTTTCAGCCCCTCTATACTCCTTCGACTGTTTTTCCTAGAAGGTATTTGTAAAATGTTCGCAGGCTTTTTATTTGCTTGTTTCTGATCTGTCAAAATGGACCAGAAAGTGCACTTGTGCAGAAACTGACTGTATCACGACGAGCAACGTTAACATTGTTGCGTTTCGCGTTCTCGGACGTATTTATCCGGGGAGAAAAAAATCCGAAAACATATATAAGCCCATAAAATTCAAAGCAAGAAAAGCCATGCCCTGATGACTGCTTGACAGGGGTCGCTTCCTTCTGTGTCAATATTACCTCGCATCGCGGGTAACCAGCCCCCACGACGAGGAAGAGAGCTCTCTTGAGGTAAAGCGACCAGACTTCCCTATTTAGGCAGTACAGGTCCCGGTTTTTCAGTCATTGTCCCGCAGTCCCGCCAGTCTACCCGCGCGGCGGCGTTTTGTCTTGCTTCGGCAGCCAGGAACCCCTAATGGAAGAAAGACTTAGCTGCACAGCAGAAGCGCTTTCGACTTCGATGTGGTCCCCTCCCGTGTCGCATCATTCCACGATCTGCCCCATGGAACTGATGATCTACGCGTTGTCGAGACCAAAGAACGCTTGTGCATACTTTGCTCGTCAAGTTGCCTCGATGGGAGCATGGTCTTGACTTGGTTCAACGGTCAATCATGACCACGATCAGTATAATAATCAAATTCAAGTGCAAATTCAGCGCAAAATTCGGGGCGAGAGTTTTCCTCGTGTATCTTAAATTGTGAAGACACACTGCAGAGAATATATCTAGTCAAAGTTGTTTGTGTGCGCTAGGTAGTACGTAATATACAAAAAATAATAATAATAATTGCGCAAGCTGTAGACGAAAAAACAAAACAAAACAACAAAAGGCTTGATCTGTTGACTGATAGCACTCCCTCAACCCTGTTAACCGGCCTTGGGGTTGGAAGAATACGTTATGACGACATCGACCCAAGACCACTGTGAAGGTGTTTTTTTTTTATTCCGTGTTAGCGCCGCAGAGCAATTGTGGCTATGGGCGGCGTACAGACGTGGACAGATGGAGAGAGGACGGCAGGAAGGAGTGGGGGACAGGGGGATTAGTATGCGTCCCGAGCAGACTTCTGGGGCAACTGTGCTGACATTCGTCTGGAACGTCTTCAGAAAACCCAGGAAAAACCTCAGGCAGCACAGCCGGTGGTAGGATTCGAACCCACCACCTTCAGCTACCGTCAACGAGCGGGACGCCGTAACCCGCTCGGCCATGCCGCTGGTACTTTGCAACGCGCGAGTAGGGTGCCTCAATACTAGCTCCCTCTGCATATAGGCCAGGGTGAAGACAACCACGTCGTCTGCTACGAATTTCCGTCATATTGACTCCCACGCGCAGCTCGCAATGCGCTCACAAAAGTGTAGCTATACGCTGAGCTACACACTACACTTTAGAATTAAGTAAATACGTGTCAGAGGAGTTTGAAAAAGTCGGTGAAGCCGGTACACAGCATTCATGCATGGTAAGTGCGGGAGTCAATATGGCGGCGTTGCGGCATTCGCTTCTACAAAGGGTGACTCCACTCTACACAGAGGGCGCTAGTATTCAGACACCCTAGTATGCAAGATAGAGATGCATGGTTCGCTTCCCGCCGATGTCTGGCTTTTTCGACGACTGCCATATTTTCAACAGCTCCGTAGGGAGTTCTCCTGATCGATGACAATGCACAATTCGAAAACGTCCAGCGCCTATAGGTTGGTTTTCCTTCTTCTGTGAATCATGGTTCCCCTTCTCCTCATAGCAGTCAAGCGAGCACAGATGGCAAACATATTATCCTCTCGAAAGGGCACTTGACGCAGACAGCAGGGTGGGACAAACCGAAAGGTGCCGTATACGCCATGTGCAGCGCCGGCAGCCGGTAGGGGCGCCACATGCGATGCCCCTAGCGGGAGACGTGCGCATTTCTTCTTTCGGAAATCGTAGCCATGATCGTAGCAGACGACTGTGTCTTTTCCTGCCATGCTGACCGTAGTGAACATTGACATTCGGCGCGTTAAATTTAAAGGCAAGTTTATTTGCGGAAACATCATTGTAAAGGGGTTGAACCTTTATAACAATGTATATACCAGCGGAATGACCGAGCGGGTTAAGGCGTCTCGCACGTTGGTGGTATAGCCAAGGTCGTGCTGAAGACTGGGAGGTGGTTGGTTCGAATCCCATCACCGGCTGTGCTGTCTGAGCTTTTCCCTTGGTTTCCCGAACATTTTCCAGACTAATGTCGGCACAGTTCCCCCTGAAGTCGGCCCAGGACGCATACTAACCCTCCGTATCCCCCAATCCTTCCTACTGTCCTCTCTCCATCTATCCACGTCTCTACGCCGCTTATAGCCACAGTTGCTTCGCGGCGCTAACACGAAAAAAAAAGTGGATACGTGAGCGGCGTTACAGCACAGTGGAACGGCACATGGCGTAACGAGGGAAATGCCGCATATCAGCGTCTGATATCTATACGTGTTGGCTGCACCGCACAGAAACTTGCGTCGTTATATTACAGGCAGCGAACGCACACGTGTTGAATTTATATACAAGCACCAAGATGTAAAACAACGCGGAGCGCGATAGTCAACCCTCGTTTTATGAACCGTCGATTTACGAATTCCCTCGGTTTATGAACGGCGTCACAAGGAACCAAACTTTTTCCATGCATTTCTCTCTCGGTTTATGAACCCTCGATATCCGAACTGTAAACGGATTTTCAGGGAACGAACCGCAAAAACGTGTGTGTTCTGACCTCGATTTATGAACGGGGTTGTTGACGCACGGGGAAGTACTAGGATCGCGTCAATAATAGATATGTATATGCATATATGCAATGCGTATGTAATAATGTTCGTTCTTTACGTCACATATCGGTTACTGCATTAATTCGCACATTTTTCGTTCGTTTGTTCTGATATGTTGTTCTGACATGATTGTTCGCTTGTTCAGATATGTCCAGACTAGGTACTTTTATTGCCTATATTTGCTATTGTATTGATATGCTTTTTCCGTTGCCACCTTTGCCACTCTCCCATGTAATGCCCTCTGGGCCTTTGGGATTAATAAATGAAATGAAATGAAATAAAGACGAACAAAGCATAAAGGTCAAGCACCGGTGCAGTGTCCTGCAGAAAAAAAAAATGTAGAGAGTGAGAACAGAGGAGTGCATTACCTCTTCTGACGGTGAACACATATGTGAGCTACTTGATGATGGTGCTTTAGTGCAGTTGTCAAATGATGGTGCCCAGGGTGATCATAGTGACAGTGAAGATAACTAGCAGGACTGTTCCGAAGCTGTGACAGCTCGCTCAGCTTGGAATCACATTCACAGTACGATACAGTGATTCGAGGACCAGGCGAGTCCAGTGCCAGGCTTCGATCGTCTCTCCCGAAGAAGACAAATACAACCGAATGTATGGCGCAGAGCACAATTACGGAGTATTTTCACAAATAAACGTAACAAACAACAAATAAACCATGACTATGGCCTGGGGTGATTCACCGCTTGAGAGCAGTACACTACCCCATTACACGAGAAACATGAGATGTGAAATAAGAAAATGAAGTTGTGTGCAAGTACAACTCTTGAACTCTTGAAACTCTTAAAAACTCTTGAAATAAACGTAATCTAATGGACTTCCGTCGCATTTCAGCCCATTTCTCTTCCACGCACCTTGCACCTCGATTTATGAACGATTCTTTGAGAAACGAAGGGTGTTCATAAATCGAGGGTTGACTTATGCGAGTGAAATCAACTGAATGTTAGCAGTCGTGTATTTCTAGTAGACACTATTTTTTTTATAATTTTGTGTAATCTACTTGATTAGATAAGAATGGTTAACTAAACGGGCTGCTGGTTCGCTCAAAGCGCGTTCCACCAAGACTAAAACCTTAGGTCACTAGAACGGCGTTCTCTAACACGAGGCTCGTATATCTGTTTGAGCAGCCATAAACGTAGCATTTAATGAGCGAGGTAGTGGTGGAACGATTATAGATATCGATGTTCTTATCGGTGTTATCGGTACCTTTAAAATATCGTTACTTATCGATAAAAATATCGATGTTTATATCAATGTAAACATAGATACTCGCTTCTTTCTTCACAGATATTACATCGATACAGATATCGATACGCCCTGATAGAAATATCGGTAATTCCGTGTCTTCTGGCGCGAACAGGATGTCAAGAGGGAAGCGAGCCAACGAGTTTAACCAAATTTGACCGATTTTTCCATCTCTTCCTCTTGATTCGGCTTTGCTTTGATGGTGGGAAGGGATGGGGAAACGGTTAAACAATAGGATGCCGATATTTCCTGTACAGATGTGATGCACGATAGGACCATAGCAGTGTTGATGTTGCAGGATTTTTGAACCGCGTCGAGTTCGAGTCGAGGGCTGCAAACGCTCAGCTCTGGTATATGCCCTTTTTTCGCGTGCCTAACACTTTCAGTCACTTTCGAATGACAGCGTGTCTATTGTGTCGAGGGAAATGCTTTAGATGCCGCTTTTTAGAAACCAAGGGAAGAACGAATTGTTTATTCGTACGAAGTCTCTCAGGAATCCACCTCTTTGGCATTCTTTCGAACCGAGCGGTGTTGCGGTTGACATTTTCAAGGTCAGTTAGTGCAGATGAACATCATTTGAAAAGAAAATGTAAAGGCATGTTGAAGTGAAACTTGCAGAGAGGCTACGGTTCTGCAGTAAGATAAATCACACGAACATATCCGAAAGCGCTACTTTACAAAACTGGTGGATAAATGACAGTAGCCGAATAATTCACG
Organism: Ornithodoros turicata; assembly: GCF_037126465.1. Lineage (NCBI taxonomy): Eukaryota > Metazoa > Arthropoda > Arachnida > Ixodida > Argasidae > Ornithodoros > Ornithodoros turicata. The sequence goes on along the minus strand of NC_088202.1, from coordinate 130,969,922 downwards.
ATAGTATTTTCAGTACGTTACGTATTGAGCCCAGACAGGTCGTGCGCAACTGCAACGGAGTTGCCAACACTGTATTCTCTCAAAGTTTCGTTTTACGGTGCTCGGCTCGGCGGCATATGTTTTTGTATTCTTACTGTGCGATCTTCACTTAGTCGCCTTTGCAGTTTCCACAGATACGCCAGACGTCGGTTGGCGTTCGTTTGGGTGCACTTCACTCGTGCGACAAGGATGTCAAGACAAGTGGTCATACACACCACCAACGTTCGTGAGCACTTGAGGAGATGGCATGCTATGTACGTACCGTAGAAACAGAAAATGAATATGTAACACAAGAGAGCAGCACTTCTAGAGTACTATCCGCGTCTGCGTCATGCACTGTGCTGGCAACAAGGGCAAGTTTTTTTTTTTCAGTTGTCCAAGTAAAAGCATATATATCGCATAAGATAAGCATAAGATATCGATATATCCATCTCATTTTTCAAAACATCGATAAAATACGTATAAAGAGCGATATATACATTATGTCGATATATAAAATATAACATCGCTATGTAATATCGATAACATACCGATAATTTATCGATATAAATATCGACATCTTAATCGATTTTATAGATTATATTTGTACGATGTTGATATTTAGCGATCGAAAGTGTCGATATATTTGCATCACTAGTGCGAGGTCATTGCCTGTGGCTGTTATGCGCAATTTAACAATGTCTTGCCAAAATAACGAAAGAACAGTGACGAAATCACTTGCAAAATGCACAGGGTCAAAGCGAAGACGTAAGAGCGGGCCCCGGAACAAGTTACGCCCGGAGCCAGTATGCGCTAAGAGTGGCGCAACGATCGAGATGCACGAGACGATGACACGGATGACACGATGTCAAGGAATATCCGATTTTCGAGATGTTCACAATGCTACAAAGCAGCTTCACATTATTTTTGTGAGTATATTGTTTCATAGCCATCGCTTTTTCTCCGAGTTTCTGATATTAACACAGTTGTAAAAAATAGACGAGGAAACACTGATTTCTCGATGAACAAGAAACTACGAAAAACACATCCACAACCTACCAAACAAAACTTCGCAAACCCGAAACTCTAGTTATCGGACAAACTGAATATATCGGACAAATTTTACGCCTCCATCCGGCTTGTCCTTACTTTTTTGCATTTCTCGCGCAATAAATCTAACACATTAAAGCTTTATATGTTTATTCTGTACTAGCCTTCATGTACCAGTCCACATTTCTTCGGGTGAATCCAAAGCTTCATTGTTTTATAATCATTCTATCTGTACCATTGAGGACGTGACTTCGTTTACGATATATCCCCGCTCCTTTCGTTGCTGTTAAATACGTGAATGAAGTAGAAAAACCTCTGAGACGAACCTCACCCGGATGAGTACAGGGCCATGGCTACCAAGTCGTTCGGAACGTTTTTTAGGAATGTCCGAAGAACTGCTGGAGGAATGTTGCGCGAACCTTTGATAAAAAGTCGTTGTAGGATTACATTACATTCTAATGTGAGAATAACATGCGTGTGCCAACTGGCCTTGGCGTTTGTCCAAAATCCTCGACCTACTTGCAGAATTACCATGCTCTGGAGGTTCCAACTGCTTTATGACGTACGGTTATTTCAGTTACCTGCCATAAAATCAGAGTTCGAGGTAACTTGTTACTGTAACTAAGTTCCTTTTTTTGGTAACTTGTAACTTAACTCGGTACTTTTGCGCCGTGGTAACTTTCAGAGGAACTCGTTCCTTTTTCAGGTAACTTTGCCAAGGTAACTTAAGTTAAGTTCCAAGTTACATTTAACTCGCTTTTCGCTCACGTCCACATATTTTCTTGCTTTCTCTCCAGTTCCTTCATGACATTTTTTACCTTAAAACCTGATATTCAATCAGTGACAGGAAGTAAGAACCGCTGCCATTGAAATGAAGCTGAACCATTGTGCGCCCACAGGGAATAAGATGCAAAGCGTTCGAATAGACCTCTACCAGAGGAACGTCATCATGACATTGGTAGACAGACTGAAACCGAAACAAATCGGAAGGAGTGGGCTGGGTTCCACGAACGAGCACTTGTTCGCTGCCTCCCATTGAAAGAAAAGCAGGACCAAGGGTCGCGTCCCTTTAAGGGACCATATCGTAATCCCCTCAAGACCGTGACTTTCGGGCGCGACCTTGTGTACCTCTAGCTTCGAGCGTAGTTCAATTCTACCAAATTTGTGGCACTGTCGAACGCTTTGACGTCATTTGTTAACAAACAGGGAGATGTCTATTGTTGGACATAAACGAAAACGATCTAAGCGTGTTGTACTCCTCCGCAGGCAACTCAAAGTCTAACTCAACTGCTCACGCGCGCTGCACCTGCGTAATGCTATTTTGTGTCCGAAGTAACTTGGAAATAACTCGTTCTTTTTTTTTAAGTAACTCAGTAACTGCGAGTTACATTTGAGGCTGAAGAACTTCGTTATTAACTTAGTTACATTTTGCACACGGTAACTTAACTTGTAACGAGTTCTTTTTTGACCGGAAACTTCTCAATCTATGCATAAATTTGCAGTTGTTTCATACGGTAAAATTGCTCTGAAGAAATAGAAGTTCGAGCCTTTTTAGCCTTTTTTTTAGTTCGATATTCTGAAATGACTCGCCAGAGCACGGAGCAGTGAAATTCTGTGGATGAAGTGACACTTTTAAACCCGCCCTCGCTGCAATTTTTCTACGTGCCGAAAACAGTATTGGTTTTCCAGGCGCGCTGTAATGAAACCCCCTTCGGCGCACAACGCCACAGTTTCGGTGCCGTCTAGGGACCGTCAGGAGTAACTCACATTGATGCTAATATTTTATTTTCTTCGTGAGAAATCAGAGTTTTTCGTGTCAGGTGCCTGGGAGCGATCGTAATTACGAGACATACCCTGTGAAGCGTGCTCTGCCACGCGTACGGCAAGTATGTGGAGAAGCACGCTGTACAGCGGTAATGATAACTCGTGGCTTGACGTCGCGAGACAACGGCGACCATGTCGGTGATCGAACCACAGTGGTCTATCACTCGTACATTGGTAAACTCAGCCTGTGCTTTAACAATCACGGATGAGTTAATGGCTTACCACCTCGTGCACGAAGCAGGGCACAGGTTGGTAAAATGGGCAACTGACATTCTCCCCCCATCTCTGTTGAGAAGATTTGATCAAACGCTCGCTTTCCGCATGCCACGAAACACCTCTCGTCAAAATGCTGCATTAATTCATCGAATGCGACTCGAGGTGGCTTTTACAGCTCAGTGGCGTTACCGCTTGAGACAAGTTGACTCTCCCAAATGCTGTCTGTCACTGCTGTGCTCTAGAAGATCAAGGACACATTCTTCTTCATTGCCCACACTAGAAACCCTCCGGAACCGCACTCTCCCGGTCTCTTACTCACCTGGACTCTCGCCTCTCCCCCTCCCCCCTCTCTCTCTCTCAAAATTGCTTGGTCCCTGGCGAAATCCAGTCCACCGGCGCTCTGCCCTCAAAGCTCTTTTGACATCCTTGCACCCCACATAGGACTTCGATCCTTATTGTGAAGGGGCCATTATTTCATTCCCCACAATACCATCAGCAATGGGGTAGAGTATCTCCTCTGGCGATTAAACTCCTTATTCATCATCTTAAAATAAAGTTGTCGTCGTTGTTGCATAGTTTAACGACAGAAAGAAAGCTTCAGTGTCTCTTGGCACACATTCTTACCCCGAATTCACAGGTGTGACTTGATTTGAAGCCGCACCTTGACTTGTGCAAATCTTCGCCAAGACCTGTCTTCGCTCAAGACGGTTTGCGTGTTTCATGAACCCTCCCGCTAGTCTACTTCGTCAAGTTTCAGCCTGCTAACTTTAACTGCGTCTGGGAGCGAGATTTTCCTACAATTTTGCGCTTAAAATTTGCTTCGCAGTATGAAGGCAGGACATTTCTTAGCGTCAGGACTCATAATAAGTGTCACACCTGTCGCCTGGCACCAACAGTCGTGCAAAGAGCCAAGGACCCGGTAAACAAATTCATGACGCGTCAGCTCATGTAAAGCCAATCCAAGACAAGACAGGATTCTGAGTGTCATTTGCCTTCCCGAAGCTGCCGTACTGGAGCGTTATCCAAGGCGGGTCCAACGTAGTCCGAGCGTTGACTTTTTCAAATTTTCACCACGGTCAAGTTCGAGCTCGCTGCGTAAGAACGCCAGAAGCCGAGGAGGGTTTCTGAAGCGCACGGGCACTCTCCAATGGCAGCACAGTCGATGCGGAGACTCGGACCCCGCCCAGTCTCGGCGTCGGAGGCAATTACGTCGAGTGAGTAACTGAGAATATCCTTCGCCACGAAAGCTATGTGAAAATTACATGGCACGTGGTAAGCAAGTCTGGTCCTTCAGTACAGTAAGTACAGAGAATCAGCACAGACAAAAGGAGGACGGTACAGAGAATCGTACAGACGTATGTTCTGGCGACGTTCTCGATCAGTTGCACTGACTCTTGAGAGGTTATTACTGGAAAACTACTACCATTGCATTCAAATTTTTGAAAAATGGCAGAAAAGCAAACTAAACCAGAAAGAACAATCGAAACGTCTGACCATATTAGTTCTATATTTGTTCTACCTCCTGTATGTGCAACATGTACTCGTACGACATGTCGTAGGAGATCCCGGTAATGAGTTTTTCACACGTTTTCTGCACCCTATCCCATAATCATCCGCATGAACGCCATTAATGTTTCGATGGATCGGTCCAAATCAAATTAACCAATCTCCCTCCGTTACTATACTTTATCATGCACAACTTGATTTGGCTGCATTCAGCTGCGTGCAAAAATGCTAATCAAGCAGCATGATCGTCTATTTTATATTATATATATTCTTAGTAGATTGGAAGCACTGTACGGAAACGATACGTAAAAAGAAAATCGACAAATACAAGCTAAGCGATCTAATGTTAGCCATCTCAAAGGAAAAACCCGACTAACTTATCGTGTTAATCGGACCCATTATCGCGAACGACCTTCAGATCTCTCTTTTTTCTTCTCTCTTTTTTCTTTTTTTTTTCGGTGATTGATCGAAGACCACGTCGGAAATTGGCGCACGCAAATAGAAACAGCTGGGTCTCGTAAACGAGGATTGATTGATTGATTGAAAAACACAAAATATAGAGTTGTGAGTCCCGACAAAGTCGGGATAGGCTACTCCAGACCACGTGAATAGAAAAGAAACTAGGATGATGTTGATGTTGAAAAAAAAGGATATATAAATGAGTTCTTTTTTCTTTTTTTTTTCGCTCAAAGGCTCGTGGGTGGTATATCGAACAGCAGCCGGATTTTTCGTGCAGCGTACAAGCTACAAAAGCAGATCGATGTTTTGAATAGATCCAAGTTTTGAATAATATATTCACAGAGTTCCAATATTTCCAGGTGCACACATTTAACGTTGGAGTACTGCTTAGCATGTAAAATGGCAGATAAAGGACCTACGAAGCGATAAACCATAGGCTGCAGAAAGCTCTCCGGATGACAAAAAATATCGGCGGAAACTCTTTTTTGCTTGATGCACACTTCACTCATGGAGTGGCTATATATCCTGCTGATAGGTCAGTCATCGTCAAACACTGATTGACGCTACATAGGACAAGGTTCTAATGGCTCATGATAAAAACAGACACAGCAGTTATCACAGCTAGGAAAATCCACACTCACTGTAAAACACATGCAGATGACAGAGCCAGGGTACGAATACAAGCAGGGGGTACACCTCAAGTAACTCTAGATCGTGTTATGACCTGGATTCATTATGTGATGCGTGTGAGGCTGAAGGAACTGCTGTCGCAACTGGAACCAGCCACAGTCACGGCAACATAAAGTAATATACTACAATGATTTTGGGTACCGCTGATCCTACCTGAAGAATGACGAGCTGATAACAGCGTAGTGCGCCACCCTTATCGACAACATGACGAAATTCTTATCATCTAACGACTGCGACGAGAATTATTCTCGTCAGTAGATAAAAAGCATGACCGATAGCCAGACACGCATTCCTTCCAACATGATTTCATTGTCACTGCCTTAGAAAATTCACGCAAATGGCACAATGAAAGGCCATGAAGTGCTTATCAGGCGAAAAATAGTTACTGCAAAATAGTTGCTACAAAGAAAACTGGGGAACTACACGTAGCCACACCTTGTAAAGTACACTTTTCGGGCAGGCATTTCTCTTCTTCAGATAGAAACCCCACCGACACCGTGCGTCCCAATACAGTGCTACGCTTATCCCTGCTCACTTTCTTTTGCAACAATGTGGAGCGCCGTGCAGAGGAAAGCCCAGCCTTACCTGTTACAAGAATCCTTTGAGCGCGTCGCAGCGAAGACCGCACAACTTCTTTCCTTTTGCGCAACAAAATACCTCGAAGATGCACCGGTGCACGGTCCCAGACTCCGACCTTGCAGTTATGCCCCTGAGACCGCCGTACTTATTGGCACCGTACATAGGCGCAAATCCATGCGGGCATCGGCGTACACATACACCACTCACAGAGCCACAGCACCGAACAAGTTGCAAGCGTCGATCACACAGCACTCACCCATAAAGCCTTGCGGGCACCGGGCATATTCAAAACTCCACCACCACGACTTTTCGACGTGATCCACTTTGATCGCCGACAATTTCTTGCGAAAATTTTGATGGCAACATAAATAAGGTAAGAAGTGCGGTGGTGCATTCGTCCGCAAAATCCAGGCGCAGTCAGAGCGAGCGCTCCTCCGAAGTTATTGGTCAGCTGCGCACAAGAAAAAAAAGAAAACCAGCCAAACCCCGTCGGCGTCAGCCAAATAGAAATTGGGACCTTTTGCACTGCTCCGCCGTACGATCGAGCAGTGGCGCCACTGTCCGTTGCTGAGCAGCCCACGAGGAATGAGAGAGTGAAATAAAAAAAGGGTGTACTTCCAGCGCCATCTCTTGGATGCGTATGTAACTAGGAGGGTGTGCACAACGGTGCAGTACACGCATGCGATACGTATGATATTGCTAGCATTTACTCAGAAATTTAGGTTGCTGGATGACTAACACAGGCCGCGCGCTGATAAGTACTCCACAAGTTATGATTTTGAAGCAGTACTAGTTTTCTCTCTTTTTCGCATTCAACAAAGTCACGAATGTGGGTGCCCCTGGCAGTGCGCCAACATTATAGTCCTATGGCTGTGATCCCGTGATTACCATCCATCTGTCTTGTAGGAATGACTTTCCAGCTCGAAATGTAAGAAAAGTAGCAGACGGCAAATTTAGCAGACGACAGGAAGGCGCGGTACTACATTATTACATTATTCATGAGCACGTTATACACGTGCATACGCACAAGCGCAGATAAATGTAGTCTGCATATAAGGGTACTGTAGGTCGCATATCAAGCATGCATAGGGCATTCGTACAAAAGGAACCTCGAAAGTTGGAAGACAGGAAGAGAAGGTCGTCAGTGTCGCGGGTTTGTTTCTAATGTTGTTTCTCTGGCGCAACTACTACTTCCGCCTTGGCAGGAGGCGCACGGCTACTCAATCAGCTACTGTTGCAACACCAGGCACTTAAAAAGGGGAACACAAAAATGGTTGTTCGGGGAAATTGAAACCTTGTCTTCAACTGTCTATGAGAACATGCTGCTGTGCTTTTTTTTTTCTTTTTTCTTTTGTTGTTGTTATTGTTTGTTTGATGATATAGATATTTTTATTCAGTGGTATGATGTTTTCCTCTTCCCAGTGCGGCTGTTGCGGCTACGCTTCTGCCTTCCAAAATCACGATCAAACCAAGATCCTCAGTTCCAGAGCGACCGATATTTTGAACAGCGACTGTTCGTCTCGTTTGAAAAATGGGACAAAAAATATGGAGAGGTTGGCCCAAATTCGGCATTGGGCCGTCAACTCCAGCACGCTTAGGGCGGAGAGATGTGACTACCATATTTCTAGAAGGATCTGTGTTCCACTACAGCAGTGAGGGAAGAAAATTACAGAGTGGAACACAGCTCGTTCGGTGTCTGTCCCTCTGCTGGGCACCGGCCTCATCATTGGCATTCTATTGTTAACAAAAGACAAGCTAAATAATTCGCTTAAGCACATTGCCTGCATATTCCTGAGCAGACACAGTATATAGCAACTTGGTATTTATTTATTTATTTATTTATTTTGGTTATACGTTGAGGGACCACAAGGGTCATTACACAACGGGATTTTCGGGAATTTCGAAGGAAAAGGAAGCTAAATTCGATATTTGAAAATGCTTCACCTTATATACGGTAATTTCTACCGTGCATTACTTGCGTAATCCATACATTTATATTTAGTGACAAGTAATTAAAGTTTAATTTGGGACTGTCAATGTGTTACTGTTTCAAATTTTCACATAAAATTTCATTTCTATTGGAACCTGTAGATGGGATAGCACACAGGACCCGACCACATCAGCCACAAACAATATAGTAACTGACAAAGAGAGAATGGCTAAAAAGCAAGCGAGGTGGTGATTAGAACTCATAATATTAAAACCCCCCGAGACTAGGGAAGTACGGAACAGACATGCACAGATAAAGTCTCAACTTTGACTCTGTGCGTGTGTGTCTGTTCCATACTTCCCTAGTCTCGGGGTTTTAATACTATACACAACATAACTGTATTCGCTCACTAGACGAAAACTAGGCTTATTTCTATTGCCATCTTATGCCCAGGTTACCCTTCTATTAGCCAAAATTCTTCTTGCATAGTTCACTTATTACATGAGTCACCTTAGCCTTGTATGCGAGGAGTGTGTCTTGCCACTATACTTCTGAATACAGTACACTTTACACCGAGAAAGAACCACCTCACGTACCTCTGTTGCCATCTTATGCCCGGGTTACCCTTCTATTAGCCAAAATTCTTCTTGCATAGTTCACTTATTACATGAGTCACCAAAAGGTGACTCTATTGTGACTCATATATGATGACCGACCCCAGCGACAAAAAGGTGACTCAGGTTACCCTTGTATGCGATGAGTGTGTCTTGCCACTATACTTCTGAATATAGTCCACTTTACACGGAGAAAGAACCACCTCACACACTTCTTTCTTTAATAGTATGGAGTAACACTGGCTTGCATAACATGTCAACTTGTTATGCAAGCCAGTGTTACTCCATACTATTAAAGAAACATGTCCCCTGGCTTTTGGTCCATCTTCAATCACATACTTCTGTTGCCATCGTATGCCCAGGTTACCCTTCTATTAGCCAAAATTCTTCTTGCAGAGTTCACTTATTACATGAGTCACCAAAAGGTGACTCTATTGTGACTCATATATGACGACCGACCCCAGCGACGAAAAGGTGACTCAGGTTACCCTTGTATGCGATGAGTGTGTCTTGCCACTATACTTCTGGATATAGTCCACTTTACACGGAGAAAGAACCACCTCACATATCCGGATAGCAAATCCCACAATGGGAAAGTGAGGTCTGCGACGCCTATGGCGCACCATGTGGAAATTGGTGCTACGGGGTACAGTCCTGTCATATTGAATATAATTTAATATGCCATTTACCCTTAACATTGTGCAAAGGACGGTTGGAGGTCAGCCATTGGAGAGAACACTCCGCAAACACGTACAGAGACTTCACACGGATAAGGTGAGCGCGGACCGCGGAGCCTTGCCCTCACTGCCTGGAAGATAGCCACGTTCCCACTTCCAGGGTCGCTGAAAACTACTGTGCACCGGCGAATTCACGCGTGAAGATATGCTTCCTATGCCAGCAATGGCAAATGCTGCAATACGTAGCAATACGTTAGTATTGTCATCAAGTAAATGAAGTACCACCTATGGAGGTAAAGTAAACTACCTATGGAGGTACGAGGAGAATCCTGTCGTGGTCAAATTTTATTCCTGGTGTGATGTTCCATTCCAATATGGCGCAGAGATTCCATTTCTTACAGAGTATTATACAGTGTACTGGCAGCAAAGCGGAAGTGATGCCACACGGTCTGGCTCCCTGTAACAGACTTTTCAAACACGACGTGAGTGCCAACATTTCGCCTGCTACTGGCAGTGGCTCAAAGCAATTAACAGTGGCCCAATAGACTGTTGGGAACTTAAAAATTGCGCCGCACTAGTCAAAAGCACTAGTGGGATATGGCATCATAAAAAGCCATGCTCTACCGTTTCAAAGATATCGGGGAGAAGGGACAGCTGTTGGTGCAACACATCAGGAACAGTGTAGACATTTATCAAGTGGAAAGACTCCGTGAACCAAATTGACTGCCTACATGACTGAGTCTATGTGCTCTACTTTCTTTTCCTTGCAACTCAGCGCCGCTTGCAACTGGCTTTAAAAACATCCACCAGTACATCACGCAAATTGGGATGGACCTTCCACCCGAAATGTGCGTCGAACTCCTGTTCACACGCAAAGCAATGACAAATGTCCCTTTGTGTGTCGGTGCCAAGAAGCTTGATTGAATGATTGATTGAAAGAAAAGAAAAGAAAAAAATGGGGATTGTAGCCCTCATCACGAGGGCCGGCTACCCCAGATCACCTAAGGAAAGGAATTCCAGACACATCCACCATCACCCACTGGAGATGTCGCGAAGCGGCGACGAACGCCACAGACAGGTCATAGCCCATCTAACAGCTTGGTGTCCCTTAAAAACTGTGTAACGGCTCGCAAAGCTGGCAGCTGAGTGCTCATTGGCCATGGGCCCAGCACCTTCTGCACTCCGAAGGGTCGATTGTCAACTCGGCCTAACGCGGCTACAAGTCTGTCACGACACTCAGAGTATCTTGGGCACGTAACTATAATATGTTCGACGTCTTCGATTGAGCCACAGACTGGACAATTAGGAGAGTCCGCCTTCCCAAGCCTGTACAGGAGTCTTGCACTGTATGGTACATTGAGCCGGAGCCTGTGAAACAATGACGTAATCTGCCGTGGCATGGATGTTGGGAGGACCAGAGCTAGTTCGGGGTCAACCCGGTGCAGAAGGGAAGATCCAGCCTCGCCACAAAACCATTGATCTTTTGACAGCTTATGGCTCAGAGACTTTAAGGCACTCTTGGCGTCCACCTTCGTGAAGTAAACACTGCGGAATGTACTATTTCCATGTGCTTTCCCGGCGTTGTGATCGGCCGCATCATGTCCGGTGATCCCACAGTGGCCAGGTATCCACCGGAAAATCACGTCATGGCCAGCGATCACTGCTTTTTGGTGCGCTACTAGTATGTCATTCAGTACAGGAGCTGAGAGGTGGTGTGTACCCGGTGTCATAAGGGTCTGTAAAGCGGCTTTAGAATCACAGAAAATCACCCATTTTCCCTGGGAAGGCGCGCACGAGATATGCTCTATGGCTAGAAGAAGAGCGTGTAGCTCTGCTGCTGTCGATGAAGTACGATGCGATAGTCGAGCACTGCGCGCAGTATTCGACGCTGGTACAACGAAGGCACAGGCGGATCCTGTCGATATTGTGGAGCCATCCGTATATACCGCCGTGCGATCATCCAGACGTTGGATCAATTCTAAGCTCAGCTGTCGCTGCATGCAAGGGGGTGAGGACTTCTTCGACGAAAGGCCTGGAACTTCTGCATTGACTCTGAGAGGCACAAAACTCCACCATGGCAAAGGCGATGCTGGAATGCGTTTATATGATGGTGAGATGCCTCGGTATGGCAGAATGGCCTGGTGAAAAGTGGAATTATCTCTCTTATTAATTGCTTCAACAAGGTGGTGCCGACGATGACGCGTTGACAGTCGGATGAAGTGACGAAGTGATTCCTGAACTGTTAGAGCTGGTACCGGAGGTTCCTTCGCTTCTGCAACTGTGAGCTGGTTAGAAGCTGACCGATGAACCCCCAAGCACACTTTTAGGCTCCTTGCAACCACACTCTCGAGGATAGATTCTGAGGTGGGACACAGACCTTGTAGAAGTGGCAGGGAGTACGCCAACATCTGACGAATTAGTGAATGATGCAGACCGAGCATAGCCGTCGGAGACGCTCCCCATCGACTGCCTGCGATGTAGCGCATGACATTAACGACGGATGTAGCTTTCTCCTTTATGCGCTGAACTTCGGCTGACCAGGACAGAGCTCTGTCCACGATGACCCCAAGGAACCTGTGATGTGTTACTCTTCGGAGTTGTTGACCATTGACATGAAGCTGAAAGTTCGGTAAACGTTTCCTCGTGAACGGCATCACTACTGTTTTCTCTAACGACACATCCATGCCCCGTTGAGACAAGAAGATGGTAACTTTGTCTAGTGCCTCCTGAAGACGTGTACGAAGAGCTGGCCACTGTTTCCCGGACGACCACAGACATAAGTCATAGGCATACATACTCAGACGTACACCTCGTGGTAACAGGGACGGGAGTGTCGCCAGTAGGGCATTAAAAAGCATGGGACTGAGTACTGCTCCCTGCGGCACTCCTGCGGTCACTGAGTGTTTCTGTGTATCCCCGGTGCTGGTACGCATGAACACCGCCCGGCCACTTAAATAGTTAGCAATCCACCTCAGCGCTCGCCCCCTTATGCTGAGGGAGTAGAGGCCATGCAGAACATGAGGGTGACTTGCAGTGTCATACGCCCTTTTGATGTCAAGGAACACAGCTGCAGTCAATTGTCCACCCAATCGCTCCTGTTCAACTGTTGATACTAGGTCCAGTACGCAATCCATTGTACACCTTCCTCTTCGGAACCCCGCCATCTCTTTCGGCAGACGATTGCGAGATTCCAAATACCACTCAATCCGAGATAAGATAATACGTTCCATAATCTTGCACAAGCAACTTGTCAAGCTTATTGGGCGAAACGAGTCTATTTGACTTGGTGCTTTCCCCGGCTTCAGAATAGGTATTGCTCGCGATACCTTCCAGCCCTCAGGGATAGTTCCCTTTTGCCATTGGTCATTCATCAACCGAAGCAATACATTCCGAGCCACATGGCCAAGATGCATTATCATTTGGTACGATACACCATCCGGGCCCGGGGACGACCGGCGATTGCACGCTTGAATGGCTGTTTCCAGCTCCTGAGGGGTGAAGTCAAGATCCATCGCAGTATCTTCAGCATTGTGGTTTAAGTCGACAGCGCAAAGTGCCTCTTGCGTTGACACCTTGTACCCAGAAGTTAGGGGCGCTGTCGATGGTTTTAGGAGTAACGCGCAAAATTCTTCTCCAGCAGCTGTTTCTGACGTACCATGATGCACGGTAAGAGCGCGGAATGGAAAAAGCTGACTCACCGGTGCTCCTAAGCCTTTCACAATTCGCCACATGTGTCCTGTAGTGGCATGTGGGTTTAATGTTTCACAGAAAGATTTCCACCGTTTGGAGGAAAGCTTCCCCAGATGTCTGCGGATAATGACTTTAACCCTACAGGCCTCTTTGTAATCTTCGATACGGCCAGTTCTACGGAAACGGCGCTCGGCACGGCGTCGAATTGCCCGTAGACGTTGGTACTCAACGTCCACAGACTGGTGTGCTCTTGGGGCTGAAGTGAGGATTGTCACTTTGTCCACCGTAGCAGATATCTGGGCCTCAAAGGCTGCGATGTTGGCAGCACGCTGGACTGTGGCATCCGCTTCTATTTCAAATAGCTTCCAATCTGTGACCCGCACTCTGTGGCTTCGGGTAGCCATTAATGAATGTGAAATAAGCACTGGTACATGATCGCTCCCCATGGACTCCAAGTTAGTTGCCCAATGTAGGTGCTGCGCTTGGTCCTCAGAACAGAAGGTGACATCGAGACAGCTCTTGTACCTTGGGCCTCTATAGAAGGTGGGTGATCCATCGTTAACACATATGGCCCTGACTTCCTCTAAGCACCGTTCAACGATCTGCCCTCGCCCGTCAGACCGGGCGCTTCCCCAGACAACGCTGTGGGCGTTAAAGTCGCCACATACGATGAAGGGTACGGGAAGGTCCATAAAAAAACCTCTAACCTGGTCTTCGGATATACGGACGCTCGGGGAGATGTATACACTGGCGACAGTCACCCGTCGGTTATTCATCAATACACAACACTGTACATGTTCGAAATGCTCGTCACTGGACACTTTCAAGTCTCCTGATGGTACGTCCTTTCGGACTGCTAACATAGCCCGACTTACACCGGAAACTCGTTGGGAACTGTACAGGACATAGTTCGACAGTCTGAACGTCGGGCTAACGTTAGGTTCACTGAGCGCAAGGATCGGAAACCGATGCCGATACACGAAGTTCCGGAAATCGCCCAACTTAGAGCTTAGCCCATTACAGTTCCACTGAAAAATGGTAGTCCTTTTATATTCACTTTCCATCGCCGGCGTTCAGGAGAGCCGCGGAGGAATGAAAGTCGAACAATGGCTCCAGAGACAGCAACGCCTGCACTTCTGGTAGATTCGCTGATGCTGAAGGCAGAGAACGCAGAATAGCTCGCACAGCAACAAAGAGTAAAGAAACAAGTGCGTCGAAATTTATCGGGGCGCTTGCTTTGGTGGAGAGCCGCTGCCGAGGTCGACGGGGCGACGCAGTGCTACTCGTGGGAGCCACTTGCTGGCTGTGACCAGCGGTTGGAGACATCGGATGTTTCTCGCAACTTTCCCTGCTGCTTCCATCAGCAACAAAGGCGTAACTTTTCTTTTTGCCAGAACCAGGTGCCTGAGCATGATTCTGACGTGTCTGGTTGCATTTGGTTCGAGGCATTGGCGTAGGGTTTTCAACTAACCGGACGAAATCGGGATTTGCACACTTGTCAGCTCGAACTGCAGCACTCGTTGCCTTCTGCGTCCTATTAGCGTATGCGGCTTTTGCCACTCTGCATGCCCCGTATGTGGCTGTGTGGGGTCCTCCACAGTTGGCGCACCTTGGTTCTCTCTTGGATGTACATTCTTTGAAGTCGTGCGGTCCAGAACATATCTTGCAGTGCTGACCGCCTCGGCAGTCCCGAGCGTAATGACCAAAACGCTGACAGTTGTAGCACTGTACTGGTGGAGCGATGTACTCCTGTACCGGATGACTGGTAAATCCCAAGGGTACGTCCTGTGGGAGTGGATGTCCCTCTGCAAAGGTTAGAATCACGCTTGCCTTGGAGTATTTCTTGGAAGAACCATCTTCCTCACGCGAAAACACAACTTCACGCTTGACATGTGTCACTCCATACGGATGAAGATATTCTATAAGCTGGTCTTCGGTGTACCACTTGGGGACGTTGTCAATCCGCCCCATTGTTCTCAGATACGATGGCGGGACGGAGGCTTCCACTTCGATCCCAGCAATTACCGTAAGACCTAATAGGCTCTTCGCTGAACCCTCGGACGCAACGTTGACCACAAGCGCCCCATCTTTAGTAAGGCGATGCGACAAAACCTTCTCTTGGCTTCGTTTCACGATGTCGCCAGCGATTTGGTTTGGGTTGACCTCCCGTAGAGAGCGACCAAGGACTGCAGGCTTGAAAATAATGGGTATACCAGTGGGACGATTCTTCTTATATGTCACGACCTCAAAAGGGCGAGGATCGTCATCCTCGACTATTTCCTCGACTATTTCGGTGTCCTCTGAGGATAGCTTCTCCAATGGGTCCTCAGAATTCTCATCTTCTTGCCGCAGACGCTTCACCGGTTGCCTTCCGGCCGGTGAACTGCGGTGAGTCACACAGGGCCCCCCGTTCGTGTCGATACCTTGGGTGACAGGAGCTCCTGGGCTTCTGCACCGAGGCGCGTCGTCCATCTCCTCCTCCGACAGCACGTTGCTGACCGTGAAGGAAGGTTAGGAATCTTATCTGGGGATTTATATAGTGGTTCGAAGCCTAAATTCGCAGCGCTGGCAAAACACCTTCGACTTCCTTCCTCGTGCAATGTTCGTTTTCGCCAAGAAGCTTCAGCCTGCACGTTTCCATTGCTTCCTTGGCGTGTGTCATGAACTCAGATCCATAGGTGGGGAGTAACGCGTTACAAAGTAGTGCGTTACCGGTAACGCGTTACGTTCGAGTAGTGCAATATGGTAACGCATTACATTTGCGAGAAAAGTAACGAGTAACGTAATTACATTTTTACTAACTAACGCGTAACGGCGTTATGCGTCACTGCGTGTTCGGGAACATTGCTTCAGCGTCTAAGCTTGAGTGAGGACCGTACCTGCAGAATCCTGGAAAATCCCCGATTTTTTCTATTCACTTTCAACAATGACAAGAGTGTCACGTCGGCACCCACGAAGAACGCAAAAGAATTATCATTTACCTACCCTGGTTGAGATGTCACCTTTGATTACCACCTCTATTTTCACTCTCTATGGTATTTTTTGGACGAATGGGGCAATAGCGACAGAAAAATAGCCTGTACCCTCTGAACAAGTAACAAAGTACCAAGGGATTGGCTGTCTGGATTTGTACTGTGTGAGATAAAAGGTCACCGTCTCTATCGACCTTGACAAGGAGCACTCACTGATCATTAGACGTCCTCTCAGCCAAACGGGCGAAGCTCACAGATGAAAAATTTGAACACCAACTACTTCTGCGTTGCAATAAATCGTACATGTAAGTTGTGTGCATGTGTGGCCCTTGTTTGTGCTCAATATTGCTTGTGTTGATTTGCGGAGTGCACTTATGTGACTCAACCACAAATGGTACATATTACGAGGACAACTGGTGAAGTAATGCAAAAGTAACGGCATTAGTAACGCGTTACCTACTACCGCAACAGTAACGAATAAGTAACGCGTTACTTTTTGAAAAAGCAGTGAGTAACGGTAGTGCACTACAAAATAAAAGTAACTTCCCCACCTATGCAGTCAGATCTAAGCTGGAAACCAAAGCCAAGCGGAGCTGCGATCAGCGCTCCCTCCACGCAGTTCACACAGCCTTTGTGCGGGCGGCTGTGCTTTACACTTTCCGGTCCTGCATAGGATTTCCACAACATCATTATATACCATTCGGGGTCTGTTTGCTCGTAGCCTTCGTCGCTGCTTTGGAGTTCCAAGAACGGTTGAAACACGGCACGTTCTGGCTGAAGCCGAAGGACTCCCGATTGAACTTCTACGTGAAAAGGAAACAGCTCGGCACTTCCTCTGTCTGCATGCGCACAGTCGACGTCACCTGGTCCTCAGGAAAATTCGATACCGCCCCGAGGGTGACTTTTATCGAGTGGCGCAGATGACACGCTCGAGCCTCACTGGCTTCGTACCTAGAGGGACGTAACACCCTAGGAACCCCCTTGGTGTGTGCCGGTCTCGCCCATTTCCGTGAACCTTCCAGGTCTTTGGGAATGAAGAGATCAAGTTCCTCCTCAAGTCCTTCGAGACTATTTCTATGCTCTGGTAGAAGAAAAAATTTCCACTTCTGTAAAGTGTACACGGACGGCACTTCCAGAATTAGCAAGCGTACACGGCATTTGAAATACCATCCAAAGACGTAGTGCAAGGACGACACCTTTCGCATCCAACATCATCTACAGCTGCACAACTCTATACCATTCTATTATTTCTGCAACACATAGTTGATTTTAGCCGGCGAGAATGAACAGTGTTCACCGACTGAAAATCTGCGCTGCAAGCTATCGAGAACATGCGAGGCTCGTCCACACCCCTAGTGACGGACGTGTTAATCGCTTACCAGCATCTGTACGAAGCCGGACACAGGCTATTTCTTCAGTGGGTTCCATCCCTTTGTGGTGCCGTGGGGAATGAACAAGCTGACAGCACCTCAGAAGCAGCTCTCTCAACTAGGAGACGAACAAGTATTGCACTGCTGAGAGGAGACCGTCGTTCCATTTTTCGACAACTAGTGGCACCCCTAGCTTCTCCCCAATAGACAAATGACATCCCCCCACCTCTAAGCTTGCTAGAGTTGTTCCAACTCTCGCTTTCCGGATGCCGCGATAAACTTCCTGTCGAGACGCCGCATTAATTCATTGGATGCGACTCAATGAGGCTTTTACAGCCCAGTGGCTCTATACAGTTCGCGACATTGAACATCTAGAGCACACCCTCACCCGGATCTTGACCTAATTCGAGGCGGGGTGTCCCGTCCCATAGTGCCGCAGTGGCACATGGGAGCATGCATGTTAGCCCAATGAATCTTCCAAATACTTGATATACTGAGCAGATAGAAACCCTGTTTCTTGCAGCAGGCGGTACAAGTGGAACTCGCAGAGTTCTCAGATGTATTAAGGAAATTCTTCACCAGTATGGTGCTAACCCCTTCCCCCCTCTTCACCTTTCATAATCATCCAGAACCTCAAATTCAGGACTACCGCAGTCGTCATCAACTCATCACCATTAGCACTGTCCTTTTCTGATTACTTTCTTTTCCAAGTCTGTAGTGCGTATCTTAGGTTATTCAGCACGTCCGAAAGTCGACCTTTAGTACGACCCACACACGGAGCACTGCCCAATTCGATCCGGTCGCTTCCCTGTTTTTATTCTGCTCAGCACACGTCGTCAGCTAACGTCAACAAAATCCGGAAGTGGTCAGCTGCCCTATTGACTCGCGGCTCATGGAGCTTCCCTTCAGATGACAGTACCTCCATAGGTGTTCATCCGCACGAGGATGTTTGGTCGCATTGCTCCCGTAGGCAACGTTTTACACGTCTTTTCCCCAGAAAGACGGTTGGCCGGTTGGCCAACGTTTTCAATATCATGGTTCGCTCGCATCATCATCATCATCGTTATGATGTCATGTTAATATTCTATTGAAGACTGGAGAACGGGACAAGATGCAATGTTTGTACTGAAATTTTATGCGTCATTTTGTATTGTGAACTATTGTTCCTATTGAGGACTGGAATATGTGACAGAATGAAAAGCTTGCACTTAAATTGTTTGTATCACAAACTGTGAGATGGGACAATACGCAATGCTTGCCCGCATCACGTTTCAAAAATGTTACCCTAAAAGCGAAGAGCATGCCACTGGGCAGCCGTTTCGTCCGTGTTGAGACTCGTCGGCGCAGGACGGGGCCCTGCCCTCTGTAATGCCATCTGCTGGGCTTGTTTCCCATAAATAAAGGGCGCATTGCCACCAAGCAAGAGAACTACCTATGGAGATAGGATGTGCGTTGTCATCAAGCAGGAGAACTACATATGGATGTAGCCCCTTTGCACGGACACTAACCCTACCTTAGGCCTACGTGCCAGACACGGCGGAAAGAAGAAAAGCAGGCGCCCCAACGGCTCTTCAATGCAAATACACTTTAATACGACAAGGTAATATACAGAGTAGAGACAGGGCTGTTAGGCTTTTCGACAGAAGATAGAAGCGGGGGGCAAGTGACGTACGTACGTCACTTGCCCCGTGCACGCTTCTCTCTTCTGTCGAAAAAAATGAAGGCATGGAAGGCAAGGTCAGCGCATAGCCTTACAGCCCCGTTTCTACTCTGTATATGCGGAGGTAAGGATAAGAGATGAGCTGTAGCTTCTTCGGAGCCACGTGGGGGTCACGTTACCTGAACAGCCCAATGAGGTCGCTTTGCTGATGCCACTTTGACACGCTACCACAACACCTCTCCAAGTATTTCGGAACTATGCGTTGGGGGCCCCATAGAGATGTATGTGTGACCAAAACAGGGAAAGCGAGTTGTGACGTCGCAGGAGAGGGCCCCCAATCTCGGCTTCAATTCTCGGCGCAATAAGGCTCTTTCCTGCATGGTTCCAGATAGCAACAGTCCCAAAAAGAGTTTGCTTTTCGTACTATCCATACCAAGCGGACAATCCAAACTCGGGAGAGCCGCTGCGGAGGGCAGTACAGTCCTAGCGAGCTGGTTAAAACATGATTTGCCACCACCATGAACATAATGAACAAGGCGAGAAGACGTCAGGAAGGAAGGTAGGTAGGGCTTGTATTGGCATCAAGCAGGAGAACTAAGAAGGGAGGGAGGGAATTATTCGCCCCAGCGGATGAAAATATGAGGTATATTTGATTTGACTGTACTCGTTGAACCCGTTCCGGCGGTGCAGCACTTCTGTATTCGTTTTGTCAGTCCCGCTCGGGCCTTGATCTGCACTCTCGTATTCGTCTTGTAAAAGTGCACGCATAGTTCTGCACGAGTTCACGGCCGGTCTGCATTTCATGTCCTTTCCCTGCAGATTACTTCATCTCTCAAGTATACGCCGGTTCAATTGGCAGTCTCAGCGCTAGAAGCGGTCATCGTCGTGGCCACGAAAGCTAGTCGCGCTCCAGAAGCCAAGTTGTGTAGGGTGGCTCTTTGATTTGCTGTTCGCTCGCACACGATGTATGCACGAGCCAACGCGTTCTTCTATGTTTGCGCTGCAGGCTACATTGAACCAGCAAGATACGGTGTTGACTAAAAAGTTTCTATACCACACGTGCATTTTAAAGTTGAGTGTCTCGCCATAGGCATAGATGCTATATTCGATGTCCTCGCCGAACCCACGACCTTTTGCGGTACCTTCCAGGCCCTGACATTTGACACTTCGCAGCGTTCGTGCGGAATAGGCCTCGTTCCGAGTGTGTAGCCCCCCACCTGGCGGAGTATATTTTCTGTGTGCGTCGCCCGCGTAGTTCCTACCATGGGGGCCTTTCTGTTTTGCCTGTAAAACGCCTCTATATGTCTCTATTGAGTTTGCTTCTTGCACCAGTGTCTTGCTACAGTGTCTTGTGTCCCGCGTCTAATGACGTGTCGTCACGTTACTGCTTACTCTTGGCGCATGAGATCAACTACCAAGTATGGGTAGCTGAAAGTCGCACGCGAAGCGTGATAGAGGTATCGCATTTAGTCACAGCTGGAACTCGCCGAGTACTCCATAGGGAGAGGGTTATCTTTCCTCAGTTTTGGACTGTTGCTTGGTGACGACTAGCACATACACTAATACTTGACATGCTGTGAGTTCTTGTTGCTATTCTGCTCCAGTTCATTTGAAATGTTAGAGGGAGCCAGTCCGTGTGACTTGACTTCCAATTTGACGCCAATACAGATGCACGAAGTGTTCGTCTGTCAGCGAAAGGATATAGAAGGGCTTGGACAATTGAATGGAGGGACGCTCTCTCCAAGAGGTCCGGCAGCTCCAATTCCGCGATTGCGTGACGCGCATACCGTGCTCGCGTAAGTAAACCACGACGAAAGGAGACAGGCAAATTAATTCTGGTTTATTAACTAAAGAAAACTCCGCTCCGTTTCTCTTCGACGCTGTCACTTTAAAGGGAGACGCGTTGCATCGAAGTAGAGTTGTGGTACAGACAGAGGTGGGAGAAATAAATTGCCAAAAATATTGCAACCTCGCACAAGACGCGCTTTTCTCCGAAGCAAGCTTGTCGCCACCTTTGTCCCAACTCAGTTGACGAAAAGACTCCAACACTGGGATTCGAACACCCCCCCCCCCCCTTCTATTCTCGATCAGAGGTGCTATACCAAGCGCACCGCGCTTGTTACCTTCCCGTCAATACACGGAGCCACGCTCTGAAACACGGAGACACACACTCACCCTCTCCTATACATTGTTGCCAGTCACGCTCCCGTTCACACAGACGAACGCACTCGTGGCGGGCGGTATCTGTCACTAATAACGTAGTAGTAGCTAAGGCAATGAAATCTAGAAGGTCGCTAATGGAACAGATGCTTCGCGGTGCTAAAACATTAAAAATAAATAAAAATTAGTAACCTCTACAAGTGACTCTGGCGACGGGCGAGAGGAGAGAAGTTTCTGAACTGAACTTGACGCATATCGAAGTATATAAGTGAAGTAACATGCGATCAAGACGCAGTAGAACGTGAAGAAAAAACAATGTGCAAGTTTCCGGCGATGCAGAATCAAAAATAACAAAGACGGTTAAGACTCGGTTACTCTTAACGGTTACTCTTAACCGTCTTTGTTATTTTTGATCAAGACGCAGCGGAGAAAAAAAATGCTGGCATGGGGAATGCTGGCTGTGTCCCTCCCAGTTAACTATCAAGTTCCGAATTCACAGCCACGAGCAAAAGACAGGCGTTCCTGAATGAAAAGACTAACCCTGCTAAGCAAGGCAATTAATGTCACGCTCGTACAAGTTACTGTAATTAGCAAAAGCGTATGGTGTACGAAGCCTCATTTTGCTAAACACGCATGAAGGGGCATAAAAGTGCAAACATTTCTCCTTGCGGAATGAAATATGCTGTTACACTGACAGCAATACAAAAGGAACGGAATTCATGCGTTGCGTCGTTCGTGCTTTGCCGTTCGCGATGAAACCGCAGTTTGCGCTTTCCCAATTCTCCTCTTCACAAGAGGCGCGACACCGCGGTGCGGATA
This sequence comes from Ornithodoros turicata, assembly GCF_037126465.1. Lineage (NCBI taxonomy): Eukaryota > Metazoa > Arthropoda > Arachnida > Ixodida > Argasidae > Ornithodoros > Ornithodoros turicata. The sequence goes on along the minus strand of NC_088202.1, from coordinate 130,947,688 downwards.
GGGCGGATCAATTTTGCCCTGGCGAAGATGGCGTAAATCGGCGTGGCGGAGACGCAGCAGGGGCAACAGGGGTGGCAGCCGCGCCGCTTTTCGAAGACAGTTCTAGCGAAATATCTGTGTGCGTTGGATGTGGTCTCTTTTGTCGGTAAGGAATAGATGCAAGCGAGCTTGTGTAATACATCGATGCGAGAAAATCCGAGACAGGGAAAAAGAAAGACGCCCAAGAACAAGGCCGCTTCTTCGTAAGCACACCCGTCCTGAGGCCACCTTCCGCCTAGGTCATTATGACTGTCACCTCGGCTGTCACTGACACTTTCAAAATTAAAAAAAAAAGCATAGAGTTTACATATGTGCCCTCCACCTGTAGCTATGTACTGGTAACTGGATGATGTCCTGCACTCATTGAAAAATTGTAACAAAAAAGAAAAAAAAAAACGAAACGGTGAAAAGTCAATTGTGGAAAGTGTGACGATAAGTGACCCAGAGACAGAGGAACCACGCAGACAACCACAACAAATTCTCGAAAAGTGAGAATTCCCTAAGAATGTTGTGGTCCTCTGTCTTGGTGTTACTTTTCGTCACGTTTCACCCAGTTAGCATGCGCTTTGAGTCTTATCCACGTGGAATGTTTAAATTCTACCGCGAAAATTCTCTCAGCTATCGCTCTGTTACCCAACCGTATGAACTTCCAAGACCTCTGCCGGCCGGCGCACACTCTGGGGCGGCCCGTCGCACCCCTCGGTACGACACTGTTCGTGTGCATCTTTTCGGACCCAGGTATCGTTTTTTTACTATTTTTTTTATCTTATCCATTAGTGGTCCCAGCTGCAAGTTGATCAAGCGCGGGAAAAAAAAATGAGGCGCACGGGAGAGTAAAGTCAGTATGATTTGTGAAGTATCTTGCATCTAATGATTTGCTCCTTTGGGGCCCCATAACTGCGACCCGATAAAGTGCGTGAACTTGGAACCCTAATCTTCGAACTTGTACTAGCATTGTCGTGTCCCCATCCCCCGTGTCCCCTACTCCTTCCTGCTGTCCTCTCTCCATCTGTCCACGTCTGTACACTGTTCATAGCCACAGTTGCCTCGCAGCGCTAACACGGAAATATTATTATTTTTGATTTGAACGTCAACAAGCAGTCAACTGAAATTTCTGCTATTTCGTCTATGGGTCAGCAACGATGAACTCAGGCAAGTTTATGCTACTGTGACGTACCTGCAGTCACACAGTGGAAGGTTCGTAACTTTAATGTGAACTCTGTGGAGAGTCAACCGGCATATGAACACAACAACAATAATTAAATCATTAACAATTTCTTGATTCAGTTACGCTCAAATTACGGCTTTGCTACACAAGCACCAGAGTTGAAAGGTGCAAAATAGCTGCAGCTGACGAACATCTTACAATTTCACACAACGCAAAATGACATAGCAACACATGACAAACACGCCGACAGGATTTTAACGTAACAGGGTCGCTCTAATTAATGCCTCTCCCCAATTCTGCTATCTCACATTTCCCTGAAGCATCTAATTAAAAAGATAATGAAAATAAATATCTCGTATCTTATATCTGTTAATTAGCCACCTCACGGCACAAGCAAGCTTATTCCTAATGGCCGTGTGTGTGCAGCTAAAAAAAAAAACAAAAAAACCCTGATGCATACAATAAATCCAAAGGTCGGGTGAAGAATGACCTAAAACCCGTGGGAATTGATCAGTACTAACACGGTTACTAAGAGCTTGGTCAGTCCTCCAACTCGCCGCAGAGGCAAGGTGAACAAGTAAAGACAAACGTCGGGCTACATTTCATTTTGACCGCGTGTACAGGTCACCTAGCAACACTGGTGGGAACATGGCGGCTGGGTGGATATTGATATTCGCAGTGTCACGGACATCAACACGTTTCTGGTTTTAATTTCTCGGAATGGTAGTTTGACTATGGTGAACTAGTTTGACAATCTCTCGCAAAGAACAGTGTACTTAATCGCTTGGTGACACTCAGTGAGCAAAAATGCCGCGCAGCGGAAAGATGGCCGTGGAGGAAACGGCATTTTTCATGTGTGACATACAAGAAAAATTCCGACAGGCCATACGCTACTTTCCTGAAATTACGGATGCAGCCCAAAAACTGGTATGACTATTCAGATAATAAATAAGTGGCAGAACCGGCATAATCTTTTGACAATGCGTTTGCAGCTTCAATTGTCTAAGCTCCTGAAGATACCACTAATCGTAACAGAGCAGGTAAGCACTTCGGTGGTTCAATGCACACCCAGATGCATGGGCGTTCCCAGGGGAGGGCAAAGAGCTTCCAAAGGGTGGCAAAGCGTCCAACCAATAGACACTACACAATAGAATAACGACAATGGAAACATCTGGCATTCAGAGGATCCGGCGGGGAATGATGATATCAGATCAGACAAAAAAAAAAAAAAAATTATGATTACCTGCGAGCAGAGAGCACTTTCCAGTCTCGGAGCTCCACGGGATGCCACCCCCCGCCCTACTGCCCCCTCTCGGAACACCCATGTCCGCGAGCAGTGAAAGCTCAGTACTCACCCTCATGTACCATGTTGCAGTACCCAAGTGGTCTTGGCAACACAGTAGCTGAACTGGACATTAACCATGCTGTGGGAGTCCACCAAAAAACGAAGTTCAGTATGGTAGTTCCAGAGGTGATACGCTTCCTAGATGGACCAATTGGAAAGCAAATAGAAGTCGTCGTCCTTTTTGGTATTGAAGTGAGTGGTCACTAATACACGTATACAACCGGTGAGATCTAACAATATACAACGTTTAAGGCTCATATATGTGTGGAGCAAACAGCCATGGATTTGCTGGGCCATGGAAAGATCGTACACATTGTAGCGGACGCAACCTCGTCTCGAAGTCAAGATGACAGAATTCTCGCATTTGAGGTAAATCTCTCATCATCTAATCATCAAACTCCAACATCACAGTGGCCTCTAATAACGTGTGTCGTATAATGTATTGCAGAGGCTCCGTCAAATAGGCTGCTTCGTAGATACAACAGAGAGCATTATTTTCAAGTTGGTGAAAGACAAGGGTCACCCACTTTTCAACGACATCCGCCAGATGATCAAGAATGTCACACACGACACTGGTCTTTCAAAGATGTGACGACAGGAAATGCTTGTACATTAAAAAGCTTTATTTTTACAACAGTTGACAAGCTGGGGCCTCCTGAGGTCATGTACAAAGCACTAGCACAAGCATCACCACCTTCAGTATATTCAGTAACAGAAACAGGTGGGAGTTAAAGTTATTAGAGATCTTTGATACAACCAGAAATCTTTGGCATGACCATTGACAATAGAACAATGTGAAATGTTAACAAAGGGAAATGGGGACAACATTCAGTTGGTACCCGTCGAGCCGAATCCTCCCTCACCCCGTGCAGTGCTGTCCAGCGACTGGAAAGAAAACACATATTTCACAAGAGCATGTGATGTTGCCTAGCCTAAAAACAACACGCTTGCAAAATGTTGGGGCTTTTGAACCCTTCAGTGAAAACTACTTCCCATTCCCAAATACCCAATACAACCAACATGTTTCCTGTTCCTCATGTCAGGGAGCTTCTTCAAAAAAGAAAGCTCGACTTCCTAAACAGAGGTTGCCCACTTTTTTTGGACAATGCCATCTCCCAGAGTGATGCAACATATCAGGAAAAACAGTCCGAAGACTGCTTTGCCAGTGGTCGCGCCAGCGTGGTGCATGCATGTACACAGCAGCAAAGCACATGTATACACGCTTATAAATACGTGTACTCCACTGCAAACACAGGGTCTCTACCAAATTGCAGCCTCCAAAGTCCTCGACTCTTCCAGGTTTCCACTGACTATTTCGAGGCAATTCCCAGACAAAAACAGAAGGGGAACATGGTTCCTGCTCCTACATTTTGATTCTGGTCACTCGTAAAATACATTATTTATCGAATAACCGTATAATATGGATCATTTTAGTTAATTCAAACAAACAGAACGTAAATATGTACATGTTTCTTAGTTGGTTTTTAAGAGAACCTATTTTGTTCCTGCAGTAGGGAGACCTCATGCTGTGCCTCATTGATGACCCTCATGTATATATATATATCTATTTTTTTTTGGTTAAATGTCAGGCTGTGACTACAGCTGCTTTTTGGCAGCTTCCCTGACAATCCCGACTTTTTCACTAACATCAAAAACAAAATCAACAAAATTCCCAAACAATTCCCGATGTTCCAGGTTCCCTGAAACATGTTCTAACAGTTGATTAGGGCTGTGTGAATATTCATTTTAGAACTGAAACAAATATGTTACATGACCAAACATATGCATTTGTGCGGAAATAGAAGCAGGTGTAGAGCGTGTTGGTTTGAAGTAACCATGGTGAAGAACAGACATCATGATGATGACGAGTTGGAGTTTAATGGCGCATAAGCAACTATAGCTATGATGCATCAAGGAAACACACATACGAAGCACTTATCTTTACATGAAACAGCTCTCACTTTGCTTGCTATGTTTTCTTGTAGTGCTTTTGGGCTTACAGGTTTAGCTTCAGAATGCATTTCATTTGAAGAGACATCTCTTTGATTCAAAGTTGGAAAGTATATTTCCATATCCAATCCGGAATTTTAATCGAATACACAATGACTTTGTTACTCGAGATATCCAAATATTTGCACACCCTTCTCTGTATCTGCAATCCAGACTACTTGCAATTTTGATGTTCTTCTAATTAAATGACTACTATTAATGCTGATGCATGTTGATCCTTTTATCGTGTAGGAGACATGGCATAAACACAAAGCTAAAGCAGACAGTTGCACAGAGTGACTCAATTAGGCAGGTCTAGTGCGTGCTGGGAGAGTTTGTATTAGCGTGCAAAGTCTGAATATCGAGACGTTGTCGAACATGTTCCTGCTGCAAACAGGCAGTGTACAGCTTCAGTCTTAGTCACTTAAGCACACACAATTCTAATAAACAATTAAAAGAAGACAAAATTCTAATTAAAAAAAATCATGCACAAAATAATAAAGCTGCATTGAAAGAGTGTCGCTTGTTTATGAACTATGCAATTACTGTGTGAATAGCAATAAGCTAATTTGCGACAGCACGTGAAAGGTCCTTAAAAAAGAATTCGAACAAATTCGTGACATCTTTTGGCCTTACCATTTTGACGAACTAATTTCCTTACGCGTGCCCCTTTTTTAACGGAATGGCGACTGGTCACTTTTTGCACTCTGTTAGCGGAGCCAACACGTGACATACCATCGGACCGCTCCGACCTTGGAGAAAACACAAAGGAGGGAGAAGACATCTCTCCCATTTTCCCCTCTTTCGAGGAGCCTCACGACTTCTCCACCACATGACCCTCTCCGGACGCCAGCGTTGTTGCTAAGAGACAAGTGCCCTCTCCAGAACATGACATCATTGCAATTTTGTGGGGTTATGATTACGTTACTCGCTCGTTGCATGATAGAAACTTGTGGAGGCTCAGCAGATCTTCAAAAATTGACAGAAATGCACAGCATTCGTAAGCAGGATTGAAATTTTGCGTATAGAATCCTCGAGGCACCTTCTTTTCATGGACTAAATAAAATAAACGCTGTTTTCCAAGTGTCACTCATGTGGAGTGGAGTCATGAGATCAGCCCAACAACCTACTGCTAATCTCCTGTGAGTAGTGTCCTCTTGGAACAGTCAAATAAGCACAAACAGTGTCGTTCATCTCAACATGCTGTCACATCACACAGATGTGTCACAATTGCAGGTACAACATTTCATAAACATGTTCACACATTATTTTCGTTCTGCCAAGATCTCCCAGACTTCAACGGTCTGTTGAGATGAAGAACATGGTAATGTTCTCATCACGATCGGAAATGTACATCTGTTGCAATACAACAGGTAAATTCGGAGGTTGTTCCATTGGCCGATAAGGTGTGAAGCGGTTCTCGGGTATGACATAACTAGGTATTGACGCAGACTTGCTGCACTGTCAGTTAAAAAAGGAGGGTTGAGTTGGCATTTAGTGGATATATAGATGCTCAACTTCTACATATACTACCACAGATTTTACCATTTCAGTGTTTTGAGGGAACCTTCCAGGCAAGCAGATGCACATGTAAGCCATTCTGAGGACGAACATGTTTCAACTGCAACAAGCAATGGTGTACGGTATAATTACCTCAACTTCCTCAAGATCTGGATACGTTATTCTCTCGCAGATCAGCTGTGCAATTCTGTCCCCCTTATTCACTGCAAACAATACGGGTGGGGATGAGATGTAGAGCACGAGTGGTGCGGAATCTGAAGTTACGAGGGGGGAACGCTGCATACCTTTGAACTCTTGGCTGCCAAAGTTGAAGAGGACGACACCAACGTTTCCCCGGTAGTCTTCATCAATAACGCCGGCTATTAAAGTTCATAAACACAGTTACCAGCTACACAACGTAACAAGAACGGAATGCGAGTGAGAAAAATGGGAATATATGGAACAAATGTCCGGGAAGCACAGAAACGTACAAAAACTGTAATAAGTGATTTACCTCCAACGTCGATAAAGTGTTTCACGGCTAAACCAGACCGAGGTGCTGCAGGGAGAAAGACTAGCTTCAAGACTCTTAACAATAAGCATCGTATTTTTATGGGTTCAGACCCGAAAAATCAACATACCGACACGACCGTAACATCCTTCGGGAACTTCAATCTGTATATCTGTCATGCAGAGCGCTTTCTCGTGGGGTGCCACAACATAATCGTAGGCACTAGAGAAACAGAAGCGCCTGAATCAATCGCCCGCCATTATGTTATGCCACAGCTCCTCCCTTCACAGAACCAGAAAGGCGATATTACCTGTAGAGATCGTAACCTGCTGCTTTCTTCGAGCCCCTCGTCGGCACGTACGCATTAGGGCTGAGTTTTGCAAACCTGAGGACGGGTCCACAAATTTCGCCCGGCATTGTGCTACACCTGCGCGTCTCGACTTGCCGTAAATAATATAAGCGAAAAAGGCGCGCAATCCGTTCGTCACGTGACAACGCACACGCCAATGGAAAAGTGGACAACCGTCGCCATCTAGGAAGCATTGCTGGAAATTAGGTAAGATGCCGCTGGTTGTGGTGTGTGGATTTCCGAGTAGTGGAAAATCCTTGCGGACCCAACAGCTGAAGGAATACTTCGAGAAGGAACTCGAGAAACCTGTTCATGTGGTCTCCAGCGACCCTAATTTGGCGAGGAACAACGTTTTCGCAGGTTAGTTTCTCTTACTTCCCGACGCCACTGCTTCTCCCATAGATTGCACAATGTCCACCGTTTCTTGACAGTACGTTTGTTCTGTCACTTGGTGAGGTGTAGTGTAGTGTCAACAATGCAGTCTTTATATTTATATCATACCCTAAATGTTGTCGCGGCACGGCAGTAGCTACTAGCTAGTACTAGCCAAGTAGAAACACGAGCAGGAATGTGGATTTAGCTGTTGCCAGACTTCTCCGAAGTCCTGCTGTACATGAGGCGCTCTGCTTAAACAGGACTTTTGCTTTGCAGATTCTAACAAGGAAAAAGAACTAAGAGGGAAACTTAAATCAGAAGTCTCACGGTGAGCTACATATTTCATGTGCCCAATTAGACTGGATATAACATGTTGCTCTCATATGTAGGCTACTCTCAAAGGATAATATAGTTATCCTCGATGCAGCAAATTACATAAAAGGTATGCATGCAAAGAAACTAAAATTAGAACATCCTACAAGTTTTCCTTCGTTTCATCAGGTTACCGCTATGAGCTCTACTGTCTTTCCAAAAGCGTAAAGACAACACAGTGCACTGTGAGAACCTTTCATCTCCACATTTAATCTGATGACAATTTGGAATGTGCTTATGTCGATCCTTTACAGGTGCACACAGACACGGCAGTTGACAGGTGTTGGGAGTGGAATACAGAACGGCCACAAGAGGAGCAGTACACTAAAGAAATGTAAAATACCTTATCATTAACTTATAATAAAACTCGTTCTCAGATTGTTTCTTTCTACACCGAACTGTTCCCGTTCATGAAATGTCTTTGGAACCAGTTTGAAAACTTGTAACCTTCAGGTCCTAATATTCAGTGAAGAAAATTCATGCTTTGAACAGCTAAATAACTGACAGGCATATCTGGTGCTGCACAAGTCTCTTGCTAGAACTGGTAAATGATGCTGCATTTCATATCATAGTCACCAGTTCCCAGGAAAATGATAAATGCCTTATTTTTGGAACAGTACTAAGGCATAACAATCTCACATGAATACTCCTGCATTTCACTGCTTACCGTCCGGAACGACTTAGTGACTGCGTTTCTGCAAACAACTCTTACCTTTTCCAGATTTGATGCCTTGATCCAGAGGTTTGAGCATCCAGACTCTAGGAACAGGTGGGATTCGCCGCTGTTTACAATTCACTACGACGAAGAACTACCTGTCACTGCAATCTCGGAAGCACTCTTTGATAGAAAAGCCCCACCTCCCAACATGGCAACACAGTGTGTGAGTATTTTACAAATGGTCGTATGTATGCCGTTACAAAATGGGTACAAACTCTAACTGTACGTAATCCTGCAGCAACCTCTGTCATCTACAAACTTCTTGTACGACGTGGACAGAGTCACGCAAGAAACCTTGCAGGTAAATTTCAGCAGATCACAAAGATTTCTAGCTCATTCGCATTCCTTCGTTCATAGGCCATTCTACGAGAACAGAACACATGTAGCATTGGCGATTACATCGCTATTCCAGGTTGTACAGAAAAGATATCCTTTCTTACTTTTAGTACACAGGTCTTCAGATACAAAAGTCACTCCTCTAAAAAGTTATATTGCTAGTGTTTCATTGTGTCCAGTCGCCAACCTATTTTTCTGACTTTTAGGAGCCACAAAGTCGGACTAAATTATCGGGCATTCTGAATTTTTAGTGAATGGCATAAATCCACTTTATTTCAAAAGCCTTCACTGATATGCGTTGAGGGTATCTATACTTTTCTCCTTCACAGGACGAGACAGATAGGAAAAGATACTTGTAGTAAAAGATGTGTACGAAAGATCAGCCCTTGCAAAGATTCTAAAGCGGAGCGTTCAGTTTCACTCGCACACAAATAACTCTGCCCAAATTTGTTGGGAATGGCCTTTGTTTCGTAGTGCTGTACAAAATGTTGGGCGCTGAGCACACTGTTCTGCAGTACTTCGGCGCAGAGTGCCAAGAACCATGCAGCTTTGAAATGAGATTAGTAGGGGTGTGCGAATCTGAATATTTTAAGTCGAATCGAATATCGAATCGAATGGGGGGGAAAATTCCGAATACCGAATCGAATATAGAATATTTGTGCAAAATTTACAATATGTGACTTTTGCACTAAAAGTTTCCATCTTGTGGCCCCTGGCTTTAGGGTAATTTTTCTGGCATTAACTGTCACAAGAGAGACACGCAATTCTTCTGTTTAAAGCCCCTACTCGTTTAATTTTACATCAGAGTGCTTCCTGCTTTTCAGGTGAGCCTACACTTACTGAAGTGGTTACCTTCATTTCAAAATTTTATGTCAGGCAGTAGCATGTTATACGGATGAGGCTGTAATTGTTTCAGACAACCACAGGCCATTTGAGAAACAAACAAATTGGCATCCTGCCTCAGCTTTGCCATGAACACCCTTTAGTTTCTGTGCTCTCACCCGAGGAAGCTGCACTGCTGAAATTTTAGACATAAAGGACATCTTTAAAACACCCTTCTTGTTTGTGGGCTGTAGTCATTACTCGAGGGTCCTAACTTTTTAAAGGCAACCTTGCAAAGATCAAATTCCCTCGTCGGCACCGCTAAACTGTATGTGGGAGGGGCACCATCTCTTCCACAGACGATGTCTACAAAACTAAGTTTGGATAACTTTATCTTAAACTAAACACCGTCCGGCCTGTGTTGGTCCTGCAGCAAGGGCAATTTCGTAAAGCAGGCTTCACCTCGTGCACTGAAGCATCAGGTGAAGCCCACTTTCGGGTTGTGTCGTTCATATTCATTCGTGGAATAGTCGAATATTCGAAAAATCGAATATTGGATATTCGATTCGTGAATCGAATAGTTCGAGCGTTTGATATTCGATTCGAATTCGAGAACTCGAATATTCGCACACCCCTAGAGGTTAGTACTAACAAGCAAGTCTTCAAGGGAATGGTCCGGAGTATTGGATGCGGAAATGTGTCGGTTCTGTGAGGTGTTTTACGGCTCAACAGTCAGAGTGTAGTTGCTCCTGCTCTGTATACCATGCTTCCTTAGCTGAGCTCTCAAATCCTGCTTCAACATAAATTCAGGGCGGCTGAACTCTCTCGGCACCGACGGCAGTTCATAAGCTACGCCAAGACCCATCCTGCAGATATTGCTCAGATACCGAACTTGTTTGTACACTACATTAATGAAACTACGTAGGATAATAAATATATTTATATGTCCCGCACTTGTGTCTTGTGAATTTTGTGTTACCTCTACGAAAGTGGTGTTCTGCAACTCTAAAGGACGTTGTGACGCTTCACTGTAAATAGGGAGTGACTTTTACGGGTTAAACCCGATTTCTCCCCGAATTCCAGTCACTATGAAGTCCTCAAGTGACGTTTCCACAGAAGACGAACAAAGGTCGCCACGTGTAACACATGTAAGAATGGGACACTTACGTTCCCAGCAATACACCTGTAGCAGCAGCGTCATAATCATCACCAGCACCGCCATCGGTTACGCGCAGCACTGCGCGTGACCCGAGCTTTCGTTTTCGGTTCATCGCCATTAACCGTCATTAAAACCCATCAACCTCAGTAGAGCCTGGTCGCCTCATTTCTCGCTCTACAACTGGTGACCCGAAGCTGCTGTCGGCGCGGTCTTGCAACAGCGTCAGGATGGCAACTGGAAACCTCTCGGTTTCTTTTCCCAACGTCTCTCGCCAGCCGAAACACGCTACAGCACCTTCGGACGTGAGCTCCTCGCCGCCTACCTGGCATGCAGACACTACCGCCATTTTCTCGAGGGCCGCCCGTTTGTGCTGTACACCGACCACAAGCCTCTCATGTTCGCCCTGCGATCGGCCTCCCTCAACCACTCGCCTCGTGAAACCCGCCACATGTGCTACCTCTTGGAGTTCACGACCGATGTGCGACACGTCGCAGGCGAAGGCAATGCCGCTGCCGACGCACTCTCGCGGCCGGACGTCAATGCTCTCCATCAGCCCCCCGCGGTCGATTTGGACGGCATCGCCCAGGCGCAACAGGCTGATCAAGAGCTCGCCGCCCTTCGTTCATCCCCCGCCTCATCCACCGCTTTTCGGGAGATCTCGCTCCCCGGTTCGACGGCAAGTCTATGGTGCGACACCTCTACTGGTACCCCGCGCCCTTTCGTTCCCCTGGCCTTCCGCCGGCATGTTTTCAACGCCCTCCACTCGCTGTCCCACCCTGGCGTGCGCGGCACGCAAAAGATCGTCGCAGAGCGCTACATATGGCCTCGCATGAATGCCGACGTCCGTGACTGGGCGCGGGCCTGCCTGGCCTGCCAGCGGTCCAAAATCTACCGCCACACCATCTCGCCTCCATCGCGGTTCCTTCCGCCAGATGCACGTTTCGACCAGGTCCACATCGACTTGGTCGGCCCGCTTCCTCCGGCCAAAGGCTACCGCTACCTGCTCTCGTGCATCGACCGCTTTACCCGCTGGCCGGAGGTAACGCCGATCCCTGACATCACGGCAGAGACGGTGGCCCACGCATTCCTCTTCTCCTGGGTTTCCCGATTCGGCGTCCCGTCCACTGTAACCACGGACAGAGGACGCCAGTTTGAATCGGCCCTCTTCCGTCACCTGTGCAGCGCCCTCGGAACCCATCACATCCGAACCACGGCCTACCATCCGGCTGCCAACGGCCTGGTCGAGCGCCTTCATCGGCAGCTCAAGGCTTCCCTCCGCGCCACTGACCACGGCGACACAACCTGGCCCGAGCGTCTACCCTTCGTCCTGCTTGGCCTTCGCGCCGCGATCCGCCAGGATGACTGCAGCGCGGCCCACATGGTCTACGGCTGCCCGCTCCGCCTTCCCGGAGCATTCTTCACCCCATCGGCCCCGCTCGTGCACGACCCTTCCTCCTACATCGACCGTCTCCGCCAGCTCTTCCGGGACCTCAAGCCCACGCCTACCCGCTCCGCTCCCGCAACACGCGTGTTCGTGAGCCCCGACCTTAATCAAGCCACCCACGTCTTCGTCCGCCGGGACTCTGTGCGCTCCAGCTTGCAGCCTCCCTATGACGGCCCCTACAGGGTCATCTCGCGAGCCGCGAAGTTTTTCCGCCTCGATCTTCCACGGGGACCTGACACTGTGGCCATCGACAGGCTTAAGCCCGCATTCCTGGAGTCTGCACCTCTGGTATCGCCCGACCCGCCCTACCTACGTCCGTGTTCAGCTCCTGTCTCCAGCATTCCTTCCCCTCCACGTCGGGTGCATTGGGCGCCGCAGCTCGCACACTACGAGCCGCCCGCCGCCTCGGGTCCGGCTCCTGTACTCCTTGGCCTCGGCGCCCGACCTTTCCGCCAACCTCGGCCCTCCTCGCCAGCCTTGTCATCCACCACGGGGGGGAGCCCTGTAGCAGCAGCGTCATAATCATCACCAGCACCGCCATCGGTTACGCGCAGCACTGCGCGTGACCCGAGCTTTTGTTTTCGGTTCATCGCCATTAACCGTCATTAAAACCCATCAACCTCAGTAGAGCCTGGTCGCCTCATTTCTCGCTCTACACACCCGTCTGTGTCAACACTGTCCATGCCTTCGTGGATTATCAGTGGAAGGTCACGATCCCGCAAAAAAAAAGAGAGAGAGATTAGGAAAAGACCTAATAGACAAGAGGAGAAACAAAAACACCCGATAACACCCGAAGGCACAATTATCGCCCGATTTCTCCCCGAATTACAGATTTAAAAAATAGCGCCCGATTTTTACTCCCCGAATCTGAGAAAGGCATTTAACCCGAAAAAGTCACTCCCTAACTGTAAATCATGCCGGACACGCGTAATTGGACGGTTCTGTCGCTACAAAATATTCTGACAAAATGTTGACAAAATATTCTGTATGCTATCGCATGTAATTCATTAAGGAGAGTACCGGTCATAGTTTTTGTAACAACTGTAATCGTGGGAATGAAATCTGAAGGCAATGTATGTACAGAAAATGTTTGCCACGTTCTTCACCTGACACATCAAATGTAATTCACTGTGCATCGTCGGCCATTTCCAGGATGGTAGAGCTGTACGCCAAGTCCCAATAATGCTCCACACCGTGCTTCTTGAAGTGCTCCCTTGCAAAGCTCTCTGTGGGGCAAATCTTGAATTTCATCTCGCCAAAACTACGAGACTTTACCGTTCCCTGGAGAATGACAAATATTACTGCAAACCAACACTAAATGCGAGACACACAGTAATGGGTGATCTGCTCTAATGCCATGTACAGAAAGCGCAATTTTTCATGCATGTTGAGTGAACTCACCTCCCAAACTAGCACACAACGATTGTCTACTTTTTCACCATTTTCAGCTGTAAAGCAGAAGAGCACAGTTTCAGTTCAGGGACCTTTCCAAGTCCCATGTATTACTCTGTGCATGCAAGAGTTAAATGCTCCCCCAATGACAATACATACTTCCATCAGCAGAGGCCTGGTCTTCGGACCACTTGATACGATTCAACATCAGACGTCGATATTTCTTCTGCTGTTTAGGTCCCCCTTCCACAACTATGATGTTGACATTCTTGTACAGCACCACACAACCAGTCAAGAACAACTGCTTGGCATTCATCTCCACTTTGAATTTCTTTGACTGATTCGTGAGATTCAATACCCTGCAAGAAAGCACACAATGTGCATTTAGCATCATCCATATAGTACAACAGGGCCATTCCATGCCAAATGATCCAGAGGTGCTGCTCGACCGCCCCTAGAATTTTATGTGGATTTTTTTGGTGGTTCCTTATGACTCAGAAAGCAACAGAACATTGGTCTTTTCTAACAATATTGAAATTTATGGAGTACAGAGCCTCTCAATGATGCAGTGCTTGGCGAAAACCGTTTTAAGCAGCCATTACGGCCCACGTAAGCCACGGAGCATGTTAGAAAGCGTCTTATCTGATAGGGTAGAGTTCATTTTACCCTATGTAAGCAATTTTCACCACCGCACTTGACAGGCTCGATGCTTGTGGCATGCACGAAGTTTGCAAAGTTTGTGCAAGTTTACAAATTTTTTTTGCAAAGTAAAATTCTGGAATTTCTTCCTCAAAAGTTTTTGTCGAATAGCCCCCATGTTGTACTTTAAGCACAAAAATGCGGACTTGAATATATCCTGCAAGTTGGCTTCGCCTTATGTCCTCCCCATTCCTCATCCCCGGTCAAAAAGCATAACACCCAAAAAACACAATGGTCTACGAATACACCGCTTGAACAAAGGCACTCACGTCTAAACGTGGGCTCACTACACTGAAGCTGATCATTCCAACATTTATTTGTTTTTCATGAAAGGAGAAGGGAAAGTACTTGCCTATACACTGAAACATGGACACCACGTGTAGTGTCTTCTTTCAGCTTCTTCACCTTTTTCTCTCTTCTCTGTTCCACTGTTAACTTTCGTGATGCGTTTGCCTCCTCATGTGCCCTGTAGAAGTTTGGAGTGTCGTGGACTTAGTGTGTGTACTATACTGTAACACTGCACAGTGCAGAACAGATTATATATATATATATTTATATATATTTATATATATATATTGGGGTTTGTAATAAGGGATAATAAGGGCACAAAGGTAAGCTCTACCGATGAATATCAATACTTGCACACTACCAAGGGTATTATGTAAAAGTGATCCTTACCTCTGTCTCTTGACCATCTGTTCTCTGACATGCGCTTCAATTTTGGTAGGGTCTTGTACTTGCTGCGTTCCGAGGACTCTCATGAGGTTGGACATCCGAACTGCGGAGTTAGTTGGTCATGATTCATCAGCGATGCATGTATTGCCTTTTTAACAAACTGTCTTACAAGCAGGGCACGCTTGAGCAAGCATCAGAGTAAAAGAGAACCAAAATTCAAGCACTACACAAATTCGAACTCAGGGATATGTTTTCTCCACACTACATAAATGCCGATATATGCATTATAGGAGCAGAGAAAGATATTGCCAATGAAAACTGACCTATAAATGGTATTGTAACATATATATATTGCATTAAAAAAAAAAAAAGAAGACTCAGTACTAATCTGGGACCGCACCACCAAAAGCAGTAGAACCGCATCAGATGTGGACAGTAATACACATACTCATATACATAATAAGATATATAATATGATAAAGATACATAATATGTTGATGAGCAAATTGAGGAGGTAAGAGCTTAAGGTAAGGTCTTGTGTTGTCCTCTTCTTCTTGTGTGTTCCTCAAACTAAAGGAAATGTTACCTCTTCATACATAATACTTCCCAGAAACCAGTATTACAACACTAATACATACTACTTTGATTTTGAGGTATCACAATACATAATACTAGTGCTTCTCTGTATTACACAACTACAGTGAAACCCGTGTATAACGATATCGGTGGTTATTTCTAATTTAATCCTTATTCGAGGGATATCACTACGGGAGGGCTGACCTAGGTCAGCGCCATCCTATGGAAGTCGAGTGCTTCGGGTTATACCGCGAGCGACGCTAATGATGGATGCTACGAAAGAGGGTGGAAATACAGTACAATCTCGATGATACGATCATGGATTATACAAATTATTTTCCAGTCCCGACCGGAATGCCTATTCCTTCAATGCATTAGAGTTCGGATGATACAAACGCGTTATCTTGCCTTTACGGATGACACGAATGAGCCGAGGATGCAAGAGGTTGTTCCCCTGTGACACGCGAGCGTGTGAGCAATGCTGCTCCTTCTTTCGAAAAACAAGGGAGATCCTCACCATCTTCACCACGAACTCCCTTACATCATGTTGCGCAATGTAGGCAACGACTCTCCCTTTGGTGATGGTGGTGGTGGAGATAAGATAACAGGGCCCAGATCGTTATCACCTTATCTCTGTTTTGACCTTTTTATCCTCCTCACAACGATGCGCGATATCCCACGGGCTTAGGAAAAGAGCGACCACAACACGTGGAGGGAACGTATCGGGACAACTTCCCGCAACATTACGCGTCACCATTCCGGAAGTCGGCCTCACTAGAGTCACTAAATAAGCTTCGCTTCAGAGTATGAACACTGAGTTCCAAGAGGGAGCATGCGCCATCTCGTTTCTGCGCCACGCGCACTTTAGCGAACGATGTCATCTATCGTGCGCGGGTCAAATGTTCCTTTCTCTTGCAAGCAGCTCATCAAGGTTGCCGGCCTTGAGCTCACCTTGATATCCTCGGGACACTCTGGTGGACGATACATGGATTATCGCACGACAATCATACACCCTTCTCTACCCCACAGCGAGCATTATGTTCCCCGTCTCTGATCCTCAGCTGGGGACGGTACCGGTGTGGTGCGGAAACAAGATGGCGCTCCTGCTCTCCCTTGGACCTCAGTGTCGATACTCTGAAGCGAAGCTTATTTAGTGACCCTATAGGCTTCACCTAACGCCTACATGCTTTAGAACACTATCGCGTGACTCGTGGGTGGAGAGCACGAACTGGACCTTTTCAATCCTCTCGCGAATTTGGGCAGCACTGGCCAAAAACGGCGACACAAAAGCGTTACGATTGACCTCTTTCACTGAGAGTAATGGAAAATGAACAGTCACTGTCTATTTTCTTGCCTCAATTTTTATTTTGGTTTAATTCTTTTGATACAAATTTCGGATGATACAAACTTTTTTCCGCTACCCCGCGAGCAAAAGTGCGAGGGTACATCCTCCTGACGTTCTGTTCACGCAGTGCCCCACAATTCGCGGAAGGGTGCAACGCCGGACAGAGCGCTGCCAAAGTTGGTCAGCGAGAATGAGGGCGTCGGATATCATTGTACGACTAGTAGTACATTGATACATGATTTGGGGGTTCTCAAGAAATAAAAAGCGGAAATACGCACAATTCATGCACTCCTTACTGGGACCGTCATTGTCCAATTACGTTTTTACTTGAACGCGTCACATTTGAATATGTTCTCGAAAGTACGGTCCTCTAGTGCATGCCTATTCGGGTTTAGAGAAAGGCTGGCACATAAGAATAGCTTCTCCACTCTGATGGGATAACATTGATCAGTTTCTTGATTTCATTAAGTCTGGATGATAAAAAATGGACCAGCCAAAATTGTGTGGTCGTCCACCAATTCAACCACCTATAAGAGTTGGCTGAATTGGAAGCACTGTTTCAGACGACAAAGTCCTCGTAAATGGCACGACCCATCAACAGGGGTGCTCGACTAGAAGGAATGCAGGAGAACCTCCAGGAACCCCTCGCCCTGAGGTCACTCTCTTTGGGAGAATTTGGGGTAAGGGAATTTGGGCTGTTTGTACCAGAAGCTTTGTGCGACACAGTAAAAGTACTGATAAAGTGTGCCAGTGTGACTCTGTAGGTCAGACTAATGAAATCTCAGCGTGTATTACACTTTCTAGATTCTAGAGTATTATAATGGCGCATGCCATCAGCCTTAATTGCTGGTCACATCATGAATAGGCAACTATTTATCATATATGCTGCAATTTACCATAGTTTTTGCTCGTTTCAGAAAGGCTTTCAATAAAACAAATAATTACCGTATAAAAGTTGGAGACAGACTGTTACAAATACTGTAACTTATTAACTACACCACCTTTTGGTTCTGGTGGAGGGTCTAAGCCCAGACGAATTTTCTCCTGCTTTTCCTTCCATGCCTCACGCCTATTTTGGCGACGCAGCTTCTTCCGCTCCTTTTTGGTCAGGTAAACAGGGAGCAGTACAGGTTTTGTTGTTGCAGCTGAAAAGAAATAATGTGGTACATTCTAAACCAAGATCACTGAGTTTGAGGAGGTCACAGAATATTTGTTTTGAGTATGTTTTTCAAGCGACACACCGTATGCATAGGGTTCTTCGTTTTCGGGGTAAACCCAATTTTTCGCAATTCTGTATGTAAGCAGGTCAGGGTGAAACACTCGTAAATATGTAGCGTCTTACATTTTGTACTCTGTCAGGGTCAGTGTGTTGCAATCAAGATACAATAAAAAGAAAGGTTGTTTCCGAAGTGACTCATCTTGGCAGCTTGATTCACGTGATTTTAGTTTCACCCGAAAACTGTCGATAAAAAAAGCATGTGACGGAAAACACCCAATTTCTCCCAGAATTTGCGTTTGAAAAAAAAAATCAATCAATTTTTACCCCAAATTTCAAAAATAATAAAACCCGAAAATGAAGAACCCTGTGCATGCACTGTATGTGCAGTACATCCAGAAAACAGTGATACAAACTTAAGGATGTGAAATAAATGGAATGCTACTGCAGTCGTTTTCATGCAACCTGTCTAGAAACCAAATAGATTTCATTTTGTTTCTACTCAGATTGATTAGACACCTCATAAAAAGTCACAAATATTCAAATTGTATATTAATGTCTTAGCAGCAGCATAAATTTATCTCGCAAACAATCTTTTCACTGTGTTCAAACTGGTTCTGAACCCCAACAGATAGCCTCACTGGACACGGTAAATCTTACTGCACCTTCTTACCACACCCACAGAGCGTTGATCACGGGTGATTGACGGTTTGCGAACCGTGCTACTTAGCCTCCAAACCAGATATGGACAAGTGGTGACATTTGGTGGATACTATAAACAATACAGAATGAGTTTTTTTTTAAACTTTTAGCTTTTCCTCATGGTGGTGATTTATGAAGCGAGGCTCTGTGCCAAGGAGGCAGTTTGGAGATGTTATCTTGGTCGTGACCTCGCGTTCCTGCTGCAGACCTTTTTTGCAAATGCGCAATACATGCATTTGAAGCATATTTGGTTTGATTTCGTTTATTAGAATGCAAGTAATAACTCTGAAGGTATTGGATAATCAGATTTTTGCCCTGAATGTATGGACGTGTATAACTTGTACTACTGCTATTCTTCCTGTCTCAAAACTAACCGGGAGGAATAGAAAAGCGGCGAAATACCAAAATGTGTTATAAGAACAGCAAAGCTGAGCATGAAATGAAAGTTTTCTGCACAAATTATGGTGTTCGTTTCTGTTTTGCTCCTTCAATTAACTCTGTCACTCAGTTAGATGAACAACACGAGTGTTGACGTATTTTCCACAACCCAGAGTGTTGATATCTGCACACATTATTTCTGACAGCATCTGCCACATTTTGTATATTTTGGAACTTGATTTTTTTTTTTTTTTCAAGATACAGGCACTGCTGCCTGCACTGATTTTTTTGTGTTCCAAAACTAATTTAGGAATACATGGATAGCTTTGTTTCTGAAACTTACATCATTCGATAGGGCATTCATTTGGCTACATTCTCCTATATAGCAACGTATTTTGAAGGGGTACTATCAGCCACAAAAAATATATTTGTCAAGCCACCCAAAAATGGCCATTTTTGAGGCGATAAGGAAAGAGTTAATGTATAGCAGGAACTTTAAAATGCAATAATTGATGACTAACACCTTTTCACTGCTTCTATTGTTTGCTCAATGAAGGAGATAGTGTGTCCCCAGCAGGACATGTTTCCCCGCTTTAACTGCTACTGCCAACAGAATTTGATCATGTCATGTGTAAGTAGCTCAACACACTACATCTGTTACAAATTTTGCCTTTGCACTTGTCTGACATAACAGTTTTACTGAGTGATGAACTAGCTTACTTCGCTCCACTACTCCATCAGATATGCGAAATTCTGGTACGAAGTAACTGTGACACTTACTTGGAGCTTTCATCTGTATGGGATGTTCCACAAGGTTGGTGACACCTTCCAACAGGTCTTCAAAGTTAGCAGTACTGCTCAGCACACTGTCATAACTGCAAGACACACAATCTCGACAGACTGTTAACAGTGTCCATGATATCCATGTCAGGTTACGACCCACACAAAGAAATGTTGTATAATACAATACATTCCCTGCGTAAGCACATGTGGAGACGTTCTAGCACGACAATTCCTCTACAAAGGAAGACTGGCTGGGACAAACAGACGAATGAACAGGTACAGTGTGAAAGCAAAATAGTGAATATGACAATCACAATGCAGATTAACACTGCCAGTTACCTATTTACATAATCAGTATAGATCAGTGTCCACTTTTGAGATAGGAACACTTCTCAAGTACCTTCGATAAACTTGTGGGGGGGGGGGCTCTTCACAACCTAGGTGTGACATCTTGTACAGTTTGGCATTGGTTCTCCCGAGATGGGAGAGAGATATAGACGTGCGTAGAGTGCTGAAATGTCTCTTTCGTAGTGAAATACGATGCATACTGCAGGTAGACATCTACAGGGGAGCTTTCACAAATCAAATGTGGAGAGACTGTAGCTTCAGAGTTTGTGGTGCACCTTCACACAGTCCCCATATGTCCCGTTGCTATCACTTTGTTCTGTACTAGTATAGTTTCCAAAAACGAAAACTGCCCAATGGGTCAGTCCTGGCATTTGAATGAGAAAAATTTACACCCTGAAGAACATGCAACGTGCTTGGTGCTTCACGCAGCCACGAAAATGTTTGGGACAAAGACAACTTTTCTGTTGTTTACATTGGCAGCTGCTGATCACAAAAACCTTATCTACTTAAAGTTAGGGTTGTATTCATTGAGTGTAGCAGACAACAAAATATATATGCTGTTAATGAATTCTCCACAATGCACTTACGCAAGAACATGTATACATCTTCTAGCTGCGCAAGTGCCATTTTCATGCATGAGAAAGTAACTTATAAAGGCCACGAAAAACAGCAGTATGAGACACGAAGGACAGTTGAAAAACAAGATCCAGATTCTTGCAACCATGGAGTCAGGGCCAGGGCACACGTGTGGGGCATCCCAGGCTAGCCTTACCTTTCACCTTTGATGATGAATGTATCCCACCATTCTACATCAGGGACCTCTCCCTCTTTCTGTGCAAAGGAAGGAAGGACAGTGGCATGTTAACGAGGATTAAGGATCTACATCCTCTATGGTAAATAAGCCTGAGCACTGGGCCAACGATGAAGACAACACGACAAGATGGCTCAAAAAGTACCATGGAGTTCGTCCGCCAGCCTGCCTGCATGTATGCTGCTTTATCGATCTATGTCCTACGTGTTCACCCATGATAGTGTTGACAGAGGCTTCTTTAGACAACAAGTTAAACAGCTGTCAGCTGCCAGTCATGGCTATAATTTGTCTTGCAAGATGTAACTCAGCTATGAACGCTTTACCCCATACACAACTGAGATCACCCACAAACTTTGACCTTGTTACAGTTACAGTGGAATCTCTTTAAACGGAGCTACAAAATCTGTTGTGTTTATCAGGAGTTCCAGTTACTGAGCTGTGTGTGAGATGCTAAATGGTGCAATTTCCGGGAGTGCAGAAGCTGCAAGCGGTCTTTATGCATATTACTGCATCAAAGACAAGGAATAAACGCACAATTTTCAATTTTATTCCAGTCCTCATTGAGATGTTCCACCTCCACACGAACAATTGGCCCATTCATTGGGATATTCTGACTTTGGGCATGCTTTATCCACAGTAGCAAGCATTTTTCAAGCACTTCGTAGTCACCCAGGCAAAGTTTTTCCCCTTGCGGTCCAAATCGTGAAGCACTAAACGGATCACGCAGCTTGTCCTTTTCGCTACGAGTTCTTGTTAGCGTACTTTTCGTTATCGCAAGCACCGTTTTTGTGTAGCAACCACTCTCAAAATTGTTGATAACTTTGATCTTGCTTTGAAGATCAAGAGCATGATGCACGCTTCCGCGGTGCCAATGGCATTTACTACTGTTAGCGTACTACTCCTAATCATGGTCGTACCGGAAGCGGAGAGCTGAAGCTGCGATGACGCTTTGAAATGTTCAGTCAGTTCCGTTTTTTGTTCCGCTGACCCAGGGGTGTAAAAAGTTTCGTTCCGTTTCACAGAAAAATTTTTGCATTGCACAAATCCAAATCCAAACAACCTTGCAGCTATTGTTCCGTTAAAACAGTAATTCCTTGCAAGCGATTTCCATTTAGTGAGATTCCACTGTACCTTGAAAATGTTCTTGTGTTGGTGATAGTGTGTGCAACATAAACAAAATACGATCAGAGTATTAAGAAGATGAACAATGTTGATGTGCTTAGCTCCAAATTTGTTGGCTCATATCAGGTCCTCAAGTATTGCAAATATGCTCAGTCTTGTGGCAACAACGAAGCAATAATTTATAAACTATATGCCCTCAAGCTTCCCGCGTGGAATTCATATCAACTTCACCTGCAATAGCAGATTTCCGAACTAATTAATCAGTGCTGAATTTCAAGCGGATAACAATGAATGGTGAAGAGGTAAAAATGAATTTAGCGTAGAGAATTGAAGTTGGCACCTGTACAGCTTCCTATCACAAACTTGATACACAAGTATTCAGACCATCTGTTACGAAA
This sequence comes from Ornithodoros turicata, assembly GCF_037126465.1. NCBI lineage: Eukaryota > Metazoa > Arthropoda > Arachnida > Ixodida > Argasidae > Ornithodoros > Ornithodoros turicata. Next base: position 130,925,116 of record NC_088202.1, on the reverse strand, counting down.
AAATACTTTTCTTTGAATAGAGTATAGTGTTTTATAGTGTTTTTTGTCTGCTTCCGCTTGAGGTCCCTACAGGAACTGACTGTGTGGAACAAATTATCAGAGCACAATAACCTTTGTGTCAAGAAAACTCATAAAAATGCTTCTGGCTGTGTTCTTCAGAAAGTTTCCTAGAGGTTCTCATATGTTTTCCTTTATAATTGTATATTTTTATGTTCTGCAAAAGTTTTATATATCAGATTTCACTGTGTGAAAACCAGCATTTTGACAGTATTTACTAAGGAGCCGATGGTATCAAGTGCCAGCACAAACATAAAAATATGAAAGTATGGCTGCTTCCCTTTTAGCAGGGCATATGATTCTATAATATCTGTGGTTACATTGTATATTTTGTAATTCATCTGAATTAAAATTTATTGTCTTCAAAACAGCTCTGTACAGTAATATATCAAATAACGACAGTGACGTGTAAGGACACAGTGTTGACACATTACTAACCATGGCTGCTCGTTAAAATTGCAACAAGCTGTGCTGGGTACATGGTGCATGTCTTTTCAGACACAAATCCCTTGAAAATTTCCTTTTCATAGCAGAGCCTTGATGCTCTGCATCAAGGATGCATGTGCTACAATCCAGATATTGATCTGAAAGTTCAAGATTTGCTTTCTTCTCAGTCTGTGTTATTGTAGCTGAACTCTTGACATTTTTTGTGTTCCAAAAATTAACATTACAACGACAGTTTAGCTAGTAAAAGGCTTGTGCACCAATATGCTGTGATATGTGAGTGATAGAGAGAAGAGAATGTGTTATACTATATTATTCCATTACTTCTTGTGGTTTGCTAGGCAGCTGTACATAAAATTTGTTGCAGGTCCTTGAATGGATACTTCTTTTCAGGTTTTCGAAATGGACCAGATAAAAATGCTGTTTCAAAATGCGTGAAAAGAGGGCGCCACATCAAGAACGCAAGAGATAAGACAGATACACTGCACACCGCAATGCAATAGGGCCATATCTGGTAGTACCCAAAAATATGTTGCCCTAGCATCATAATTATCACTTCAACATCTCGAAGCACACAGCTACAAAACAGAATTATTGCCAGCACTCAATATATTATCAACTACCAGTTTCATTCTGTTAATAATAGGGATTGCGATAAAAAGAAACACAGCTTATCTCTGGCTATGAATTATTTTTTTTAATCAAAGGAGCTAAAGAAATACTGCTGCTGAACCATTTTTTCTTTAACTGGACCACAAATCAGAAGGACAAAAAATCTAATTTTGACATCCTAAGCAGCAGCGCATGGAAATGATGCAGACAGGAAACAAATTTGCAAAGTTACGAACACCAACTGAACACGCTTTATTTTTAAACTCAATCCCGTTCTGATGTGCCAAGGTCCTACTGTAATATTTCACATGTACAAAATTGTCCCAGCAGCTGGGACTAATGTCAATTTGTACAGCTTGAACTGATTTCCAGCTTTAAAATAACCTGTTCAGTACAACGGCTTAGAACTGTCCAAAGGCCCTGCACATCTAAGAGCGCATCTGTCAAATATGCACACCATGCAACAATGGCTGGCAGAAAGACGCTGCAACAGAAGTTGTTCGAAAACTGTTTATGATTAACACAAGGAGGGCTAGCAATTGATAGTACCTTTGAGCAAGGGAATTCAACTGCCTCAGTTGGCAAGTTGAGAATTTCCTCTGGAAAAGGCAAGCAAACATGACAGAAAGGCGAACCAGAAGTATGGTCTCTCGCGCTTTGTTCCTCTAATTCGTCTTAGCTAAAGGCTAGGCAGCTGTAGTTACATTAAGCAGTTAGCTTTAGTAATGTTGGAGGTACGTTATTTATTTTTTTGAGACAGTGAGCACAAGGCGATGATGACTATTATGTGTCCATCTCATCACAGCAAGCAAAGTTTCCATTAAGGTGCCTCAGCATGTAAAGCCCATGAAAAGTGAAATACATATATGGGTAATACAGTAGAATCTCGATGATACGAATCTCGCGGGGTCGCGGAAAAAATTCGTATCAAACGAATTAAACCAAAATAAAAATTGAGGCAAGAAAATAGACAGTGACTGTTCATTTTCCGTTACTGTCAATGAAAGAGGTCGTTTGTAACGCTTTTGTGCCTCCGTTTTTGGCCAATGCTGCTCAAATACGCGAGATGATTCAAAAGACTTAGCACGTGCTTTTCACCCGCGAGTCGCGCGACAATGGTCTAAAGCGAGCTTCTCCTAAAGCAAGCAGGCGTTAGGTGAAGCCGACTTGCGGAATGGTGACGCGTAATGTTGCCACAAGTTGTCCTGATATGTTCCCTCCACGTGTTCTGGGGTTCTGGTCGCTGTTTTCCGCCAGAGCGATGTCACACAGCTTCGCGGTTTATTGTTGCGAGGGGGGTAAAAAGGTCAAAACAGAGATAAGGTGGGCCGTTCAATCCCTTTGATCTTATCTCCACCATCACCACCAAAAGGAAGTCATTGCTTGCATTGCGCTACATGATGTAAGGGAGTTCGTGGTGAGGCTCGCCCTCCCTTTTCGAAAGACGCAGCAGCATGACTCACGCGCTCTCGCGTCACGGGGGAACGACCTCTGTCGCATCCTCGGCTCATTCGTATCATCCGTAAAGGCAAGATAACGCGTTCGTATCATCCGAACTCTAATACATGGGACGAATAGGCATTCCGGCCGGGACCGGAAAAGAATTCGTATCATCCGTGATCGTATCATCGAGGTTCTACTGTACCTATAGGCCCCTGGCGAAATCTGACATTATTTCGCGTGAGCTTGCAATACTTTTCCTGTGACGCTGGACATCGTAGTAACTGTCCACGTCGCGCCAGTAGTGTCCTTTGACCCAATCGGATTTCCGCGAAATTTCGAGCAAAATAAGGGATTCCGCGAAATTATGTGCCAAAACGAAGGATTCCGCGATGGATTCCAGATTCCGTGAAATTTTGCGGAATACCCGGAAAACCCGGGCCTTAGTAATATCTAACCAGTGCAACAGGGATGACACCTATAAAGTGCTATTTAAAAAAAAGGAAAAACATTCAAAGTGCAACGTGTTTCATCCCCCAGCATGCAGTCACTATTAATTGCTATCTGTTGGGGTACGGACTGCAGGAACGCTGTTGTAGCAGGGATGACGGGTTTACCTGTAACCTTTCATCCTTATTGTTACAGTATATATTCTCTCTGGAAAATTCTAATGCTATTCCAGAAGTGATAGTTACAGACTATGTGGCCCTAGAAAGGTCAGACTCACCCTGTAACATTTTGGAGAAAGTACACACACTTTAGAAGCACTCCACTTTTTTTTTCTTTTAATGCTACATGTCATTTCTTAACTAAATGTAATCCATGTACAGCTAGAAGCTCAAGGACTCATTGAAGTCCTTCAAGGACCTTTTAAGGCTTACCTGTCATTTTGTTTAGGATGTAAACAGTTTATGGCCAGGACTTCAATCTTTCACAAAAAATATTTTTATAGTCAAACCCGCGGATAGCGACATCGCGTATAACGATATCCCTCGTAAAACGATGGTTCATGATTTTACCGTCAAAATATACATTGTTTCTTCGGGAAACGACCAGTGTATAGCGATGGAGACCGCGGTTCCGAGTATTCGTACTACGATGTTGGATGCTGTCCCGTGCGCGTAACCCCGCGGCGATTTTCGCTGCGATAAGATACATAGCCCGCGATAGCATCTCATTTGCATTCCAGTGTCTGTCTATCCAGAGCATATACAATTTACTGAAATATAAGGTTGCCATCCTAATCTACAGATTATGCAACGGCATGATCTCAGATCATCTTATTTCAATCACACATCTTCAAAAACCTTATTCGCTGCGGTGCGAACCTGATATGCTACAGGTACCTCAACCTCGAACGAATTACGGGATTCATTCAATGAGTTATTTCGGATCCAATGTCTGGAATTCATTGCCGTCTCATATATGGTCCCTAACCTCTTTTCCCCATTTTAAGTATCAGTTACACAGTTTGTTACACTCCCAGCATAATACCCCATCATCAATGTAGATGTAACCATGTGATGAATTACATGATAACATATGATGTTTTGGTTAAAATTGTTTTTCTCAATAACTGTATAAGGCTCCTGTGCCCGCAAGGCTGCTCAATAACCTACCAGTCTGTTTATTGTCGGGTTACTCTCCCTGTGTTCTGTAGTAACTTATGAGTGTATTAGTTGTTGGGTAACTCCCCGTGTGTACTTTAGTTACTTATTAGTGTTTTAGTTGTCGGGTAACTCCCCATGTAGTGTTTTTTTAAGTCTTATATTGATTTAACAATATCTTAATCACAACTAAACTGTATCTTTTAGCTGTTAGTTCTTGAACTGTGCTGGGACTGTACTACAGGGCTTGCCCTCACAGTCCCGCTTTCTGTACATTTTACAATACTGACTAAATAAAGATTACGAGATTACGAAAAAAAAAAAACAGTAGAATCTCGATGCTACGAATCTCACGGGGTAGCGGAAAAAAATCGTATAATCCGAAATTCACATCAAAAGAATTTAACCAAAATAAAAATTGAGACAAGAAAATAGACAACGACTGTTCATTTTCCAATACTGTCAGTGGAAGCGTAGGTGGTAACGCTATTGTGTCTCCGTTATTGGCCAATGCTGCTCGAATTCGCGAGATGGTTCAAAAGTCCTAGCACGTGCACTCCGCCCGCGAGTCGCGCGACAGTGTTCTAAAGCTAGCTTCTCCTAAAGCACGCAGGCGTTAGGTGAAGCCGACTTGCGGAATGGTGACGTGTAGTGTTGCCAGAAGTTGTCCTGCAATGACTCTGGTTCCATCCACGAGTTCTGATCGCTGTTTTCCCAAACCAGTGCGATGTCACACAGCTTCGCGTTTTTTTTAAGCATCTGTGTCTCTTTCTTTTGCTACACGCGGGGTGGAGCGCCACTTTTCGGGGACGCGCTATTTAGGTCAGCCCTCGTTTAACGATGTACCCCGTATAACGATGGAATTCGCGATTACCGTCACTATCGTTGTACGCGGGTTTCACTGTATGCGGCACGGATATCACACCACGGAATACATGGGTACTGTGCAATAATGATCTGTTCACAAATGTGATTGAGGATGCCTGAATGTTAAAGATCATAGGTTAGAAACGAATGTCAATGAATACAACTGAATACATTTTTCGCACCTGTGGTATCTGTTACCGATTTCCATTGCAATGAGTGCTAACCCCTATGTTTTCGAAAGTATATCTGAGGGAACAAATGCAAGTGGTTATAACAGATTATTTTCTACCCCGAGATGTTTTGGTACTTACCTGATAATAAGTACATGTCAAACCTCAATATAGAGAAACGCTATACAACGAAATTCGCGGTACAGCAAAATAATTTTTATTCCCTGCCGCAACTGGCTGCCACATTTTGTCAGGCTTGATACAATGAAATATTGGGCACAACGAAAGAAATCCCCTTTAATCCACACTCCACACATCACTAACTACATTCCACTTTATTTGAATAAAACTTCAGTCCCCGTTGAGTTTGGAATAATGCTGCTGCACCGTATTTATAAGCAATGCGGTTGGACACGTCAAAAACAAGATGAGATTAGACACGCAACACTGTAGCGGAAAGTGCAACTAAATATTTCACGTTTCATGGGGCATCCTGAACTACAGCAAAAAGAGTTTGTGGGACATGTGACTGATGGCTCATAAATGCATCATCGAAACAAGATCGTCAGAGCTCTATCGGCGCTATGGTCTGCCTTCCAACGTAAATTTGTCCCTGCTTTTACTGTTCGAAACAAGTTCCTTAGTGTCCATTACAGACAAGAGCAAAAGGACGCTACTTACAACTTCCTTCTTCGGAACCATGAGGGCAATCTTGGTAGCACAAGAAATGCCCGTCTTTTTTGCAGCCTGAGCGATTTCTTGCTGCAGCTTCTCTAACTTGGCCTGAGAACACAGCATAAAATGTATGAGTACAGACACGACACTATGACAGGCAGGAAGAATAACTGATTCTTGAGCATCAGGCATAAAAAGAAAAAAAAGCGCAAACTAACCTTCGTCCGTAATTTTTGTGCCAGCTGTTCGTACTTCCCCTTCTCGTGAAATTTGAAAAGCTTTTTTCCTCTTGCAGCAGGTTTCGCACTACAAAAAAAAAAGTGGAACATTTAAAGCTTTCTATGGCTCTGTCACTGAACCAAAAGGAGCCGAAAATAGAACGCGCATGTAAGAGTCCGTTGTACATACTTGACTCGTTGATCGAAGAACTTCTGCTCAACAATTTCGTCGCTCCCTTTTTCCTGGTGGATTTTGAACTGTTCTCTCTTCTGGGCTCTGATATTAGCCTAGAGGCGGAAAAGTAGGAATCAGCTCCTTTGTCTTAGCGCAAAGAGATGCCACATTGTGAAAATATGCAATTATGTACTTTGCATTTTATTTCATCCATCATTCAATCCAATGCTTCGTAACAATACAAAATTTAAGATGTGGATCATTACTGCAAATTGAAATTGATAACACATATGTGACTTTCCATGCCAACTGCATCGTCACCAATAGGCGCAAAGCTAAGCAAAAGGTAGTGGTGGTAGCCCAATATTTCCGAGCGGTCTGCCTGCCAGTGTGGCGTCATGTCGCTCTGGGGGATCGTGCATCGTGGGCTGACTTCGCAGGGAACTGTGCTGACATTTGTCTTAAAGCGTCTCAGGAAAACCCAGGTAAAGGGCAAAATGCAGCTTCCTTGACATAGTGTTGACCACTAATACACTGCCAGTTTGACACAGGGTTTGAGTGCAGGTCCGCCTTTGTAAAATTTAATTACTAATTTAACAATCTGCAGTAATAGAGCACATTTTTAAACAGACCAAACTCCTAGGCACATTTATGAAGTTTCTTAGTGATCAGAAGGCAATGCTGATACAGGCTCTTTCAGTTAGGGTGGCAGCTGATTTTGATGCAAGTACAGTATACTGATAGCATGTGAATGCATACCAAAAGCACAAATAAAGGCATAATTCCTTCACAGTTTGCATAAACATAGCCTTCGTTTTAAAGGAGCAAGGAAGTGACATCTAGCATTACTTGAAACACTACTCCGTTCATCAAACAGTTACCATCAGAAGCCACCATGTGCAGTATTTGCACTGTACAGTGTCTCATCACTGCTCAATTAAATTTACAAAAAATATCATGAAAAAGGCATGAGCGGCATGGTGCAACCTTGGAAGCACTGTCTGATATACTATGTAACTACAGTAGACTTCCGTTAATACGACTTCCGATAATTCGTTTTTCCGCTTAATTCGATCGAATTCGAAGGTCCCGTCAAATGCCCATGTGTGTCTATTGATAAAAAAGTTTGTTATTTCGAACGTGAAAGCAGTGTGCATCGTATAATCCGATCGATGCGTCCGCGAACCAGGCTCCCGCGTTGCTCCCGCGTTGCACCGCGCATAGGAACACAAAGTTCGCCCTAAAGCTCAGGTGGTAGATTGAGACGGAACAGTACCGATCCGTTCCAACAACCGCGAGTTTTTGTGCACCATACGCTATCGTAGTTGCGTACGTAAGCGGTAGTGTTGGCGGTTCTGGGGACGCGCAATGCATAGAGTTTCGCGCAATGTGCAGAACAGGTCCCCCAAGGTCACCATTTTCCCATGTACCGTAATTTCACGCGTATAAGCCGCACCGCAGATAAGCCGCAGGACGCGTTTTTTGGGACGTTTTGAAAATTTTCTGGCAGATAAGCCGCACCCGCAGATAAGCCGCGGGCAATACGAGACGACTGATTTGTGCGACAAAGGAGACCATAGAGAAGGCCATAAACCCTGTGGTCCATACTCCGGGATCGGCACAGTGTACAACAGAGGAGGTCAGTTCTGGAGTTCTACCAAGATCGGATTGTGCCCTTGTCGGGTGTTTTTCGTGGACTGATGGGTCCGTGATCTTCCAGAAGACGTGAATCACTGTCACCACTTTCCTTAAAGCTGCTTGGGGAATGCACCAGGAAGATCAATCTACTCGAATATGGACCCGTTCCTGTTACGCACTGTTCGTGCATCGGCAGGGCAGTGCTGTTAAAATCGGCGTATGGGGAAAATACCAGGAAAAAATAGTCATCAGATAAGCCGCACCGGTGGATAAGCCGCAGGGCGCCCGTGAGAAAAAAAAATCGCGCATAAGCCGCGGCTAATACGCGTGAAAATACGGTATTTGTTCCTATCCCGATGCGTGCAATGCCGGAGGCCGCCCTTAGATACCCCATAGTTACCAGACGTTGGCTTGCGTTGGACTGTAGCGCGCTAAAGATCCAGTTGAAGCACAATCCAAGCCAGGCCAAGTCACCGAAGGAGAAATGGACGACTGTGCCTGCAGCGCCTGGTACGACAGGTACGCTATGTGATGCATGCAGCCGTGCACTAGATCCTTCCGATCGCTTAACACGTTTAAAAACGGGACCATAAAGTGAAACACGACACAGAAAGTTGTTATACGCGTTTTATTTGGACATATAAAGAGTAGATTCATTCGCAGAAACAACAAAAAAATTTTGCCGCTAAACTTAGCGCGCTGAAGTGATCCGGAACGGCAACCGTGGGGTATTTAGTGGCGGCCTTCTTCGTTGCACGCTTTTCCGAGGTGTGCCAAACACCGACGGATGCCACGTATTGTGCACTCGAGGTCTGGCGTTACATACCCTTGAGTGCCAAATAGTTCAATTTTTATTTAATTTAATATTATTTATTTAATTTATTTGAACCAAGAACTTTTTTTTTTTGTTTTTGGTTCCATTCTGGTTCGCACAAAAACATTATTTTTGTTCGCTCCAGAACCCTGCCGCCAGCGCAATAGGCCGCAGGCAAACTGCTCCTTTAAAGCCCCCTTACAGAAATTTTGCCACAAGTCCAGAATGAGCTGGTCGGCAGCTTATCTGCAGTGCAGTTAACATGAGTGAAATCATGGTGATAAATTCTTACCTTTAGAGTGGGAGTATGGTGCGCCAGTTGAATTTCTTTGCCCGACAGATCAACAGTCCTTCCTTCGGCGTTCAGAATGAGTGGCGTAGGCCTGGCAGGAAAAACACAATCAGAAATCACATTTACAATTCAATAAGAAGGAGTACTAGTTTACTCCTGAAACAAAAATATCAACATTTCACTTGTGATTTACGTACTAACTATATTTACGAAGCAATGCCTATGACAGCATGCTGTTCGGGAACCATCTTGCTGGAAACACATTCCCTCGAAGGGTCACTCACTGTTAAATTCGCTATCTTTACACTGGATTTGAAATTCGATACATTATCTCTAGAGCCTGAAGTTTACCGAGAAATATTTTTTTCTAAATTCGGGGGGTAAAAATCGGGTAAATAAACATGTGCACTAAATTTATGCGAAAACTTCCATTACGCTAAAATCGGGGAGAAATCGGGCTCAGTTATTCAAACTAACTGTAGCAGTTTGGTACAAACGGTGATGCAACTACATTTTTCTGCCAAACAAGTAAGATGGTGCATACCTACAGACATCCCAGAGAGGGCAATTTGCTGGGTAAAAATCGGATTTCATCCTAAAGAGGCAACCTTCAGTTCGGGGTGCAAATTTGGGGAAGAATCGGGTAAAACCCCAAAACTTCAGGCTCTAATTATCTCGGCCTGCTAATTACGGAAAATGCAGGTTTGATAACAGAGGAAGGAGTTGAGTTGAGTTGATAAGAAAAGAAAAAAAATGGAGAAACAGGCAGCCATTACAAGAGCCAGATATTCCAGATCACTTAGGAAAACAAAAAATGGCTAACTACAATAAAAACAATGGGCTACGAAGACACTCGGTAAGTCACTAACATGCACAGGAATGAATTGATATTAACCTTGCCTTGAGTTTGAGGGGAAAAACACAGGACGAACACAGGACGAGATGAACAAACTCAAGGCAATGTTAATATCAATTCAACACCAGCTAGCTTGCCTGCTCCTGCTATGTTCACAGGAATGAAGTCCCAAAGAGTACACTTAGAGTACACAATGTAAGTTTACACACATGGTAGCTTGAGGTGGCACAACCATGCCTCCTTGCAGCTGTGCTCCGGGGGCCATTCCCAATCCTGGCCGCGAAGCCAGCTTGGCCTGTATCTGGGCAGTCAGTTCAGCAATGCGACCCTTGTTGTCTCCAACTCCGCCAAATGCGGGGGTTGCTCCAAATCCGATACCAGCCAAACCCATCGGCCGTGCAACTGGAACCTGGGGGGTTTGCGGTGTCACAGCCTGCTTGCAAAATAGTCGTCTAGCTACCGTTACAAGCACTTTGAACCGAGGTCATGGGTCAGAACAAGAGTACATACTCCAAGGGCCCGTTTTCTTTCTTCAATCATGCGCTGAGCATTTGCCATCATCTCCTTGATCTGGAGAGGAAAGTGTATGTGATGAATGCATCTCCAAGGACAACTGTATTTGACGACATTTTAACGCTTTTTTTTTTTACCTAGAAAATCGGTCCCAAAAAATTGACTCGTATTATATGCGCTACCCAGGCACCGCAATCGCGTTTCGCAGGCTGCTCGCCCTCAGCATTTCCAATCTGCCCCTCCCAGCTCCGAAGTGATTTGTCTCCAGCACTGCGTCACGTGTAGGGTTGCCACCAGGCCGGTATTACACCGGCACGGCCGGTTATTTGCGCGCTCTGCCGGTTGCCAGTAGGAAGGTGATACCAGCAGCCTTTTGCCGGTATTTGTGGCTCAAGACCTTACATAAGGGCTTTTACGGGGTTTTTCCTTCAACATTCCACTACAGCTTGAATAAATCTGGAGCACAGACCTAACTCCGCAGTCTGCAGTCGTTTTCTTAGTTATTAATTATTATGATGATTCACTGTTATTATTATTATCATTGTTATTCACTACGTCTTGTGTTCGGAGGGGACAAGAGCAGTGGTTGTGCAAAGCTGTTGGTGGTTGTGTCGAGCCAGCTAGGACGTTCCTCACCCACTTTCCCTTTCCCACGAGCCTTTCCTCCTTTCCCTCTATTCCACCTCCTCTCCCTCAGCCGGTATTTTTCACTCCGAAGGTGGCAACCCTAGTCATGTGACACAGAAGACCCCCCCCTCTTAGCAGCTGACACAGTGCTGACAGAGGGCAAAAGGAAAGTTTGTCGCTCTTTCGCATGCGTTGTGTTTGTGGGTGCTCATCTACTTTTGACACATGCACTGGCAAAACCAAAAGTGGCTTGAAAATATTGCCTGCACTGTGAAATTAAAACACAAGCACAATAGTGGAAGCTGAAGCTTCCAATAACATGTCTGCACTTAGCAAGTCGGCGTGAACGAGTCGAAAATTTGTCGTTGGCGTCAGCAACGGATGTCACTGTTCTTCTGTGCAACTACGCAGAAAGCCTTTCATTGTCCGAAGTCTGGAGTTCATCCAAAGATCGATCCTCGTTAGATAGTCCACGATCCCGACCATCCTCGTCAGACAAGCGATACTGACGTCGAAAACATTAGCAGCAAAGCAGCGAGTAGTCACGCGACGTTTTTGCTCAACAAATCATCTGGAAAGTGTTCGACTTCTGCCCAGAATCAAGAGTTTTAACTACTCCTGCATCACACTTGCGGGTTTGCAGTAGCTTTTCTACCGTGGGACACTAAAAATGTCACCTGGCATTACATGCAGTCAAATATGTTACTTAAAAGGCATATGTACACCAACTGCATCACTATCACAAATCGGGTTCTCGTCCTTTCGATGCATTCCACCATGGTCTTTGCCAAATGTTGCCAGACTGCAGTGCACAAGCACATGGGTCGCGAAGACGCCGGTGCCACCAAGCGTTGACATTGTGAAAAAATGCTTGTGCGTAAGGACCCTAGTGTCAACGCTTGGCGGCACAGAAGTCGTTGCGGGCCATGCGCTCGAGCATTACGGTTAAACCTGACGACCAGTGATGGCCAGTAGTTAACTACATGTAGTTAAACTACCTGATTGTAGTTAAAAAGTAGTTATCAACTACTTGCAGAAATGTAGTGGCAACTACTAGTTAAACTACTATTTTAAGTAGTTAACTAGAGTAGTTAGGTTACTGAAGGCGCCAACTACTTCCGATTTTTCCGCCAGCTTTACGGCACGATTGTGCTTCCGACTTTTACCTTGGGCTACTTGTTTGATGAGAACGGAGGTGCAGAGCAATTGTGTCGTGCATGCGTACTAAATCTTCACTCTTAATGCTTGTCTAGTGAAGCCTCATTTGATTTGCTGTCAAATAATTCTGCAACTTAGTTTATCGTGTAGGCACAGAAAGAATCTCGCCGCAAGCTTTGTATTTCATAACAGATATCTGAGCTTCTATGCAGCTAGCTAAGACTTCCAAAGTTTTCATGGTTTCCTAACAATTTCGATGTGGCTTTCAAACTCTATTCAAGACTATTCCTTTGTAGTTTATTTGTGATTCTCTATGTCTGACTATTGACAGCACTGAAGGGCTCTTTTCTTTTCAGGCAAATTCAACAGAAGAGGTGCACAGCTTAGGGCTGTGAACTTATGTCACTAAACACCAAGTGCACAAGTTTCTGAGGCTACATGACATAGGGACGTGGTGTCATACACTTAACCCTCGTGCATTTAGAATTAGAATTTTAGCTCGAACTTTCATACTATCCTACAGCGAGCAACAATTACGTAGCTCATCACGGTAAAAACCCGAAACAGGGGGACGTGATGAATTCTGGTCACTAGTTCGCTTGCTACCTAGCAATTATTGAACTACGTAGCTTTCTTCCTTCACCTGCATTGCTGTTAGTTGTCCAGGACTTGGTTGACCAGGCTGCGGAATAGATGCCTCCTCGGAAAAACGTGATTTTCGTCCATCTGACGATTCGTTCTCATCCTGTAACAAGAAAAGCTTACACTCATACATTTTCTTGCCAAGCCCACATCATTCTTTAGAAAACGCCTTCAGAAACGGACAAACTACCTTTGCTTTTCGTTTCCTGCTCTTTACTTTCAGGTCTTCAATGGCTTCGAAAAGCTTGTCCGATAACTTTCCGGCTTTCGTGTCATCCAGTAGTGATGACAACTTGTCTAGGTCATCAAGATTGTGCAGTGAATTTACATGCAACTATATCCCCATCCCCAACTGACTCAGTCATAGCTCATTAGTTAATAACAAGAATTCACCTGTAGTCTTCTTGCGGTCATAGCCGTTTGACAGGCAGCTCACTGCAGCTGTGACCAACGTCGGCTCACTGAAGCCTAGGAATTTCTCTACCGTTCTGTCGATCCAAGGTCTCAACTCCTCCACGTCTTTTTTGGACAACGCCATTCTGTGTAAACAGCAGGGAGTGAAAAAGAATACTCGTACCCCCTACATCCCCCCCCCCCCCAAATGTTCAGTAACACTCCCTTAACTTTTTCACCTGTGTACCCCCTACAGGGGGTGCCCTTGCGATTTGAGCTTTAGACATAAGTCGGTAACGATATGTTAAGCTGTACTGACGTAACTATAATATTGACCTCCCCAATTTTTTTCAAACACCCCTCCATGCTTGGGATTCTGGATAAACCACTGGTCGTACCAACGTCGGTACTCAGTGGAATGCTACAAGTTTTTCCAAGACCCACTGATGTCCCCCAGTGGGTTCAATGAAGCACAAAATTGACCGCTAACTTTGGATGAAAGCTTGCATCTCTGTCTACAATGTCTCTTAAGCTACGATGCAAGCACCTAAGCCGAAAGTTTGAACTTCACATGTGTTAACATTGGTTTTGTCGTCAGAAGTAATGCCGGTCCTTTTTTCTGTGAACGCTACACTGTATTAACACTTCGTGATTCATATGTATCCTCAGATACACCCAAAAATCCCATAAGTTTGCTGAATAAATAGGAAACGCGCAACTTACGTGCCGCAATCCAAGAAGCACAACAACTGTGATGCCGATAGCGATGGGGAGAGAGGAAGCCGAGAGAGGTTCGCGGGGAAAACGTTCCAGTCCGCGACACGATAGAAATTCCACCAACGTTACTCACATGCCCAAAATGTGCGATTGTTTTGCACGCGTTGTGTATAAACAATTTTCCAAAGGCTCAAGCAGTTCAAACAAAGGTTCTTCTATGCGCGAATTTCGTGTTTCGAATATATGTTGCGTCATGAAACACCGTGTCACCTGAAATAGACCTCTACCCGAGAAACGTCATCATGACGTTAGTAGACCGACTGAAAATGGACTGGCACCAGAATTGTTCCAGTTGAATCTGGATTGGTTCCAGTTGGATGTTTGATGGTCCCGGATGGTTCAGGGGCGGGTTTAAGGGTCTGTCATGGGGTGGGGGGGAATTTTGCTTTGCGGCACGATCATCCAGGAGATAAGGTTTTACATAGGGAACACAGTCGTATGGGGGGCGGTCCCCCCCCCCCCTTAAATCCGCCCCTGGAATGGTTCCAGCTGGGACCATCCACGTGGATGATCCCAGCTGGAATCCCAAGTTGGGGTGGCTGGTTCCACATTGGTGACATCAGTGGTACCATTCTGGTCTCAGATGGTTCTAGAAGTTCCAGCTGAAGCCTCACAGGTACCGTTTTGTTCCTAGAATGGTCAATTAACACACTTGAGATTCCTAGCTGGGCGGCTTCCCGCCGGCTTCCCCCTTTGGGATATCATCTTGTCCAGACTTGCCATATATCCTTCTAGTTTTGTTTGATCTATTAGTCTGATCTATTTTAGCACGTACATGATCTCTTATTGCTTTTTATCCAGGTGCGCGCGTCTGCCATAAAATATATGCTGTAACTTCAATTCGTGCACATTCTCATCTGAAGGTAGTAT